>NC_089197.1:17955274-18655274 GCF_963930695.1 Labrus bergylta
ATTAGGACTTTAAAGAAAAGATATTCAGCATATTTAATTTGCCAAACTAACTAATTAATTAACCAACTGATTTAATTGTTGAGTCTATTGCCAAGTTAATTTATGATACCTTCTCTTCTTCAGGCGTAAGATTGTCTGCTTTTTTCTGATTGACATGGTTGTAAACTGTGGTTGTTGAGATACAACAAGACTGTTGAAATGTATACAGTTGCCTTAAGGAAAGTCTGAGTTTGATTTTATTGAATATTTTCTGTCATTTTGTCAAAGAAACAATCATTTACTTGCTCCAAAAATTACAATGAACGTTAATTGATTCTGCAGAAAAGCCCTAAAATCACTGCAACATCCTTCCATGTTAATGTAATCAAAGAAGAATCAGCTGTATCTGTCCCACAAAGTGACCAAAAATAGTGTTATAAATAAACTCATCTTTACCTGAGTTTAACGCATCAAGTCAAACTGTCGTTCCTAAGAAGTGGCTTATCTCAGACCTTTATATTGTTGTCTTTATCTTGTTTTAATCTGGTGAAGAACAATGTATAAAAAATACTTTCTACAAACAGTGACAGACAGATATGGTGTCTCATCCTTAATGCCCAGTCCAAAGTGTGAGCACTTTGTGCTGTTTGGGCTTTGAAAAGTTTTGTGAAAATAAAGTTCCGCACGATTTTACAAATAACATGCAGCTTCTTAAATGACAAACTTAATCACCTTTGATTTTTGGAAAACCTCTTTATATAATATATTCTAATATAATATATCTTCATTGTAAATTAGCTGGATAACAAAGCCTAAAGCAATTCCAGCTAATAGCCAATTATTCCCCCCCACCACATCCTACCCTCCATTTTATGAGTTGTGCTAGGGAAGCTTTAATTAAGGCCTTGATATAGATTTTCTGTTGTTGAACCAGAAGTCAGACGTCACTCTACTCTCTTTCTCGGAAGTTAGTTTATTGTAATCCTGAGAATGTCGATACCATCGCAGCTTCTCTTTTGTAGGTGAGTCATCGGAGTGAATTTGCACAGCTCACCACTCTCAGACCCCTGAACCTAATGTTCCATATCATCCCTTTATAAATCTTATGTAATTATCCAGTTCAATAGAGTAATCAGTGGCATGCTGTGTGCATAAGGCCGCCTATTCAGGCTCCTGTCATTCCCATCAGCTCCTTCACCTGCTTCTAACATCTCCTGTGGGAAACCTTTCCACAGCCTCACACAGAGCCACCTTTGAAAGCTAATGAAAGCTTTATTATGAAATTATGAATTTCTCTCCGGCTCTTAAAACTGTTGCCGCTGTCTCTCTTTCTGTCTGGGTTTTTTTTCTCTGCAGGTTTTACGAGTCAGCCTGAGCTAAACCCGAACTGTGTTTCCTCATGGTGGAACAGATATTTGACCTAAAAGTACAGGACACACACGCACAACATACTCACACTTCCTTACAAGCAGTGCTTGTGCCCCACTTTATTGACCCTCTCTGCTTCTTTTCCTGAACGGCATATTAAAGGCCATGTTCACAGCGGAGCTCTGTGCTCTTTGAAGTGTTCAAGAGCTGCAACAGATCCTCAAATATTGACTTTTAAGCCTTCTGCAGGAAAGAAGGAGCAGAGAGAGTGAGAGAGAGAGTGAGAGAGAGAGTGAGAGAGAGAGAGAGTGAGAGAGAGTGAGAGAGAGAGTGAGAGAGAGAGAGAGTGAGAGAGAGAGAGAGAGAGAGAGAGAGAGAGAGAGAGAGAGAGAGAGAGAGAGAGAGAGAGAGAGAGAGAGAGAGAGAGAGAGAAAAGGGTACATTCACAGACAGACAGAGGAAAGTGTCTCTTGTTGTAATTCAGGTGGGAGTGCACAGATTTATGAATTAGTTCAGGCTTAATATGCGTTTGTCAAACATTAATGTATGTAGGGAGGAGCGTGTTTATTGATGTGGCGTAGGAAGTACACAGAGATAAGGGCTAATGGTAAGCTGAGCCTCACTCCAGGCAAAACAGATTAAAATGACGTGCAGTCCTATGTGCCTCTACTGTTCTCCTCTCCTCTCCTCTCCTCTCTTCTCATTTCCTTATTTTTCTTTCTTATCCTTGCCTCTCCTTTTCTCCTAAGTTTCCTTTCCTCTCCCCTTTTATTCTGTTCATGCATCTCTCCTTTCCTTTCATGTCCTCTTTTATCCTCTTGCCTTCTCTACTTCTTCCTTCCCTTTCCTTCTCCAGTTTTCCTTTCCTTTCCTTCATTTTCCATTTCTACTCTTCTCTTCTCTCCTCTCCTCTCCTCTCTTCTCCTCTCCTCTCCTCTCCTCTCCTCTCCTCCTACAGTTTTAATAACCCCCCTCCCTCCCTCCATCCTTCCCTGAGCCAGGACACCCTCGTGTAACACCTCTGAGCAGGCGACTGTTTTGGGTTTTAAAACAATGCCCCCTTTATTGAAACTGAAGTCGGAAGAAAAAAGAAAACATCCCGGGGCTCTTTTCACGCTTCTCAGGAACATTTCTCTCCGCCATCAGCAGGTCAGTGTGGTCAGCCCGCTGCTGTCTGTGGTGTTGCTTTTTCTAAATTTAAAAAGAGGCAGATTGACAACATAGAAGTATGAGCTTGTGTAGAAAACATTTTAAGATTGGGACGGTTTGATATTTCCTTTTCTGCTCTTTGTGTGTTGCTCCCTCTCGTCATGAAAACAGGCTCACACATGCCCCCTCACACATGCGCGCACACACACACACACACACACACACACACACACACACACACACACACACACACGAAAAGGCCCAGTTTCATACCTTGTGGTTTCAGGGTGAGCAGGTACACTGAGCTCACTCACGTACACTGAATGACACTTTGTGCTCAATCTCCTGCTAAATCAGGACAGTCTGCCAGGCCATGTGTGTTTGTGTGTGTTTTTGTTAGTGTGTCTATGGTGATGCTCTGTGAGAAGCCAAGTCTGATTCATTTACCTGATCTTGTTTTCTTTCTCCTCTGTTTTTTTTTCCACGTGTTTATTTGCATTCTGAGCTTCAGCTTGGTCGTCTTCTTGAGATGTAGCCAGGTTTGTTTGTTTGCTTTCTTAGCTCAAACCTTCTTTCTGTGTTGTTGTAAACTCATAAAGCAACATGTTCAGAAAGCCCTGACAGTCCTGCATTCAGTGGGTTTTGATGAATAAGTGCTTAAATGTTGTAAATGTGTCAGCTGCTTCTTGCAGAGAGTACATGGAGGCTTTTTTTTTAACCTTCTATATCCAGCAGTTTAAGGGTGTGTTAGTTTGTTAGTGTAACTCGGTCAGGCCAGACTGGCCTCCTAACAGCCTTAGAGGAAGGCAGGAAATAGACCCAATTTATTACCAGGTAAAGCGAAAGTAACTGCACATGTTTTTTTGGGAATGTGGATTTATATCGAGTCGAAGTGAAAGTAAATTCTTTATGTTAGAACAAATAAAACAGCAGTCAAAGAAACGTATGTGTACATGTCCCAAAGCACAATTTAAGTTTCCAGTCGTTTTATATTTTCCTCTCAAATTTGTACAGATTTAGGACGTCCTGTGTGGGAAACTATACGGAGAGATTGAGGGAAAGGGGAGATTATGTTCTATTGTGATAATGTGATCTGCTGATCATGAAAAGGTGTGTGTAGAGACAAAAAGTCAAATTAACTGATATGATAAAGTTAAAACATAGAGTTCACTTTATAGAGTTTTTTTTCCCCCCAGTAAGTTAAAATGTTAACACAAAACTTCTTGAAAGCTTTTTAAAAAATGTAGTAAAAAATGTTCTCATTATACTTTGGACCCATGAAGTAAGCCTTACAAAGCATATCACTCTGTCTCGAACAATAGGAATGGGGTTAAACAATCAGTTCCTCTGCCAAACATCTTTCTGCGTTTCACAATCATAATCAGACCTTTCCAATTTTTTTTAGTCACCACAAACATTTGTGCTGTAAACACTGTCATCAAACTCCATCCTGGAACAACAAAGCATGCGGCTGCTCTTTTCATCCCCTAATATGCCACAAGAAAAGCATATTTTCCTCTTGACTGTACTGACTGTGCCACCCTGCAAGTCATCTTCTTTCATTGTGTGTGTGTTTTTTTTTTTCCTTTGCCGGGTATGAGCTGAACCCGCAGAGCCACTGACTCATCCTCTCTAGATGCAGAATGGCCTTTTCTGCAGCCTATCAGATGTCACAGGGCTGCTCTGTTGTGGTCGCAGTCATTCAGAGAGGATGAATCGCATTAATAAAAGCCATCACTGCGTTGCTCAACAGATCGGCCGGGGTCGGCTGCTGGCATTTGAGCGCTCGACAAAACCTGGATAACACAAACAGCTTCAAACAAAAGTAGCTGATAGTGATGTGATTTGCTCCCACATAACAGTACATATAGACATATTTAAAGTATATTTGTATTATCAGTGCTTTTTGTATTCTTCGTGTGTGTGTGTGTGTGTGTGTGTGTGTGTGTTTGTGTGTTTGTGTGTTTGTGTGTTTGTGTGTTTGTGTGTTTGTGTGTTTGTGTGTTAGAAAGAGGGAGAGTCTGGTCTTTATTTCTCTTTAAAGGGGCCCTCAACAAAGGCTTGTCTTCTTTCTCATCCAGCTGACTGATCTCTTACCTCAATCACTTGCCTTTAATATCAACACACACATACACGCACGCACGCTCGCTCGCACGCACATGCACACACACTTTTACACCACTGCTTGTGAGGACAGTCATTGATATAAAGCTCAGCCTCTTCCCTTAACTAAACCTGATTCTAACCTGAATGCAATGCAAGTTTTAGCCCCTTGTCAATGCCTCTAAAGCTTTTACATCAGCTCGTCTTTTAGTTAAAATTGTGAGTAAAGAGAATCTTGTGATTTGTATCCACATGTGATAGCCATGCATGTTTATTATTTTTAATTCTTTCAAGAAGTCACACAAGGCTATTCTTAATTCAAGCGAGGAAATGTAAATTGAAAACAGTGTCTCTATGTAATTAAACTAATTTTGACCTTCTTATGATAACAGTGCTTTTGATCAAATGTGGTTGACACCCACAACAAATTAGGACGACCTCGCATTTAGATGGGAGGCGACCGGACTCCGTTAATCAAATCAAATGATTGATGATTTTCTCTTTGATTTTCCTTCATTAAGAACCTTGGGACTATTTAAAAAAAATTTAATCTAATTACTTTTACACATTCTGACAGTACCTTAAGGTTTAAATAAATAGACATCTTGATATATTGTCTAGTGCAGTTTTTATAAGCCTGTGGCAGTTTTTGGGTGGAATGTGCAACACATGTTTATTCAATTTTAACAGGCTGTGTTGTTTGCTCTTGTTTAACACCACACTGATCCAGAGCCCCACATTTAAATGAAAAATGTCTCCCTCTGGTGGTAAATAAAAAAATTAAGCCTTTCTCATAACTTACACTACCTATTGCCCATTATAGTTTTGTTTTTACCTTTTTTGCTGTAAATCATTTTGTTTTTGGTTGATAGCTAATTATCTTGTATCTGCATCTGACCTATAAGCTTACTTTCTGTAACAATATCCCCTTCTGAACAAATAATATGCAGATGTGCGTAGAGAAAATAAGATAATGCTGTGAAATTTTTCCGTTTAAGTGGAAACTGCCAGCTGCTTTGACTTTAAGTGAAACTCATCACTGGGTTAGCTCTCCCTGTCACAGCTAACCAGATCATCTGACGTTAGAGAAAATGAGAAGAGCAGCAATTATGGGAGAAAGGAAGAAAATGGGATCGAATCTAAAAGCCTTTTAGACATGGAGAAAAGCTCAGCTGCTTGGGAATCTTACAGAAGGGGCTTTGTTATTGCTAAATGATAGTCGATATATATGCATGATGATGGCCTTTGATAGCAGAGCCTTCAAACGTTAATTGTTGATTTATTAGAATTAGTTTCTAATGTCTGCAGACAAGAGAGAAACCCATGCAGGTGATGTGTGGCCTGGCGTACTGGCCTCTTACTGTAATGTGACGCTGAATGAAGCACAAGATTGATTCAAAGTTAAGCATTCTCCTCTTCTTTCTAAATTTTTTTTTAGTAATTTTTGTAAATTTCCTTTATATGCAAACATGTGTAATACAATCCCCTTCCTTACTCGACAGTCTCTATCCTTTTCCATAATTTAAAATAATATACAGAATTTTAACCATCAAAATTGTAACAATAAACAGAACCTTGCTTCAAACACTAAAACTCTCAGTAAATGCCTTAAAACTGCTCAACACGTCTTTGCATACATTCAAATGTTTCTTTTATTATGCTCCGAAAACTTTGTTATTATTATCATGTAACCACTTTTAAATATCGACTTGTTGTTTTAAGCCTCACCTATGAAGACTGTTATGTCTAACTCGTGTTATTGTTCTGTGTTTGTCTTGTCTTTGCACTTCTTATCTGTCTTTGTCGTCTTTGTCCGGGTCAGCTGGACACCTGCTGCTGTTCAAACTGTGTCACACACACACAGCTGCTCATGTTTGTTGGTCATTGCTCTGCCGTTTTTCCTGTCAAACAAAAGATTCATAAGAAATAAAGTGAGGCAATTAAAAAGACGTTTTAAAGTGAGCAAGTGTAATCCTGAATCAACACAAACACACAGTCCAACCCTCTGACTTCCCCCATTCTGAAACCTTGAGTGTGTCCAGCTGCCCGTAAACTAAAGCAGAGCCGCTCCTCTGAAACAATGTTAGGAGTCACTCCTTAGTTTTGAGAGTGCTTGCTATCACGCTGGCTCGGCCTATTCTTGATGTTCCTCCTGCTGATAGAAATGTAAACATGTCTGCTCTCCTCTTATCAGCCGGGTCATTGACACTCAGAACACACACAGGCAACACATGCACACTGTGGCAGCCTCATTATGGACAGAAACACACCCACAGCCCTCCTCTTAAAGTCTTCCAAAGGTTCTTGGGTAAGCATGAAAAAGACATAGTATAGGCATTCAAAACACGTCGTCTTAAGTTGGCTGTATTTCCTCAAAATACGTTAGGAGCATCAGCACCTTAGCTCTGCTGTGATTTCTTTTCACACATATGGCGCAATCAGATTTTTTTTTTTTTTTTACACATAGTACATCCAATTGTATTTAGCAGAAACAAATTCAACACTTCAAAAAAAAAACCTCCTCTACATATGTACATGTGTTATCAACAGTTTGGACTGAAATAAATATCATGAACATGACAAGTTGAGGATCTTTCTTGGCAAATGTTAAACCTTTCACCCAAGTTTCATGAAAGTTCATGAAAGACAGTAGCTTTCCTGTATAGACCTGCAGACCAACAACAGAAAAACACAAAAGGCAATGAAAATGAAACCTCCTTGGTGGGGTAAAAAGAGCAGATAGATTTATTTGTTTATTTTCTATAGTGACTAGTATGCAGTTTGGCTGAATCATGGCTTGTGGGCAATAAATATGAAGGCTGATGTGGAAAAGTTGTTTTTAAGCAGCTCATTGGTTTGAAAGAATTAGATAACCATTTGTTTTTTTTTTATTGAGGCTTCTATGAGTCTTGTTTTTGTCTACAAGAGGACTGTCTGTCTGCCACCTCTTGAGGGAAATATTTGGCTGTTTAACTTCTAAATGCTCGACTGTTAACAAACATGAACCTAACAGATTTTTTTTTTGTGGATGTAGCAAACAAGATTGACGAGAGCTGTTGGAGTGACCCAAAACATTAAAGTTGACGGCTGTAGCAAAAGAAACAACGCTTCTTGCTTAACTTTAATCTCTGCAGACTCGGGTGACAATTAAATATGACCTTTTTTCATAGCACAGTCATGAAAATATTGATCCACTGCAGCTTTAATGAAACATATTTGACCTGATATAAAATTTGAAGAGCTGTTGATGGGGGCTTAAATAATACTTTTCAGAAAGGTAAAATGTATATCTTCTTCTTCGGCTCCCTCTCACTCTGCTGACTCTCTCTCTTTTTCCTCCTCTCCTTTCGCCTCATGTTATTTCTGTCCTCAGGCTTACCCAGAAGCTTGGCTGCCGGTGGTGGCCTCCTAGTGAGAGACACTGCTTCACACTTTCTCTTTGATGAAAAATAATGTCATTATCGCTGCATGGACAGCTCGCAGCTCCTGTGTGGGTGTTCCTTTTTTTTTTTCTGACAGAGAAGACTTGTTTAGACAGCAGAATTACTGATCATCTTATTATCCATGCTGTTTTTACATTTGCCTTCTTTTGACAGGAAAATGTCTTAGCAAGTCCATGACAAGATTCAGTGAGCATGAGCAGGTTTTTGGTTGGAGAGATGAAAAAAAACCAGACCAAATCTTTTGAGTACACAGATATTTGTTATGTGCTTTGACAGGTGGGATTCATTAACTCCACAATCTAATGTGGTGAACCTCTTCCTGAAGCACGCGCAGTAATCCCTGTGGGACCCTTCATAACGCTGCCTACTCTGCCTCGTAAACCCGAGGGTTGTAATAATCTCCAACTGTACTCCACCAGCACACATTTCTGTCTCTGTGTTTATCTGCCTGTCACTTGTCTGTTTCATTTACACACACACACACACACACAGAGACACACACAGCACCCACTCTGCACCCTCGCGGCTGCCACTCTGGTCTTTGCACATCCTCGCTTTGTTTTTCATGCCGCTCTCTAACCTGAGAGCTCGCTGTGTAGGAGGTGCAGCTTTTCTTTCTCATAAACAAACATCTCAGTCTTAGATCTGCTTAAACTCAAGAGTCTTGAGATCATACAAGACCTGGGATCAAGATTCCCTTCCTGGTACCTCTGTGGTATGTTCGACCCCTCTCTGTTCCCCCTGCGCCGTCGCCCTCTCCAGGGGGGCTTTCGGTCAATCTTTCCACGTCGGTGCTTGGCGCACAGAACTTGACCGTCTAAGCCCTTATCACGCTGTTTTACCCCCCTCTCAGACTTTCAGCCCCCCTGGGCAGCTCTGGGGCTTCACCCTGACTGTTCCCTCACAACTCATGACCAGCACATGACGGGGAGAAAGGCCACGGCTCAGGTATTAGCTGAGACAAGAACTGGGAGACAAAGGGATAAAGGCGAGCTGGTATAACATTTTTCACCGGGCTGAAGTCACTGCTTCATGTCTGGAAAAGCATATAACGCTTGATTTCATGTTTTCATATCATCCCTCAAGGATTCCCAACAGAAATATGCAACATAATATATCAAATACTTTCTTGACCTGCATTTCACTGTACATGTTTGGGAAAAAAAAAAAAAAAGAAGTCTGCCGGCGTTCTGTGTGATAACTGCTTTTATCACTGTTGGATGCCATAATACTGACTTAATACTGAAGAACTGCACTTAAAAATCACAAACACCCTCACACACTAGCAAGCAAAGCTACATACTGCTGACAGCGCCTGGTTGACTGAGACAGAAAAAAAGAGCAACAGCTTGAAACACACTTTCCTCCTGAAGCAGCAGCCCAAGCATTAGTTTGTCAGAGAGAAATATGTTCAGCAGCGCTGCTTTGCAGAATTTGCTTGACATTAACTCTCATTGTGATAAAAAATTCACGAGTGGGGAAATCTTATACTTGGGGATACAGGTTTTTAAGTTGAAAGCAAGCATCTTACCCTTGTAAAACATGGAGCCTGTTATGTGTGCATGCTGTATAATGGCAGGCGTGATGCCTTGAACATGTGTGTTATATGCAAATGAAATACATTATAATAATGCTTATTCTCTGAGGAAATAATCTTGAACGTTTCTTTTCTCCCTTCCCCCTTCTCTTTGAATCGTTCTTCTCCCTCCTTTCAGTCTCTTAACCTCTGCCATCTTCTGTCACAATTCTCAACCATTCTCTCGTCTCCTTTATTCCCTTGTTGTTTCTGCAGTAACTCCCAGGACACAGAGCCTCTCTCTCTCCTCTCTTCATTGATGCCAGTCATGCTGGAGAAAGGGCTTTTTTTTTTATTGAACATTATATAATACTGTAGATCTGTTCATGTTAAAGCAGCTTCCGCACTCGTGTTTAAACCACTCTCTCTCTGTCCATTTCCCCCCCATTTTTTTCTGTCAGTTCAGCTTTTGATTAGAGAACAAATTGCTTCCCTGCACGGACTCTGTTCCTTATTCTGAGAAGACACAGGGGGCTGCGACTCCTGCTGGGACCCCTGAAGACTCTCTCTGTCTCTGAAGATATTTCTTCTCTTCTCTTCTCTTCTCTTCTCTTCTCTTCTCTTCTCTTCTCTTCTCTTCTCTTCTCTTCTCTTCTCTTCTCTTCTCTTCTCTTCTCTTCTCTGGAAATACAAACTTAACAAGGGCACTGCATATTGAATGCCCCTGTTCATATATCACTTCAGTAGTTTCAGCTTCTGGTGTTGCCAGAAAGAGAATATTTAGGCTTTCATTTGCCTCTGCATTTCTTGCTCTCAACACACAGCAAGGACAATGTAAAGGTTAAACCAGTGTTTTTAAAACATGAGCCCTACTGCTTTGACGCACTTTGCATCCATTCTTAATCTTTGCAGACAACTGTAGGGCTTCCACTAAAAGTGCATGCTGTTACTTCTTGTCATTGTCTTCATTACAGACATGATCCCTGTCTAGATAGCTAAAGAGTAACATTGTTTTTGACTGGAAACGGAAGTCTCGCTCTGAAATCTAAAGTGTTAAAATGTGGCTGATGTTTAAAAAATGTCAACCTTGCAATGATAGCGTTATATTAAGTCCCGCTGTAATCATTTGTCTTGCTTTCTACATTTGTCTCTCTCTTTTTCTGCTGTCCATTCCACAGAGACCTTCGAGGTCCTGATGAGGCAGGCAGAGAATTACACCAACACCATCCTCCACGAGTCGTACCGCACCATGGCTGATCGGGCTGTGGGCCCCGTGCAGGAACTCTTCACTGACATCGGTCTCTTCCTGCTGGGCTCTGAACTCAACGTTGATGACTTGGTGCAGAGATTTTTCGATTCTCTCTTCCCGCTGGTCTACAATCACCTCATCAACCCGGGCCTCAGTGACATCTCATTGGGCTATGCCGAGTGTGTCAGGTTGTCTAGGCGGGATGTGCGACCCTTCGGTGCAGCGCCGGGACTCCTGGCAGATCAGATTGCTCGCTCTGGGGTCTCTGGGAAGCTTCTGCTTCAAGCACTTCACCTTGGCATCGAGGTCATCAACACCACCGACCACCTGCAGCTGAGCCGAGAATGCAGGCGGGCCCTTCTCAAGATGCACTACTGTCCTCACTGCCAGGTACAGACGCATGTCTCTGAAGTTTATCGATCAGACTTAATGACAGTCTTTACCGGAATCACTGATCTCAAAGTCATTTTCTCTACAGGGATTAACCCAGGCCAAGCCCTGCATGGGGTACTGCCTGAACGTGATGCGCGGCTGTTTAGCCAGCATGGCGGAGATTGATGCTCACTGGAGGGAGTTTGTTCGCTCACTTGAGGGCCTGTCAACGCGGATGCAGGGACCCCAGGATTTAGAACAAGTGCTGCTGGGGGTTCACACGCTGCTTCATGATGCTGTTGGACACGCTCAGAAAAATGGACCTCGTCTATCAGCACAGGTCAGGTCGACTTAGTAGATAGATTTAGTTCAGTGGGTATATTATACTAATATGCACAAGGATAGATAATGGTGTAACATCCTGCATCCTTAACTCATAATCCAGCCCCCATCTGAACCAAAATGAATGTCAGTCATCAATAATACTTTAAAAATGTTAATGTAAAGCAGTAGTACTCAGCTGGTTAGACTTAAGAGCCACATTGACCAAAAAATATTTCTGCAAGAGCCACAATCAAAAAAACCTCTTTCTTCCCTAAAATATGTGTGGGAAACACAGTGATTTGACTTGATTTTGATTTGAATCATCTGACAATGTTTCCCTTTTTTAAATAATTACTTTGGATTTTTTTTTCCGCAGTGCTCCTCATATATCCATTGGTGCTCCCTTTAGGTGAAATCTCTTCCCTCTGAAACACATGTTTAAGACCCTTAAAAAGTCATTTTTATTCCTGGTAGTTTATGAAATTTTTAGTGTAACACACACATTGCCTATCTAGAATGAAAAGCTCGATAATGTGTCCTGTATATACTCTCTTACTGCCTCGAAAATCCCTTTCCTGAATGCAAGACTTTTTGGGGGCTTTTTGGGGCAAGTGAAAACCGGTACCGCCAGTGAATCTGACAGAGTAAACAGAAGAAGAAAAAAGTAGATGAAAAAGCATTTTATTTGACCCTGGAGAGATCTTAAATCTAATTTGTGTTCCAGCTTCAAGCTACTTTTCATATAAACTTATGTTGTGAAGACCAAAGATAAATTGCTTTACAGATATATGTTAGTCAGGTTAGATCAATCCATAACTCTTTAGAAATGAAATCTGTTTGGGCAGATCCAGGTGGATCAGACACTCCATAGATAATCCAACCATAAAGTAATAGCATCACTTTCTGTCAGCATAACATTTACTCGTTATGAAACCTCTCCCAATGGATTCTTTTACTGAACCAAACCATGTCTCCATTTGTCATGAAGACACGACAGCTCCATCTTGTGGTCGTCGTGTGTCACTGCAGCCTAACAGGCCGCACATGCATTACATTAGAAATGGGAGATGATAGGCTGTGCTGCACTAATAGCCTTAGAGTAAACAGCTGTAACTCAAACATTTAAATGAGGGACTATTTGTCAGTATAGATTAGCCTTTAATAATGTGAATTTTACAATTCACTCAGCAGACGCTTTTATCTAAAGTGACATACATCAGAGAGTAAGTACAATCCATTCATACTTTCCACCGAAGGGAGCAATGTGGGGTTAAGTGTCTTGCCCAAGGACACATCGGACATGTTGCTCAGCTGGGGATTGAACCCTCAACCTTCCGGTCGAGAGGCGACGACTCTACCAACTGAGCCACTATGCCCATACTAATAATTAAGCACGTTTTCCCTCAGTGTTTGGACTTAAAACTGTGTGTGTCTCTTTGGGTAATAGGTGCACAAACTGTGTGGCCCAGCGAGCAGGAAGCCTGTGCAGTCAGTCAGCATCCAGCACAGCAGCAGTAGAGAGTCCCTCCCTCTAAAAGGCCCTGTTAGAGTGTCAGGGGACTCGCTCGCTGTCAAAAGAAGGTGAGTGAGTGAAAGATAACAGATGTGTTGCCTAGAGAGATGTGTCATTTTAGGATTTCAGTTCATTAAAGCTGCAATTTGACACCTTTTTCAGGGACTTCCTGAACAGTTTACGTCTCTACCGAACGTACTACGGGGGCCTGGCCGATCAGCTGTGTGTGAGCGAGCTGGCTTCTGGTGATGGGCTCTCCTGCTGGAATGGGACGGACATTGTAAAAAGGTTTGTGTTATACAGGTCAAATTACACATTCAATTACTCCATCGTCAAGTGGCTTATGGTAACAATCCTCCTGAGTTTTTAAAATCTCCCACGGTTCAGTCAGATTGAAATCTTGTGGCCGAAATCCACAACACATTTGCTTCAAACCAATCCCTAAGCCCTCACATGCATGAGGCATTTTGTTTTTTGCCATTTTTATTCATTTATATTTGATCCTTTAATCTATGTCCCATCTTTTAGACAGATATTGTGTCAATACCTTACTCTGAAAAAGTGGCATTACATCAAATCATCACATTGTCTTGAGCCTATGGAGGTGCACACACCCAACACTCCATAATATAACTGCATTTCTTGAACTGCAACTGGAAAATTAATCACTTCAAATCATCCTCATTCTGTCCATAACATGTTTTACTTGTGACTTTACCCAGTTGTTTGAAACTGACTGCAGAATGGTGTAAATGCAGTGTTAAGAGACAGTAGAAGTGTTTTAATGTTAATCTGCTAGAGGTTAAAGTTCATATCTATCTATCTATCTATCTATCTTTATTGAAGTCTTATGACATAACAATAATAATAAGTCTGAATCTCTCTTAGTTTTGTAGCTGTTTCTACAAAACAAAGATTTTTGTGTCTCAAATATGTTTCCTGTTTTACTTCTAAACTGGGTCATTTTGTTGAAGACCCTACCTTGCCCTATGATTATTTGCCCACAAGCAGAAAAGCCAACAGTAGTGAAAAATAACCTCAGCATAGGACCCAGCAGCCTCCCAGAAACACTAAAACAAATCTGAACATGAAACCTGAAAGACAGGGAGAGAGAAATGTGCTTGTTTTGTTGCTCCAACACCAGTACAATAGATTTATTATGTCAGCCATCATCGTTTGTGCACAAATACAGTTAAACAAACCTGCGCTGTGAAGGAACTATTTTCAGATCAGATGACTCCATCAGCTCTCTTCCCCCCTTTAGGAATACTCTTTTTGTATGCATACATCCAATCTTCATTGATGTCAGATCCCTGGATGAATAAATGAATATGCAGAACATTACTAGCAAACAGGAATGAAGTCGGTGACTGCTCTTGATTTGTTGATAGAATTGATGTAAAAATCAGTATCAGTAGAAATGTAAATGTATCAGTAGATCCATTGTGAGAGGGATTCAAGAGAAAAAGAAACTTACAAAAAAAACAAAGACTGCATGGATGTTGATTCAGTGATGTTACCCATTGGTTTTTGAAGAGGGCCTTATGAAGCCCAATGGTGATTGTCGCAATATTGGAAATGCCGACTCCTCCTAGCTTCGGCTAATTGAGCAGCAGACAAAGAGGTGATCTATCGTTATTCTTAGTTGCTGAAACATGCACATTTAGCTTTTCCAGCTTTCCATTTAGCGAACATATTCCAAACGATACATCATAATGAACAAAACCAACAGTTTAAAGGGATGATATGCGACTGTCAGAGTAGATGTCCAGGAGATGTTGCACTTTTCTTTGTTTTTAGTGTATTTAATAATGTTTAAAATGTCACATATTATACCTTAAAGTTCATTATTAGGATTTTAAGCTTAGCCTCCTCGCAAACAGCTACAAATAAGGACATTCAGCTGTACTAATTCTAATGCCTAATTATGCAAACCTCTTAAGTTTTCATAATCAAAATGGGTGACTTATAAAAAATGTATTCCCCCCCCCCCCCCCATCCCCCCCCCCCCCCCCCCCCCCCCTGTTTTTTTAAAGAACTTTGCATTTGAGACCACAACTGTATTTTGAACCGGACTGTAAACATGTTTATTTGTCCTACTTGGGTCCTAATGGGGACACTTAAGAAGAACAACGGGGGTTTCTGCTTGATGAAAACAAAAAAAAAACCTTGGTGCTGCAGCCTGTGACAGAATAGTAAATGGTTTTATTTCCTCATAAAACAACATTAAAGACTTATTGTTGTTTTTCTTTCAAAGTAAAATATACAAGTCAGGATGTTCAAAGGACAAAAAGTTTCATATTTCATGCCAGGGAATGGATTTAGTTTGATAACGTTATATATTTTTCAGCCACAGAGACGTCTCTATATGTGACTCTACAAGAGTCGACCATTTGTACACTATTTGACCATTCTCTAAACGCACGCACGCACGCACGCACGCAGGCACTGCTCATACAAACAGCTGACACAGGAGTAGGATTATTCTATTAAGTGTTGTTGCTTCTACACATACATCTTGGATATGAATGGTTTTGAATCGCCGCAGACAAACTGGCCTCTCTCGTAGTATCCGTCAGCGGCCCTGTCTCCATTACATCACCACTCTCCATCTTAGCCGTGCTGTCATCACTCAAGGACCCCTTCATATATCCTCAGTCTTTGGTTGTTCCTCTGAACTGTCAGCTGCTGTCAGCACTGCAGAAATGGCAAGTAGGCCAGTATTTCAAACCACGCTGAGGCTTGTGTTGCCAGTTTGGGTTAGACGCTGCATTTTGAAGGATGACAGCCTTGTTCAGATTTTTTCACAGCTGCTTTGTGAAGGTAAGAAAGAAAGTGAAAGAGAGCGCTGGGGTCATTCTGGATAGGGATGCATAGATCAGACCTTTTTGTTCCAGATAATGATTCCTGGGCTTTTTTTATGGGCTAATAAAGAGTACCAAGAGGACCAATCAGATAGCTTTGTTTATTTTATAAACTGGATGCCCTTTTGTAGGAGGAGACTAGGGTCCTTCTTTTATGTGAGAGGCAAGATCAGACTTTTCCTTGTCCTGTAAAACAAAAAGGAACAAGTTGAGACATAAATATTTTGTTATACAGGAATATTAAATGATAGATTATTTTGCAGTTTGCAACATTTTTTTTAATAATCCTTTAAATTAACCAGAATTGTAATTAATGAATGAACCTTTTACATGCAGCAACAAATTGGTCAGAAAAATACGAATGAAACAATACGACTGCATCAAATGAGAACAAATGAACACCATAAAGTCACAACTAATGCAAGCACATTTGATTCAGTATTATTTATTGTTTTGACATTATACCACCACCCAAACAAACTTTGGCATTTACATATTGTAGGTAGCTGAAGAATGAAACAAGCAATGAAATACCTCAAAATAAGTTGAAACTTCAGTCTGACACAGGATGTCGTGCCTCAATGTATAAGTCAAAGGCAATTGGATTGAATAGATCAACCCCAGATCAGACCTTCTGTCATGATGCCCGATCCAGACAGTTTTTATAGTAATTACTCTATGTACACAGATTATGAATTAAAAAGCTTTTTTTTGGCAATTTTATAAAAAACAACAAAAGGCAGTTGAGCAGTTCTTCAGTAGCAACATCGAGACAAAGTCTAAACACAAAAAACACAGTGAAGGCACTATATTACAAAAAACACTGAAGCACAAAATCACATGCTTAAATAACAGTTACTGCACAGTCATAGTAGATGAAAAAGTTTTATCAACGATGAAGTGCTGATGTGATTAAGATGGGTTAGGGTTTTGGGGTTGGGGTCTTGTGTGTTTGCTTTTTTCTCCTTCCCTGAAAATGCAGAATCTGTAGGCTCAGGACAGGATTTGGTATCTAAATTGTTTTTGAGTCGTAGAATAGTACTTTTCTATGAAATTATCAAAACTATGACTAAAACGTTTATCTTACACTTTATAAAACCTGGAAAGCAGAGGTATTGGTTTGTAGTTGAAAATAGATGTCTCTCTCCACTTTTGTTAATAGTATTAACTTTTGCTGTTTTCATTTTTGAGGGACATTAACCAGTTTGAAAGGATTTCTTGCAGATATACTGTATGTTCAGATTTCTTCTGTTATCCAACCCATCCCCACTCGGAGTTCATCTGATGATTCTTTAATTAATGACTTTAAACAGATATCTGAATGAAGTGAAGATAACAACCCTCTTGAAGTGTAATCTCTCAACACCAACCCCACTCTCGCTCCTCAAGTAGTTTTTTTGCACCATAAACAAAGGCAATGAAGAGGAAGTCTTGGCCAGAAGTCCTTTACTGCTGACCCTCGCCTACACCAAACGACCTGGAAAGTTGCCAATCATGCCCAGAGGTTATATCATCATCAGATGATAGCTGATGAGTTCCAAGGTTGATCTTGACCAATTTCTGATAGAGGCATCTGTCCATCCATTTTCCGCCGTTGACTACTTGCTTGTTTCATTTTTCATTCTTTCCCAACATATCACCCCAAGTTTCCATTACAAAGGAGGCAGTCGTCTCAGAGAATAGAGACGTTTTGGTGATGTGCTGGAGAAAGAGGCAGAGCAGCAGGCTGCAGGCTGTCTATCATCTCTGCCAGCAGGCTCTGGGAAATGTTTACGGTCTGCAGGCTTCCTCCTCTCAGCTCTCTAACCCTCCTTTCTCTTTTCCTCATTCAACACTTATTGATAAGGACTCATTCACCTCAGGTTCACTCGCAGGTTTTCATTTTGATTTGATCATTACCGGAAAATAAAACAAGTAGAGGCAGAAAGCTGAGGAATAGAGAGACATTAAGAACCTGGGGAAAACGAGGCTCGGAGGAGACTATCGAGCCGAGTCCCTGTAGCTGAGCGGGCTTCCTGCAGATCTACAACCCTGTGCTGCTTTCTATTAGCCTCCAACCATAGATGAGTGGCTGGGAGTCAACACAAGCTGAGACTAAAGCAATAAATAACCTCCTGCCTACGGGTCATAACCCAACATCCACTGAGAGAGAGGGGGAATAAAACTCACTACCGGATGGTGGCTGATTTACAGAGGCTTATCGAGGCCTCAGAGGCCTTAAACGATTGGTTCAGTTGTTGTGTGTGTGTGTGTGTGTGTGTGTGTGTGTGTTTGTGTGTGTGGGAAACTGTACATTTCAATGTGCTCAGATGCCTTTTTATTACAGCGGCTTGTGCCTGCTGGTGCAGATTGTTTGTTGGTCTTTAAAAGTAGTGAGTTGCATCAGAGCTTTGACTTATTTAATAAAGTGGGATGAACACAAAAAACATGACTCAGGAGATGGAGACTTAAGAGAGATTTAATGCACGTCCTCATCTGGGTCCACGGTAAACAAAAAGATAAAGAACAATCAGATAAGATCACAGAGGAAGAAAACACGCAGCTTTCATCTTGGCGTCTCTGTGAATGCAGATGATGGGAGCCTGACTTTAGGGGAGATCTGGTAAACACATTTGTTTTCTTTCTTTGTTTTCCTCTCTTACACACTCTTACCGGGAGGAGAAAAAAAAACAAAAAAACGGGAAACAGATTGGACAAGAATTTTCTGATTAGTTTTCTTTCCTATTAGCAGTTTTGTCATCTTTTGTGACAGCTAATTTCACCTGAAATAATCCCACTTTGAGTCATTGAACTGAAGTAATGTGCAGGCTGGTTATTGTGCTCACAGCAACAATGAGAAATAACAGCAAAAATGAGACTCAATCTAAAATACCTGCGGAACAAACAACATCCGATATTTTGTCTGTTTTGCTCCAGGAGATCATTACGGGTTCCTGAGATTTGTGTGCTGGAGCTGGATATCTAAGCCGAATACTGTTTTGGAAATATATGTGTTATGTACCGAAACCTGATCTTATTATCAGTTATTCACACCTTTCAAGCAAAGTTTAGACTTGAATGCGTTATTTTTTGCAGAGCTCGTTTGTTCTTTGTCATTTGTGTTTCAACTGCAGTGAGGGTTTTGACAACTTCGGCGTCTTTTCTCAAACCTACAGCACATCATGTGCTTTAGCCTTACAAGCTGTAAAAATGATAGTAACTTTCTAGTTTAAGAGTTGCCTATTTTTGCATGTAGCTGATTATGAATGAATAAAGAGCAAAGAAGACTAAAAGAAAATTGAAAGGATTGCAATGATGCTGAGGTGCTTTGATACTTTCTCTCCAGGCACATCAATAATCGTCAGTTGTTAGTTATAGCTGATTGAGATAAGAAAACAGTCTTTTCTGGAAGCAGGTTCTCGTTTTTTAAAAGTAAGACCTTGGAGAAGTTTAGATATCGGATCATCACAAGCATCGCAAGATTGTAATTCAGCCCCAGTTTACTGCTGTAAAGGTTTTTTTTTTGTTGGGGGGGGGGGGGGGGTTGTTATGTACAAACATTAGTCCCACTGGAAGACTGATTAAAACATTCTTGTGATTTATGTTTCTGGACAGCCAGAGGTGACGAATAAAACGGGGGATCATCCCTCAAAGTGTTTCAGTGATGGTGATCTTCTTTGGCTGGAGACACTGTCCCTGTCAGGGCAAAAAGGTTAGCACGTTCCCACATGCCTCCTCCATCCGTCATGGATACACACACACTGGAGTAATGGCAGGTTGCCATGAGCCATGAGCTGGCTTCATTCACACACACATACACACACACACACACACACACACCCACCAGTATATTCTTTGTTTCTTTGTTGCAGTAACTGACAAATGCAAAAATTGCGCTTGTCATGGGATTACAGAGACCCTCGGTCCTTTTTTTACTCGCCACACATTTGATTCCTAATGCAGTTTGACGTCTCATCATAAGAAAATCTATTTAGAAATATGTTTTTTCCCCACACTTCCTGCCAATGGGGGACAACAACCAGGAGTTATAGCAGTGCTAAAAAGCTACAGCCTCAACAAGTAAAAAAAAGAGTGATGTTTTATTCATGAAAACCTCCTCCGGTGTAGACTCGCTTTAATTCATCCCCACCTGCAGTCTGTCTCACGGCTGCCAACACACACCAGGTGTTTGGCGCTGTGTTTATTCTTTCAAAGAGCCTTTTTCTAATTGAGTACAACGTTTTTTTTATTTCTACGATAATCAGGCAACTGACCTTGCCTGCTGTTGGAGTTTAACATGGAGGGATCACTGCTGTGGGGTGATTTTTATTTTTTTTTCTTCCAGTATGATTTGAAAAAGATGCTTGAAGACAGGCGGGCAGATAAGAGTGTGGCCTTTCTTGTTACAGGCCACCCTTCATGCTGGAGTGGGTGTCTGAGCACTGATCTATGACCCCTCCCGTGTCTCTTCCCTGCCCGGTTAATCCTGAAGAGGTTAATGACATGGTAATAAGAGCTCTGGAGCTGCACTGCAGGCCTCTCGTCTGTGTGAGCAGTTAGCAGAGGAACAGATCCGCTGAAAATGATTCTATAAATGTCGGACTAAATTTTTTTATTTTCATCTATTTTCATACGTTCTCTTCTGTTGTTTTATATTCCTCACTCGACTGTTTTGTTATTTACATACCTGTCATATTTGTCTCACTTGCTTTTCCATCAACACGCGAAATGTGACACTCAGGTGATTTCCCGGGGCTTAACAGAAATGACAGCTTTTAAGCTCTCCTAATAGGAATCCACTGAAGAAGCATCAAGAGATTAGGTTATTCCAGCCTGCTCAGGGAACATACTTCTTCATTTGAGGGATGTCAGAGGGAGCCTTGCTGCAAAATCCACAACGTGTTCCCATCAGGGGACAGCTTGTGTGGAATAATAAATAATTCCAACCTTTTTCTGCTTGTTGTGACCTCTTAAAAGTTAACTAACTATTTTTTTTAAATTTTAATTACATTTTCAAAAGATTACTAGATTGAGACCTTTAGTTTTAGGAAACAGTGTTTTGGACTGATGACATGTTTCTGAAGTTAGGGCAGAAAATGAATGCAAATTCTGTATAACCTACCATAGAAAGGTGCTGTATGATTTGCATGTGTTTTAATAGACAATACTTTCTTCACAACACGGTCCTACTTAGACCTGAGTAACTTTATTTTGATTTATTTTAAAATTATTAAACCATCAAACACAAAGGTGTGTAACCCTTCTGGTATCTAACCCTATACTTTACTTTGTACTTTATTTCAGACCCATATGTCCATATCGTTATAATATAATTCTAGCTCATAAAACATCTGAATTATGAACCATACATCACGGTTATTTCTGTCATTCATCATTTTTATTGAGTGGCCAAGTCCCGTTTATTGCAAGAGAATGAGTTACCACTTTAAATATGTTTCTACTTATTGATTTAAACTCAGAATAAGAGAAATGCAGTGCATTTAAAGAAACTGGTTATAATGTAGAGCAGCAAGATCTGTTCGACCCCAAAATTGACTTAATAAAGACGAGGGTTAAGAATAAATAATGTCAAACTCACACAACATTTGCTAATAGTAGAAAACTCCTCGTAATATTGCATCTGCAAGTCTATAACAGTGGGCTCCCTATTGTTCAGTTCACATATTAATGCACAGTCTCCATCCATAAATAAACCTGCTGGCAGAGCTATAGGCCCATTCAGTCAAATGACTGTGGTCATTACAGTCGTAAATCCTCGTGCTTCAGCCTTCTTTAAATGCTGTTGCGGCGCTCTATAACCAGCAGGTGGAGCTCCACACTTTGGGGTATAGATGCGCACACACACGCACACACACGCACACACACACACTCATACACACCAGAGACACATGCCAGATTGCTGATCCCTCCTCTGCCTCTTTGCATCCGTTGTGATGATGTACGCCGCAGAGTGGTGCTTCTTATCCACGTTGTTCCTGACAGTGACAGACAGAAAACAGAATTTAAGTGATAAACAGACACGCTGCAGAACATCAAGTCTCACACCGCCTCCTGTGTTCGTTTTGCTGTGATGAACTGACCTAATTTTGAACGGAAAAGGAATAACCTTTTAAACATGTGCTGCCAGATATATTATGCATAGCTGTCCTCGCAGTCACTCTCATGCAAGAAAGAAAGAGAGTTGTTTCCCTTCATGCTGTGAAAAAAACAACTTTGGAGAAAAAAAAAATGTACAGTGTACCTAAAGGCCAACAAGAGTTCATAAAGTGCAATACAAATATAGCCAAGGGTTTTCGCTTCATCCCGCCTGTGAACAAACCCTGTAATTTAGTGTTGTTTTTTTGGCTCCTAAAAACCACCATTATAGAGTGTTTTGACACACTATAGACTAAATCTTTTAACACCAGTAGCAAGAAAACACTCACAAGTACTCACCCTAAAATAAAGACAAAAGGAGAAGGACAGATTTGTTTGGGCTGATTGGAGAGCTTTGATTGAGAGCGAGCGAGGGAAAGAGGGGAAGGGGAGAGAGAAAGGGAAAGATGAGAGGCAGACGGAAGAGGAGAGGGGACGTTCTTGAAGAGCTTGCGACAGCTGGCTACTGCAGATAACCACAAAACCACCAGAGCACTTGAGGTCTGGGTGCTGCATGGCTAGAGTTCCACTCCAACATGACCTTATATCCTGCCCGGGTTTAGACGCAGGGGCTCGGTCAGAGTACCACATCCTGACGATTATCCCAAGTGACAGAATCAAGAACTCTGTCCGGCTGACTAAATTGAGTTCATAAGTCCCTCTCGAATGTGTGTGTGTGTGCGTGTGTGTGTGTCACTGCTTTAGCCCACTCCTGTTCTGCCGAATTATGCATGATTGCTCTGTACAGATACATTTTCAATCTAGCTTTCTGGAAAAGGGAGATTTCATTTATTTTGTGCTCAGATATTATCCCTGATGTTGCTGCAGAAACTGCCAGCGAGAGCAGGAGGAGAGGAGACAGTAAACTCTGGACTTGGCTGATGGTTGCAGGTTGTGCATGTATGTGTGTGTGTGTCCTTCTAGTTTCCATTCCTTTTTCAGTGAGTCCACTCCCTCCTTGAGTTGGACGCTTGCCTCCAGCATCTGGAGCAGATTGTGACCCTGCAGAGTGCCAGGTATCAGGACATTAACAACCAAGGCCTTATTGTCCACTGATGAGCTGTCAGAACGCACACCCATCGCCCCGGTGTGTGATATCCGTTTGCCTCCTTCTACTGCGAGCACGCCAGACTTGGTCCCCGCGGAGCACTCTTCCTCTTTACCTCCAGATATAAATCAGAGGCTGCTGGCAAAAGGGGGAACAAAGAGTTGGAAAAGATGTGCAGTTAATGCTCATAAAGAGGGAGCAGAGGTAGCACGTCTTTAGCGAGAGAACCCTGAGTGTGAATGAGATCTATTTGTTTCGTGATAAAAAACGTAAAGAATTGCAGGTGCTGACAAAAAGAAAGTGTTGCCTCGTGATTTAATCACAAGGACACGGCAACATTGTGGGGGAAAACAAAAGCTGTTTCTCACATTTGTTCACACCACTGAGCAGTAAATATTAAAACTAATGGAGTCATTTCTGTTATGGACATGTGCAAAAAAGATCCTGATATATCGTTCCAGGTTTTATTTCCTCCTGTAGGTATTTCTCCCTGGTATAGAGACAATCATAATGTTGGAATGAATACAGAATAAAAGCTAAGTGCCTAATATGGAATTCAACACTTTTCCTGCAGTAGCTCTAAGCACGCATGAATTAGAGTTGCTTGCCGTCTTATCAAGGGCGCCTTATTTCACATCGACTCTACGGCTACATGTGGACCGTATCCATTTTTGAGTTCTGCTCCAGAAGTGACTTAATTTCTCTCTTGCAGGAGTGCGGCTGGAAACAAAGACTGCCGTATCTTTTCTTACGATTGTGTTGGTTTATCTCGCAGCTGCAGGCTTTTGTCAATGCGTGTGGGTTCCCCTCTGTTCCTTTGATTTTCCACTCATTTGTTAACTAAACATGCTTCCCATTTACCGGCACAAAGTGAAAAATGTAGTAGTCATTAAGTATTCATTACCTGTGCAATTTGTTTCTTCTTGATGCACTTTTAGCCTGGAGAATATTCTGCATGCGTAGGTAGCTCGCGTTTGGAATATTGACAAGTGTCTAAATGCAACCTTAATTGCTCCGTGGTTTTATTTTTTATTGTTTCACAGAAAAGTTTCAGCCGGGCAATATTGCAGCTTGCATTAAAAATATTCCTCTAACAACATATTCCCTTAACAAAAAGCAGCAGTCATTGGAGGTCTTCTCTGTCCATATCAGGGATTTTGTTCCCACAGAAGACTCAGCACCTCTTTATAAGTGGAAACCTACCTTTTAGCCCCTGACCTAAGCTGAATTCTGGGTGTGAATATGCGCTCATTAACCCCCCCCCCCGACACACACACACACACACACAGTAAAAGGCCTGAGTCCCGGGGCTCCCCGAGTATTAATCTAAATAGCTCTTTCATTCCTCTGACGTAAACACAAATGTCTCCAAACAACAATATAGCACAGCGCGGGATGCCCTCAGACCACACTTTGCTCTCTTATCATTGTCCCTGAAATGTTGTCCTACAGTCTCTATGGAAACCAAGCCGGCCTTATTAAAAAAAAAAAAAAGTTTCACCTTCTCTGAGTCTGCCCTTTACCTGACAGCCAAGATAAACGAGCAGGGTCCTGGGAGGAAGGCAACACAAACATGCATCTCTGCTCAGTGGCCCGTGCTCATTGGCTCTCCGCTGGAAGCCCTTATTTACCTTAATGCAGGGAGGAGGCGTGAAGAAAGGGAGGATGAGGAGGAACAAGAAAGTGTGTGTGCTTGTGTGTGAGGGATTGTGATTACTCTCAATCCCTTCCGTCAACAACCTTGAACCCACGCTGCAATAAAAAAAAAAAGGAAGACAAAAGTAGCAAACAACTCTTTCTGGCCCCCACATTGCACGCGAGCCAGATGATGTCATATGTCACCTTCAGCTAATGAAGGTGATGATGACATGCATGAGCGCCGCATACGTTCACCATCTGCTCGGTTCCAGCACGGTGGAGCCGCTCCTGCACAATGCTGCAGAGAGGAGGCGAGGCACGTCTGTATACCGCCGTACCCAGAGTCCCCTGACGCGTGTGAAAAACCGCCGCCTGCATTCCGATGACTTACCGCCAGTTTAATCATTCCTTCACACCACAAAGTGACCCGTCTCTGAGGCCTCTTATTTTATATCACCTGAGCAAACAGCACAAGTCTGCTGATGGGAGAGTGGTCAGTCACCACAAGAGAAATCACAACAACGCCTGTTTGGAACCCAAAACACGCTGAGGGTGATAAATGATGCAAGAATTTGCCTCACTGGTTTTATTACAGTCGACTTTTTTTCTGTTTCCTCTTTATTTTAATAAAAAGGAAAGACAATGACCAAATGTCAGGTATAAGGAGATTAAGATCGCCACTAAATGACAAACATAATTTCAGGGTTAACAAAGAAATAAGACGGTATTACTTTAATGGATTCTACAGGATAATTACTGTAAATATGAAATGTCTACACCTCTCATAGCATTATACTGTTTGATTCATCTTCTCTAGGGAATTACTTTATTCTAGTATCAGCACACCTAACATTTCAATTATTAGTAACATCTCATATTTAAAAAAAAAAATATGAGTATGTTTGAAGCAAGAAGAGCAGTATTTCAAAACAACAGAGCGGGGTGAGTTGGATGTGAAAAGGTGCTGCAACCAATGACTGCTTGATTATAAATTTATCTACTGATCATGTTCTTGATATAAATAGTATTGTAAAAAAAATATAAAAATGTATCACATTGTTATTAAAAATGCAAATTAGCGCCAGTGGTGAGTGGACCCATGGACAGCGGCTTTAGTCCTCTAACCAGGCGGTTCAAATCCAACCCGTTGCTCCATTCCTGCATGTCACTCCCCACTCTCTCTGTCCCTGATTTCTGACTCTATCCACCGTCCTATAGCTCTACAATAAAAGTGTTAAAATCCTAAAAATAGATCTTAAAAATAAATAATATAATGATACATGTACAAATGTAAATCTTCATATTCTGAATGCTTGAACTGTGCGTTGTTCTTTTCTTTTGCACCATGACAATGATTTAAGTGATAAATGACATCTATTGATTGACAACTCTGAATAACTCAGATAATCAATTCAGCTTGAAGGTGAAAAGTAATCAATGGGTCACTTTACTTATGCATGTTTACCAAATGTTTGTCAGAGAAGCATGCCAGTATGGGTTTAAACATCTAATGTCAAAATGTAACTTTTAATACTAACTGTTCGGTCACATTAGACTCATATGTTCCTCATATGTATCTTACTCCTACAGTAGATATCCAGGTCTACTCTTACATTTGATTTAATATTTGGATGTACAAATATGACGCTGGGCACGTCAGCTTGTGTTGCTGCTGACTCATCATAGACTTAAAAATTAATGGATTAACTAGAATATGATTAGTAGATTAGTTGATAATGAAATGAGTTGTCTGTTGATGTCCTATATATGACTCATCACTTACTTGTAGATTAAATAGATAGATACAGTAAGGTAGATACAGACATTAATATAACAGAGACTGTAACAGAGGAAATAACTATGGACAACTGAGTTAAGGAAAAAAGATTGATTTCTTCTTCTTTTTAAAATAACATTCAGTGCAGTTTTGCTATGTTCTCTTGGGAAATTGTCTTTGAAACAAAAATAAAAGATATTTAAAAAACAAAAAACCTGCAGGCCAAGTTTATTTGTCATTTCAAACTTGTTTTATGGTTCCTGTATTGAAACTTGAGTGAAAAAGTGTTCTCTTATTGATTACAGTGGGAAAATGAAGCCACTTTGTTGTAGCTGCAGGTTATGAAAGATTTGATTGACAGGTGCTTGACTCCAGCTGTGGAGCTGCGTGGAAAAAAAAGAGGCGACTGAAGATGATCTTTGGGTAACATCAGATGACCTTTTCGAGCTTCTGAAACTATCCGTCTCCACGGGGCTTCTCTCCTCCTCCTGTCATGTCCTGACATTTTTTTTTTTTTAAGTCTTCCTCTTCTCTTTCCTATCTCCTCCTCTTTTCTCTCCCTGTGTCTGTGTCTGGCGAGTGGAGTTTCTGCGAGTTGGCAGCCTGTATCTGATCCCGAAGTAATTTACTGGTCGAGATAAGGAAGTGGTGCGCACAGTCTTTTGTTGTAGTCCTTTCTGACAGGGCAATCTGAAGCCCACAGAGACCAAATTGGAGGGAATTTTTGACACAGGAGAGAGAGAGAGAGAAAGAAAGACGTGAGGATAGTGTTAAGAAAAATTAAACACTAAGCTTGTAATAATCACCAGAGACTGCAGGTTTAATTTGTTTAAAGACATGCCTGTTCCATTTATTCTTAGTAGAGGAAATACCACCAAACGAAGCATGGGAGTTCAGGGTTAGGCGGTCTTACTTATTGTTGGGTTTATTAACTAGCTAGCTGAGACATTGTTAGCACAAATGTATACACCTTTGGTCGTCTCTTTTAATTATACTTTTGTTGCATATTTTCTATTTCTGAGAAAATTAAACAATAGATTTCAACCTTTTTGCCTTGGAACAAACCTACTTGTATTGGCTTGTGTGTGTGTGTGTGTGTGTGTGTGTGTGTGTGTGTGTGTGTGTGTGTGTGTGTGTGTGTGTGTGTGTGTGTGTGTGTGTGTGTGTGTGTGTGTGTGTGTGTGTGTGTGTGTGTGTGTGTGTGTGTGTGTGTGTGTGTGTGTGTGTGTGTGTGTGTGTGTGTGTGTGTGTGTGTGTGTGTGTGTGTGTGTGTGTGTGTGTGTGTGTGTGTGTGTCTGGTCCAATTTTGGCCAGCAGAGCTCTTCTTCTCCCCCCTCGCCTCTTATGCAGGCAGACAGACAGGCCCGGCAGACCAGGGTCATTGCCTCAGGGGTATCTTAGAGAAATGCTGCTCTGCTGTGGGCGAAGAGAAATATGAAAGAGACCCTAAATCAAGACACAGGGCCCCATGAATCATGTCAGCCGGCGAGCTGAAGAAGAGGGATGAGACCATCTGTAGCAGCATATGAATGGCTAACTGACTCACAGTGCTGTTGACACAAGCTGAAGAAGTGTGAAGAGGTTGTGAAGATTAGCGCCGCTGCTCGCTGCATAGCCTGGAAACCTGCTCCAGTCAAAAAATGAGCAAACCCAAATACACCGCATGCTCCATTCGTCACTCTGACGTTTTACCGAATTGCACCGGGGAAGTTTTTTTCTTTGTTATAAAATGAGATAAATTCTCATTACGACACACATAGCACCTTTTTCATGCTGCGTGATTTGTTCGCTGGCTTCTTCCTTTACTTTCTGTCTGTTTTTTTTTTTCACTGTTGAGTGAGCAGTTATATGCCAAGATGCTTCACAGAATGATTTATCAAGGCCTATTGGTGCCCACGGCTGTGACTATTTTGAACGAACGTGTGATACTTGCTTGTTTTCTACGATTTAGGTTGCACCATGGCATCAAGACATTTCATTCAGATTCTGGTTATAGTTTTTTTTTTTTTAACATTTTGGTTAAAGCTGAAATAGTTTTTCAGTTGCTACCAGATCCACAGAGAATGAATTGGTCAACGCTTGCCTGAGTGGATTAAGATTAGCAGATTGCCAAACAATCAGCGGTTTCTTTTTCCCCAGCATGTGTATGTTAAGTTGTCCTTTGCCATATTTTAGAGTCAACTGAATATCCTCGGTTTTAACGTGTTCGTCAAATCAAGAAATTTGAAAGCCACCTTTGGTTCATGTCAGACTTTGACTTTGAACTTGATATATTTAAATTATAATCAGCAGATTAAAAGATAATTAAAACAATGACTATTTGCAAAGTGTAGTTTGAAAGTTTTATTTTACGTGTGTTAGTATGGTCAGACTTCACGATTTCTTTTGTGAATATGAGTTGATTACATAAAGTGTCTAATATCATATCTTGTTGGCAGCTAATGCCCGTGCTGGAAGGGAAAGGTAGGAAAGTCCTGATGAGCCAAGCAGGCGAGGCAGGTTGACGTGATCACCTCTGTGAATTAAATTGATTAATTACAACACTTAATCAGAAAATAACTTTGGGATCCATACTTTGTTGACATCTAGCACCACAGGCATGTCAGATATGTGTCTCTCTCTAAGTATTATGCCGTTAACCGAGTTACAATGCAAAAGTTATCAGGTAAATATAACAAGATTTACTCATGGGGTCAGGCGTGTAAAATGAGAATTAATTGTCACTGTTAAGCAAATGACTTTGCCCTCCAAAGTAAAACAACAGTCCAGGCATTGTTGTGACATTTTAATTACACTGACACCACCCTGTTGTTAAAAAAAATGTTGTGGGAGCAGTAAATCTGTGGCTCTGGAAATGAATTGTTCCCAGTGGTGAGCTTGGGTTGTAAAACAATTATAGGACAGGTGATAATCACAGAACTTCATGGGCGACCTTTGTGCTTGTGTTTGAAAAGAAAAGAAAAAAAAAAATGAAAGAAAGGAACCCATCAAACATTATTTATTAATGTGTTGGTCGTCTTTAGCTCATCAATTTGGATTAACAGGCTTCATAATGTATTTAAAAAGTGCTGATCATCTGAACAGAGTGTGCAGAGAAGGCCTATTTGAACGAGGCAGATAGAGGGAAGATGAATAACTTTCCCCCTAAAGTCAACAAGGAATCATATTACTGCTAATGATATCACAGTTTGTGCTAATAGTATCTGCGAAATTTGTGCTCTTGAAATGAATAAACACACAACTTTAATCCTACTTTGTTAAATGATGGGAGCACATCATCCAAAACAGCACAGGCTGTTTGTTCAATGTTTTGTTGAATATGCTAATAGCAAATTAGCACCAAAATCCCATGAATCAACGGATGCATTTGTTTGTTTACTGTTTATCCGCATGAATTCTCTCCCCCTCTTTAAATAAATAGATGCGTTGTTTAGAGGTATAAAAAAAATACAAATGCACGGTCGCTGTGAGCACAGCATCAAAAATGCTGGTGTCTGTTGAACGTCTCCTTAATTACAGAATCAAGTTAAACAGCGAGGCACACCTGAGGGGAAAGCATGGTGACTGATTTAGTATCAAACAGAGAGACATTGAGAGATAGGTGCAATTGTGAAGGATCATGGGGGATTTACAGCTGAAGTCTCGAAGAGTCACACTGGTGTGGAGGGATGCAGGTTTGCAGCTGTATTGTGCTCCTGTGATTTGTCGCTCAGAGACACGTGTGGGAGATACTGTGCGGAAACATAAACACAGATAAGCCCATCAGAGGCTGAAAGATGCCACAGTATGTGATCAGTGGACTATAAAATTGACTTAGAACGAGCAGTTTTACTGTCACAGAAGAAAGATTGGTGATATGACATGCAGGGAAAACGTTAAACAATCCTTCTATATTTTATCGTTCACTACTTTTTCGCTTTGTTTTCAGTGTCCAGTTTATGAGGCTCTACTATCTTCATCTAAAGCAATCAGATGCTGCGGTAAATCGGACCTTTATAACAGCTGTAACTGGGGTTGTTGTGGTTAATAAAAGGATGGGTCCAGCCTTTTACCTCCGCTGCTCCATCTCATCTGTGGAAGCCATGATGGATGGATACTTTTATGTGTAAAAGAAAATCTCTTTTCAAACAGTCTTCATGGTCTTGCTTATAGATTGTAAGAATACAACAACAACAACAACAACAACAACAAAACTGACCGAATTGATATGAAAACTCAAGCAACAATCAGCACTTTCTTTTCAGTTGATCACGACACAAATGACTTATGTCTGCAGAATTGCTGATGCACACAAGCATTTAATGCTTTAAGAAAACATTTTATGTATTTTTTTGTCATCAGCCTTGTTTTGCCATGCTTCATTGTGTCAGTAAGGCTTCACTTCTCGACATTTTGAAAACAGATTCCTCTGTAAACAGTATTTACCAAAACAGCTTTATATGTCGATACATATTCAGGAGGTTTTCTGCTTTGAATTTGCGCATGTATCAACATCAGCAGACTTCTGTGCTGCTTCTTTAAGAGGACATGTGAAACCCATTTTCCACCTTTTCAGGTCTAAATGAAACATCTGTGCTGTGCTCACAATATAACATGATTCAAGTACCAGAGGAGGTTTGTGACCCTGTATAAACCAGCTCTCTTAGAACGCTCCGTTTTAATGTGTGTGTCTCTTTAAATGCAATGACCCCCCCCCCCCCCCCTGAGTTTTCCAGGTAGACATCACTCCTCTGTAGCGAGAATAAAAATGGCTGACCTGCACAAAATTTTTGCTCTAGGCTGGGGGTGGAGTCCATCCCAGGGGAGGGGAGGGGATTTTTTCTTTTACCAGAATCCCACTGTGTCATCACAAGGAGAGCAACGGAGCATTTTTCTCTGTGTAGTAAGACTTATGCAGACCACAAACAAAGGACTGAATGGGTTTATTTTAAATTTTGTGGGTCGGTAGATACTCAGGTTACCCAAATACATGTTCAAAAAAGACGACAGTAAAATTGGATGTTTCATAATATGTCCCCTTTAATGCGTCTCTGTCTTTATTCATTCTCCAACTTGCTTTCAGCACAGCTTAGATGGAGTGACGGGTTGATCTGTGTTTGTCTCTCTCTCTCATTGTTCACAATAATGAAATGTCAGAGCAGAGAACAGAGTGAGCAATCCCCAGAAGCCAGAAGTCAAATATTTGCTAATTCATTACACTTGGATCATAAACGCGGCCTTGCATTGCTTGTAGTTTGAAGCATCAACAGTTTGACTGCAGCTGATGTTGATGGTGAGGTGATGTGAAGTGCAACAGTGTATGCAATAATACTCAGAGGGAACTTTATAAATGCTGCTTCAGAATTGGAGGGTCGCCTGTAGTTTAACAGTCTTTTGAGTGTGTTGTCCTGGTTGGGATGTTTAATTTGTGTTTAAACAGTTTTAGAGAGGCGCTGATTCATCTGCGAGCTCGATTGTATTGCATTACACAGAAAGAGTTTTTATTTTCGTTCCGCCCTATTTATATCAATGAGGATAGATGATATATTGAGAGCATCTTCTTCTGCATTTTGTGTTATGCATATTAATAAACAAACAATATTCATGCACCACTGCTCCTTGTACAAACAACATTTCCACCCACACTTTTCATTGAGTCTGCTCCTCTGCAGCTGCACTTGTTTGCCTTCCAATGATTTCTGTCATACGTTTTAATATGGAGACAAACAGACTCCTAAATCTGAGCCATCCTTAAACACAGCTCAAATCGCTTTGACTGGTGTTTTGCAGCCGTCATTCACCTTGGAGCTTTTGAGAGCAGCATTTGAAACATTTTTTTTTTCTTCTTCTCTTTGGTTCTTTCAGCTGAGTGAAAAGAAGAATGAGGCTGAGAGCAAATATCCACAAACAGCTTCACAGAGGTGATTAGAGACTGTTGGTGTTTCTCTCCCTTTTGCCAATGTGTTGTTTACTGCTGCCGATGAACACTGCTCTCTCCGAGGTGCAGTGATATTTAGTGGATCTCTGTGTCTGTGGCTGGAGAAGCAGCAGATGTGGCGACTTGTTCCTGCCACCTGTGGTACAACCATCAAAGACGTGGGGACAAAATCTTAAACACACACAACAGTCTGGAGCTGTAAACAAAGCCTCAGGGTTGTATGTCTGTGTAGGCAGAACTGTGGATAACGCACCACATACAGTGTGCTTAGGAATGTATTGGCTGCATCTCTCATTCTTAAAACTTCAACTTTAATTGATCATTGGTCTACTTCTACATCTGTAGTCATGTTTGTCTCTTCATAGCCAATATGAAAAGTAGAATTGATGATTGACAAATAACTCTCTCTATGACATTATGACAATTACAGTGATAAGAAAATCTGAAGTTAAACTGAGGTTTAATAAATCCCTCCCAAGGTGTCCAAGGTTTCTCCATTTTATGTATTCCCATATTAAAATTTAAACTTTTCAGGTTTTTCTTGCTTGAGAGCAGTTTTTCCTCATCACCGGTTTGTTTCGGTGGCTGTGACAAAGCATTTGAGTTAATGGATAATAACTAGTTTACTAAATTAATCTATTTCATTAGTGCGTCACCGATGACAGAAATTATACTGTGAGTTTGTCGTTCGCCGTAGTGAGTAGTAAAATAGTCATGTTTTTTTTTTTACATTATATATTATGATAGTTTAGTGTTTACTTACTACTGAATATGACATGAGATAACGTAGTTTCTGCACCGTGCAAGCGATGAGCTGAGGTCGGATTCTGAGGTAATGGTGCCTTTGCATGTAATCAGAATCAGAATCAGAATCGGGGTTTATTGCCAAGTACATTTACACATAAAAGGAATTTGACTTGGTGTATTGGTGCTGAACAATTAACAAGGAAATAAAGCAGTGGGAAATAAGCGAGGGGCGTGGCTTTTGAGGGAGCACAGAGGGGAGGGGCTGGGTGTAGACGGTGCACTGAGGGAATGCTACTTTCAAAATCATGCTAGTTTTCTTAAATGACCAACCCTGCCTTTAAAGTGCTTATTATGGTAAAGTTTTAAAAGAACTCGTTCTTTTTGTTATGTAATGCTATGTTGTTCCTTTTCGAATGTTTCTCCAGTTGATCAGTACAATCCCTCTTCCAGAAATGTTTTACTCCTAGCAACACATTCCCCCTTCATGAATGAGTCAAAAACTGTTTAATAAAAGCAATAAGCCATGTTATGCTCTTTTAATGTACAACTCCTGTGCCAGCATGAGACTGAAAGCATACTCATCTATCCGTGCTTATCTTCATGTTTCTTTAAATCACCATTGAAATTGTGTTCTTCCGCCTTCTCATACCTTCACAATAAAAGACTGATAATCTACTGACTGCAGGAGCTGCAGCACTGCTCAGCATAGCACTGACAAATTACATGTTATTATCCTGCTTAAATATCCAGACAGGAGAGTGCTGGAGCGTTCGTCTCCAGGCTGCATTACAGTTCATTTGTGATGCTTTGGCTCTGCTGCCGGGCAGGATACAGGAGACGCCTCGTTATGAAGCAGTGCCATTGTGAGAGAAAGTCCAATCACTTCTTAAGTGTTTACTCTAAACCTGACATCCCCGCTGCCTCGGCTGTTTGATAGCCTGTGCATAAAGCCCTTCCTCTTGGCGAGTGGACTTGTTTATGTGTGTTTACAGAACTCCTCATAAATTCCTAATCATCCTCTGAACAATTTTTACCCAGCACCCCATGGAGCAGGTGTAGAAATTTGGATGCTCGGTCAGTGGATGAGGATGACTAAGACGACTAAGCCTCTTAAATTTTTTGCAAGAGAGAAAAAAAATGTAGTTTATCAGAGTGATGATTTAGATAATCTGCATTGGACTGACACCAAGAAATGTGTGTTTGAGCTTCCACTGGGTATTTATTTGTGATCTACGGTCAAATTAAACTTCCAGACTCGGTGCTCATGGATTTACATGGATTGGAAAAACGGCAGAACATTATTTTGAATGTGAACATGTTGATCACTGATATCATAAAAGCTCTGATGAGTCTTTTATTGTCTGCCCTGCTCTTACCACATCTGTTTAATCCTGAACGTTATTGCCCTTTGGAGGCATTAAGATCTTTGAAAATTCCCTCTTTTGGTCACCATCTGCTTTTATGAGGCCATTTCCAGCTCCTCAATAGCCAACTTTTCCATTTGTCCTTATTACCCTCCATAAAACTCAAATATTTAAGAGGTGTTATAAAAGTTCCATTGCCATTTGAGGACTTCTGATATCTATTTGGCATTAACAGCATGCATGATGCAGTGACTCATATGCACACAGAGCCACTTAGCCCAGGGTGGAAATTATCGGTCCAATATAACATGCTCTTTACAGCCCTAATAATGGATTTCTGGGGATGAGAGATATGTGCCATTTTGGGCAGCAGTGCTAGGAGAGGTGCGGCTCCATATGCTGGCATTTGTCTATGTAAATGTGTTGAAAGTGTTGGAAGGGGCGCCGGATAGCCTAGTGGTTATGTCACAAGCTCCTTGTACAGAGGCTCTAGTCCTCGTCACTGTGGCTGTGGGTCTGAATCTGACCTCATCTCTTTGCTTCTTGTCGTTCCCTACTCATTCCTACCAATGTTTCCTGTCTCTCTTAAACTCTCTTATCAAATTAAGTCAAAAATGACCCAAAAATATGTATACATATATATTTAAAAAAAGTGTTGCAGGAAGGCTGTGTTTGGCTGTGCACTTTGTAAAAGTAACGGTATGGATGTCAAGGAGAGGCTGGTTCACCTGGAGGTGACAGCATTAACAGAAACGAGAAGACACTATAAAGATCAACATATACAAGTTAATGTTCATCCAACCTCTGATTCACACTTGCATTGTTTGAAGCACAGGCAATTTGAAAAATCATACATTTTAATATCTCCACAGTAAACACTAAAAGGGACAGGTTTCTGATGTGTGTTACTTGGAGAGTTGTTAAAAATAAATAAATTCATGTATTGATTTGACCCCTCTAGCTTTTGCAGACTGTCTGTTCAACAAGCTCCCGCTGCGTTCCCCTGTTGTGCAGGGGACTTGGGGCTCTGTGCCATTTTAAAAAAGAGAAAAAAATAAAAAAAAATAAAAGACTGTGTTGTACCTTCCCTAAGCAATGTGCATTGTAAAGACATGAATGAACAAACAAACAAACATCAAATGCATAAAGATTCCCTCTTTGAGCTGCTTGATGAAAGCGAGACCGTGTGGGCACATAAATATGACACCAGAAGCATTAGCGGTGTAATCCAGTGATTAAGTCAAATCATAACAGATATATTGTATCCATGTGGACATTTATTTGAATAGTCAAACAGGATCGCCTTCAAAACATGGTGACTCACTTGCTTTACCAAATAAACAATGCCAAAGCATACTGGCTGTCATGATGAAAAGCCTTTGTATCGAGCATAGAGTCACACTCTGTAAAAGCCCGCTCACTGTAGGGTTAAAAATCAGAGCCTGTAGTTGCCATGAAACATACGATTTCAGCATGTCAGAGGACTGTATGAGCAATCTTTGACTGCCAGAGGTATATTAACAAGCTTCTGTCTGTCTCAGTTTCCTGTTATCTTCACTGCACTGAAGGTTAAATACGTTCATACTAACAAAGGAAAAGATCATTAAACCTAGTAAAGACCAAAACCAGAGTAGTGAGCTTTGACCTTCACAGTTTGATTGTCTGGATTACTAAATTTCAGGATCCATCAATTTCCCCTCTTCATACGGCAGATGCCTCATGTCTTCTTGTATCCTCATGTACTTTTGTCCTCTTCAAAGTTAGAGTTGTCTTTTCAGGTGATCATAAAAAACGTAGTCCCGCATTTTTTTTTTTGCGCCCTCAGTTGAAAAAAAAAACTCTTTGCAGTCCACTGCCAGAGGTTGACGCCAAGAAATGTCATAAAAACAGCAAAATATTGGGAATGTAAAGGACCAGTTTCTGCAGAAAACAACTCTTCTACTGTGTGATAAATGATGATTGAGAAGGGTCACTTTGTAACTTTAAGGCCATACATTGTTTATAAGAAATCCTACTCACAGCACCATTTAAAATAGATATCTACATGTTCATATGAAATACATAGTTGTTGTGTTGACTAATTATTGTCCCCTCATCATGAAAGTGTGCATGAGCATCCATAGCATTTCGTCGACCAACTTTCATCCCTTGTTTTCTTAAAGTTTTTTTTGACTTCACTGCTGATAGAGCTCACAAAAAACACATGCTTTTGTCTTTGTCCATTCTGCAAAACTTTGTGTTTATGAATCTGTAATTAACCCATGTCTTGCAAACAGTGTAAGCACGGAGTCCTGACACAAAGTGCCCATTACACGTCGACCAGCAGACCATATTAATTACCGCTGCCACCTTGCTCAAACAGCTCTGTCTGGCTAATTCCATGGTGTCCTCCTGGCACAAGTCAATACGACTTCAAGGCTCAGGGCTTCCTAGTAATTGGAACAAACATGGCAGTAGTGATGTTAGGGGCTCAATCTTTGCCGGAGGCTCTGTTGACTTCTGTTGTATTATACTCTTTGTCACAGCTCTCAGTGAAGGTACACAGTCCTAGAGTGACGTTCCTTTAAATCTTGTAATCCTGATTATAATAATCCTTAATGAAAATACTTTATTACAATCTGTCTGTGAAGGTTTTCTCAATCAACGTCTTTATCTGATTCTGAATTTTAGCTTATATAAAAATGTGGTTCCTACACATAAGGAGCTCTTTTAGTGCTCATGATGTTGAATATTAACCCCTACTTATTTACTGCAAGACTTATGGAGGTCTTGATGTATTATTTAATGTTAGTTGTGCAAAGTTAATTTCCTCATTGCCATATTTAGTGTGTGTTATTGTTCCAAAACAGATGGTTGTTTGAAGTGCGGCCCTCTTGTTGATTATACACATTAAACTGCATATGTTCCTTTGTCTCGCCTGAAGTATTTTCCCTCCTTTTGGAGCCCAAGTGAAGAGGCTGCTTTGAAGTGGCCACCTCTTCCAGATCCTCTCTGCGCTCGGCAATGAGCTATGAGGACTTTCTGTTTTCCTCAGTGACAACTTGAAGGCAGGTATCGCCTTCTAGCCGACTAACCGCAGGGCCGCTTTGTTTCTCACTCAGCCAGCCATGAACAGCGTGCACGCTCTACCTCCTTCATCTCCAGAGCCACTGAATATCTCTCTGCATTACATTTTGATGAAAGCACTCTCAGGGAATTTTTTTTTATTATTATTATACAGCCAACTGTGTTTTTGTTAGTTTATCTGTGAAGTAAATTCAGACATTGATTTCATATTAAAACCTGGAAAGACACGACTGATGCTGCTTTTATCCTTCTTCTTTTTTTTAACAGTTTCTTCTGGCCTAGACAGCATCACACGTTAGACAGGGGAACAAGGAAAATAATTGAAACACTGAAACTTTACAAAAACAACACAGTTTTATTTATCTCCACAGTGACTCCACTTGTGAACTCACAATTGAAAGACAGATGGTGTGACTGCCAACAATTAACAGGTATGCTCAGCTGCAACTCATGATTGATCTTTCAAAGGCAGCGGAAGCATACTAATAGATCTAAAAGAGGGAGAGCAGTCAGTGACCTGCCTATTAAATCAATTCAGGCATGTTTAACAGGCTTCAGTAAACTCCAACAACAAAAAGATAGAAACACTTCATCTAATTGTACAGTATGTAAGCGATGCTCTTTAAAAAAGACACATTTTGAGAATATAGGAATCTATAAAGTTTCTAAAATCAAGCGCTAATTTGAATTCTGCCAGATAGGGAGAGAGCTTTTAAAAAAAAAAGAAAAAAAAAAAATACTGAAGAAGCAGAGGAATTTCTGGCACAACTTCACCAACTACCAAGGTGCATGAAGACTGAAAAGCTTAGAAGAGGTCAAAAAGCTTCAGCAACACACTTAAAGCACGAAGATCAACTTCATTAACAAATTAGACCGGCGTGTTTCGGCTTGTGGCCTTCATCGGGATCATTTTATCAAACCCAGAAAATAAACACACACACAAAACAGAAATGCTGCATACATGTAAAGCAAACCCTGCTGGATACAGATATGCACCACATATGACTATTTATCCATGGCAGTTAATGTTCTGGTGACAGTCTTTATTCAGAATGGATATAATCACTACATCTATAAATACTATATGGAGTGAATGACAGTTTGAAATCGTAATGCAATAAGTCATATGTCTCAGTGATGCAGACATCGTACCGGCACAGCTAGCTTGCAAACATGTTGGAGACTTTAACTCTAAAAACACATACTGTAACCTTTGCTCAGGGGATTGGTGGAGAAAACAGATCTTTGAGAAAGCAGTAATGTTATACTATTACTGATAGATGTATAAATAAGCAATGGTGACAGCACACAACATCAACTGTAAAGGTGATATATATGTAGGTGAAAAACCATTTATTGCAGGTTCAAATGTGTTTCTGCTTAATATTCTGATTTAAAAAAGTCATATATTATTAAATATATGAATCTGATACACAGTCATTAATTGTGAATTAAGTTAAGTTAACATGTTCTCCAGCTTGGCTCTGTCTTTGATTGTTAATACTGAGTTTGTGTGTTTTCTTTTCCTCTATCTTATTTTGGCTGCGGTGTTGTCTTTGTTTATTGTGGTTTGTCTGTTTACCTGCAGTGCCTCGCATCATGGTAATTTCAGGCCCATTTGTCAACCCTTCATCTTCAAAGCCCTAATCAAAGGGACGCTGTTAAGATGTTGCACCTTAGACAACATTGTTTGAAATAGAAAGCATCAAATTATTTCGCAGCAGCTCGCATCTGGATTTTGCGCAGGGTTCCCAGTGTTACAGTCCATTGAGTTGAGGAAGTCTGGAGGAGATTCATGCTGATCAGAGTAAATTACTTTGACATACCAATCTTACCCTGTGCTGGAGTTGAGCAATAAGGCAACGAGGGCTTCACTTTTCTTTTGTTCCAGACGTGAAGGTTTTGCACTTACAGACAAATATAGTTGAATGAGATAGGAATAAGAGCCAAAGATAAAATGATTGGAATTTTCAATCTGGGGCTGAAAAGCAATGTGAGTAGAGATGAGATGCAAACCAAGCATCCCTTTGGGGAGCGGGATATGGATTATAAGATCCTGCTGCTGGTCCACAGAGACACAGGCAATCACTCAGCTCTTTGATATCCTCTTGTAGGCTGTGCTTGATGCCACTGTATGCCTTTTACTCACACTGAGGAATAGATGATGGCTATGATCAATGTTTTCTCTCTGTGACACCTTTTTAGGAGCAGACCCTTATTTTTCTGCTGTTGCAACCCCTCGAGTGTCTTTGCGTTGCATTGCCGGTCCTGCAGTGTTGTACAAAAGATTGTATGTGTTTCAGGCTATGGTTCCCTGTGGCATAATGAAATACAACGCTCACTGAATGCAATCCGAGCTGCCGGCGTGTGTGTGTGTGTGTGTGTGTTTGTGTGTGTGTGTGCATCGATTCTGATATTTTATGCATTTCTCCACATTTAAGGCAACTTTATTCATGCATTTCTCTGCTCTTCACAATAAAAGACCGTTTTTGATAACAGTTTTTTTTTTTTTTTGAACAGATGTGTGTCTACACATTTTCATTCTGTGGAACACTGCACAGATGGCTCTGATGTAATCTTTTCAATCTGCTATTAATCACACTGTGCAGAAAGGAGGAAAAGACTGCAGGAAAGGTCATGAAGAAGTGGATTTTGCGCTATTTATTACACAGGAAGGCATCTTGTGATAACTCTAAATAATCTATGAGATTATCAGAGGCTACAAGTGCACGAGGGGAACAGTCACCTCCCTTTGCAATTGATTCTTACTTTTATTTTCCGAGCAGGTATACCCTAAACACTTTAATAGTAGCACCAGACCCAACAGGGATTATCATTATTCCAGTCTTTACACATACAATCTCCATCTCAGCAGGTGTGTCCAGGGATTAAAACAGAGCTGGAGGCTGAGGGATCATTACTCCAGTATTACCGTTCAGGTGCAGATTAGTCCCAACACATCAGTCTCCAGCTGCAGGCAGAGAGCCAACAGCACCTTCACTTTCACACGTTCATTGAAGTCCATCAGATCGCATGTATTGACAGAAGAAGACAGAATATCATGTTTTGGCAGCAAATCTGGGAAGTTGTTTACATGCAGCGCAGAAACCTGGTTACTCTATAATCCAACATGCAGCAAGTGTCTCCAACCTCCTTATATCTCACTCTCCTTTTCTATATGAAAATAACTTTCCCTAATTGATGAGAGATGTTATAACACAGTTTGGATTGAAGGAATGTAAACCCACCAGCAGCATGTTTTTGATCAAAGCCTTGATCAAAACATGAATTCTATATGTCAGTGTGCTTTGGTTTGAAGTTGTATTTCTTTAATCATAGTCCTTTATTTATCAGGGACAGTACTCGTTAATCTACATGACCATGAAGAAGGTATTAAAAGCACAAATTAAGAGTTTCTGCTGGAACTATAGGCCTACAACAACTGCATTAACTCGAACATTAAAATGTCATAATAGATTTTCATCAAACTAAAACTTAAAACCAGCAAATCATACAGACCAAAAGTGGCAAAACATTTAGGTTAAAGATGAAAGAACTTTTATGCATTCATGCAATTCAATAAAACTCTGACGCTGATTACTGATAAGATTTTTTTTAAATTATATGTAGGGATGGAAAGATTAATCGTAAAATCGTGATAAATCGATTCAAAGGTGTCAAGGTTCACATCGGTACTCTGAAAAATGAATTGCAGTAATATGGTGAGCGTCAGCAGCTGTAGAGCAGAGGCGGTTGGCAGCTGCAAAGCAAGATTTGGAAATTGAGGACGCTCCACCGTCTTTTAAATCGGAGGTGTGGAAGCATTTTGGCTTCCCCCAAGACAGAAAATGAAAGAGGTGAGAAGATAACAGACGAGACAAAAACTGTGTGAGAATATTGCAAGAAGACAGGGAACTACAAACATCATGATGCAGCATTTAATCGACACCACAATGAGAAGCTCCAATCACTTCCCCTTGTTGAGAGAAAATGAACATTAAAAGGCCAAACCACACTGACAAGTGGGTTTGCAGCCCCTGAAGGAATCTTTTTCAGTCATAATTTGTCTACAGTCTCATATTGTGAAATAAATCGTGAGAGATTCATATCATGAACCCAGTATCATTAATTGTATTGTATCGTGAGTTTAGTGAATCGTTACATCCCTCATTATATGTGTATGTAATTCTGTTCTTGTTTGGCTTTTTTTAGATTTTTTTTTTATACCGAGAAAGTTTATCTTCCAAATCTGCAGTTAGACTAACCGACTACTTAATAACGTACCCTAACTACTAAACTTTAAACATCAAAAACCTGCTGTTAGGAGATAACAGCATTGAAGAATTGTGTAAGGGCTTGTGTTCTTAAAATCTGGAATCTTAAAAGGTCATCTGAGGCCAAAATCATCAGACTTAAACATCTTTTGGAGGAGAATCATTTCACAGAGTGTGAAAAAGGTATTAGTTAACGTGTTGGTGAAAATGTACTTCTTATACTTCACTTGAGTGGTTGCAGGGCAAAACAAACCTATTTCTTTACAAGAAATAAACTGAGGGTTTATGAACTTTAAAGGAAACTAACTGGCATAAGCACAAATCAAGAAAAAAAATGATATGTGAATGTCGTCCTCCATGAAATCTCTGATGTGGTTTAGTCTTTCTCTACTTTGACAGGGTTCTTTTGTACTTTCAAAGCATTTAAAAAGCATTAACACAACTTTAGCTATGGGCATCTGTTCTCTAAATGACCATATAGCCTTGGTATTGTGGACAGATTTGAAATGTTCACTTCAATATTTCATTAGCCGTGACTGCCAGAAGAAAGACAGCAGCAACAAAAGGAGGACAGAGGCCACACACAGAGAGGAGTAAGAGCCTCATAAGAATGACAAAAAAGAGATAACAGACTAACTGCTGATAACATTTTGAAAAGGACACTAAACGGCAGCTTTCTTTTTCAAAAAGTAGTCACATTTAGGAGTTCCCATTGGTAGGAAATGATCAAAATAAAATCTGTAGGACCCAGACATGCTGACTACATTTGAATTCTGGCACCCACCTTTTCTTTTAAATAAATTAGGCAGCCATGCTTCCTGCACTTTATTTATTCATACACTTTCTGTCTGACCTCGGATTGCTTGAAGAGCTAAACAAGTTTGTGTTTGCTGCCACAAAAACATTTTAGCCAGTGTTTTTTTTTTATTAATCATTCTCTTATCCAGATATTCACATTCAAAGAGACATCAGGTCGACACCTTTGAGGTCTGCTTTGTTTGTCAGTTCTGACAAATTTGCAAACACACACATACACACAAAAAAGGGCATACACAAAGAGCTGCACAGGTCTCTCTGCAATGCCTGACTTTACCTTGATCCACTCGTTTGATGAAATGATATGCTGCAGATTGAGATGTGAGTGGATTGTGCTCACTCACTTGCTGCCATGGTCAGAGTCGTTAGAATTGACAGAGTGTAGAGAAACTAAAAGAGAGACGAGTCCTTGAGCTGAGCTGGAGCCCATTACCAGGCTATAACAACAATGAACAGCTTTACAGCCTGGATTAATGCCCAACATTGAAAATATAAGACCCAAATCACAAATGAATAGTTGATTATACTGTACTCAAAGCATGGTCTAATGGTTTCGTAGCTGAGAGCAAACATAAAGGGATTGATATATTGTATTATATGTGTTATAAGCAGCCTGAGAGCTGCAGCAGAGACAGCAGTCCATGTGCAGGTGAATCATGTTTCCCCTACATCACAATTCCAACTTTAACCCCCAGGGTAGCCCTACAAATTGTCCTACTTTGTATGAGTTGTGAATATTGATTATTTTTTAGTGTTTTACATTGAAAGAAAAAGAGAAATTATTCAGTGTGAGAGTGTTGAGTTAGCTCTTCCTGGACTGGACAGGTCTGAGGTGCTCTCTCTATGGGATGCAGTCACAGAAAACACAAAAAACTCCAAAGCAATCTCTTTATATACAATTCAAACTCCTTTATGTTCATGACATGGTCATAATCACACTGTGCAAGGTAAATAAATACATTTTAACTGTTGGAAAGGGAAAGTGTGTTGAAGTTTTCATGCTCTCTATACCTTATATGAAGTTTTGTAATTTAGACTGATTGTCCCCTCAAAAATAAATCTAAAATTGTGAGATTATTATGGGAGAGACAAGAAAAAAAAGGCTAATTTGACCACACAGTTCTTATGTGTTTCTGGTCTCTTTTCTGCTCTTGTATTTTTAAAATACAAGCTGTTGGATATTTAAATGTAACCTGATTTTGTTAAATAATCACATGTTTTGATGTGTAATCTAAATGTGAAAAGGACAATATTTCACTACTAAGTATGCTAGAGATGATGTGTAGAGAAGCATGGATATGCAAAATGTAAATGAACTAGTATATCTTAAAATCTAAACTTTGATATTGAAATACTTACAGACCTCTCTATCTTTTGTTCACAGCTACACGCTGCGGGTGGTGGGCAACGGCATAAAAGCTCAGAGTGACAACCCCGAGGTGAAAGTAAAGGGAGCGGACCCTGTGATCAATCAGATCATCGACAAACTGAAACACATCAATCAGGTGAGCCTCTCTTTGAAATATTTACACCATAAACACGTGTACTATTTCTTCCTTTCAGTAATCTTTTCTGCAGATCTCCATCCACTTTCAGTCTTTATTTATCCCTCATCTCGTCAGCAGCTGGTAAGCGTCTCCTCAGGCGATCTGCTAATTCTCTGTGCTTCTTTGTTTTATGGAACATTAAGTCTCTGTCGTTAGCTTTGGGCTTTTTCATCAAGGTACACAGGCACGACCAAATTACCTTGAAATGAAATACCCACTTAAAAAGCCTTGTACTCTCCTTCTATGAATTATTCTTTATACAAAAACATTTATATCCTCTTTCATATTACCAGTAAGCACTGGCTAATAGAAAACAGCTATTCCAAAAGTGTAAAATGCAAAATCATCGCTAGGCAATGAAAAAAAAAATCAATCGTAACACATTTAGAAACCTATTTGATTTTGTTTGTGTGTCTTCATACGTATGAAATTATTATCTCCCTATTTGTCCAAATCAATGCAGCTTCTCTATCCCCCGTCCTGCTTTAATGCATGTTTGTGCAGCTGCAGCTTCTTTCACTGCCTGTTATCTCTCAGGTTGATGAGATTACGGCGGTTTATGGATGCACTTCCTCTCCTGTAGCCTCAATAACAGCTGTTGGTTGTTGCACTGCAGTAACAGCAGCCTCACATGTCAGTTGCTTTGCTTTCCCAAGTGGCGGGCTGAAGGCCAGGTCATCTCCGTTGACCTGGTGCTGGCACCCCCTCCCTGACTAATTCACACCATCTGTGGGATGTCAGGAAACATAAATCTATATCATAACCATCTGAGAGCACCTGATCCCTCTGACATCCACTGTGCCGTTCTCTCTCTCTTTTGCTTCTTAAACCTCTTTCTTGTGGCTCTGCATTTTTTAACCCCAAAGGCAAAAGTTTTATGAGCTTGACTTCTCAGAAATGATTAATCTTCTGCAAAAGATTTACTGTAACTTCTATGAAACACACCATGATTGTCAGCTCAGGCCAGATTATACAATCATCCATAATCTGCTGGGAGCAAAACCTTCAGCGAGATGTGATTTTACTTTTGCACTAGTCACCTCTTTTTGTCCATATTTATTGTTCATCTCTTTCTTAAATTATTATTCATATCCAATTGTTATCAAGAGCTTAAAATATGTTCCTCTACTGCAGTTTTTGCTTCCCATTGATTTAATATCTGATCATAAATCAGTGAGATCATGTCAGTATCAATATATAAACTAACAGTTAAAGATGCATTTATAAAGATATTCAGCAGATTGTTTTTGTTGAATAAAATGACAACACATGACTGACTATGTACAAGAACTATGTTATCCATGCTTTAATAAAAACTTATTTCGGCCACTTAGGGGCAGTGGAAGCATTTTATCATCACAAATCAGTGATTTAATTTATTTTTTAATGTTGATAATGAACATTTGTTACCATATTTATTATAATGTACAAATTCAGCAGTCACAGAGAAACATTTGTATTATTTTGGAGTTTCTTTTTCATTAAACTGTATTTATGCATCTTACCTTGTTGTTTCATCATCCTATGAATGAATATGCACCGTCGTAGCTGCTAAATTCTCCACTATGTTCACAAGTGACAAGTTACCTTTTATATGTCTACTGTTTGTTGCTGCAGACTGTGTGCATTGGGTTTTAAGTGCTTTTTAAATTAATTCCTGTTGAGAGTGGGATTGAGGCAGACAGCAGTGGTGGTGAAATAAAGGGCCACAATGCTATCAGAAAACAAAAAGATGAAATCCATTGCTATATACTAAATATAGCTGCTCTAAAAATGATAAAAACAACACATTTCTTTCAATAAAAAAATAGTTGAGACATCAAATCCTCCTCAATGATACAGGAAAAAAACTTCACCCGTTGAAACATGAATCTGTATTGACATTGGGTCATATATGTAGTAGAAATGTGAAATACATTTTGAAGTTGGTGCCTTCTTGGCCATGAAAAGGCAGAAAGTGTCTTTTTGACTCGTGTGGATGAATGACACCAAATCCCAGAATGCACAACACCGCAGGCCACTCCCACTAAGGTCCTCTAGTTCAGAATCAGAAATACTTTATTAATCCCAGAGTTTCTCCAAAATATACAATATAGCAGTAGAAATATAGTAATAAAAACATTTACAGACATGTTTAATTCAACACTTAAGGCCGTTTCCTCAACTGATTCCGAGATTTCTTCCAGAATTGAATCGCTATCTTGGAAATTCCTGGCAGAAAACAGACTCTCTGTCTGTGTCTATAGGCAAACAGTGAGCACCAACACTACCAGTCTACCCCAGCTCGAGCCGGCCCGGGCTCCTCGTCCTCACCGCCGCCGACAGGCAGGCTTTATGTCTCGGCTGCTGAGCTGGTAGCGGCCGGCGGCGGCCAGCAACCTAGCAATATAGCTGCGGGACAGCTGCCACGGCTATTGCTGCCAACAGGCTGGTTGGAGGAACTTGCGTTGTAGTTTCACCTACAGCTTCCGATTAAGCAAAATGAAGATTTCTGCATCATCGGAAGCTCCTTTTCAGACAAAGATTTCCCATCTCAGGGGAAAATGAGGGCGGGATGCACGACTACGAGGTTTATAATGATACAAAGCTTAATGCAAATGGGTGAAGTATCCCTTTAAGCTTTAAGATTTTTTTCAACTGTTTTTTTCATCTATTTTGCTCTTAAAATAGTGTGCAGAAGTTCAGTTGTGTTCAAAAAGCAGCTTCTTGTAAAAAAGAAAACTAGTTAAAACTAGTTAAAATCTGCCCTTGTTGAAATCCACATTTACCCTTTTGCAGAAGTGCTGCCAAATCCTTCCTGGTCCTTGCCAGAACTGCCTCCAGCACGATCAGACAAAATAAAAAGTACAGATATTGTTCTTGCTCAGTTTGCTAAATGGCAAACCTTGTCTAATTTGTATGTAGTCATAATGGTAATCAACCCAATATTGTGTTAAATGAGCTACTCTTTGCAGTAAGCTATTCCAAGGTTGTGTTTGGGTTTTATGGGACTTTCCAACGCAAAGAAGCACAAATTAATTGTTGCAACATCTTGAGTACACTCGAGCCAAATTACACTCCATCACTGGGTCAAAGTGATCCTCAAAGGGAAGTGTTTTGTTTTGATTTTTGTTAGTCTCAAATCAGTTACATAATGCACTCATTTGCGAAATCATTTATCATTGTTTGTTTTGTCCCATGGCTCCTGCAGATTAGAGAAAGAAATTGTCAAAAGCATCATAGACTTGTCCTGAAGTCACCTTGCCTTACGAGTTATAATTAAGTATTTGTGGTTTCTATCTGAAGTGAACTGGATTCACTCTTTCACGCAGAACAAAATATAGAATTTGTTTATTCAGTGAACATAAATGAAGGTGAAATCTTACAAGTGTTGAGTAGCAGACCTTCATATTCTACATCTGTTACTATTCATGTAACAGCTTGTGTGTTCACGGTCCTTGAGTCTACTTTGCATTATCATCTCATTGGGACTTGATTTGCAAGTGGCTCTGATTTGCAAATAGTTCTGATTGGCATCTCATTAAACGCTGAAGTGCGAGCACAAGTGTCTTCCTGTGTGTACGACCTGAATTGTCAACATAAATCTTAGACGCTCGCATTTTTTTCCTCAACTGTTTCCTTTTTTTTTTTTTGTAAAGTTGTTGATCATGCATGTCATGAAGCACACAGTAAAGCTAAGCAGAATACACAACAGGCAGTTCTTGGAAGTCCTAATTTCAGTGACAGTGTGGCAGCTTGAGGATGGAAACTGAAGCTACAGGAGGATATGTGGGTCATATTCCGATTAGAAATGAAGCCCGAGTTAAATGAAGAACCTTAAAATGTTTTTGTATTTTCTGATTCTTGAGGATACCGGTAAATACTGCATGCAAGGCGGGTGGGGTGGGGGGATGAGTAGAGGGTTTGTGTGAGTATGTGGCGGTTAATGGCGGCTCGTTTTATGACCAGCAAAAACATCAATTACATATACCAGTGCACACACTCATTCAATTGTACACATGAGTGATTGTGTGCACATCTGGGTGTACCCCACACAGTATATTGCTTCTATAAATCACTATAGTATTGGTGCACCTCATTAATATGGTGAAACTTACCTTAAAGTACGTGTGCATGCATGCATGAATGGCAGGCTGCCTGTTTGAACGGCTGCAGAGGGAAAGAAAAGTGTACCCTGAAATATGGATGCGGGCAAAAGGTGAAATTCTATTACTTTAAAAACATCACTGCCATGGGCATTTTTTATGAGGATAAGAATGATGTGTCCATGCAAATGTTGATTTTCATGTTTTTTTCATCTCAGAGATGTTCTTCACTATTTACATTTATTTGCCGCTGACCTTGACTAACTGAAGAGCTGAAAGCTCTCCCAGTTTCCCTACAACCAAATGGAAATGCATCATTGCTATTCTGCAGCCGAGACCACAGGAAAACACAGGACAGAAATGCAGCTATTGACAAATTCATCATGCAATCTGAGGAGTACAAACTCCAGATTTCATCATCTTGTTCATCAGCAGCTCTTTCCAATGAATTATTTGTTGGCTTCGCTCCTCCTCAGCCCTGTCCTCCCCTCTTGATGTGGTAAAACCCATCAAGAATCTCTAAGCAGGCCCTGTCCCTGTCTCTCAATCAAAATCAGAAGCAAGCAGCTACTCACCCGATCTGCTGGCTGAATTATTTACCAGCCATTGATGTGGTGGTTGACCAGCAGTTTTTCTTCTGAATAATTCATGTCCCCTCCCCTCCTCGTTCAAAGGATTAACACTTTGAATATATTCCGATTTTATTTGTTGTGCTCTTATATGTGCACACCACTTCATAACATTTGACTGTTAAAGAAGAAGTGCAGAAGCAGCAAAGATGACCTTGGCTACATCCATCATCCTCTTCTCTGGAGATACTTTAACACACCAACACTCAGTGACTTACACCATTCTGTTTGTGTGATTAATTCATGTTGGTATCCAGCAAGGAATCTGAAGAGTAAGATATAACCGGATGATGCAAGCTCGTCTTAATTGGAGACAAGACAAACCCTCAAACCTGCAGCATAGTAATTTGCTTTAAACCCAGAATCATTGTGGCTCTCTGCATACCCATGTGGTAAAGGCTGTAAATGAAAAACATTCAAAGACAAATCCAGCTTAGCTGCATACCTGTCGATAACAACTTTATCTCAAATGATTGCATGTGTTTATCCATGATTAAAATCCATCTTGAGCAACAGCAGCATAATCCCCTTTGTGTAATTGGTCGTTAGATGCGTCACTCAAGTTGGCGAAAAAGGCTCTTGCACTGTATTTGTATTTGTTGGTCAGTGATGTTCACTAACATCATCTGCTCATAACAGCTAAAATATGGCCAGTTGATGGTTGAATTGAGATCTGTGAGAATAATTGGTAAAGTTTGGGCTTTATGGTTCAATAAAAAGGCTGGCATTACACCACATCTCTTAATACTTTTCTACCTTATTTTAAGACTCAGCTCAAAACACAGTGGTGCCAGGACATAAATCTTTAATCCCCCTTGAATATATAAAAACATGAATATATAAAAACAGCTTGGCACTGTAGTTTTGACCAAAAGTACCTCAAAAAGGAGTATAGAGTGTGTTTGTATAGGGCAAAATTTCAACTGCGGAGAAATACACTTTTTGCTTTAGTAGTAGAGCAGTAGAGGATAGCAGGACAGTGAATTGGGGATTTAAAAAAAATACCATATTTATTTTGTTGCATGTGTCTTCCATTGAGTATTTAGCAATAGTATACAAGGAGCTGCTGTAGGGCAGCCATATTTACTAAGCATTTTCATCAAATGTGGGGCAGTTACTTTACTTAGCTCACCCACAAAGTGCATCCTTCAACACCATGATCACAACATTGAACAGAATATGACAGCTAACAGTTAGCATACTGACAGGTTAAGAAACCAAGAGCTGCAAGCTTTATGGATCTTCCGGATTGTTCATCGTAAATAGCTGCAGCCATCATGAACTTTGCATTGATTGATTGACACATATTAGACAAATCAGCATTTATTACAGATCTGTGGTTCATTGTTAATGTCTTATAATGAAAAAGAAAAATCAAGAGTAGGACCAGGACACTCTAAGAAGAAATAGGTGTTTTTTTTGTAGTTACTTCTTGTAGTTACTCATGTAGTGACCTTTAAAGCCGAGGTATTTATATATTATGGAGATATTTGTGGGACATGAGTTACTCCTAGATTGAAATTTGGACAATACCAGACAAACACATATGGTGACCATAGTTTTTGTTTTTAGTGAAAAAAAAAAAAACCTTCAAAGTTTACAGTTACCGAGTAAAATTTGCGATAATTTGGATGATTGTATTTATCTGACGGTCGCATTATATTCTCATTTTTTCGTCCTCTCACTGACTGACCTGCTGCGTCTTTGCTGCTGCTGCCGCTGCTCTCGGCCCGGATAACCACCCTGTCACAGCTGCAGTGAGGAAGATTGAAAATGACAGAGAGCGTCTTGGGAGCAGACTCGCATCCTGACACTTTTGTCCTCTGACTGGCAAATATGATCATTGTGAGATCTCTCCTCCACCCTCTATTTACATACAGGGGGATGTGTTCAAAGTGAATACTCCTGAGCTGTACAATCCACACACAGCTCCATTCATCTGCTGGATCTCTGAAGGTGCGATTCACTTTGCCACATTACACCCTGCACCTCTTAGAAAATATACCCTGTACATGATCTACACTGTACATTTTAATTGACTAGAAGTGTAAGCCATTTGTCACTCACAGTCAATTTGAAGTATATGCAGCATTTTGAGACTACTCCTGGCTGTGACTGTGGTGGAAAATGTAATCTAAATTGTGTAGGCAGGATAAATATAGTTATAATCCCTACAAGCTACAAAGTTATATGGCCATGGCCTTGTCCCATTTCTGTAGACGCAGCTAAAGTACAGAAGTTAATGGCTTTAGGTAAAGAAATGGAGTTGACAAGAGGCGGATATTCTTAGCATAAGACAGCAGAACAATAAAAAAAAAAACCTGCCTGTATTTTATGCTGTATTATATAGCTGCATATTTTTAAGGAGGTTAAACAAAAACACTTAGAGGTAAAAACAAACAAACAAACATGATGTGCAGTTGAATTACTCTAATGAAAATAATAGTTGCACTGTAGCACTCAACCTTGAACTAAAAAAAAACACACAAAGGAAAGTATGATTAATTTGACACCTCCTAAATAACACACTAAACAAAGAGTTTTAGTGTCTGTTTGTGTGTATATCTGTGTGTGTGTGGGTGTGTGGGTGCTATTCATTATACCGACTACCTGTGGGAAGAAACCGTCTAGGAGACGGCTGGTGCGTGATTTAATGCTCCCCTAGCTTTTTCCAGATGGCAGGAGTGAGAATAGTGTGTGGGCTGGATGACTGCTGTCCTTGATGATGCTCTGGGCTTTCCTTATGCAGCGGCTAATGAAGATATCACAGAGCCGGAGGAGGTCGGTGCCAGTATCTTTTTGATGCTAGCTATGCTGTGTTTTGCTGCAGCTTCCTGCACAGTCAAAACTGCCAACACATACCCTGTGATGCAAGCCTGTCAGGATATATACACTTTCTATGATGCAGTGATGAAAGTAAAGGTGAGCCTCAGCTCCCACTGCAAATCTTTAGAGACGCCTCAACAAACTGCTCTCTTTGTTGTGGTTTTCTGAGGAAGGAGCTGGTGTTATGGAGAACTTTATAATGTTTACAGGGTGTGAGTTTAAAAAATGCATAAAATGTAGCCGGCTGTTCGGTTCAAGGTAACCAAGATAAGGGGGAAAACAACGACGCATGCAAACAATAAACATGATACAGCCTGTCGACCAAAAGAAGGAGCCAGCTGCTCTGTGATGTTAAAGTTTGACACAAAAAAGCTGTGGCATACTGTTGGAAATGTCCACCAGCTCCGTTTAGCATGTTAGCATGCTAACATTAATAATTAGCACTGAAAACATGGTACATCCCGGGCTTATAATAATGTTTTAGAAGTGTTTTAATAAAGCTGACCAGTAGCTGACACAAAGTTCAATCATGAAAAACAGTTTCAATGTATTTTAAATTGTCCCTCCTTCAGTCTGGGCCTGCAGCCGGAGCTACATGGTCATCGTTTCTACCAGTACATTTTTATTTTATTTTTTTTTTTGCCACTTTTCTAGATTTAGTAATGTGGTTACATATATTGCTTTTGCACTTTGTGTATTGGTACTATTCCTCTAATAAGTGAAATGAGTGGTGATTAAATTTACCACTTAGGATGTCTGGCCATGGAAGTGCTGCTGGCAGATTTTCATTATTACTTAAAATGTAATGTAAAACATGAAAACCAATTTTAATTGACCAGGAAATATGAATTTGATTGCCACCTATTTTAGTCTTTCTTTTCCTTGACCAGTCTGTCCAGTTGTCTTTGAATGATTTCTTCTAATTATAAGTGTTTTAATGAAATAGAAGTATAATGCCTTATCATTTACATGAAAAGATAAGAGCAGCTACCGCAAGTGAACACAGCGATTTGAAACTGGAAATATCTGCTAATGAAGAAGTAACTTTAATATAAATGTCTGTCCTTTAATAAAAGTTTGAGTCAATTAAAGGTTCTCTTCATATTAAAGGTTATAATTATAAGTATAACAGATTGTGGAGCTCAAAATATCTTGGGTTTGACCTGTATTTGCAAAAAAAAGAAAGTTCATAGCAATTTAAGAAAAAGGAAAATACAAATAAATTGAGGATCTCTGTGTTAAAAAAAAAAAAGAATTCATTCTATGTGTGCAGTTGTGTGCCTGTGGCCAGGTTTGTTTGTTCGAAGTGTGATTGGTATTATCTGGTTGGCCCTTACTCTCCACACTCTACAATAACAGCCAGAGGCCTGCCCAAGGGTGACTGCTAAGGGCAGCTTCTCTCTTGGAGATGCATTGAGTGAATCAGAGAGGCAGCCTCACAGCCAGTGTTGGACAAAGCCTCATGTCATTCACAGAAGTTTGCCTAATAACACTGTTGGACCACTCAGGCTGTTTCATAACAGAGTAACAGCAGGGGAGCCGTTCAATACAAGTTTCTCCCCTGCTCCTGGAGACTGAAAGAATTGACTCTCATACTGATTGACAGGTTTGGTCAAATAGGTTTTAATGTTTTCTCAGCTTTGGGCAAATGTGCTGTAAAATGTCATAAAACTAACAAGACTTTATAAGATTGAAGGCATAACTGCTGTTTGATGCAAATCAAGTCAACATCCAGATACCAAACCAACAAAAAAAAAAGTGAACATGAATTACATTATTGCTCTTTTACTCTTTTTTGTGTTTTTCAGAGACTTGTTTTGCTGCTAAATATTAGCCATATATAATCCAACAATTAGTATTATATAGCCAAGACCAAACCCAATATTGTGTGAGTTGATCTTTTAATCCTCTCAGACTTTCCTTGTTTGACTCAGACCTCCAATTCTTGTTCCTATTGTAGATGAAAATCCTTTAAAACAGGTCATAAGTAGGTAGTATAATAAAAGAAGAAGCTTATTAATGTCTCAAAGGAAAGGTTACTTGAGTTTATTAAAGGAGTAAAAACAGTCCTTTTTGTTCTACACTATTTTTAGCTGCGGATTTGTCGCACTAGTGAGGACTTATGGAAGCAGGAGGGTGTTTGTGGGATCAACTCAAAATAATATCCAGTGCCCATGTTAATCTTAATGAAGTAACATTTCACCCAGTGCTAAAGTGTTCACTGATGTGTTCTTGGACAACAATGCAGCCCTATGGCACAGAGAAACAAGCACTAGCAGGCACAGACAATGCTTGGCATCAATATGTTGGCAATCGCAAGAATAAAGAATATCATAAGCCCTATGCTTAGATTGTGTTCCTCCAACATGTGTACATGCAACCATTACAAAAGGGAACTGGGAACAGAAACTATACATTTGATACATATGTAAGATAGACAATGTTTCAGATTCTTAGAGCTGTGTTAGAGTCAACTCTCCTGGGAATACACTCATGCTTAGAGCTGTCTAGGGAATAACTTGAGACTTGACCTAAAGTAGCTCAATCAAGAAGTTTCTATATTTGAAAAAGAGTGAAAGAAAAACACCTTTTTCTCACCCTCACCTACACATACCTGTATGCAGAAGCTTATTTAATCGTTCTACTTGCACACTGCAGATACGTGAATCTTAGCCCTACGTATTGTATCACATGCACAGACTAATTGGCAAGATGCCATTTCCTCTGTCAATGAGGTTCAGAGTAGACAGCCTTGGAGCTGTGAACATACTGAGCCCTGGAGCACTGTGAAACACAACATTCACAATCGGTTAAACTCTCCGACCAGACTCATCCCTGGCACCGCAGACAAATTATTCCATATAATAGATCACAAGTTTTTGTTTGATATCCAATACGAACGGAAAGAAGAAATCATGCCAAAATTAGGCATATGGCTGATATTGCCTAAACTCTTCATTCTCCATCTCCTAACCTGTCAGCGTTGAAGGGCAGAGACCCCAGACAGGCTCATTACCAGCACAGATACATGTCCCAGCTCAGCCACCGCAGAAACCCTGACACATTCTGCTCCCCTGCACTGAACCACAACAGTAACTAATTAGCATAGACACTACCTTTCTGATCAACTCACAGAAGCCCCTCTTGTTTCAGTAACGCATCATGAATCTAAATGAGCCAATTAGCTTATGCATTTCCCCCGGTACCCAGTTCGCAAAGTCTTTGATTGAGATTGTGCGGCACAGCAATACGGCAGAAAGTTTAGCTGCAGGCCACTGCAGCCCAGAAGGGTCTTCTAAATCATACTACAGATGCATCTAATTTGTAGTTTGTAGCCACTGTTAAAAGGTACAAATGTTAATTCTATTTGTCAGTTTCAACATTAAGTCAACAGCCAGAATACAAGAATACTTTTAAGCCATTTTTTAGTCGTTTTTTTTACAAACAAACAAACAACAAAAAGTATTCATAACGTTTGTCATAATAATTCTAATAAGCTGTATGAATATTTAGGATATAGCCAAACATTGTGCAGAAAATGATATTAAAAATGTCATTGCATTTCAGCCCCTCCGCGGAATCGAGAATAAGACTTTTTTTTTTTTTTTTGCATTTTCACCTTGCTTTTTTATTCAGTTTTTGAGAGTATATTTTGTGCTGTCCTTGCAAGCAGAGGACCTTGTTCCCTGTATCCTGCTGTGAATTTTGAATGTGAATATGATATACATATATTGTAGATACAGTGCTTCATGCAGCTGGAAATACAGGCTTGCTTATAGAGTGAGCATATAGACACAAAGTCAACACTAACTTTAAACCAAATTGCTTCTGTAAAAAAACTATGGAAAGTAGTTACAAATGTTGATTTCATTTTCCCAGTTGTTGCAGGGGAAGTCCATTCCTAAACTGGGGTCTCTAGACCAGATTGAAACAGGAAGTGGAGACGCAGAGGGGCGTTACAGCGGCGACTGCGACGATGAGGATGGTTGTGATGGTTCAGGCGCTGGCGAGAACAGAAGGAAAGTCTCCAGAGTCTCCAAAAGTAAGTCTCAAAATATTTTTGTAATTTTATCAATCAATTAACCAATTAACTGCACAAATACATTTGAACCCAGTACTCATTTCCCAAGCTTCCATATTATTTCCTAAGGGGGTAAAATATCAATTATATAACATCTAAGTGGGAAAGAGCATTTTTAGTATATAGGAGGGAGTGTAAGGATTTAAATGTATGTATTTGTCAGATGTATGCATTTAGTATGTATTCTATTCAACCTGATTTTTCTATTGATTGGATCAGTAGTATAGTGTTAGTGTGTATCTGTCTGGAGGCTGCGAAAAGATGGTTGCTATCTCAGGTACAAATCATCTCGATTCTCTGTGTTCAAGGATTTTGTTCATGATACCTGAAAAATAAATGAAGTAAATGTATCTTAAACTTTAAGGAAAATAAACAACACCAACAGAAAAGTATCAACAATAAATTTATGATGACACACTCCAAATGTTAGAGTTTCAAGACTGAATTTCATCCACTGCTGCTCTATGTCCAGCTTACATTTAAAGTTGCAGAACTTGATTTGGATCAGACGAGTCATTCCAAAGTATAGTTGTATAATAATTTTAATAAGACTTGCTCCAGTCTCCCTTTTATGATTGCCATAATAATAGTCATTAAAGATAATAGTTGCCATGGGGACATTATTGCAATCATGGCCTGTTACTTTAAAAATTATTGCTCCCACGAGGGCCGGTAACCCCTGATGAATCACAACGATGGAGCTCTTGTCTTCATTTCACTACCTTTCTCACTTTCCTCCCAGCACACGTATTCCTTCCTCTCCTCTCCTCTCTCCTCTCCATCAAACATGCTAACAACCTGATTAATCACCTGTCTCATTTTGCCTATGGCGACAGGAGGGGAGTGTGCTGAGGGGGGGGAGGGGGAAGGGGGGGGTCATCCAAACAAGCCGTTCTGTTCGTGTAAATGTTTCCTTTACTGCTCGTCAGACTGTCTCCAGGCTTTGGCAGCTCAGGCTCAGGGAAGCTACGTTAACAATCGCTCATCTCAGGCTGTAGGGAGGCTCTGACATTTACCACCCATTACAGCAGAACCGCCCTTTCCCTGTCACAAGCCAGCTCAGCCTGTCTGCCATATTTATGACCCACTGTCAGCTCTGACCTCTGCTGAGCCCCTGCTGCCTGACCCTCGCACAAATACTGAGGATCCCCCACCTGACCAAGACCTCCTGCAGTTTTTTTTTTTTTTTTTTTTTTTTTAGCATGTATTGCTTCGAAATTATTTTTAAGTTGCTCTTCTGTGTAGGTTACTTTCTTCTGGTTTTATTTTGTGTAATTTGACAAATTATCAGCTAGGGATACATACATTTTTTATTGTTTTATTGTTCTCTGTTACTGAGGAGATGCTCACCTTAACCCAAATCCATATAAAACAGATGAAAGCACAGAGCAAACTTTCTGCAACTATTTATCCATTTTATCTATTCAAAAGAAAAGAGAACAAGCTCTGTAATCTTACCGAAGCAAAACACAGCTCTTGGACAACACCAAGGGTCTTACCTTCAAAAAAATATAATAAATGCATGTGTTTCTCTTGAACTCAGAATTGAGTCATTTTGTGTTTATCTGAGGGCACAATTTAAATAGAAAGTTGGAGGTTTAAACCAAAACACCTCTTCAGCCTGCAGGAGTGAATAAAGGTCACAGATGAACACGCATCCCACTGTTCTCTGAATCATCCTCCAGCGTCATTGTAACCATATTGGATGTATAACACTTACTGACACTTATCGGTGTCATACCACTAATCCTATGAGACTATTAGTCATGAATGAACGTTTGGTCATTGGCATTTACACAAGATCTTGGATGCCAATTTAGCTGAGAGGTAGAAATTAACGAGTCCTTGGGTGCTAAATAGGATTGACATATTGTCATAGAGAGCCCTGCAGGAAAGACTAAAAATGTGAACCACATTCTTCCATATAAAGCATATGATGTTGCCTCCATCTGTATGAGGGCGGGCTTCATTTCCAGTAAGGTTGTGTAGTAAATCTTACTGAACTCTCACAGCCTACAGGTAAAGACTGCAGGGGAGGCAGAGATTTTAAAAACGCTAGACCAAGCCGCATGATGCAACAGAGAACTTCATGTTTGGAGTTCATTCATTCATTTTGCCAAATTGTAAATCCTCTAAACATAATGCACAGATTGGATGCATACACACCGATCAAGACTACATAAAGAAATGCCCCAAAGCAGGAGAGGAGTCTTTGCCAACTGTCTTTTAATTCAAGGATTGGTTGAAGTCACTAGAAGATGCTTGATGACATCATATGCTAAATAGCAGATTAATCATTTGCAGGGAGCGGGTTTGTAATGTCTGGGGTCCATAGTGATCTTCATATTTCTGATCAGATTGGCAAATACTGCAAATCTGTATCAGTATTACAGAGCTGTCACCAAATGCTTTGCCAGTCAGTACATACCTTGTTCCCCCATGGGTGGAAAGTGTAATTTATTTAGTTTTATCTGTTGCTAGAAAGACAGGCAAAATTAGGACAAACTTACTGCATCTCGCTGCAGGTACAGAGTTGATAAATCGTCTACAATGAGGACACAACACAGTGGTGGAGATCCAGTCTTAATGAACGTTGTTAGTTTTTTTTTTTTTATCTTAGTCAGTGTGCAAAACATAAAAACAGAGAGCAGAAGAGGCAGAAATTCAATATTTAATACAACTACTAGGACCAAGGACAAATGCAACCACAAACCCTGGTAAGAAATCCATGAAGGTGAGGTAAGACACAAAGTGCTAATAACATATCAAGACAAACACAAGGTCAGCAGGCAAGGATGAAAACACCTTGGAATAACTTGTTTTTTGTTGTGGAAATATTAAAATGTTAATGAAATTACAGGAAGAGTGAGATGTGCTGAAAAAACAAAGTCATAAAAAACATGCTGTTTTGGTCTTTGTTCAGATCTTTGAAACTATATAGAAATTAGAGGGCTGTGTGATGCCTTCCCGCCTGCTGTTTTATGTAAAGCATGCCTGCCTCTAAAAGGAAAGTGATATTGCAATTGCAATGCTAGGTTCTTAAACACCCGTGTATAATTTGATTTGATTTCTTTCTCCACAATTACCCATAATCCCTTTTCCTTTCTGTGTTTGATTTTTATCACCAGAACATGCTGACGATAGATCAGCATGATAAGGAAATAAAAAGGGATAAGCCCAATGCTGACAATACCAGCTTGATTTAGAGATTATCCTCATTAAGCAGAATTACTGTTGTGTGAGAAAGAATTGTATGTGATGAGAAGCAGAAATGTGAGCTGTTATTACTTTAGAAATGTGTTTTTTATGTTAACCGGTTGTAGCAGGTTGGAATTTACTTCAGATTGTTGAGCTACCTGTCTGAGTCTCAGTCTGTGGCTCTGTTGTTTGGGTAAACCAAGACAAATAATAAGAGCACACAGCGAAAACAGAAAAGTATTGATTCACCAAATTCTGGAGGTGCACTGACTGCTCGTGCCTAAATAAAACTCCAAGACAGAGAGCGTGTATCCATGATCTTTCATTCATCCTCTTCCCTGTTTTAATTGACTTACAAATCTGTCAAACGGTTCAGCGACCTCAAACATTCAGCTTCTTCTCCAATTAAATAAAATACAAACACTTGAGAACTGCTACTTCAATGTCAAACCTATTGAAAGTTCACAGTGCTGTTGTGTATTCCTGCCTATTACAGCACATGCTAAGCATCATAACCAAGAACATAGTTAGAAATGACAACAAATAACTGGAATGCTCATAAAGACAAGGCGTAATGTACACCATTTCTACATCTCAGTCTAATAAGATATCTTCAAACCTCCAGATAGCTCTTGTATTTTAGCTTTCATATCTAGAACTGCATTGTGGTAAATAAGGTAAGGCCGAAGGGTCTGAGGTAGATGTGATGAGACAATTCTGTGCTGCAGCCCTACTTTATGATGAGATAATTACACACCTGGTTTAATCACATAAAAACCTTGCCTGGCTCAGCTGTGAATATAACATACCTATTTTAGCCATGGTGGGCTTATTAATCCCGACACATTAAGAACATCACAGAATCAACTAAAACCATACGGCCGTCTCTGTGAGGCTGCATTAGCATGCTAACATGCTCACAATACAAATTTGAATGCTTCTGTTTTGTAATGGAGGTATAATGTTATGTATAAATCTTACTTAAGCTTAAGTTGTTGTGTTTTTATGCAGGCTTTCCTTAAGTACCATGTTTTAAAGTATTGGTTTAATATTTTTGACTAAATTACAGAAGTACCAGAGTAAGCAGAGGATAACCTAGTTTTTCAATGCATCATGATGGTAATTTGAACATTGGAACAAACTGTAATGGATATCCATCAAAACATAGCTGTCAAATACTGGTGATTCTAGAGGAAAAGTCATGGTTTCACTTAAGATATCACGATTGTTTGTCTTGGAATTGTTAAGATATTTCACAAGAAAAATTCAAACTTTGAATTGGTGTTGCCTTTAAATTAAATAATAAATCAGAGTGATTCATGGTAAACAACTGGAACATACTTTCAAAATATCAGGTCATACCATGCAGTAATAAATGAGATATTTCAAAAGCCAATACAAAAGTGCTTGCCTCTACCGTTTGTTGCTAATTACAACTTTATACTCAATCCAAAACTAAACCTTCTATTTATGTTTCCTGTAAACAAAACCTGCGGTGGGGAACAACTAAGAGTGTTTTTCATGCATCAGCCTCGATAGGCAGCTCTTTGTTTCTTATCTGTCGTAGTGGGGTTTAGCTGCAGACACTATGACTGCTTGTAGCATGAGCACTGTACTGCAAAGAGACATCTGTCAGACACTGAGGCAGCAGGAGAGACACAAATCGATTCCTAGCGAGTAAGCACAATGAGGGTAAGGGGAGAGGCTGCTTTACCACCCCTCTTATTAATTAGGAGTGTCTCTGCAGGCGAGTGTTTGATGTAATTTGAGCCTCTACCTCACAGGCCAGCAGTAAATGACTTCATGGAGCTGTTGCTTGTAACTGTTGCAGAACTCTCCCTTATCTAATGTCAGGTGATAATTTTCAGTCATAATTTACCCTGCTGTGTATGTTCCAGCTTTGAATGTGAGATCTGAGGGATAGAAAATTACATCAGACCACTTTGTGAGACATATACAGTAATAGGCCCATCACTGGGACCCGTTTGGAGTTCTCCTAACCGGCCCTGTAATGCTTTGCTGTGCCTATTAGAAAGATCCTTATCCCCATTACAATGTGAGATCAAATTAGGTCACCTGCTGTGACTCCTGCCTTCCTCTGTGCCGGTAATAATGGATCCAAATCATTTACAGTGGCGGGTCTTGTGAGATTTTGACCAGAGTCTGATAAACAGACAACCTTACTTGTTCAGTTTAATTATCCCAATTAACGTATTAGTTATTGATTTCTCTCTCCAATTGGTATTGGCTGAATTATATTAAAAGATTTCAGATCATCAAAATCTGTTTGGAACACATATAGTCATCAAAATAATTAAAATCTTGTTGAAAAAAACAATCTAACCCTTCCCTTTTTGAAAGTCAATGTTTGGATGAAAGGACAATAATGTAATACCTATGCTTGTGCTAAATGATCTAAGGTCTGTGTAATCTACCAGAGCAGGGACCGACTACCTTTACATAAGTCCTGATTTTATCCAAACCTACTGGGAGACCATAAATCCTGCGTTCACACCACAAGGCAGCACCACCACCAGAGTCCTACCCTCACAGGCAGGATAATACTGATCATAAAAGATACCCACGAGGGAATAGCACCATCCAACCACTATCCAACATGGATTCTACCATCACACATCAAAGTCCTGAAGCTGAAGAGACATGTGTTACAACACACAAGCAAATCTCAGCGGGAGGTCTGGAAACGACACCAGAGGCTGACAGTAACTAGTCAGAGCTGTGTCTGCCCCAGGGTGTAACAAGTATCCACATTACTTTACTTTACTTGCAATATTGCACAGAAAAAAATACTCTAAATGAGGAAAAAACTAAATGGTAGTATGATTAAGAAAATGTACCCCAAAGTTAAAGTACTCTTACTGTAACACAGTTACACAGTTAGCTGTTACATCATGTGTTGAAGTTGGTTGAGGTGGAGCTATAGCTTTAAGTACTTGACATGCAGTACTGTTGGATATTTGGGCCATACATATGTATCATAATAATTCACAGATTAATTATGTGTTTACTGTGCAAAATGTATTATACAAATTGACATCGAAGTTAAGGTTAGATATAGGAATGATAGTGCAAGACGTGCAATATTTTGAATTTCTAATTGAGTCAAATTCATAGTAGCAAGGAAATATTCCAGTAATGTTACATTGTTACTTCCTTGGATCGTATATTAACACCAACCATGTTACCAAAATAATATTTGTATGCAAATCAGCGATTGATGCATTTTTTTCGGTTGTCCAGTGTTATGAAATACATCATGACAGCATTTCACTTCATTATATAGTCATCTTCAGTTTGGTTATTCTTTTTTCACTTATTGAGATGGACAGTATACACGCTATCTTAAATCAATATCATCTAATGAAACAAACCTGCAGTCACTAGTGAGGGTTAAAGTGTTCAGTATTTGTTGAAACAACTTAAAAGAGTTTTGACTCTACTTTGTGATCATTTTGGAGGTTGCAGTTTTTGGTGTTGAAGAATATTGCATTATACAGACGGGTGTCGGATACACCTGTGTAATGCAAAAATAGAACAAAGATCAATAGCACTGGTAAGTACATCCTCCCAAACAAGACCTTATTTTCATGATGTTAATTTTAACCATATGGCCCAGAGAGCATATATACTCACTAATCATGGATTCATGAGCAGACTTGCAGTATACAAGGTCAACAACACAATAAAAGGCATCATCAGGAACTCAACTGAGCTGTGGAGAAAAACAGTAAAAGCTGCTCTCAAACTCGATTGCACAAGTGAATATGATTTGCTGATCCACCTGCACAGGCTTCAACCCTGTACAGTCAGAGCAGCTTGAAGAGTGGATAAAGGTTCATGTTGGGGGCTTCCATCAGTCACCTCGTCCACATGTTAGCCATCAGGCTGAATGACAAGAGGATCTACAGTAATGACACCGGGAAGCCATTTGGAGTGGGAAAATGTAGCTGGGTAGGAAGCAAATGGAGGGAGAATAATTGGAACTGAAGGGGTCGAAAACTACTGAAAGGCCACATGACAGATTGCAAACAGGAAAGCTTTAGGAATCAGGAAGGCCAAAGAAAGGCATCAGCGTCCAACATGCACAAATATCCCATTAATACATGGCCAACTGGTCATCACGTAGTCAGCTGGAACACTGTACAAGCAACATACATAAAAATAAATCAGAAGAAACTGACACTGTTGGTATTGAAAAACAGAAAGTCCTCAACACCCTTAGAAGAATCCACCCAAAATCCCCAAACCTCCTACAGCAGCTGGAGACATTTGAGGTGAGCGTCAAGGACACTGCATGAAAGAGGAAGCTTTCATGAGTGCATTAGTAAAATGGCTCCTGTCATGAGCAGACAGATGAGGTGGCTGCCAGAGAGTCCAGAATAAAACACCATCTGCTGTCAGGGGGGTCCGGAGCTTAAAGAGCAAATGATTTGATAACAAGAACAAATTTTAACTTTTTGCACAACCAAATTAGAAAAATGTGACTGACTTTTTGCCAATTTGATTTAATTTATTTATTATAAGTGTATGACAGAGTATTTCTTGTTTTTATCAACTCAGTGGTACATAAGTCGGTGCATCTGCAGTGTCTAGGTTTTGACAGTTCAGCTAACGCCTGTCCTCAAAATCTGCCAGAAAGTTCCTGAGCCCTGGAGCAGAAAAACAAAATCTGATCTAACCCTCAAGAACTTCATTTAGTCCCTGGTTCCTCTTAATGTAGCCATTCTTGGTAAGTTCCTTAAAAGTTCTTGGTTCTCTGGGACACTGCCAGGCTCAATGCAAAATGTTTGACCTAATTAAAACGGGTCGTGTAAGGTTTAATAAATAGAATACAACCTTTTTAATTTTTAACCTTCAATCCATGAGTTTGAATTTAATCTAGTATAATATTTAGCAGGAGCATATATATTGGAGCAGGGTTTGGTTTTCGTAGCATAAGAAAATATGACAGTGGCCTCATAGGCTGGATGATGATACTTATTCATGATTGACATTGCTTAATTGTGAAAATTCTAGGAATGATGTTTTATTAATCATGCTAATTTTGATTCTGCAGTCAAACATTTTAAACTCTGTTATCAGAAATAAAACTCACATCCACCGTATTTATCTGCAGCTGTAAGCCCTGTGGGTAATTGTTTAATTCTAGACCTCACAGTTCATGAGTTATTGGCCTTATAAACCCAGTATCTGTCTCTACACCCATGGCTATTCTGTGTAACTTCTGCTGCTGCATAACTTCTGGTAGCTCTGACACTGATCCAAGATTGGTTGCTATATGACCTGTAGTCTCAAATGTAGACAATCATTCCTCACAAGCATATTTTAGAAATTTAAGAAGAAAAAGTCAGAATTGTTCCAATTCGGCAGCATTACCAGGAAAAATGAAACACTTCTCCCATTCAATCTTGGGCTTCCCATTTTCAAAGCCTTGAATGGGCCAGGTCCATGTTTCCTACAATTCTACAATTCACTTAGCAGACGTTTTTATCCAAAGCGACGTACATCAGAGAGTAAGTACAACACTAATTTAATCATACACTACCACCGAAGCAGCGAAGCAGCGGGAGCAATGCGGGGTTAAGTGTCTTACCCAAGGACACATTGAACATGTTGCTCAGCTGGGGATCGACCCCTCAACCTTCCAGTTGAGAGGCGGCAACTCCACCAACTGAGCAACAGCTGCCCTGTTTCCTTGGTAACTTCAGACCTATTTTCATTGTTGATGTGTTGCCTGTCATGTGCCATATGCTAATATTTGTTTCTCAGTTGAATTAAGGTTACCTTGAAATGCCCTAGTTTACTAAACCACCTTAAACAACATATTAACCCCACTGCCTCCTACTCATCTGCAGATTGTTTGAGGTTTTAGCTTCACTGCGGGATTAGTTTATGTAATCAGTCTCCTGTGACTCATCATCAACGCCTCCCCCGTTTGCTGTGGGCTGATCTAACTCATATGGATAATCATGCACTTTTCTACAACCAAGTCTGCTTTCAACTATCAGGGATGATAGATGTGTGTGACTTATTAAATCGTCTTGTTTATCCAGCTAAAATTGGGGAGGTAATGTAGTGCCTTTGAAGATGATCACTCACATTAAAAACATCTTAGAATCTATTAGTCACATTCATCTAAAAACGTGTGATGCTAAATTCAAACATATCACCTTAATGCAGGTTTCTGCAAAACCACAGTGAGGCCTTTAGGGCCCAGGATAGTGTGAATGTATATTTATGTTACCTCAATATTTGGTGAAATATATGATCTTATTTGAAAAAAATGAGCATAAAGAAGATCGTAGATTGCAGGCTTGAAGAACTTGAATAGCATACTTTTTCAATACTTCAATGCTTTTTCTATTTGGTTTCTGTCCTTTTTCAAGTATATGGAAAAAAAATCACATTTTCCTCACTGTGTGCCCAGGCTACAAATAAGAAAATGTGTACCTTTTAATTTAGGTAAGCTACAAAGCAGACAGATGAAAGCACAGATTAATATCGGTATTAACGCATTGTCACAGCTCACATTGGATTTGGCTTTAGATGAGATACACACGTTGCAAGTGAGTGTTTGCGTTGGACGTCTTTGCTCGCGTTTACTGAAACCACGCTCGCACGGGAAAAAAACATGCAATTGCTTTTTGATTTGCCACAGTAAACATAATGACATTTTTATTGTAAGATAATAGAAACCTTGCATTTCTTTATCATTTGCTTTGCAGGTGTTTGTTTTTTTTCAAGTAGAGCTTTTTAACCACAGTAAGTTGTCATTATCTCCAATGGCACATTCCTGTTTTTCAATCATTTTCTCACACCGTGCATGATTTAATGGCAGGCTTAATGAGCTGCGGCTTGCATGTGGAAGGACATCTCATTGTATTAATGAACCATGAAAAGGGCAAGCACACATCATTGTGTGGAATGTTTTAATAATCAGCCCGGTGTCAGACACACAGTCCTTCTACCAAGAAGTCTGCTGTATCAATAAGCACAGATGTTGAAGGTTTTATTAAGACAGCTTTATTCTCCGATGGCCTGGCAACTAATCGACACTTACCCTCTTTCATCTGCCGTCTGCCGTTGGTCTCTCCACCTCTTAATTTGTTGTCTGTGTGCTAGCACAGGAGATGCTTTCAAGGCCGTATTGACTGGACACAATTATTCTGCCGGTGCTTAGATGTGTTCTTGAAACAGAGCAAACGTTTTCTGATACTGATTTACTCTAATGAAAAAGTAAACAAATATCTGATTTTGTGAGCCGTCACTATTTGGATGGAAACAGTTTGGTATTTTACTTAAACCATGGTTGACAAGACTTCTCCATTTTTTAAATAGTGGGAACCTTTCAATATTTAGCTTTTTCTTTCAAAATGTCAACATTTTCTGTAAAGGTTGTCCTTAACATTATAATAGACTATAAAAGTCTACAGTCATGCCAGTGTATGTTTGGGTTGGACTAATTCAAAGCTCAGCAATGCCCTAATGGCCTAATGGCCTATATTTAGCAGGTTTAATGTTGACCATTTTCAGCATCGTAGTTTAGCATTTTATTATTCTAACATTTACCTATTACTGTGGCAATGAACACATGGTAAAGCAGTGTCTGATGGTAATCCTTTAAAACTTTTTGAAGACTTTTCAGTCAGAACCAAAGTTTGAGACTGACCAGTTAAGAGAAATAACCATTCATAGAGCCAAACATTTGGCTGTAGCATCCATGTGGTCTAGCCTCGGCTGCATTCACTATATTGATTCAATTGTGCTACCATGCAGCATATTTTATGTCTGAAAGTGGGTAGAAAGAGGTTGTAGCTCTTTTGAAACCACTTCACTTACAATAACATGAGTCACCCTTTTCCCTAGTGTCAAAATGGTTTAACAAGGTCAGAAATGTTATCTCTCATTCTCAAGGATAAAAAGCACTTTCAATTGATCAGGACTGAAATCCTCTCTTTTATTTCATCCAGAATTGTATATTTCTGTGGCTGGAACATGAAAGCAGACTTTGCGTGACCCACACCACTTGTCGGCATGGTGACATATGACAGGCAAGTTTGGTCTCCTTCCTCTTGGTGTCTTTTGAAAGTTTCACTAAGCCTCCATCCTCAGACCTCCAAGGTCATCCTTAGATGTGCATCAACAGCCTGGCAGACCCACGCACTGCTCTGCCATCATCCCTCCTATCTGCCTCCTGCCTGCCCTGCGTGAGAGAAAAAAAACCCTCTGTATGTCTGCTGCAAAGGCTCTCACCTCCCCCTCTTTCTTTATAGTCTGCACAACCACATCTATACACAAGCAAGCATCTACACACACACGCATACACACACTTGCTGACAGAAACACGTCAGGTGAACCGGTGAAAATCTGAGTCGCCCAACAGGAACAAGCGTCTGACTCTACTCAGGCTGATGTTGTGTGCTGACCTTCAGTGATAATGGATGAGAAATAATGGAAAAGGCTGATACATAGACAGGAAACATGGCTCTAGCAGCTTGATGTTTGTCATGGCCACATATTAAGAGGACAGCTTTTACACTTAAAGGTTAAATTCTGGTTGTGATTTATTGCACGGCTGCAGAGATACTATCATTAAAAAACATAGTTTCTCATTGGACCATGGTCTAGCTCCAGATAGATTCATATTAAGTACGTTATGTAAAATTATTGGATTTTGATAACCATGCAAGTCTGCGCCAATGCACTGAAATAAGAAACTGCTTTTCTGGTGTGGAGAGCTTTTTTTTTTTCACTCATTCTCATTATTACCATAAACAAACATGTTGTTCAGATGTTTCAGGTATAAGCTCTACAGCGTAAACTTAATGCTGTTTACTTTAAAAATACAGACTATCACATTCTGACTGAAATCACAAATATCCCAAAATAGGCCTTATATGTAAATGATACTACAGCAATCAGCAATCAGTCCTTTTCTTTGAAAATGACTGTGTCCCAAAATGGACACTCCTATCACTTTTGTTAGTACTTTGCAATAGCATTACATTTTGCTTTTTTTAAAGTGAAATGCCAGAAACCATCTGGATCCTTCTCGTTGACTGTGACAATTGGCCACGTTACTCTGTTGTGTTTAAGTGGGAATTCTAATATGATTGGGATTTGGACTTCATGGACTAAACAAGTTAAATGAAATCTTCACCTTAAGCCCTGGGAAATTGTTATCGTAATTTCTTTCACTGTTTTTGAAAATTTGAGCTACGTTGCAGCCTTTTTTATCTCAATGTTTTAACAATGCCCGTCATGAAATACTCTTAATTAGTCACAAAGTGTATGACAAAGCTGATATCGTTTTCTATTAATAAAAAAAAACAAAAAATGTAAACTTTTAGGACTTTTGTGGAAACCAGAGTATTTATTGTTTCATCTATTCAGTAGTACACAAGTTGATGCAGCTGCAGGGTCTAGGTTTGACAGTTCAGCTACAGTCTGTCCTCAAACTCTGCGAGAAAGTTCTTGAGCCCCGGAGCAGTGACTTTATGCAAAAAATCAGATGAACCCACAAGAACTACATTCAGTCTTGTTCTTCTGGATAAGTTCCTTAAAGGTTCTTGGTCCACTGGGACACTACCCTGCTTAATGCTAAATATTTGGCCTAATTAAAATGGGTTGTCTAATGAAAGATTAATATAACACAGCCTTCTTTTCTTTTAACCTTCAATCCATGACTTTAAATTTATAATAATAATACCCATTATTAAATACTCCAACGTTTTTTTTTCTTCTTTTTTTAGCAGAAAGCAAGCTGACCCTAACCCAGAATATGTTAGAGTATAACAGTAGCGTAAGATTTTTCCTTCTTGTTGGCTTAGCTTTGTAGGAATAGATACACTCCCAAGGCATCAGTTCACAAGTTGTTCAAATTAAAGTTTTTGCCATTTATTTATTCAAACCTCCCTGTTCCTCCTCAAAAAGGTGCTTTAGTGGGTTGAACCCTGGTGAATGCCGGTGGAGCGGACTGACGTAATCGTCATTTTCTTGGAAGCTTCAGAAGATAATGAGCTCTTTGTAAGGTGGTCCATTACCATGGTGGCAGAATCCTTTAGAAAAAGGGGTGGCCTGTGGCCTTGAAAGGATGCTCCTGGTAAGCAGCTGAGGGTGGTGTAGCATTTAAATGATGCTCAGTTGGCATTAAAAGACCTAATATGTGCCAAGAAATACTACTCACAGACTAACAGCACCAACGCTAGCTTAATCCTGAATGCAGACAAGATAGATCCAGGATACTTTTTTTTACAGCAAATCCTCACATTACATCAACATGTTCCAAGATAAATCAAGGATTTCAAACATAGCCGAGGCTTTCCACAATTCATTCAACCACATTTTGAAATTCTGCCCTCTGTAGCCTCATTTCCCTCTCATTAGCAGGCAGTGTGAAAGTCCTGTCGGGTTCTTTGTGGCTGCAGCCCACACATTTTTAAGGTTCAACAAGACGTGGCACTGAAGCGTCCTCCTGCACCTAACTGTTGTGCATCACTTGACTGACTCTCGCCAATTTCCTTTGACCTCTCTCCTAGAAGAGATGTTTTCACCCATCAATTCGCCCCTAACTGCATATTGCTGTTTAGTATTTCAATCACTCTAGCCTTCTGGTTTGGTGCACGGACATCTCAGCAGGGAGGCAGCAACTAGATTTGGCACAACATGTCCTTCTTAAGATTAATATACTGACCTTTTGACCCTGCTAATCTGCTTTTGTATGCTGACTTTCAAGCACATGTTTTGAAATTTAGAGAAGGAACACAATGTGAAAGTAAACAAGTGACCTCAGAAACGAGACACATTTAACGATCAGACTTCTTGGGCTGCAGTGACAGAGAACAAAACCGAGGACTTGACAGAGATAAGATCTAGAACAGAGAGCCAACCTGTGTCAACAGTGCTGCAACCACACGATCGGATCAGTCAGATATCAGAGAGCTGATATGTGTCAGTGATCTGTGATCCCCCTGTGGGACTCTTCACCCCCCCCCCCCCCCCCTTTTCCTCCTCAAGACCCACAATGACTCATTTTCCACGTTGGAGTGATTGAATGTCACAACAGTGTGTGCAGCTCTCAAACACTCACTTCTCCCTCAAATCACTTAACACGCAAGACTGAAACACACACACTCACAGACCACATGAAAGGTGTAAATCAGAACACCAGTAGACTCCTCAATAAGAAATAATTGGATTTGGTCAAGTTAAAAAAAAAAACAACATTTTAATGTATACAAAAATTCTAAAAATATTAACATTTTATGATATGCTGAGAATTTTCAATCTGTTCATCTCACTTTTTATCAGTCACTCAGTCTTTTTATTTGTATTTCAGACTAATTGAACTTTTACATGAATTATTAAGAATGCAACGTGTTCAAAATGAATTGTGCAACCCCCAGCAGTTAAAAAAATAAATTATATCTAAAATATCATATTCAAAATATCGATACTTGGCTGCCATGAGACGATATAATATCGCCACACAAAATATTGCATAGTAAATGCAACTATTCACATATACATTTACATATAGTAAAACTTAGCCTATATTCAGTTAACATTTTACCTAAATTAAGTTATAGATTTTCCACCCAAGATTGGGGCAGAGCAGCAGACCCTGGTACTGACCAAAGCAGGGACTTTGGGTCTGGTTGCTGGAGAGGGGCCAGGTCACTTTCCAAACACTGCTGAGGTGCCCTAGTGTAACACACTAAACCCCAACTACTTGTTCTGCTATTTTGTTTGAAGACTATGTTCAAAAAGGTGTCTATTTTTTTCTTTCTTTCTTTTTTCGATACAATGACTCAATTCTAAAAAGAAAAAAATCATGTTCAAGCTTCACACCAAATGTGATCAGTTATAGCAACAGTATGAGGTATGTGTTTGATCTTGCATAATACATAACTCTCAACAAACATTTGTTTTATGTTTTATAACTTCAACCCATTATTGCACAAGGCTTCACTCTTAGTCCTGTTAAATTTGCAAAGCTAGAATGTAGATCCGTCCTCTTCAGAGGTAAAGTCTACCCAAAGCTCTATAAACCAAAAGGTAGGGAGAAATATCAGAGCACAGTGCTAATTGTACAGACAGTATCTCTATGTCTTGCTTAACATGTCATTAAAACATCCTACACCATTGTGAGCACAAAGCTGAATGACGCAAACCATCAACCTCATGGATGGAAAGAATTTTCTTTTCTTACAAACAGCCTTGCAATTCCAGTCGAGTCTGAATTTAAAAGAGTCATTCGCCCATGATATTATTTCAGAAATGTAGATCAACTGTCTCTCAGCTCTGTGGGGGAGATTCTTTAGGTATTAATGGTCCTGAGTGAGACTACAGCCATCTGTGGCAACATTTCTTATTCTTTTCATGGTTAAATTGCAAAAACTAAATCGGCTCTCTCTTTCTTGCCAACATATTATGGGATGTAGTTGTAATTTCTGAATGAACTTGGATTCACAGATACAGTAAAGTCCACTGCTGGGCCACATTCCAACTGTAAAGATCCATTGAGCTTTACGGTGGGATCTTAGCTAATGTACTTTTTGTCCCTCTAAGAAGGCCAGTCAAATTGAAGTATGATTTAACAAAACTATAAGTTCATGATGAATAAAATTTCACAGTATAAGCATAAGGGTCCAAACACTTTTTTATTTCTTCCAGATTACATCAGAAGGATCATGTTTTTGTAGTGAAATCTGGTGAACACAGCTCATGCTCAGGCAAAAAAAAAAAAAAAAAAAGGCTGTGTGTAATTCAAGTTGTTTTATCTGGTTTGTTGTTACAAAAACAACACCACAGAATAAATCATGTAAATCCTCGCAACTTTCAACTCGTTAATGTGAAAGCAATCAAAACGTGTGCAGATGTAAGTGTTAAAAAACACTTTCCCTGTCACACATCCTGTCAACCTTTACTTGCTCTGCTCTGTCTCTCACACTGTCAGTTCTGTTCAACGCTGCAGAAATAAATCTGTGGAAGCTGTTACTCCATTTGGCATGCATTAAATTCTCCCAGCACGACTTACTTGAGTTAAAATTCAACTGGGGAAATTGGTTTGCCTGTTTCTCTCATAACAATCGTTTGCTGCTAAAAGGTACAACAGAAGCTGGCAGTGCAAACTACTCTGCTTAAAAATTAAAATTAGTTTGAAGTTCAATTAGACCTAATGGAGCTTTTGCTTGCATGAAAATTAGCTCAAAGATTTGTAAAAGATGCTAGACTACATGCTACTAGAAGTATTGACAGATATGGGCAAGACAAGACGGAAAGGCCACCATCAAAATATAAGATTCAGTACATAAAGTCAACATGTGCATGTTTTCTCTGAAGGTCTCTTGTAAACATGTGTCCTCCTCAGTGGAAGCCATTCAAGAACGTGATAAAACACCACTGTGTGCCTTTTTGTGAAATGAAAACCTGTTAGTAGGGTCAGCTTTTGCAAGCTGTTTACTGCCTTCAGTTTGTTTGCAGCCACAGAATGATAAACACTCACTGTTTCTTTAAACACCAAAGGCTAATGTACTAACTTGGGCACATTTTAGGTGAGATGGAAAAAAAATATTAAAACCCTTGAAATGTTCTTCCTTTGGAAAACACAGTGAACTGTATGAATATTTTTCTTCATCGCCAAACTCCAAATTGCTTCAAATAATCGTTATCCCTCACTGACCAGGACATTTTGACTGAAAATGATTTTAGAGCTATTCAGAAACACTTTCTTGTAAAGTGGAAGTGAAATAAAGTCAAAGATAATGTTGTGGGCGGGTTTTGAGCAATTAAATTCTCCATTAAGTTTCATGTTTCAAAGTGTCTATTATCTCCCCAATGGCTGTTTGAATTTCACTGTGGAACGTATCCTTGACATCGCCTTTATAATGCCTCTCCTGGATATAGCCTCCTAAAGCATTATCACTGCAGTGAAGGCTGCATTACAATTAGCATCTCTGCCACTTAATGGATGGAAGAATTACTGTGGGTGTGAGAGTTTAAAAAGTCAATGTGACAGAATCTTTTTTTTTTACATTTCTCAATTTATAGTTAAAACACCTGAACAGGATTAGGTAAAAATCAGGTTTGGGCCAGTCTAAACATTTAGGGCAGTAAAAATGTTTAAACTGCAGTTGACTGATTGTTTCTTTGTTATGAATGATGTTGTTTAGCTGTCCACTTTTATTCTCTGAATTCAAATTGTCAAAGATAGGTATTTTAAGACATAGCGACTTATCATAATTTGACCATTAAACTGACTGTCCCTTTTAATTGTTGTGGATTATATCAAGTCATTCTGCTCCATTTCTTTGGATATATGATCTGAATAAAGCAACTCTGTATTCATAAATAAAATCATTCCTGTATATCACCTTTAGCAGTAACATTGGGAACATTTTCCGGGTTCATTTAAAAAAAAAACTCTTATGATATATATCAGAACTCCAGTCATCCTAAAGCATAGGATGATAGACGTTTTGATAGACCTTTTTATACAGCTTGGTTTTTGAGATTTCATTACATGAAGAACACTGGTCTACCTATACACAGTGTCTGTGTAACTCTTATAATTGAAAGTTCATGTCCCATTAGAAATAGATTTGTTGCAGCTGTTATTCAAATGACTGTCTCCTATAAAAAATGCTATATTGTTACATTACCAATGCATATTTTAAATTTAAAATATAAAACTAACACATACATTACTTTTAATCTGCACTGTTGCCTTGTTTTTAGGAGGGAATGAACCGATGATATCACATCATAGTGCTTTCTATCTCATTGTCACAAAGGTCCTCTTCACATCATGCATCTAATCCATTATGTTTACGGTAAACAACCAGGAGTTGGATGACTTTAATATTTTATTGCATTAATGACTGTGTAATTAGTATCTATGGGCTTCACCAGGCTTAGTTAATGTATTTCAGTGGCAGCTTTCCTGCTGTTTAACTTTTCAGTCAGACAATGCTGGAGAGTTTTTTTAGGATACTTAGAGTGACCAAAAACAGGCAAGGGGAGAAAGGACTCTATTGGTAGGATAATACTTTACTTTTGCGCATGAAATTTCAGTTTTAGCCCACGTTATTGTTGTAGGAGAGTTGCAAAGCTTTAGATCAAGTTTAATCTGAGGGAAACCTTCAAAGGTGGTATGAAGAGATGATTTACACCAGATTAATTCCCCCCCTTGAGGATTATAGTCCAGACACCACGTGAAAGGCCTTCACTGCATCAAGTGTAAGAAAGTGTGCATCTACCTCTGGGCTGGAGTGGGCTACTTACAGTTTCAAATGTTTGTATGCCATCATGGTCAACCGTACTGGACATTGTGTTTGTCTGTGTGTGTTTTGTGCGGAGTCATAAAAAATGAAACATGTTGACATTATCAGCAGGAGCCGGGCAGGATTCAGCTGGATTTGAGGGGACAAGATTGAGATGTCACTTTTTCCCACTACAAGATAATCTGCTCTGACCTTCTGTTGCTTTGGCCCAGAATGTGTTTGAGTCAGCTCAGAGTCTGTGGACTGAGGACACTCCTGCAGAGCTAAAGAAAGAGCAATTATATAGCATTATCTCTATATGTGAAAAGAAAGAGAATCACTCTAATTCATCACTAACCTTATTGTAAACTAAAACAGTCTGTAATAGAGAAAAATTCTTAAAACCATAACAATCCTGTTGCATTTGAAACAAATGGAGATACTATAAAGTGGTTCTGTCCTTTTCCCTTTGGAGCTGGCTTTTCCTGTTACTGCAGAATCTGAGAGGATGGACATCCATTATCTGTGGTGCCGTGGAGGTAGAGAGAGGATTATCTGACTCCTGCAGGTTTAGCTGGCGTCCCACAGTTTGCAGACATCAAGATCCATCCTCTGGCTGTCGATCAGAGTCTGGCGCGTGTCTCCATTAGCGCCTTTTGGCAGATGTTTTCCATCCACCATCAATCGCTTAGTGTCACACATCCTTAATTGGGCATGGTAATTATCCAATCGCACAATATTAAGTGTCCTATTTGTGGAAATGTGGTCGGTGAAAATGAATAGTTATTGATTAGCAACACTGACATTCAACTTACTCCTTTTCGCACATTAGCCTTGCATTGATTGCTGGCTGCTCTTCCTGTGTGCAATACTGAGAATCGACCTGATTCCTAATGTGCGGTCCAGGCCTGACCATTAGAACCATCCATTATCACACTCACCGTCCACGGGCCTGTCACTGAGGCCTGGTGGGAAATTGGCAAGCGGACATGATTGTGACTGTGAGGCAGAGGAAGATTTAGGCTCTCTATTTTCTCTCAGCGAGCTATTGCATAATTAATCGATTATTGCCTATACTGTATGGGTGTGTTGCGGCTTAGAATATGTATGAGGCTTGTTTAATGTGTGCAACTTACCCTGTTGGTTTGTTTTGTGTCGGCCAGCCACAATAATTGCATTTTACAATATGCATTACGCTTGTGGATTAAGCCTTGCCTGTAAAGTGTTGACTCTATTCTTGTGCCTACAATGTTTCTTCGTATGTCACTTAGAAATGATCTGAGTATGTACACATCTCGTTGTGTGTTTGCTTTACTTCGGGAAAAAAGTTCTGTTCAGAAACTATAACCCCCCCCCCACCTCACTTCCAGCCCTGTACTCTGTATGACAGCTGCATCATAAACTAAGAACTAGTAAGCCTGTGTTAAAAGAAATCCAACTTGGTCCCTGGGTTTGTCCGTATAAATCACTTTATGAGCATTTGAAATAATTAAAATGCTATAGATTGGGATCATGGTTTCTTTGGCGACACCTTGGGTTTTTGCTGCTAACAGTAATACCCTGGGGCTTAAGCAGTAAACATTCTTAAATACTGTAAAAAAGTATCGGTAAACAGAACCATTGATAGTCCAGCTGGCAAACCACATTATAGACAGGTGTAATTATTAATATACACAAAATGCTTCTTGCTAAAAGATGAAGACCGTAACCTGAACACAAAATGGGTCATGATTTCTGAAACAAATCTTAAGGATTTGGGGCCGTCTTTACAGCCCCAGCCCCTGTAGTTGTTGATGCTCAGTAATTTCATCAATTTTGAACTATTATGATTAACATGATTAAGTGAAGTGAAGGCCCCTGGATTCTCTGCCATCTAACAGAGACAATACCTCTTTTGGTGGATTTTCTGCCCTTAAAGACTATATTTTGATTCATATTATTAGGGTTTATAATTGAATACTCTTTGTCAGTGTTTCCACAGTCAGAGATACCATCTGAATGCTTATCATGAATCGCTTCCACTTACCTTCTGACCAAATAGAGAGGCGGTGAGCTGTGTGCAGCCTGGTTTCATTGCTTACCTCGGTTGTCCGCACAAGCAATCTCTTTATGTTCTGCATTTATGGGTAACTTGGGCTCGCTGGGGGTCCGAGGTTTGGAGGAGATCTATCATCATAACACAGGTAGGCAGTTTAATAACAGTGCTGTGGACTCCTGAGGAAAGCCAGGCATTTATTTAATGTAACGTGGGGCAATGTTTGGGGGGGGGGGCTGACGGATAGCCCAGCAGGAAAAATGATGTCTGTTAGCTTTACCTGTGGAATTGATGTAGGACAGCAGGCTGGCAAGGCGTGTTCTCCGCCTTCAACTATCTTTGGGGAAATAAAGAGTCCCAGTAAATATGTGTATATTTCTGAATATATGACAAAGACTTCAGGATTATAAAAACATAAAATAAATGCATTCTGCTGCTCACAGACACTTCTACTTAATGATGCCTGCGTTCATTCGGGCAAGGTCTACATTATATATGGCTCTACATTAGCTAAACTTAATAATCTGAATTAATCTTCTATTTCCTCCGGAATTTATTTTTTACTTTTGGAAAATGTACTTGGGGAAAGTTATGGTTTTGTGCCAGCACTAGTGAACCTCCCTATTCTGAACAGAAGACGTTTAAACAGACAACCAGTTGAACAAAATACAACACTTTTAAACGGGGGACCAAGGTCCAGTGATTTCTATTGAGCGTTCTTGAGAATGTATTTTTTACACAGATTTTCATGTAGTAAATGAATGAATGAATGATCAACAGGGACATAGGATCATAATGTGGAAAAGGAAGGCTTTGTCCAAAACCGCATAATATGTTCAGCCCTCTACATAATCAAAACAGTATGTATAGACAGTATGCCATTAGTGTAATGTCATCCTTTGTGTCAAATGACTTCTTAACTAACGTATTAGCAGTCCGAGCTACATTGAATAAGCTAGCCCCAGGCTAGCACGACCACCAGGCCAGGTATAGAATTTAACAGCAATATGAATACTTGTGTACTTGTAGCTAATTGAATATAATTTGAACAAATTTAAGCATATTACAGTTACTTTTATTTGTACTCCACTTGTTGACAAACTCCACCATTGGATGGTCTGAAGAGCCACAAGAATGACTAGTGAGCTCCAGTAACTTACTTCAAGTTATGACCAATATAGTAAACATCTGGGAATTTCTTGCATACGCAACTCTTCATTCAATGAATTCGGAGCCAACAACGTAATCAATATGATGTCATACTTAGGATGACTATGAAAGTAAACAGTTCTGGACACATTAAATTAATTTACTGTATACTTAAAGTTTGCTTGCCATACAGTCGTATGGTTTTTTACTCATTATTTTAATAAAATGTAGAAGTACTAAAAAACTTGTTTTCATTGCCCACCTAAACTTTACTTGAAGTTCTTGTATCTAAAAATAAATAAATATTAAAGTGTATGTTTGAACCCACCAAATAAGCTCACATAAAGCATTGTACATTAGTGGCAGCATTTCACAAAAACATGCAGCCATCATCATCCCACCCAGTCATCAGCAGTGACAAGAAGAACACCATCATCGCCTACCAGTATTACATGACAGACTAATCATCCGAGCATGAGCTTTTGTTTTTGTTTTAAGACGATTCATTTTTTGTTTCCATCAGTGTCCACTCTCTATAGCTCAACCTGAACAAAAATGCGCTTTAATATAAATTAATCCATATTTAGAGAATAATAACGTGAAAATAATCCTTAAATTGCTAAATCTGACTCACTGTAAAAAATGAAAAAGCATAATGACCATGTCATACTGTAAAAAAATTGGTATTTTAAACATACCATTGTGCAAACAGGGCCAGTGTAAATCTTACTTTAGCTCAGGAAGCAGCAGATTATTCTTTCTAGAGATTGCCAATTAATAAAACAGGAGGATTTAAGAAGTAAAGGAGTCCGCTTCCACGAACAGCAAAGGTGTTTATACTTCGCTTATAAATATTTTAACTTGTTATTTCAAAACCACAGATCTTCATCACGGCTAAGTGAAGCCAAGAAAGAAAAGTTTGAACACACGTTTATTGCGCTAATGTATGTTGTAATTTATACATATGTGTGATTGAATTTGAACATAATCTTGAACAGAACATAAACTGCATGTTGGGGCAGTCCAGCTTACATTTCTCATAATTAAAAAAAAAATGTTGCTGCAGAGATCTCACTCCCTGTGTGTGTTGGGTGTATACACCACTTCACATTGATGCTCCATACTGTGTGGAAAGTTTGCCGTGGCAAGAAGCCCGCTTGTAAATCATACATATTGGATGAGACATGCAGCAGATGAGCCAGGGCCCCTCCAGTCAGGCCTAGCATTAATTAAATATCAATTGGCCCTGCTTCCGTAACTCATTTCATGCCACATTCACACCTTGTCCAGGCTTGTTGAGGGAAAGTTAAAATGAAACTTGGAGCTTATACATCTCATAGCACTGCGTGACTCGAGCATCGTGGTCTTGATGCTGTGAATTCTGAGTTGATTTCTACAGGGAGCGCATAAGAAAACTAAAATTTCCTGCGAGGAGGTTTTAGTTGGTAATGAAACAGACATAAATAAATACTGATACCTCTTCATGAAGAACAAAAGCAAGCAAGACAACCACAGATAATGGTTACTGTTTCTATAGTTCATCTTAATATCTGGGTAGAGCAGCAGCGTACAGATCAAGAACAGATGCGTTTCAGCATCAGTGTTTCAACGCTGAAATACTTTGAAGGACATTTAGTGTGCTGACTTTTCTGTCTCTCTTTGGTCTTGTTGCACCTGACCCACAAATTGTATTACCGTTGAGTGTGCCCCTTTTTTGCTGATTTATCCATGATATCTGAAACTGCTTGCTGGGTATGTGTCAGACAGGGTGATTAACAGCACTCTGCCAAAACAGTCTTTTTGAAATTTTTACATTGTGAATTGTATGTTTGACATGTAAAATACCGTGAGATAAGATTTTTCATTAGATAACACTACTTACACATGTACAGGACAAGATGAGAAAAAGAGATAACTCGTCCTTTTTGTCCACTTCACAAAGGGACTTTAATACAGATAAATAACTGCAACTCATTACGAGAAATGATTACAGCTGATGGCTTGTTTAAAGCTGATGATCATGATATGTTGAAATATAATTGTTGATATGATCGTTTCACTATTTGAGAGAATAATTTGAAGCACTAAAGAAGAAGAGGAAGAAGATATATTTAATAATCATGGAGGTGAAATTCAGATATATACGCTCTGTTTTTTTTAAATATGCTACCCACACATTGGCCAGGCTTACACACACACATGTACAAACCAGATACTATGGACATACACTATTGGAAAGATGTCAGATTTGAGTGTAGGGCTGCACACCAAAGGGAACGGACACCTACAAGCCCAATTTCCAGACTTGTTCTGCTTAGGCCTGAAACCAGCGACCCTCCAGTTCTCAGCCAAAGACTGAGCCACTGCTGACTTCTTTACATTATAACAGAAATCCTAATATTTGTTAAGATAAATTGTGTGTTTGAATGAGGATTTCAAGAAATAAATATATGACAATGAACTTCACCGTTTTATAACCTCAAAAACAACACAAAATGATATTCTGAAACAATTTCTCAGTTCAACAAAACTGTTGTTGAGGTATCTGTTTTATTTCTGATGTTCCCTCTCCAGCAGCCTCTGCAGTCTGCTGCACAGCGCCCTTTTTAATGCAAAACAGACTCAAAGTTTTTCTCTTCAGACAACCATATGCTTACTGTTTGTCTGGCTCTGATGTCTGAGACGGCTCTTAAATGCATTACATTTTAGTCGCTGACTCAGATGTTGAAGCAGCATTAAAAAACTTTTTGAGAGAAAAGCAACACATCTTTACTGTGATGGATTACCATACTTGTTTCAAGAAGTTGATGTGTTTTCTTTATCTACTGATTTGCATAGTGTACTCAAATACCTGGTTTTACATCAAACTTTCAAAAGACTGAACTTACATCAAAAGATTTGGAAAAGATTCAATACTAGTGTTGAGTATATCAGAATAGCAATCAATAAAATGTAAAACTATGCATGCTGCCTCTGATGATAGCTGCTGTAATTAAGCCTACAGTATTTCTAATCACTGACAGTTGATTGGTATACATATCATCACATTAGCTTTTAATGGTTGTCTGTTAACACCAGTACTAAAACAAGAGATGTATATTTGGCCAGCTTCAGATTGACTCCACTCCAGAGAAAGCTAGCAGCACGGTTCACCTTGGAGTTTCTTTGATGATGTCTCAGGGATTCCCCTAATCCTCCGAGGGTAGACCAGAGGGCACTTTGTCCCTGCTGAGGGGATGAAGCCACTTAATGGATCACAAAGTTAATCAAGCGCAGGGAGAGCCTGACTGAACTGGAGAAATTGGTTTAACCATTAGACTGAGGGTCTATGACTTTCTCTTAGACACATACAAACACATACACACACACCGTCCTTTAACCAAGTTAACGACAGTCACCACTAGGTACCTGCACAGTAGCTAAAATAAATGATTTTGCATTTTTTGTGTGAAGACAAAAAACCCATAAGGAATGGTCAATAGCAGCTCTAAATGGCAGTATATTTATTACCAAGTACTGTATTGTTTATTTGTCAGGATCAGTGTTAAAAAACAGGGTAAAACAATAAGAATATATATCATGTTGAACTGCAAAACACCATAATTTAAAATCAATAGTAATGAATGACTTAATAGTGTGAAATATAATGTAGATAATAAAAGGGTTTGGAGGTATCGATTCTACTTTTCTGTGTCATTATTTCACATGAAGCCTCAGGCCAAACAGCTTACACATAGAAATCATAAGCTGTTGCTTGCTCTAGTATGTTGGCTTAGATAGTGTCATTGTAAAAATAAATATACTTAGAGTGTCATTTTGTTGATGAAGGAACAATTCGAATCTGATCTAAGTCCCATCAAAGTGTCTTTTACTAAGAGTTGGGACTCCGCAGACCCTCATCAAGTACGTGCACTTGCGATGAAGTATCTGCAGGCTTGTGTTGATGCAGGAGAAGTCATTCGTACAAGCTTAGACAAGAAATGCAATTCAAGTAAATGCCTATTTGTATTCAAAGCTGCGGGATTTGCATATAATTGCCACAATAGTACCTTAAAAGACGAGCACATCAGTCCTATCAAGCATGAAATTTGTTACTAGTAAGAACCACACGAGAAACCAACACGGCCTCTTCTCTTCTTCTCGCACTATTTATTTTCTGACTTATACTTGCAACCTTCAGCATCAAACTTCTTGACTGTTTTGCATTTTCTCATAAATATCTTTATTCATATATGTGACTTTATATGAGATTGAAAAAGACCTAATCGATTTACATTGAGTCCACAGAAAGAAAAGAAAGAAAGAAATCTCACAGGTCAGAGTTGTCCTGCCTTGGACTGTGTCGCTGTGTTCTGGATGTTTCCTTTAGAAAGCTAAGAGAGGAGGCTTTGTCAGGGGTGAGGGTATTTTCCCAAAACAGAAACAAGCAAGCCCTCCCCCCTCAAGTCTTTTCTAAATTGAGTTTTTAACCTTCCTGACATGAAGCACAAATCTCAGCTTTGTTTGACACTTCTGACGATGACTGCAACTTTCTTCAGACAAACATTTATCTTTAAACCACAACCATGATCGATGTCTGATCTTAAACAAGTCAAAATGTATCCCTAAACATAATTACACCTGTAACCAGAGGGTTGACAGACCAGTGAATAGTTATGAGCTATTGTCATATCGGCCATGTGTGCACAGTGCAAAAATTACAATTTTGTAGAACTAGAGAGGTCTTCAGATGAAAATATTGAAATGTTTTAGAAGGAAAGGCAATACGGATGTAATGATATCAAAATCTCTTGACATGATAATATTATTTATGATTGGACATTAAAACGGGATATGAGATGGGTCAAATGACCTACAAGTGCCTTTTATAAAACAAAACAATTGCACCAGCTGGACCTTGTAAACAACACAAGTCATACTCACAGTATAACATTTTATATTTGTTTCCCTCACATATGACCTTCTGGAAGTTCAGGGAGTGAGCAAAAGGATTTATTCAATTCAAAGGACAGTCTACACATTATTAAAAAAAAAGAGCACAGAGCTGCAGATACTAGAAAAGCTGAATAGGATGAATCCATTCAAAACAGTTCTATGTTTTGTATTTCTGTGCTGAGAACAGGCTCTCTGGTTTTTCTCGGGCTGCCCTGTCTTCTCAATAGCCCTGACATGTAAATTGATCACAGATACAGCCTCTGATTGGTTGACAGACCAAAACAGGATGGCAGCGTCTGTGTGTGAGCTAACAAAAGAATGATCAGTTTCAACAAACACAGACATTGTTAATATAAAAACAGTGAGAAAGTGTCACTAGTTTCAGTGCCATCCATCTGGCAAATCATCTCCCCCCCGCATGGACGCCTGAAGTCAACAGGCCTTCCCTGTTCCTCAGCCTCCCCCTCCCCTAATATAGGACATCAGCATGAACAGCATGTTTACCCTGTGTTTGTTATCACAAACTTTACTGTATACATACATTATCACAGGGGAGACCTGTCTTTTCATACCATTACAGGTCCAAAACAGTATCAAGACACTTTTCTTCCCCTGATATCCTGCGTGATGATACAGTTACATCCCTAGAAGACAATGATTAGTGATTATGTTTGAAGCTGTGTTGTTTTCTAAACATTGTCTTCATTTGTGAGACTGAGAAAGTACTTGATTAATTTTTTTCAGCTGTTGTAAACTTCTATTTTTCTGTCCTTATTTATCTTCAAATGTATCAGTGTTCCCCCCTGAGAATATGAAAATGCTTTGGAAACTTGAGGTAAAGCAGGTTTCTCTATTTATCTTCTGACTTGACAGGTAATAGCTTTACTTTAAGCTTTGAAATGTCATTGTTAGTCTGACAAATTCTCCAAATGAACACCGCTGAGGAACATCGAAGCCAAACATGTCGATCATTTTTTAATCTCCTTCTGCCTCTCTCTGGTTGATTATAAATTTTAAAGAATGTAATTATGAAATGTTGCTGCTGTTCATCATGTTCCTTGACACAAAAGCTGCAGCAACAAATATATTTTATTTTAGACTTTCATTTTAATCATTTAAAGCTCTATGCTGTGATTCATTGTCATTAAACTTTCTTTCTCTTTCTTTTTATGTTTAATCAGAATCTTTATATCAGAGGACAGGCTGAGAAAAAAACAGCCTGATTATAAACATAAATATGAATATTTTTGGCTTTGTTGCCTTTATCTGACAGTGACGAGGGGGAAGGCAGGAAAAGGAGGGGGAGATGAAGTATGACTTGCAACAAAGGTTGCTGAATGGAACCTAAAAAGTGATATTGCATATACAGTGGAATATGCTGTAACCAACCAGGTCATGACATAATACCATTGAGGCTTCAGCTAAGCTAAACATAGCCTTCAAAGAGGCACCATGAGCGTTTCCTCCTGTATTGATGCACCATTCACCCTCCTGCAACCTGTGTGAAGGAGGACATGTAGACTCAAAGAGAACTCGAGCTCTGTTTTGAAACTCCTGCCTCTGATCTTCATCTTCAGTGAGGTGAGCAGCTATCAGCGGCCTAATCACCCATAAGCAATTCCACAGCTGGTCTGATGAATTTGGGCCAAAGTCTTTTGGTGTGTGACCCTGGGGAATAATGCTCAGAGCTGCCTATGTTTATCTAAAGGTTAATGGAAGGTTAATAAGGGAGGGAACTGTGCAAATTCAAAAACCTTATTATGCAAATTGTGTTTTCCGATCAGGGTTATAGCTGGTTGGGATGCGGTCAAGCTAATTACAAGACTCCGTCTCCGTGCTGGTTAAAACAGAACCACATTTGAGGTGTGATTCGGGAAGAAGATCAAATTGTTTAAGAACAGACACGGGATGATAAATCACGACGAGCAATGATAAATGATGATGGAGGTGTTTCATTAAGAACCATCAGACTGTGCGTGAGCTGCTTTGCTTACCATTGTTCTGCTCCTTTATGTTGACTCCTTCTGACTGTGTGTTAATGCTTAATAAGTACACAACATACACCAGTGTGTTGTGATTAGTTGGCATTAGTTGTCAATGAGGTTAACGTCATGCTCAGCTCAGCATTTAGTCTGTACACACAATGCTGATGACCATCAGATCATCATCATCCATGACATTTGATTGATGGAAAATGTGTTTATAATTAAGACTAATTCTGCTTTTATTTTAAAAACCTTATTCCTGAATCATAATTGTTCATTGGAAATTCATCACATCACCCTTTCCAACAGAAGCCCACCCACCTGAAACCAGCTAGCAGAAAAAAACAAAACAGAAAATCTGTTTTGTAAAATAACCAAATATAGTTTTTCCAATCGTAGTTTTCATGTGGGACTCCATCGCTCAGAAAAATAATCAGACTAAAATGAAAAAAAAAAAGAGCTTTCTGGGCCTTTAATGCTGCCATTCAAACTTGGATTTATTTCTGAAGACAGTCATAAAATAGCTGGGTGCCCTTGTCCTATTTATATGTTGCGAGTGGTTGACTTCAGTGAGGGTTAACTTTGAAGAGATGAGCTGCTGCTGCTGCTGTTGAGGAAAAAGAAGGAGATAGAAAAGGGCAGGTTTGCAGAGACCTTTACCACTGCATGTCAATTTGATCAGGCCCGTATGTTTTTGTTTTCCTCTGTGGAAAAGGGAACTGAGCATGAAAGATTTAACATTTCCCCTCCTTTCGTTAACACTCTCTGACTCCGTCTGATACAATATTAACAGAGTTGTTTTGAGCCTGTGTTTCATATCTCGCAAGGAATGAACAATGGAAATAAAGGTCCTTTTTGTCAGGTCAGTTCAGTTGTTCTCATTAGATAAAGATGATGATGATTATGGAGTACCATAAGTGCATCCCATTCCCATAGGTTTGGGTCATATTGCTAGAAAAACAGTGAAACTCAGCTTTTATTTATTCCCAATGCCCAGTGGGATTAATTCAACCATCTGTCCAAGATGCTTGGATTTTCACTTTACTGTCCTATGTGACAGAAAAACATCAAATCAGCCTGTTAAAGAAGTGTGGACCAGTGAACATTTGGTAATTCTGATATGAAATGAAAGAAAAATGATTAATAGTTTATCAGGACAATATTCTGACGTTTAATTGCTTTGATTAAAAGCTTATATTTTCTGCTTTCTAGTCTTTATGGTCTTTATGGTCATTTCTTTCTGGCAACTTCTACATTAAAATGAACAGCTTGTGTGCTCAGAAGTAGCCCAATGTGTAATTTAGACCAATGTTCCTCATGTTTCAATTGCAATTTCATTACTATTTTCTGTATAACCTATACATTTTATACATAAATCTATCACCTCAAAATTGTTTTTGTTATTTTTACATGATAATTTACCTCAAATCATATTTAGTCATGGGACCAGATTTGTACACTGACTGGCACTAGAACATTCCTCAAGACTACATTTACAAACCCAGCATTACGTTTTTTGTGCCTTGGTTATCTTTCTTCTCTGTGACACAGCATATTTGTGCGAGCAGGCTTGTCCAAACAGCAGCCTTGCTAAGAAAAGGTGTGGACACAGAGCGGATGCAGAGCTTTGAGTTTTCCTTCCTGATTTGTATTCTGCCTGTGTGTGCAACCTGAGAGTGAGTGACTGGCGGTCAGAGCCCAGTATTGACTGCTCTGAGGATGTAATAGAGGCTGGGGTGATGGGATCCAGGACATGAACGCTCTCACTGTGCCGTGCGCAGCAGAGCTGTACAGGTTCTAACCGGGGCACTTAATCATTGGGCCGGCTCCATGCAGAGAGGCACCGCGCTCTGCGTTTTAGAATAATGCTTTTGCCTTAAATTGAATTCCATTGATCTAGCTTTTCTCTATAATTGCACAAACAGGATGGATGCAGGTTTTATCGGGGGTCAGACCAGACATTTAAAATACTTTACATTTAAGTACAGGAGGCAAATTAAATCGAACAAAAGGCGGGTTGACCTGATTCAGGGTGATTGAACTATTAAAAGATTGTCAGGCAATGCTTAGTGTAGAAGAAAGAACACTCGTGTCTCTATGTTAGCTATTGCAAACACGCTTAAAATAATCATTCACCTGATTTATTCTAAATGAAATCACAAATGTGTTTCGTTCTGTTAGACACACTGTTACTTCTGGTAACTTTCTATGATGGCAGCCACAAAACACAGCAAGAAATATTTGTTTGATGTTCCCTGCACACACAGTTATAGGATGTGTTGTCAGTAAACAGACCTGTTTGAGTTTACCAACCAGGCCAGTCTATGATTGGTTTCCGAAAGAAAACAAGGGATTCAGAAAGTTTACCATCAAACAGTCCTGGCGTCTTTGGGCAGAACATCCACTCTCTGCCGGTTAGGAGAGAACATTTTGTCAATACTTTTTTATCTTTTTACTTTATTTTGATAAGATGCTATTATCAACAGGATGTGTTTGCATTAAAAGGGCAGCTGGTGATGCATCTGATTTTTTTATTTTTTTGCTACTGCCAACAAACCCAATAACAAGTATAGTCTGTGTGCTGAGTCCTAGATATGTCTCTGTACCATGGATCCCTATTGTTAGGCAAGAGCTATAAAAAATTAATCAGCAAGATACACTGTTGTATTAGAGACAGTTGACCTCATTACCATGACCTCATACACTAAACTTTATCTTGATCATTCACACATATTCTGACTGGCTAATTAGCATAGTTGTTGTGTTTTAATCATCTTCTCTTTTTTTTTGACCGTGATGACGGTTTTTATTTTTGGTTCTTTATGTGTGTGTATGTGTATTTATGTGTGTGTGTTTGTGTAAGTGTGTGTGTGTGTGTGTTTATGTGTGTGTGTGTATGTATTTGTATGAGTCTATATTTGTGGTAGTGAATATCAGGGGTTTGGACTATGTTGTTCGGGAAGTAGTGAGGTGAGGATTGGCTCCCAAGTTGTCAGAAATTGGTGTGTTTTATTGTGGATGGATGCTGTAAGTTTTTCCATGGTGATATGTTCGACAAAGAGGTCTATCCATACTGAGGTGTTTAGTTTTTTTCTGCTTTTCCAGTTGAGGACGATTGCTTTCTTGTTGACAGTGAGCCCAATGAGTATTGTGTTTTTTTGGTTGTTGGGAAGTGTGATTGAAAGAGTGTTTCCTAGGATGCATAGTGAAGGGGAGAGTGGAACCCGGCAGTTCAGTATTGAAGAGAGTTTAGTTGTGATTTGTTTCCAGAATTGCTGTATGTGTGGGCAGTGCCAGATTGCATGCATGTAGTCATCCAGGGTGTTAGGGGGGCATACTGAGCAGTTATTTGTATCAGAAAGTCCCATTTGATGTTTTTTCTTAAGTGTGATAAGAGCTCTGTGGTTAATCTTATACTGAATTAGTTGGAGGTTAGGTTTATTTGTCATTGAGAAGGTATTGTTGCAGATTATGTTTCAGGTGTCATGGTCTATTGTTGTTGATAAATCTTTTTTCCCATTTTGTTGTGGGGAGAGATATTGTATGGTCAATGTTTATGAGTTTGTATAGTTTAGATAGAGTTTTAGTGGGTGTTGAGAGTTTTAGTATTGTGTCTGCTAGTGTTGAATTTTCGATGTAGTCTTGTTTGAGGTTGAACTTATGTGTTATAATAGATTGGATTTCGAGATATTGGAAGTGAGATTTATTGTTTATATTGTAATTTTGAGTTATTTCATTGAAGGGGATGAAGGTTTTGTTTTGAATTATGTGTTGAAGCTGGGTGATGCCTTTGTCCTTCCAGGTGGTGAGATTCAGTGGTGTTTTGTTTTGAAGAAAGTCTGGGTTGTTCCATATTGATCCATAGATTATTGTCTTCAAATGGGATGTAAAGGACAGGAGTTAAGTGTTACAGACAGGAATCAAATGTTAGAATTAACCAGAGTTAAAAATAACTTTTTACCTTCACTGGTATTTGTTGATAATGAAAACTGTATGATGTATACTCCACATCAGCGCTTCGTGCTAAATGCTACTACTAGCATATAAACATTACCAGCCACCTTTGCTCGTTCTTCTTCTCCAATCTTATGTTGGTAAATTCTTGTGTTGTTAAAAAATCTTAATAAAAAAAGCATACCAACATTACCAGTGATAATGCTCGAATCTGATGATCAGATGTGATGTGTTTGTTACTGGTATTTTCTAGCTTTTTTTTTAAGATTTATTTTTGGGCCTTTAACGGAGAGATAGGACAGTGGATAGAGTTGGAAATCAGGGCGAGAGAGAGTGGGGAATGACATGCGGGAAAGGAGTCTCAGGTGGGCTTTTAACCTGGAAGACTACAGCCTACATACATGGGGCGCGCACACTAACCACTAGCGCCCCGGTATTTTCTTGCTTGATTTAAAAATGTAATTATTAGCACCAACATAAATAACAGCTGAGGCTAATTAGAATATAATTTGTTTTGAAGGTATAAACATTGAATGATGGATGTTTAAAACATCCTCTGCTGCTTGATAAAGAAGTAAAGTCACAAAGTAATTAAGTTGTGTTCTCTTAGGACCACACATTCCTGTATACAAATTCTTTGCAATCAGTAGATAAAGAAAATTCAATATATTTATGGCCTGACCAATCAGAGGACGGATGAACAGACCTTTGCTAAGCCAAGTGGCGTTTGTCTTGTGTTGCTAAAAACGTGGTACTCATTGTCTTTTTAAGATTAGCTTCCAAAAGTGTGGGTGGATGGGGGTTGTTTGTAGGTAACATTTCATACTGAGGATGTCCTTCCTGATATTCTTTTGTGATTTCCTGATCCACCTGCACAGATTCAGATGTCAGGTGTTCATTAATTTTACCTCATTTCGGGCAGTAAACACGTTTCTGCGGAAAAAATTCCAATGTGGCACTTCTTGATTTTGTCAACATGAGGAAGACAAAATGAGAAAAAGACAATAATGGGAAAATGTGTGATGGATAAATCATCATAAACTGGTTATTCATGGTTGCCGTTATCATGCAGGTAATGTAAATGAATGAAATGATGCAAAATGATGTGATTTTGTGGATGAAGAGTTAATTTATGCCGTTTTCTCTGGGCATTTGAATCTAATTGAATGGGGATGCCGTTTTCCGCACTGAGCTGCATTCAATTGTACTGTTGGAGAATGGGAGCACTCAGCCTTCCCTCCAAGGGGTCTCAGGTGGTTTCCCTTCGTTTAGCTGCTCTCCTCAGTTGATCTCGTTCTTATGTAAACAAAACAAACGTGTGGGAAAGCAGCTGGCTTAGAAATCTGCATGTGTCTTTTTATTTACACTTATTCTGCTTGTCATGCTCTGTAGGCCATGCAGAGAGTTAGGCTGTATACCGTTTATTAAAATTCATATTTAAGAGGCTAAGCTGTTTGCACCAAAAGCATGCAAAAACAGTGTGAGAAATAGTCCGTTCTTAACCAAGTCCAGTTCAGTTTTGGACTGAATTTTGGATGTGACAGGGTTCATTTAACCCATCCTTTTCTCACGGCTTTTTGTCATCATGTGGGTGTTCTAACTGTTGACGTTTTTTAAAGCGATGGTGCGAGACAAATATATTACTTTGTGATCGGTGATGGTCTAGAATTTCTTCAGGGGAAATCTGCAGCTGAAACAAGACGTTTTCATTGGAGGCACAATGACGACGTACACCCATATGCTGTCTTATTTGACAGACAGGACACGGGACGGACAGCATCGCATTTCATGCAGACACCTTTCTCTTTGTGACTAACGACAGAGACAGGTTCCAGAAATAGGCTGTTCTTTGAGAAACCCTTACCGATAAGATTAATGGAGATATGTGAGAGGACAACAACATTGTGGGGGTTTGTGTCAGAAAACACAAGCTCAACCTCAAGCTGTGTGTGTATCCCACTCTCCACAATAAATCCCCTTTAAATGCAAGGGGAAAACGTGCCAGCAACACATGTATTGTCACACACATGAACACAAAGGGAGTCATCTGAGAAAAACAGCAATTCCCCAAACTGCTCCTTAAGTAAATGAGGAAGAAATCTTTAATATCGTGCCAAAGAACAGCAAGAATGAACCAAAATATATCTGGTATGTTTTAAATTACTATGCAGTGAAATGACCTAGAATGTGATCATTCAAAAAGAACTATGTCTTTAAAATCCTGTTTCATTGTTTAAAAAAAAGGTTAGATCATGTCAGCTGCATTTAAACTATTGCTAGCATTATGTAACATTATGTATCTTTGTAATTGCTCCTTGGTGAAGACATATTTAGGATTTGGAATGCATTATTTATCAGACATCTCTAAGTGATTTTCCCTACTGTCTTTAGTTTTTTCACCTGGATGAAGCACAAAACGTAATTTCCCTGGTTGTAGCTTTCACATTTTCTTTTGCTATCTGTTGTCATTTAGCAGCAAATCAAAGGTGTTTCCTGCCTCTGTAAAAAAAAAAGCGGCTTTTTACATCTCAAGATTTTTCCTTCCTTGGATCAGAGGTAGAAAAAGTCCCAACACAAAGACCTACATAGGATTTAGCATTTGTGTAATCCCATGCTTTAGTTACAGAGAAGATACTAAGGAGGCTGAGCAGGAGGTGTGAGGAGGCTTTGGGGAAAACACTTCCAAACACATTCACAACACAAGTTCTTACCCAGGAATACGCAATCAGACAAGCTCTCCCAGTGTTGCACTCACTATGTCACACTCCAATACACAGATTACAACTGCATTCTGCATCTGTCTGCACTCTTACTACAAGAACTTAAAATGTCCTATGTAGGATTCTGAAACACTTAGACCTCTCCTTTGAACTCTGATACTTTATCACCCACCCCTTTAACGATCAAACTTTATAGAATCAAGTTAATGAAAGATTAGACAATGGCTCACTGTGTTTGCTTTGTCTCAATGTAATGCCTATGTAATCCCTCCAACTTTAACTCTCTCACAGCAGACTGAAAAGAAAGAGTCTTAGACTCTCAGACTTCCCGTGGGTTCTGTCCTCAGGTTTATTTCAGGGAGCAGACAGTCTAATAATGTTGTCAAATAACACAGAGATCAATGTGGTTTAATTGTGGTGAAGCTTCTTCCCGAGGTAGGAGTCGACAGCCAGCTGAAGGGTCCTGACTCTTTCACAGACAGATTGTTTAGTCCTGAAAACAAAAACAGCACCAAAGAAGCCTTTTCACATCAGGTTACGTCATCTTAAATGAGTGCTTAAAATCAACAGCCTCTGAGCATTTTTTTTATTTTTAGATCTAGATGGACATGATGACAAATCAAATGCAAATGCTGTACTGTAATTACAGGAGGTGGTCAATTATTTACCCTTTCGAATTTCAACAGTCATCTCCTTTATAAGACAAGATGAGGAGATGTATGTTCAAATTCACAATTTAAAGTACTTCAAAAATGCGTGCAAACTCCTGCAAACTGTCTGACTTAGAAAAATACATTAATTGACCATGTTTTGCTCCAAAAAAAGGCCTGTTAGCTTATTGCATGCAAGAGGGTGTACATTCATTTTCTATGCCCCTGATCTATGTAAACGCTGTGCAAAGTATTTATTTACAATTTAATATACAGAAAAGAAACTAAAAGCAGCCTTTTGCACAAAAAAACAGAATAGTCCCACCTCTGACAACTCAAATAGCCAATCAACAGTTTGGATTTTTGGGGTGGCCAATCAGATTTCAAGGGTGGCCCATGCCACGCCTCTGGACATGCCCCTGATGTAGCGGCATACCTTACACTGCCATAACATATTTAATTCAATAACTGCAAAGCTACCAAATAACTAAAAGATTACATTAATAAATAACACATTAAGACACACATTTACATTGAAACCTTGTTTTGGTTAAGAGAACGCCTCAGATTGTTGCTTCACACTTTTTACGACCCTTTCTGTTCAGCCTTTTAAAACACAATGCTGCTACCCCTCTAAATTGTACTCTGACTGCTAAACAAACAGGAAAATTGAAGGTCTTCAAACTTTATGTTTTTAATAATAACCTTGTTAGTGAATCAGAGCTGAACTTGTGGACATGCAGCTCTAAATGCTGACCCTTTTACAATCACACATAAGCCACTTTCCATCACTGCAGTTGTTTTGCAGTGTTTTTTTCTTCCTGGTGCACTTAGTGTGCTATTGATCATTGTTGGTCCAAGTCCTCAGGAATCAGCTTCTATTGATTTCACTTCAGTTTTAAGTCTCTCTTTCTGACCTATGTCTTTTTTTCAGACCAGGCACCGTTTTCAAACATCCCAATCTCTCTGCTGACAGATCACTGAAACACGTCATCAATGCAGCACTTTCATTTATTTCATTTCAAACCTCTTGCTCTTGGATGCAAACCATCGTAGCTATCCTCAGCCACAAGCTGAAAAACTCATGCCCAAAACTCTTCAGAAGCAGGAGTTACATGTATGCTCTGTTGACTTTGTTATATTAGAGACGTAGTTCTCCTTTTCAGGGGTAATAAGCTTCTTAGCCTCCACCGTCACAATCATTGATAAAAATAGCCAGAAGATTCAGCAGTCATAATGGCTTATTATTTGGTGCAGTCAGAGTCAATACTGTGTATGTGTGTGTGTGTGTGTGTGTGTGTGTGTGTGTGTGTGTATGAAAGATATTAAGTAACACTTACATGTCTGTGTTGGTAATGGAGGATACTTAGACCAGATGAAGAGACCCTTTTCACGGTTTTTCGACGTCAGTTTTGAGAAATTACAAATTAAGGGTTGATTATTTCTGGTATTTATTATTTCAGCTGGTTGTGAAAATGCAGGATATTTCTCTCAAGAAAAGGAGCCAAGTCTTATTCTGCTTCCCTTTTTTTGCTCCTTATTCTAAACTTAACATGCTTAATTCTTGAGACTTTCACCATTTTGGACTTAATAGTCTTATGTACGCATGTTTATTGACATAAAAACAAGTATTTTTTTATTGGTTTTATTGGGAAAAAAAAGTCAAATACATTTTTAAATGCAGTCATTTTATTCTCTGCTATTGGCTAGAGTTGCTCTTAGGCACAACAAACTACCTGTTTCAGCAGTGCTCCAAGCTTGAATGTTTTTTACCTTGGTCAATGCTCCACTTCTCCACCAAATAAAGTCAAACTCAGGACTGTAGTTTTTTGTGAAATTGTGCTGACATACAGCCAAACCAAAAAGCACCTTAAATGACTTTTCTGGTTTGGGTTACTATGATTAGATTTTTTATCTTCTGTCTCTTGAGGTGTCAGACCTTATGTCCACAGCTTTTCAGGGATCCTTGGCTTGGTGATTACTCCACAGTTGTATTGGGGGAAAAAGTAGTTTCAGTGATGTAGGATTTATTCATCTGAGAGATACATTCTGTCATTGTGTCCACAGCTTGTTGCTTCATTAGAATCCTTGAAGCTTCTGTAAGAGGAATTGATTGAGGTGTTGAAGTTCAGTGCACCTGGGTACAAAACTTAGACAGACTATCTGTGAGCTGTAGACCTTCAAATAGCTGTCCTGGGGACTCCTTGGCAGTGAATCAATAGGCAGTTAATTTCAGGCCACACTCAGATGCTTCAGCGGTGGCTCATGTGTGGGCACTAACATGTAGAGGAGACAGCTAGTAATAAAGATTTCCACTGCGGCATTCAGATGTGAATTCAAATCAAAAGTGGCTATTCAAAGAGTTTAATTGAGCTGCAAACAAACAGATTAGATTCTATATATTTAGATTAGATTAGGTTTGATTAGATTTTTTCAAATAAGATTAGATAAGATTAGATTTAATGATCCTCTGAGGGAATTCAGCCATTACAGCAACAAGTAATTGTTGTGGATCTTGCTTTTGGAGAAAGGAATTACAGGCTATTTCTGCTGCGCCATAAAAAGTGTAATTGAAGTCCACAGTGAACAAATGGCCTCTGCAGCAGGTCTTATTTCTCTGTCAGTAAGATAAAGTTTGATAACAGAGCCCTTACACAATCTGAAAGGGTCCGGGTTAGACTCATCCTGCCCACGACAGACTTATGACCCTTGGGCCTGAGTGAGAAACTGGAATGTCCTGGTGGCGCAGCGGGTCATCTATCGAGTTCAGGCCCACTCCTTCCTTGTGGGAATGAACCAGGACTGAGCGTGAGGTGTGCTGAGGTAACAGGGCTATAGAGAACGCTCGATTTCTCTCAGGATGGGACACGGAATAACCTCCCTGAACACTTTAGTTCCAAAGAGATGTAAACAGAAAGAGCAATGTTGACAGCTGATGTGGTGCAGTCATGAAATTCTCTGATGTAAAGGTGTCATTTTCAGAGATGTAGTGGACCAGAGTGTATAGATTCAAGCCCATGACCTTTAGCAAGAATAGTTTTCAAGTTCATATAATTTCATCCCAAAAAAAGAAAGTTAATTTTTTTGTCTAAATTGTGTGATTCATCTGGTACTAGTTTAGTTAGTAGACTAGGAATGTATTCCAGGTACACTTGTTCCAAAACTAGATCACACGTTTTATTGGTCACATAAAGCAACATATCATCTGCATTGAAAGAATCTGTAATGTGTGTTATGAAATTATTTGGCCTAATTGAAGCATCTTAAAAGATATAAGCATGGAACTCAGAAGTGATCCTTGGGGTGCAACTTTTTAAATATGTCAAGAAATGAGGACATACCATATGAGTTAAGCTACTTGGTATCCAGGTGGTCAACGCATACCAAATAATAGCAAAATCATCCCATTCAATCTGTTTTAGGACTATATTGTATGTTATGTGCTATAGGGATGGGGTTTTTTTTCAAAAGAGCTAATAAAAGGTCTCAAACTAGAATATGTTACCATGTGTGCATTAAGCCCTAAAACCTCTACACTAACTTTCTGATGGCTATTTACATGAAAGAGCACCCAAGATGCTGTCTTCTGCCTCTCCTGGGAGGAGACAAAGGCTTAAGATTCTCTATAGTTGCATTAGCCCTCTAAAAATAGTGCGGTTGAAAATGTTTTTAATGGTGAAGAGGGAGCACTAATGTATTGTAGCTGTGAAAGATGTGTGATGCATTTTGGCCACAGTTATATATACAAGTAAACAACTCCAAAGCCATACACACAGTCTGAATATTGTAAAATATTCATGCCGGTATTAATCTTAGAGACACTTCAATAAAAAATATAAAGGATAATTCATATTCAGTGTTTTAATTTTTATTGATTGTTAAATTAGTTAAATTCACTGTTATTTAGCTGGGCTGTTAACCTGTTAATTGAGATTTTCTGCATTTTGGTAATTACAAATTCCCCCCCCCCAAACAAAAACAAAAAAACAAAAAACAATGAATGGATCCTACATCAAGCAGCTTATTCATGTGTGCCAAAGACATCAATTCTTGTCCTAAAGCAAATTAAACCCCCATAAAAGCCCTTCTGGGTGGCATTGTTTGGCAACATTACAATAAGCATAGACACTGTAGTCTATTTTGAGTCAATCCCACATTAGCTGCCCTGCTGTAATTAATACTCATTAGAACACCAAATGTGTATTAATCCACCCCGAAAAATATGACACAGCAAATGCAAAATTCCCTCACAGTAAAGTGTGCCAAAATCTACCTTGCACAGCTGCTGCAAGACATGTTTTAACCTACTTAAAAAAAAAAGAAGAAATATTTATTTCCGACCCATATTTTTGACCCACAATAGTTATATCTTCAATAGTATCGAATGAGCACATGGCTGACTTACACAGGGAAGGAAAGGTGGGAAGCACTGAGACAGTTGTTGTTTTTAATTGGATATAACATAAATGGAGTAGAATATTTCCCTTGTCCTTCAAGCTCTCATTAAGTTATATTGATTATGAGCATCCTTCTAACTGACCTGTTGGTTTCTGCTCTCTCCTCAGTGAGTCCAGATGTGGCCGGTGATCACAGACAACATCATCATCATTATCCGCCTGCAGAGGACTCCGAAACGGAGGGCAGATCCAGGAGCCTTGGACTGACAGGAGCCATCTGGGTCTTGATATTGCCATGTTTACATATGCTACTGGCCTTGTAACAGCTGCCCTTTTAGCAGCAAGAAACTTTCAAGACTTGATATCAAGCCTATTAATCCAGTGACGAAAAGGGCCAGTGGATGGAACAAGCTCCAATGTTTAATGGAGCTGCACTTAGAAACAGTGAAGGACACAGCAGAAGTGAACACTGGTGATTGTGTGGAAATGACCGGACACTGTGGCTATCATTCAGCTTTGCAAAGATTTTTTTTATTGTTAAACTGGCATTCCTCAACACTAAACATTACTTATTTATAACAGCTGATGTCAAATTTAAGTAAAAACCTGCTATTAATTTATATAGATGTACTTTTACAATTTACAAAATTATACAATTTGTAGGTTCATAAAAAAAAAATGCCTTGACACTGTAATCTAGTCCGCACGAGACATATTGAACCTTTTTAAATGAGGTTGAAAACTGCAGTGAAACAAGTGAAATTATCCAGAGATTTAAAAAATGCAAGAGGGCATAGTCTTCACTTCATGCAGTTTCAGTATTTTGACATGCTAACATTCAGTTGGTTGGTTCTTTTAAAATTAGGGCAGGAATAACTTCTGTCTATTAATACATGCTGTTTTTTTTAATGGAAACTTATTTATGCCAAAGTGTTTCATCTTGAGATTATTGTGTCAAACCTAAAGTAAACCCTAAGTGTACTGTATGTCTCAATAGACTGTTTTAGGAGGAACAAAAACACAAGCCTCCCTTAATTTAAAATGCTGCCATGTTGTCCAGAGTCCATTTAATTAGAACATTTCTATTTCAAATTGACCCGTAATGCTGCTGCTGTGAGAAATTGTGAAAGGAGAGGAGTGGGTAGGTGGAAATGGGTGGGTGAGAGAAGTCAAATTTCTTTCTTCTTTAGAAATAGATTAATTTCCTCAGGATTTTATTCTTTCAAAGTCTATCCTGCTCTGCCTTCACAGGCCTGGACAGAGCTGATAGCTCCTGCAGCCACTGCTGAGGACATACCTGGTTAGTTTTACTGTACATGCTACCTGACTTCATATTTCTTGGCAGGGAAAAGAAAAAAAAACATTTGGTTCACGTATACCAAGCATGTCCTGCAATAGATGATGTGTGCTAAATATTAGATTATTTGGCTGAACTATGTTCAGAAGTTCTACGTGGACATGATTCCAACATTCTAGTCACTCCATGTCTCCATGGTAATGAGTAATCCTTGGTTGTTTTTTCTCAAGATTTTAACTTATTTATCAGCCCAAGACAAACATAGGAATAGGCTTAATTTACTTTAATAGGACCAATGGCAGCCTGGCATGTTCCGGTCTGACCTATCACAGTGACCCGCCTCTTTTTTTTTTTTTTTTTAAATTAAAAATCAGAAACAGAAAATTTTCCCAAGAAACAAGCATTGTTATCTCAAGGGGATAAATGAGTTGAGATCTCAAGAAGATAACCTGAAATTACTTACTATCACAGAAAAATGGACTACATGAAATGTATGGAGGCATGTTTGCTTTGGGCTTCCGTAGTTGAGAAACTGATGTTTGAAGCAAAAAGACAAATCCTCTTCTTCTTAGAGGCTTAAATTAAACTCTTTGCACCCAGATTTAGCTATACAAATTATTTGTGTTTGAACCGTAGAAACAAAATAAGGAAAATAAAAAAGCTGCTAATGTCAAAATAAGACCATGTACACAATGATGAAACATTTAATTAAGTTTTTTTTATTTTCAGGCCATAGGTACAATCTCCTCAGGCAGTGTGTGATTTCATACACTCTCTGATCATATATTAAAAGCTTGTGATCTTCCTCACTCTAAAGCATGCATGGTTATTTTATGTCATCAGTCTTTTCCTCCTTTAATATACCAGGATCAGCTTTTATCATCATATACACTGAAGGCTGTTTAAGCATCTGAAGCCCTTAAGTAGCTCAGAGCATTTTTGACCAAAGTTTATGAAGATATAAGATCACTTTCTATACTTTTAAATTAAATTAGGCTTTTTAGGTAAGATTTACAACCAGCAATAGTCCCTGCTTAACAACCTTAATACAGTTATTTAATTCTCTAACAAGCCAGCACTACTCCTGATAAAAGAAAGTAATTACATTACAGGTTGGCAACATCAAAGTCAGTGCTATTGTCATTTGAACAAGCGTGTTAATGACCATATTAGAGAATAGTGTTCATTTTCTACAGGCATAGAGACAAAGTTGCCTTGAGGATAAATATAGATGTCAGGTTATTCTGGTTCATCTGTACTTATAGGAAAGCGTTTAATTTGATGTCATATGTGATTATTATTGCGACATGTTGAGACAGTTATCCAGAGGAGGGAGGGAAGAGGTCAGATGCTCAGGATGATGATGCTGCTGGTGTCAGTGGTGTACATACATACATCAAAACAGGTGTCATCCCGCAAGCTTTGCAACGTGTCAGATTAATATGTTAGCTCTTGAATGTCTGCATAGAGAGTGAATCATTTATTAGAAAAAGAAATGTCTGTAATAATGCAGCTCCTTTTTTGACAAAAACTACTTTTCTTGCAGGATTTTGTTTTGTACAACACTCAGTACAACTGCTTCTTATGATGACTTTCTTCTGGTTTTGTTTTGTACAACAGTCTTTAAAGGGAAAACATGCTTCTTATGACAACTTTCTTCTGGTTTTGTTCTGTTCATACATGGCTGGCTTTGCCGGCTCAAATCTGTTTTTAATGCTGTCCTCACCAAAGTACAGTAACTGTTGAGATCTCGGAACTCAACTACTACATCGTTGAAAAGGTCAGACATTGCAAGAAAAAGGCTGTAAAACTTTCAGAAATGTTGTAAATAAAACCCCAAAGTAAGTGAAGCTTGTTTGGCAAAGTAAAATGATCGGATGGACTATCCATTAAATCAATGACAGTTTTCACTGACGCCCGTATGTAAACTTTAACAAAAGTACTTACAGTATACCGAAATGATGCACACACAACAGATTTTTAGAAACATAAGCAGCTGCCAAGTATTACGATTTTATTTGTCATATGCAAAGCGATTTCACTCAAACATTTGTATTTGGCTGTGTAATTCTGCTATACTATGAACAGATTGTTGGCTTGGCACTGGACCTGTTTTATAGCAATATCTCTGTGTTCCCATATCTCAGGAGTTAAAGAGGAAGTAGTATTAATTCAATTTTAACAAAACATGGTTGTACTTATAGATGATTGTAGACATACAATTACTCCATGAATGCACATAAGTTAACTTAGCTTGCCCTCCTGCTGTATGCTGAGGCCTTCTGTCATAATCCGTCCTTTTTTGTCACGCTTCCTTCTGGTCAGACTCACAGAGAGAGCAGCCCACCTGCCTGTTATCCAATTACGTCCTATTTCCCTTCTTGGGGATCCCCAGGTGTTCCCGTACCTGCTGAGAGACTTAATAGGAAGGTTTCTTGTGGCTTTAAAAGGAATGAACTGGTTTTCCTCACTACAACTAAATTCAATTTCAAAAGACAAAATGTAAAATATTTATCCAGAGAATGCTGTATATTTATGTTCTGTCCTATCTTTAATATAAACTAGATGACATGTTCATAATTTTCTAATAAAATGATGTAAAATAAAGATTATACAATAATTCTTGATTATGTGTGACGGTCTTCTTTCTGTGCTGATTTAAAGGACTTAACAGTGAGCCAGAATCCAAACCCACATGTCATTTTGTGAGAAATGTCATTGGTTGTTTCAGTGTTTTCAGCAGAATGTCCTGAAGTCTCTTACTCTGCTATTCTGTGCCTTCAATTCACACTTTGAATTCTTGATCTCACCTTTTAATGACTAAAGGTGAGAGTGAGAACTGGCCTGTCCTCGCAGCCATCGACAGCCAGTGAGCTGACGGTCACACTTGTGAGGAAGATATCTGTAAGTCCTTCTCTTGGAGCTGATGTCATTGAACCTGCACTGATCTTTGCCACACACAGAGAGAGACACAAAGAGCATCAAAAGCTGCTTGTCTACTTTTCAAAGGATGGATGTATTCTTGTCAACCATACAATCTTAGCCTTCGTAATACCTCAATGCTAATTGGATAACATAATTTAACACAGTGTGAAATGGAGCATCTCTCTACATCCCCTACCGCTCATGGTTTCCACCACTGAATTTACAGTCTTTCATAATGCACCAAGCCATAAAATTGGACTTTTCTCCACTCTCTACTGAACATTAGTCAGGCATTAAAAGGGCCAAAACCCCACAAAAGAAAGCACCATGTAACAAAAGTAATAGAAGAGCTAAGGTCTTCCTAATTGCATCTAATCATCATCAGAACTTTCCGCTTGCAGGTTGTTCACTCTGGTCAGTGGTTTCTTATGGTTTTTAATAAAAAAAAGTAAATGCAGGGGGCGCTGGATAGCCTAGTGGTTATATTGCACACAATGTATGGAGGCTATAGTCCTTGTTGCAGCGGCTGTGGGTTCGGATCCGACCTCTGCCCTTTGCTGCATGCCGTCATACCCCCAATCTTTTCTCCCAAATTTCCTTTTGCTATTCTGCTGTCCTTTCCAATAAAGAAAAAATTGCACACACAAAAAAAGGAAATGCAGGATGCTGAAGGAAGGGGGATTGCATCAGTGACTGACTTAAACACCAACTCTATTATATAGAGTATAAAGATCATATAAAGATATTTATATGATCATAGTAGAAAAAGACACAATTCACCACATAGCTTAATAGGGTTGTTTCTAAGACAAGTCCCTCATACTCTTCAGATCATTAGTCTTAGTCTTACATTCTTTTTTCACATTTTCAATGGAAAAAGACAAAAAAAAAAAGGTCTGGTCTGTTAATCTTTTGTTTAGTCTTTCATACAAACATGTCCTTTTTAGCTTCTGAATATAACGCTCTGCATGTGTAAAAACAGGACACAGGAAGAAATCATCCAGTACTGTATGGTCGAGCTAGTAGTTACACATGTAGTACTGTGGCTCTGACTGGACAGAAACTTTTGTAAATCCTAAACCACAACACTTAACTTGAAATTGGACCCTATAAAGCGCCAATGAATAAGTTATTGGAAATAGAAATATTTAAAGCTGCGGAAAAAAATAAGAATTCAAGTCAGGCCTTGTATTGATTTTGTTTTCCAAAAGCTTCTAAAGACTATTTTCTAAAGGTTGACCAATGGAAGCACAACATACTCTAATGTCTAAGTAAAACACATCAACAATCTAAATGATTTCACTATTTTGATCAATGTGGACAGGCGCTGAAAGTACAATTATTCTTGGTAGAAGGTCTGCTGGACATTCAAAATTACTGATAATTGGGAGTTTGGAAACCTGGACAATACCACAACAATTCAGGCACAGAGACAGAGAAATGAGTGGTGATTTTAACCAACTCCTCATTTAAAAAAAGAAGTGAATACATTTTGGCAAGCTATCTTTTTTAGTAGCTGTCTTTGTAAAAAGTTTCTTTGAGCAGGACTTTGTCCAATTACAACACTTTTGGTGTCTTCAGAATGACTCAGAGGTAGAGCCTCAGTTAGTGTGAACCGTTGTCTTTGGAGTCTTTTATCTCTGCACACTAAAGAGCGACTCCCGGGACCTTCTAAGGAGAATAGTGCTGAGCGCTGCTCGAACGTATACAGAGATTAATTTCATATTCCCGTTGAGGTTTCTGTTTCACTCAAAAATTATTACTGTGACCTTGACAAGCGCTAACGTTTAGCCTCAACTTAGATGGGCGCTTTAATCATCAGAGTGCAGATGCAGACAGGGCTTTGTATCATTCTTAAAGTTGTTCATGGTAAAGCCGGTGTTTTCAGAAGCTTAACTCTGCACACAGGACGTGACTTTCAATGAGTCAAGGAGATCAATTGTTGTGAAAAATGAGTGAGGGAAGATTATTGCTGTTGTAACCCTGCATTCACTGAGCAAGTTGTAATAGCCTGACAAGCCTTTTGTACTTAAAAATGTTTAAATAGAATTAACATCAACTTTTTCTTAATGTCTTTATTAACACTTATTTTCCTTGGCTTGCTATATCTCCCCATTCAGCAGAAGAAGTCAGTAGGATGGTTAATCCACTTTGTTTTTCCTGACTGTAATGTCTTCATTACTTTAGTAAATCTTAGTACAAACATTCATGGTCACCAAAGGATGGCTCCAGATAACTCAGGGGATCCCCTGACTTTTCAAGAAGTGCCACATGCAGGCCAAAGCGCTGACTTAGCGTGTGAAATATCTAATCAAATATTTAATGAGTTGCCACACCTTTTTGAAGAGACCTTTGCATCACCATACGATGAGCCTTTCACACTGTGGAACTTCCTTTAGCCTACTTTTGCTTTGCTGTGTTGAGTTGAAAAAACAAAAACAAAAACAACGGTTTTGAGTGATTTTCTTAAGAATCGGTTCAGACATATATGTGCTCTATGGGATTTTAAACAAGTTTGGTGATCCCTAAAGTTTGGATCTAAGGCCAATCTCTTGTCATGTTGATTTAGTTATGATTATCTACATGCAAAACATCATTCCCATCAGTCTCATCTTTACTGTTTTCTTGCTACACACTACAGGAAGATGGTGAAAATCATTGTCCATATACCTAAACACCAGCATTTGAATATTGAGCGGCTTTATATTTGTAAATGTTTTTGCATTTAAGGCAAACAAGTTAGGTTGATTACATTTATTCTATCATTCTTAACCTTTGATAATGCAGGATTGAATCCAAAAGCTTTGCTCTGATGACAGTTAATCCCTGTGTGCAGTTTTCTCACGGTTCTGAGGTTTTTAGGTTCTTGTGAATTCCTGAGTTCTGAGGTTCTTGTGCATCCCTGAGTTATCTCACAGTTCTGAGGTTCTTGTATGACTATGTGAACTTTTAGTGACATCCCTTTTCCACAGACCTAACACACACATTCATACTATATCTAAGCACATATACAATCACTTACTAACACTAAAGGGTAGCTAAGAGTTGTTCTGGTGCCAACAAGTGTAGCTCAGGTCAAGTGCTGCCATTGACCCGTTCAGTGTAAAAATACAGAGACATTATGGGTAATCAGGTAGATTTTGCAGAGTATTCACAGCGTTGATCCAACAGTAAGGTTAGAAACCTGCATTTATTCATGACTGCACTGTATCATCTCTATTATTCATATATTTCATTTTTCATTTTCAGACAGAAAGAGAATAGTCAGCGTCATGAACACCAAGCTGAGCCTCCCCGCAGCCCCACAGGTACTTTTAACATGTATTGATGTGTGTTTTCAGATATTAATGGCAAGCTGAAGACACAGCACAATGGGACACGCACACACAGGCACACACACCACCACCCGGAGAGAGCAGCCTGTGCCTTCTCACTCTCTTGTTTTCTGTGTTCAAGCCTTTTTTTTTCCATCTGAGAATGAAGTAAACAGTCCCATCAATATAGTGTTTCCCGCTGTCTAGCCACCCACTGCTCCCAGATTATCAGACAGGACTACAGCACAGGTTTCACAATAAATCCTCTCATCCCTTCCCTCCCTGGCTTTCCTCTCCACTCATCTTCTTTTTCCATCACGCTGACTTTCCTCCACACTCTTCTGCAACTTACTCTCCTACCAAGGTGAATTTAAGTTTCACTTGATAACAGTTGAACTATTTTAGCAGTCATTTTAAAGCAAGTAAAAGGGGATTACTTATACAATATGGAGAAATTATATAAAAAAAGTGTATATATAACTGCAATATTAATATGACTTCTACATGATATAGGTTTATATTCATCATCTGCAGCGTTATCAGTCATAGGTGTCTGCCAATTTGACCTGAAATCTAAATTTGGCAGACATGCAGGAACATAAGCCTGGAGTGTTGAATTTATCCTCCATGAGCCGAGAACTGGTATCAGGTGTGAGGATAAGTGACCAGAAATAAGCTTGAAAAATGTGCGCAGGAGTCTCAAATTTATGAAAATGTAATGTGATGTACTGCTGCAATGACTGGGGGAATCTGCTGTTTGGTAAAAAAAAAAAAAAGGGGGGAATCTAGGACAGTTAAAGGGGAGGAGAAACACCATCAGATGACAGAAAAACAAAACTGAAGAAAAGGGTACAAATAAATGAGATTTGTGTCAAATCTCAAATGGTTACAAGACTGGAAGCTACTCAAATAGGGGTATTTGAACAAGGTTGTTCTCTACTGTGCTGAAAAAAAAGAAGAAGAAACAAGACCGATATTTTTCACCTTTTGTACACTTCAGAGCAAAAAAGGTTGTGACAAACAACATCAGATGCCTTCCTGAGGTGTTAAAGCCTGCGGAGAGGATTGTTGTCCTCTTTATCTTCGATGTCTTTATCCCCATGTCTGCTCATGGAGGGTCAGCTGGCAACACAATCCAATATTTCAGAGCGTTCAGCACACAACAGAGGGTTAATTTTGGTGCACGTTGAGATGACAAGACACGCTGTGGCTAATCCTTGAAATATGAAAAATCACATGAGTAGGAGAGGCTTGCTGGTGGAAGAGGGAGGAGGAGGAGATGTTATTAATCTCTCCCTTTGTTTATACGGTGTGGTGCTAAAAATCTCAAAATCAATATCTTCATCAATTTACTAATTATAAAAAGCCCCTGACATAATTCGCTAAATGCTTTTGTATCTTTTTCTCCTGCATGATCAGAGGCTTCAGATTCTATCTGTGTTCTCATCTTTTTTCTTTGTAGTTGAGTCCAGTTTTCTTATACTGACCTACATTTTTAATCTTAACTCAAAGATAATTAGTAAAAAAAAACTGTGAAAGTTCACATTTGATTGATGGAACCAAACATGATTAAAGCTTGTTTGATTCATCCTCAGAATAGCCTTTATTGCTTTTCTTCAAATCCTCATTTCAGCTCTAATTCTAAGATTTTATCCAAACAACAGCAGCATTACCATCTTTTACCATCTATTATTTTGTGATAAAAGTTCAATTTTGTGCTCTGACCTACTTATCACTAGCATGGCTGCCACCAACACTGCTCTGTGTCCACTGACCCATTTGCAAGACTCGTAGACCTGCATTATTTCATATTTTCAGATCACATTAAGTCATGCTTGAATATATTCCTGATAGTTCTGCTCTGCTGCACAGATATCACCATCTATCCATCTCCCACCCGCTTTCTCATCTCCTGGTTCCCTGATCTAAGAGGGAAGGGGGGATTGGTCCCACCAAGCATCACTTCCAGCCTGAGGTCTGACAAACCCCCCCCCCCCCCGCTGCATTTAGGCTCCTGCTACCACTTCACGTCTCCTTTGAAAAAGTGATCTCTGATCTCAACAGGAACAACCTGAATAAATTAGATTAAATAAAAATAAAAGAAGAAACTTGTATTTCTGACACAGACAGATACAGTATTCATGCTTCTCAGTTATGTTGAGGAAATTTGTAAGAACTTGACTTTACACAAGAAATGATTCTGGAGACTTCAGATGACTTAAGTTGAAAAAGTTGATATATTATGAATACTCATAAGGACATATGAATTAACAGCACACATGTGAGCCTGTGTCTTGCTAAGCCCAATCTGTCAGACTGTCGCTGGAGGCTTTCAAGACAATATGTCAGGGTCATATTACCCAACTTAAACTAGGATGTGATGTCTTAGACAATCGTCAGCAGACACTGAGTCTATCAAACATTGTAGATCTAAGTAAGAACACCTGGCCACAGCTTTCTCTATCAGCAGGCCTTGAACGAAATACTATCTGTACATCTAACTAGACGCAGAATTCCATCACAAGTTAGTCAGAGAAGCGGCAGCTCAAACAGGTGAGACACTTTCTATGTTCATGGTTTTGGATGAGAGTTTGAACATGATGTGCCACCAAAACAAACATTATGAGAAATGACTCTCTTACAAATGGTGGAAAGCTTGTGGAATTTAGTTATTTTTCTACAATGATTATTTTAACCAACATTTTAGGAAAGGTGCACGTAAGCACAGTGTGCTCATAAAGCATCAGTGCAACAAAAAGAAACGCTCACAGAAGATTATGAATATTAGACAGAACATGAAGTGGACCGGAAAATAAACGGGTTATTTCATCTGACTGAATGTTTCTTCTTCATTGTGCAAGGTTAATATCTCCTTTTTTATTTATTTTTTTAAGTGTAACGCTAGCTACATGCTAGCATATGAGCATTATAAACCTGTCATGCTGTGTGCAGAAACCAGTTTCTTTTCTCAGAGTGCAGATCAGCGCGGTGACAGGCTGAACATCCTCCGCATTGGCTCACTAGATTCCTCTTTTCCGTTAGTCAAGTGGTGGGTCAAAAGGGATAAAACCCTTTCCTTTCTCTTCTCTGATGCATGCTAATACGCAGTCTTTCAGTATTGAGGTGGCAAAGCCCTCAGGGAGGGTTTTGCACTGAACTATTTCTTGTCTGTAGAAAGATCAGGGAGGGTAATCTCTGTCTCTGCTATCCAGGACTGTTCTGCTGTGTAATTCACTCTTTATCCTAATTCCAGAGAGAGAAAGACAGCAGCGAGACAGAGGCAGAGAGATAAAGGGAGAATTTATCCGAATAAAATGCATTTGCAAAAGAAACATGAATGCAAAAGGGGTTAGGGTACTGGTGAGGGACACTTAACAGAGATAGTTAGAATGAAATTCATATTCAAAAAGAGTCCTTTAATGAAATGTAATCCTACAAAGCTGTGCACAACCAGTATTTTTCGTTTACTCGTTTTGAAAATGTTCAGATCATTGTGAATTACAGGCATCAAATGAACCCTTCAGAGTCAATAAACAGTGCAGACCAAGGTCATATCAATATCACAGGAACCAAGGGAGTGTGTTTGTGTATTGAACCGGCTCTGTTGGTTTCAAGATGAAGTGTAAACACGCAGAGAGTGGGAGGGAAAACATCAGCATCTGCTCTTATTCGTTGAAGAATAAAGTATAACCAAACAAAACTTTTAATGGATCCGATGATGATGATAATGATACGCGAGATTCACTTTGAAACTTATTTATGTCTTATTATGCCGCACTGGGTTAAATCCATTTAATTGCTCAACCCTTGTGGGAGTGAAAATTGAAAACCAAGGTTTAATTTCATAGGTCTCTATTTTCAAGGGATTTTTTTTTCACTGTCTCCAAAGCCCTCGCACTATTACTTGTCATGTAAAAAGCAATTACAATCAGCGCTTGGATGAAATGTGTCATCAGAGAATCCATTAACAATGTCCTCAGACCTTAATATTTACAGTCACCATCCTACTTTCAGAGGCACCGCTGAGTTTTACGAGTTTTGAAGGACAGTTAAAAGGCATCAGTCTCATTGTTGGAGCTGTTCTTTTTTTTCTGAAGCTTTTTGTTGGTTTAATGTCACAGTTTTTAAAAAGGGTTTTGTTGCAGTGCTCTTGTATTACATTAAATTATACAAGTGATCCTGTTGCTTCTGACACTTAGTAAAGCTCTTCCGCTCTCACATTACACTGCTTTAATTGAACTAGCTTTACTGCTATGACTAAGTGGGTGCAACGTAAAAAAAAAAAAAAACGTCTCTAAAACATGAGTGAAGCGAAAACAACATTAGGCCTTAACTGACAGTTTTCTCTTGTTAAAGACATGATAACAACGCAAATAAAATGTAATATGCCTTGGCTCACTAGGCCTACATTATGGGTTGCCATTTGTGGGAAATGTTCTTGTGTTAGTTCTTGCTCAGGAGTTTGATGAAAACTCATTTCACTCTCATGTATAATAAACCTAGCAGCCAGTTAGCTCACAATCCTCATAAGCTGTTAAATTCTCCTTTATCATGTCCCCTCCATCCTAAGTGACTTCAAGGTGATAACAGACTCTCAAAAATATTCATCCCTGTTCCCTGTAAGTTCACGTCCTTATGCTAAGCTAAGCTAATAATCAACTGGCTGCAGAAGCCTGTGTAGGCCCATTAACTCTTTCTATTTTAATGTGCCGGTCCAACCTTGTATGGTTGTCTTAATACCGTGTAAAAGCCTAACTGTATCACAGTTACTCACAAACAATCGAGACAGACGTGCTCCCTTTGAATTGAAGTTTGCATGATTCTTTGAAAATGTAAAGTTGCCATGAACTCACTCAGCTTACTGCGCCTTTTTAGACCAATTTTTTGAAATTTTTGTATTTTCAAGTTCTGTCAAACTGACACCGTTAAAGGTTTTCTGAATAAATAACACCTTGTGTTTGTAGTGAACCAACAGAAATAGTGCTTTCATCTGCTGTTCCTCAGATGATTAATGGAAGTTTAATTGTCCATATGAGATAGTGACACAGGCAATATGTTTCCCCTTGAAGTGTTAAATATATATATATATATATATATATATATATATATTAATTTAACCTATAAAATCTTACCTCCCATGCCACCCAACTCCATTTTTAGATATGAGGCTTACCGTGTATGAGGTTATGGTCAGGACTTGCACAGATAGCCAGTTGGAGGTAAGGATAAGGTTGGATGCAGGTTAAGTGGAAGGTAAATATAATCGACAGGGAAACAGACTTCAACACAACACCTGCAACTTTCTCAGCTCCTAGAAGAGGCATGACTCACATTTGAAAGCTTTTTCCACTGAATACATCAGAATCAGGAACAAAACCCTCACTGTGTTTAATGTATTTTGCGACTGTAGAATGTTAACTCCTCGTCAAGGTGTCAGAAAAACATGAGCTTGCTGTCATAAATTACAAAACTTTCTTCAACACATTTTGGCCAATTCATCCCTGGAATGTTTCTATATCCTATTTCAAAATGTTTAATAATAATAAAAGAAAGAGGCATCTAAAAACATTATTTTAGAATTACCTCTTTTTGCTCTTTTATTATTTTAACACTCTTTGGACCTCTAAGATTTCCTTTGTGGGACAGTTCCTAACCCTCAGGGTATAGTCTTGAATGTAAGCCATGTTAAAACATAAAGATAATCATTCAGCTCCTCAAACAAAAAAAACTAATTTAGATCATGACTCACTGTCAGTTGAGAGTAGAGAGTGAGAGAGTAATATGAAATGATAATCACTACTGGCTGATGGTAACAGGACTCCAGGCTTCCATTGGTTAAAACAGCTACAAAAACAACCAATCACTGAAATGAGTTCTTATCCTCATTTCAGTGTTCAAATTCTCTTAATGCTAAAATATTTTTTATAAAGCAGGACAAATGGTTTCACTTATTTATTTATTTAAAATCAGATCATGCAGCTGCAGTTCAGTCACACTGTACTCCTCCAGCTCTACAGTGGAGATGAATTCATTCTTTGAACAGTCACAGGGGGTTCAATCTTAAGCAAATCAAAATGATCAAGTGTATCAACATAGAAAAAGCTCAGCTTTGTCTTTGGGATCTATAAACTCTTGGAATTACATCTCAAGCTCGGTCCTTTCCATAATTGAAGCCCATAAATAATGGTTCAGACAGAAGGAATCATAATGAATAATTCTGCTTCAGATGTGAAGCTGTTTCGTCTCGTCCCCATTGCTGTCATGTGAGAATGAATAAATGGATGTTTGGGGGAGCTACAGAGATGTATTGGGTTTTTTCTGTCAGTGCAAGACATTCTGCTGCCTCCCCTGACTGACAACATGTCACTGAGCCACGTTTGACAACTGATAGATTATAGGTAGCAAATAAATACATTTCATTTCAACTGTGCTCTACACTCTACACACTGTTTCTCTTTCACTTAATCCTCACCTGGTGATGTGATGTATTTACTTTATTTCCTGAGTATCTTTCATCTATTGCAAAATATTGTGATCTATAAATGTAACCCAATGAAGCAGAGTGTTAATATAATGTGATATGTTATACATTGTGTTATTCATCTGATTTGTTATGGCACATTCACATCATTAAAGTATTATATTGCGAATACAATAATCCAGGAGCTGATATCTCTCCAAAAATAACTCCACTGATTTTGTTGTTACTTTCTTAAAGTTCAAAGTAATCTGTGAAAGAATATCTCTCTGTGAGGATCATGTAAGAAGAGAAATGACAGAAACAAAGCAGGTGAGAAAGGTGGAGGATTAATGAGAATATGCAAATCCATAATAAAAAACAGACTTTAAAGAGACTTTATCAAAGGATCAGTGCAGTCTATCAGTTTTACTTACCCTTTTGGTTTTAACAGGGAAGCAGTGGTCTGTTATCCAAACAGTTTTAGCTCAGCTTTCCTCCTGACTTTAGTAAAATGTATTATTAATTAAACAGATCCTCCTCTATAATCAATTGTTTAAATGGACGGACTGGAGAGATTACATTTATTGAAGAACCTTTTTTGTGACCTAGCATTGCAAATAAATCAACCAAATTGTTTCTAAAGGGTTAAAAAAAATAAAAATAAAAGTTCTTCCTGAAAATGAGTAATTTTTCCATAGACTGTAAATACTAATGGACGATGGGCGAAATATTAATCTGTTACTTGAAGGGGCTCTGGAGGCTCATCGGCAGCAGCTGCCATGCTGAAAATCTTGTTTTAGCCTAACTTTCTCTCAACCTAATGACAAGATGAGAGCTTGAGATGAGGCATGTTTAGCGTTACACTGTGCCAGCCTGTCAATCAGGTCAGCTACGCGCCTAACTGCGTGACACACATTGCTCATAAAGGACAATAACCAGTAACCAATAATCAGACTTATTTTGTTTTTTTGTATCAGGTTGTAAACATGTTAATTTCTTATTTAAAAACATGCATTTTGAATGTGGTGTGTATGTGTCTTCCAGGGCTCTTGGAGTGGCTCTGTGGCTCTTAGACCCTCCAGAATGTCAGAAATTAAATGGAGACCGGACAGCACTGACAAAGTGAGAAAAATAGTCAACCAAATATTTTTTTTTAATAAATGTTTATTATTACCTTTGTATTATTTTCTGTATACAAGAATGTGTAACAAAAGCCAAATAAGCAATCCAGTTACATCTTTTAAAAATGGTAAGGCATGTCTGCTTGTACAACCATCAACTTCCCCCAAAAACACTTCAAACAGCGTGCACCGACAGCTCCACAAATCCTAATGTGCTCCTTTGTTATCTGTTTGCAAATCACAACAGTACCACACTCACAGCATATGTTTTTAGCAAAAAAGTGCAGCAAACGATTAACATCAAAATGGGAAAGACCTTGCATAACTCATTTTGTTCTATAACATTCTGCAAAAAACAAAAATCCTCAGTCAACCTACATTTTTACTCTTCGTTTCTGTTTGTTTCAGATGTGAAGGAGAATGAACAAGACAAAAAAAAAAAATGTCTCAGAGACAAATGAAGTTAAGCATTGAAGAGGCTCAGACAGTGATACTGTGTGTCTGACCGGGATAACACAGCTCGTCAGGAGAGAGAGAAAGGAATACACCTGGCAAACATTCCTCTGGTCGTAATGAGAGAGGACTCTTGTTTGAACTGAATCGAGATCTTTGGAAAAACTTGACCTATTTCTGTACCAGTCTTTTCTTTATTCACTTTTTTGACTACGTTTTGGGAGCAGCAGTTAAGACCTGCTTTATCCTCACTCATCCTAAACTCTTGTTTTAGATGTGCTTAGAGGTGCACTGATCCTTTATATGGCAGCAGTTTTTAAACTTTTAAATATAGAGTGGTGAAGCCTCAGTGAGCAGGGCAGCGGTGCTAACATTTAAACAATGCCAGTATCTGAAGCACCACGGTTAACTTTCTGCCCTATTATCGAACACACACTGCAGTGATTGTTCTACCTCACTTCCCTCACTCGTAAATATCTGCCTCCACATTGTTTTTCATTCCCAAATCACTGACTTTATATGGATGCCTTTAACTATAGACACACACACACACATATATATATATATATATATATATATATATTTTACCCACTAATTTATACTTCCAATGGCTCTCTTCTGCTCTTATTGTACATTTATTTCATTCATAGAATTACCAAGCAGCACATTACCTGAATCCAACTTGTTTACTGCCCAATCAAATCCAGTCTTAAGGAGCAAAACAACACTGTGCTTACTGGCTAAATAAAAGGGCTCAGAAAAACACAGGTAACTGCATGGACTGTAAAACATTTTTATTCTGCTATACAAATGGACTGAATACCTCCGTCGGAAGAATCTGAATGGTCTAGAATAACTGTAGCTGCACGTCAGGCCTGACACTTATAGTTAGTGTGTTATCAAATATTTAGCTCATCATTAAAAGTTACTGCTGAAGACTTTCCTGTCGAACTATCATACATCTATTTCTCTGACACACTGAAACCAGTTGAAAAGTTAATATTGGGAACTGTTGGATGGAGGGATCTCTGTGCTCAAATAAAGACATCATGATCTGATAGTTAACACAACAATAATCTAAAGAAATATGAAGCTATTTTGGATTTTTTAGAGGGCATAAACAGTGTAAACCTGTGTTCAGCTGTCTGTTGCATAAACACAGGTGTTGATATTTAAAGGGCTCAACAGGCTCGCTCAAACTTTGACCGCAGCATGCATTGATATCTGCATGTACTTCTTTAGCCAATCGGAATGCTTCACCATCCCAGATCTTTACAATGCTCATTGCTTTCTCACCCAGAGTCCACTTTACAGTGACTGAAATGGCAACAGAGACCAATAACGTATATAAATATATCCTTTTTACAATATTTAATTTTATATACCGGTAATTCTCATGTTATCTCATTATGCAATAATCAACTTTTGGCAACTTTTCATCACATGTAACAGAAATTTTAACCACATTTCCAGAAAATGTGTATTAATACATCTCCATTTGAGTGTGGGTACATTGAGATAATCAGTTAGTGTAAAATTTGGTTTACGAAAAAACCCTTTTAATTCCTATTTTTACATCTGTAAAGTGGGATGCGTCCTATACCGGTGAAACCAATGTACTAATATAATATGCTGAGATGCGCTGTCATGACAACAACTGCAACCGAAACCATCACCCACTGCACGCAACCTGACGCGTTTGAATCCCATCATTGTGTAATGCAAGCAGTCACTTCTCTTTGCAAAGAGTTCTGGGATTCTTGCTCCTTTTTATTCTTTTTCCCATCATTACTGTAGGTCATAATCATGCAAGTTGAACAACTAAACTTTGGGATGGACCTTGATATTGAGAAGTTCAGCACTTTCTTTTCCAAAGTTTTGTTCAGAGGTCATTTGCAGCCAATAATTAAGGTTTACGCATCATATATTTTATTGTGTCATGCTAGTTTTTGGTGGGAGGCTGCAGTTCAGTCCCTTTCTGCTGAAGTGGTTTCAGCAGGGAGTGAGGCAACTGAGGTCAAATGTGTTCCCATTTGTTCTAAAGTGGGAGCTTCCTGTGGTACTTTTAAGTCTCCCTTGTGAGTCATATAAACTCACTGAGGAAAGGTTTTCCTCAAGATTAATCCTGTGACGACATCCATAATGCTGGGGCAAACTTAAGCAACGTGTAGTGTTCTGTCTAAATATACCCTCACCTATTATTATAGCCTAAGCTCATCAGATATTTTTCCATTTTGGGGCTTTGCAGCTTGATCTATTCTCACTCATCGCAGATGCTGGGACAGAAAGGGAATATTTTCTGTCCCATGCTTGCTTTGGTATGCTACATGAAAAGCACATTCTCTTTGAGATGCTCACAGCAGCTGTTAATTTATTACACTAGTGGGTAAGGGAGAGCCCCCTGTTGAGACAAGAGACTCTTTATATGCTATATGAAAGCAATTCAGGTACTTGTGAGCTGATGAAATTTCATCCTCCAGGCACATCCCAGCTCAAGGATGACTGCTTCCACTGCCCTTTTTTCTGGTGAAACTGTGACCATTTGCCCTACAGTTATTTGTTTCTACAGTACACTGTAACATCTCGGAGACATTTTTCTGAGCCACAAGAGGTCACAGCCATCAAGTTGCGTTGGTAGAGCGCTAGCTATTTCTCCCACGGCTTCTGCATCCTGCTGGAGAAAGAAGCCTTTTGGAAATGGAATACAGAAGGACATGAATAGTCACCTCAGTTCTACAAGAACAGTAGAAATCTCTGACCTTGAAATGCTGTTGCTTTCATGAGTTGCTGACTTTGTAGGAAAACACAACAACAAATATCACCTATAGCCTGTAGGGGTGGTGGGTCTGTTCAAATTAGCAAGTTTCATTGGGTTGCCAGATGATATTTGAGTGGGTAGAACCACAAATAGTGTTACAGAGGTGTCTCCCTGAAGGCTCACAAGACTAGGGTTACATGGTGTCTATGAAGTGATATAAACAAACAAAGACAAAAACAAACAAACAATGAATGCATGGGGGCCAAGAAAATAAATGAAACATAAAACATTAAGCTAATATCACTTATATGATCTGAGTCCTCTGAGGAATACAAATGAAATATATGAACTGTTAAAATTAATTTTATGAACCCAAAATAGAGAGTAAATCAGGTAGCTAATTATCATGAGCAGGCTTTGTTGTATAATGGCTTAGGGTCATTGCAGAAGCTCTTGTATTATAATTTTACAGGTGATCCAATATCTTCTAAAAACAAATAAGACATAACCAAAATGTAGTCGTTAACTAAACCAATAAGATCACATTAGGCCTACAGTATACCTCCCAGTGAAATACATACTGCAACTGTTAAGTACAATACAATCAGTTCAATGATCTGAAAATATAGATCTTCTCTCTCTATGGGTTGGATGTTTCTGGTGTAGCTTTATAAACTTATGACGCCGACAAAAATAATCTGTGCAAAGTCGTTTCTCTCGGTGCGTTACAGGAGCACTTACTCAGAGAAAATCAAATGTGCAACTATAAAGTGGCTGTAAGAACTGCTGCTTCCTGAAGCCACACTGATACAACCAAAGGGAAAACCAGGTGAACTGCTAGCGCTGTACAATCGTGTGCTGACCAATCCCAAACTGTGTAGCCTGCATTAAAAAAAAAATGAAATAAAAACACTTTTTTTTTCCCAGTTAACATCATTTCCATGCATGCACACAGTAAGACTGTCTCCTTCTCTCATAGGGGGACAAGACGAAAAGGGTAAAATAATTTTCACAACTTCATCATACAAAGGAAAAGTAGATTCCCCTTTGTCTGAAACTTCGAATCAGATGGTTTTCACTGTCTAAAAGAGAAGCATTTTCTCCACATCCCACTTTAATTTAATTAGAAAAAAAAACACATTTTCTTTTTTTTCAGAGACATGAAAGCTGGTTCAGTGATGGCACCGAGCATTCTTTGGGGGGCGAGCAGGATGCAGCACTGCACTCACTTCCAGTCCGACCATCTCACACAATAAGCTGTTCTCCACAGGTTTCCAGGAGGTTCTACATGTCCAGTGAGGGAACAGCTGTACAACTCGCTGTTAAACATACTGTATGCAACAGTATTAAAGTCAATCTTCTGGCCACACCCGTGTATTATCTCCATTGAGTCTGCATTGCCCAGAGCGTGAGAGCAAACATCACCAGCAGTAGGGAGGGTTCGCGTGATAGCGACTTTCCTGCGGCTGCTGCTGCTGCTCTTTCATCGCTTCTGTCAGCTCCAATCACCGGAGCTTCTGTTCCAACAAAAACTAACTCTGTTGTGCAGCCGTCAGTGCAGCCGCTGCCACTGCCAGAACTACTTCCTTCATCACCTGCAGCAAGAAAACACAAGTCATAGTTTGTTAGCTTACTGCTGGGGGAACAAAAACAAACAAAAACATAATTACAGTTATTTGCTAGCATATATTACATTTTTACCTAGATCCTATAGCAAAAAATACTTAAAATAATGTATGTCAGCTAGCTCCTATAGCAACAAAAACACGAATTGAACTTGGTTAGCTAGCCGATTTAACAACACAAACACAAGTTACACTTTGTTAGCTAGCTCCTTTAGCAATATAAAACCAAATCAAACTTCGTTCGCTAGCTAATTCAGCAGCAAAAACAGACAAAATTCAGGTTGGTTAGCTAGCTTTGTAGATAATTAGACAAAAAAAATTAAACCCCTTTTCAGGCCAATTATATATTGTTAGCATCTGCCTCAGTATTAAGCAAACCATATTTTTGGAATGGTTTCAATGGTTTTTTTAAGGGCGGAGGTAGGTTTTTCAGTCTGCCTCTGTGAGTAATTGACCTACTGTATGAAACAGTTTTAGTTGCTCCAGCAAAGGGGTTCTGATGTTGGGGGCAAATACAACTCATGCCACAAAAACAAACATGACAGCAATACAAATTGAGTTGAGGCATAACATTTAGTGTCAGTAATTATTCAGCCCGAGAATCCTCTGAGTTGTCGGCTAAATGGGATCCACCGAATCAAGAAAGAAGAACAGTTTCTGTCTTGGCAGCGTTCGAGTTGTACATCTTCCAAAACATAGTTGTGGCTGTCTATCATTGTCTGTGTCACCGTGCCTACCACTATTTATTGTCCCAATAATGGCACTCTTTCAGCAGTACAACACTGTTGCATCCTGGGGATCTGTATGATGAGCTGCTGTATGAATGTCACCTGAGATTTTATTTCAGTAATAACAGTTTATGTTTCTGCTCTGCTGATTTTCTGAGTTTTTGAAAGGTGTACTAGAAATCAAAACCAGCAGGCAGTGCGAGAAATCAATATAGAAACTTTTCTCTCTGTATTTCAGTTTAAAAAAAAATAGTATTGTTATATTTGGCCCCACCTGCATTTCCAAACAACTTCAGAATTGGGGAACTTACTGGAGTCTTGGAAGTAGATGTCATTCCCGTTGTAGGCATTCTTCAGCTTGTTGGTCATGACACGAAGTGCCATAATCTGTTGTCGTATCAGTGTGTCTGGCCTGGTGATATCCACATCCACCTCGGGGTTGTTCTGCTGATTAGTTAGACCCTCCTTCACCACCTCAGGGAAATATCTGGACACAATGACACACCGAAAAACTTGAATCACTGAAAATCTCCATGTAGTGTCTCATGAAGCATCTTTAAATAATGTAGAGTTTAGAAGATTACAATGTTAATACAAGCTCAATTCCACTGTAGTCGTGCTTTTTAAAAAAAAAGAGAAATAAAAGTAATTAAGTTTCATAAAATAACTTTTAATCTAGCTTTAAACATTCATCAGTGGAATATAATAAGAGGTAATCTGCTCATCACACAGCAACAGAAAACACATTGAAAAAAGAGTCCATGCATCTGAACCTAATTAGCTACAAATGAACATAACCTGTGATTTATTTGGTTCACATCTTCTGTACATTGGTAAAGCTGTTCACAATTTGATTATGATTAATTTATTTGCAGGGAGTGTTTTCATAGAAGCTATGTACTGCTTGTGTACATAACTTGTGTGCACATGTCTTGAAGCCTTACTATTTCATTTTAACATAATTTAAATAACAAAAACAGAGTATTATTTAAATATTATTCAGGAGTCTGCATTATTTATGGTAAGTAACAGGAGAATCCGAGGATTTCATAACACTCCTAACGTTTCCTGGCTCTTGCTGACATTTTCTTAGCTCTAAGCATCAGTTTACCTCCCAGATTTAGAGACATGCTTAAAAAAGGTGCTGGCACAAACAATAGAATTAACATTTATTTTAAGGCACCAGCTGGTGATTTTTTAATACTTGGAGAGGGATACAGTGAGTGCGTATTTTCTCTGCCAGCGTCTCTAGTTCACTCTCAGAGAAAACAACTCAGTGTCCAACCTACTGTGTGGCTTGGGTATCTACACACTGCAGCGGTGATAAGAGGGGCAGGAAACTCCACAGTCCTCTGGGAATTAGAGTCTCAGAGCTTATAGAGAAGTTCCTCCTATAAGCACTAACCATTGTACTTACAGTGAGAGAATTAATCCGGGAACACACTGTGGTTATTTAAATCCTCGGCAGGGAGAATGTGATAACCTGAGAGTGTGCGTTGACTCTGCTGTGGTTATAAAAGAGGAGCAGAAGTCCTCACCTGCCCTTCGTGTGGCTGTTCCAGCATTGCTCCTCATCAGACTCGGTGAGCTTGCCTTTGGCACAGATGTCATCCGGCAGGTTGGTCCAGAACCGCTTGGACTCCTTCAGCTTCTCTTTGATGTCTATCACCTGCCATGGGCCAAAACAGAGGACAGAAATACATCAGGATGATAATTTTGTTCTCTGCAGAGAAGAGAATCCACTCATAAATTGTCTGATAAAGTAGACACAACCTTCAAAGCTCTGAGAATGAATATGACGTGTGTTCAAGCGCTTTCAGTTAAACAACTACAAAAAGGCAGAAAATAAATTAAAAGAGACAGTTTGAATATTTTAAAGAACATTCTTGTTATAAAGAATGCATCTCAGTGACACATGCTCTTGAACCAAAAAAGGTAAAACAAACAGGAAATACCGCAGGCCCAAATAGTTCTGCCTCTGCGTCCAACTGTGACACATTCTGATTTTAAACATTCATACGGCGGCAAAAGTTTGTGTAGTTGCTCAACTCCTTTTTCTTATTTATTCCATCAGGAGAAAAGTACTGAAAGACCGCCTGGAGTTCTTCTCCCCCCCGCCTTTTTTTTTTTTTTTTGCTTCTGGTCCCCTTCCATCCATATTGTGTTCATCTGTGATGCACACAAGACAGACTTGGAGTTTCAAATTTGATACTTGGTACAAGCAGTCACCCCCGACTGATTCCATCTGGACTCAGCAAGAAGTTTGAGTGGCTGACCCATGAACAGGCCGGGGGGTGGACTTAGCGCGTACAGAAGCACATTGTGTTGATTTTGTCAGTTTGATATTGTTAACATAACAGCGATGAAGACAGAGAACACAAATCCTGACTAATATGGATAAAAATGTTTTGAGGTATGAACCTTGTACTTAAAATGTTCAGAGTTTCTATTGCAGGAGAGCATGAAAGATATAATCTGATAGTTTGCTAGACGTAGATTTTACTCAGAACCCTTTTCAGGCTGCTTTTTTTTTTCTAAAGTGCCGTTACTATGCCTAGCCATCGTCATATCTTTGTACATTCATATTAATTCCGCAATGGCATAATATTGGTGTCCGAGTCTGTGAATTCACATTGCATTTCGGCGTTGTGGAAGAACAAAACAGCAGTAGCTGCACATAGACACAGACATGAACACACACACACAGCACTGTGCCCAGTCGCTGGCTCTGCTGAAACCATCTCGCCTCTGTAACGCATCTGTTACTACCTCCAAAGACGGTACAGAGGTGGGATCACTTTGTCCCACCATTATGCCTCTGGGATATTCATATTGAAGGTGAAATCAAAGGGGCGTAAATATCGCGGCTTGAAACGACTGTCTGAATAGGGCTATGATGTAAGACCTGTCTTCTCAAAACTATCATTACCTTTTAATATCTTTTTTAATTAAAACTGTACAATATTTATTAAATTAGAAGATAAAAGAAAACTACCAAAACATTTTCAAAAGTGCTGATGCTAAGCTAAATAACCAACTTCCTGTGTTGAAAAATACAGTGTTAAAGATTCATACAGCTTTCTATTAGAAGCCCAGGTATCAACTTTTAGCTTAAAAACAAGAAACCAACGAAGCATCCAGATGTTCTATCCTGATTACTGAACAAAATGAAGCAGAAAACTGAGCCTGTCTTAGACAAATGACGACGCTGTGTTTGTGTGTGTGTGTCTTTGAGAGCATGAGTGTTTGTGTTTAAATATATTTTGGAAAGAAAGATTGTTGTTGATGGGTCATGACCTTCTCTTTGAAAATCTATTGCTTTCAACAGAGTTGCAATTTTTTCTGTAAATTGTTTTGGACTCCAACCAATTTCTGCTGCTGCATTTTTCAAGGCTCTGAAAGCAAAGACTGCAAAATATGTCTCGTACAATTTATGCCCACATATTTCAAAAACAGCTTCTGATGTAATGCCGCGTACAATGCTTTTATGCTAAGTCTTACAGCCCGGTCGCTTAAGAAAGCTTTTTCAAAATGGAATCAAAGACAAAACACTGAGATATTAATATTCGTTGCTCCATGTAAACCTGTCTGTCCCGCTTGAACTTTAACCTTCGTTGTTCAAACTAGTGAAATTAAGAGTTCACTCAGGGTTCAGTTACAGTTAAAGTACTTTGGAGGTTAGAAATAAATTAAATATCCTGAAGTATAAAGCAAACATTCAAGGATGTGCACACCTCACATGTCCAATTCCACACCCTGAAAACAATGAGCAAGTAATCATTTCAATAAATAAGCTACTCAATCTTGTGTCTGATGTGCAAAAGTTGAAGCCTTTCATCTCAGGCCTCTTCACATTGGTTGAAGGATTTTCCAGGAGTGAAAACAGAGCTCCCATTGTATCTTAACATTGTTTCTAGATATTAACCTATCCTTATAGGCTAATTATACTTTTTTCAGACTTTCACCTAATGTTTATCTCTGAGCTGTACTACTGCTGCTTGAATGAAAAAAAGTTGACAGAACCGTTTGTACTCAGGGTTCAGGGAGGCTTGTTATTGGACTCTAATTGAAAACTGTGAATATCATTAGTAATGTGCTACCAAACACTTACAACAAGGCAGTCACAAGCTGAGAGTACCGCATATTTTTATATCAGACTTTGCTGCAACACATTCTCTCAGCTCTCTGAATACATGTACAGATTTGAACACAGGGGAATGATGACGTGCACCTTTAACCTTTTTAAACTTTGTCAGAGGTACTGCATATTCTAAACAGTGCACAGATACATTTCATCATATTAACACTATAAGTAAAACAGCTTTCATACACTTTTTTTCACCAGTGTTGAATGTGTTAGAACACATTTAGCATATTAACTCAGCAGCACAGTGTGTTGCTGTAAATGTGTCAAATGACATCAGCTTTGTGAGTTGACCTAAATGAACACTCTCAATCCAAGATCAGACAGTAAACCAGAGAATCATCTTTTAGAATCATCTTCTCTTGATGATCTTAGTAAAGTACATGAAAGTCAGGAGCAGTATCTCTCTGTTATTGCATGATGGATTGTCACTCATACTGTTGCAGTGCAGTGTTAAGAATTTGAATTGTGTTATTTAGGTCCAAATTTAGGTTTGGCTGAAATCTTGTAAATCAACACAGACAACACAACTGTTATCTTGGGTAACAAACTAGGCTTGAGTTGTGTTGACAAAAAAAAGAAGAAAAAGGATTGCTAACATTGGTCTTTTCATAGAATCATTTGTACAGCTGTAGTAGTACATTTGGATGTGTCTGTCCTGTGTGAGGATTATTAGAACGTAGGTTGATACACACAGAAAATAAATTCAGATGCTTCTTAAAAGATCATTGCCTCAGAAAGTAACACTATACAGTACGTAACTACTGCAGTGTGTAAACTATTAGTTAGCCTGCAGGCTAATGTTTGCAGGTTACTTTGGTCAGACAAACAAAATGCCTGAAAAAGTCCTTGCATTCTAAATTTGAAGATGCCAAAAATCTCTCTAACACAGCAGCATGAATGAAACTGGTTAAGAAGTGAAAAGAAACCTGTGACACCTGCTGTAAGCGTTTGCAGTTGCTTACAGCACACTTGTATGCAATTTTTGTAAAATGCACATATGTGTCAGACAATCAACAAATGTGAGAAACAATTTAAAAAGTCTGAGCCAAGGGTTTGTTTGCCATGAGCGAAGGGAATGGAATCAATTGGACGTGTGCGCATTTTTTGGATCTATGTAAACGTCTTAAACAGTTTGAACCAATAATATCTCCATACAAAACATTTAGATTGTTTGTACTTCACTGTTCTGTAGTTGTTTGGTGCAGAACTTTAGTCAATGGGCATGTGGGAGTGAGTGAGACTTTTTAGCCTTTGTCACATATGCACTCTGGAAAATATCTACTGGCTGTTCACATATGCTCCTCACAGCTGGAGACGATCGATGTCAGACGGGAGGGAGGGGGGTCTCCTGAGGTAAGACGTGATGTAAAAAAACAACATGGTATTAGCGGACGAAGCAACAGAGTCCGCTATACGAAGCTAAAATGAGAATATTTAACTTTATATCAATGCTATGTGTAGTCCAGCGGAATGACAACATCCACAAAAGACAGAGAACAACATACTGACGAACAGAAAACATAATGAAGCCGTTTAATAACGTGCACGGAGATCATAGTGGTCGCATGCACACAGTCTATGCCCATCAGCAGTAATAGTATATAAACTTCACTCCCCCCCATTGGCTCGAGGTGAATTATCCGGAGAATATCCTGCGGCATTCTCACGTCAGCTCACTCGGACTAGCTGCGGAAAGGAAACTAGAGGTCTGGCAGGAGAAACTCCGGGTGAAGTCCGAGCGAAAAATTTGGCTGTTTGCGTTCACACATACAGCTCCTCCGGGAAATATCCTGAGTTTTTCAAGAGATTTCTGCAAGTGTGAAAGCTCTTATATCATTCAAATCAGCTGTCAATAAAAGCAGTCTGTATGTTCAGACACTATGTGCTGAGGTTGCCGGTCAGTTAAGGATGTGGGATTGATGGCTGTGCTGTTAGAGACCACATAGAGAACAGGAGCTATCAGATTAGCTCTGCCAAGCCTGATGTTAAAACTCAGCTAGCAGCTCTTTATCTTGGCATATCTTGACTCATGAAATAAAGACCTTACTGAATAGAGGAAGAACCACATGAAGTATAAATCAACTCTGCTTCTGGAGGCTGCTGGAAATTTGACGAGTTATATAACCACTTCTCAGCATGCTAAATATTTAATTGTGTCACACGTCTGCATCTGCCAGCTGTTGTTCTCAGAATTAGCCCTCGCTGAGATTCTCACATTTACTGTATTTAACAAATAGGGAGTTAATAGAAAGTTCAACCTTTGGTGATCTAATTAAAACGTTTTCACATTCAAAAAGGACTACTCGCCCCTTTCCCTTTTCCCCTGTCCCACCCAAACAGCATTATCATCTCTGAATTATGTCGCTCATTTATTTTGAAAGTGTTTCATTGGATTTATATATTTCATTGGAGTCACCTCTTCTTAGCCATTTATTTTATGAGACTTTTTTTATGCTGGCTTTACATTAAAAGTTGATCTGTTATAATCCCTTTGTAGAGTTATAATCCCATTACAGAATTATGTATTTCTTCTTAGTGTAACAGTTTTCTTTTCATGTTTTTAAACTCCCAGTTTCACACCTACAGCTTGTAATCTATTTCCTGTTGTCTTATGTTTCCAAAATCTCCGCCTGATTTTTTTAAACCCTTACCCTGCCTTCCTCTACAGTTTATCCCATTTAAAAGAATGACTGATTTTTTGTCCTTGGTGACACAATGCTTATATTAGGCTAAACTAAGTAGACTAACTAACCAAAGAGTGTTTTTTCATAATATGTCTAATTGCACAGCCATGGCTACTAAAAACTAATTTTTCACAAGGAGTACTATCTTCACAAGGAGTACTGCTTTATTTTTTTTATTTGGTATGAGGGTTGTCCACTTGCACTAGCTTTACCTTCTGATGTTGCGCATGCATCTGTATTGTTATACTATTATGTAAGTCATGCCATCATTCAGACAGGAATTATGGAAACGCTCTGATTACTGCTTTCCATTGGCCAAGTCTATTGGACTTGAGAACCTCAAAAACATATTTGATAATCATCTGGTTGATTTCATTCAAGATATTTTTGACTGTTCAGTTAAAGTGGAAGCCCTTGTTACTCATTTAAAGTAAACGTGGACAGCAGTGAAGAGAGAGAATCCTAATCACATGTAACCACATTTATAAAAGGACATGTACTCACACAAAGACACACTCAAACCTCATCATGTACTAGTTACACTGGGGATTTGGGCGAGTACATACGGCGAGGCCTCGGGTCTTAACAGGACATGAAAGGGCCTGCACCAACAGGATGCCACTGCAGGAGACTGTCCACACATTTGAAGTGGTAATCCTGTCACGGAGACACCAAAGCTGGATAGCTTTAACACACGCTGGTGTGGCTCTGATTCATGATTGCCCAAAGCACCCTGGCACCAACAAGAAAATATGGATCTGATCCGACCGTGCCAGCTTATTTGACTTAACCTTTAAAATGTAGAGACAGTCATGTGAAATTGATCTGGTCTGCTCTGGAAACAGAGTCACTGCTGACATGAATACTTCAGATGAGATGGAGGCAAGGAGGAGGGATAACTAATTAATACAAACATAAGTAAATCAATCCATTTATGATTCATCTGACGCTTATGCAAGAATAATAGAGTGTTCAGTCAGAATAACAGAGCATGCAGTCCACATAAGCAATGTCAAGAGTTCAGCATAAGCACAGCTCCAGCAGTAAACAAACATTAGTTCATAAATAAATACATGTAAGCACACAAACAGGCACGTACACACACACACACACACACACACACACACACACACGCGCGCGCAAGGATATACACACACATACGCATCTATGCAAACATACGAGTTAGGGTGAATTGTGAAAACAAAAAAAAACCCCACTAGTCTTTACACAAGCGCTCAGGGCAGTGAGTCTGGCTCTAGCTTATAGTTGCTGCTTTCATGCGTTTGTGCTGCTTCGGCTGCAGGATCAGACACAGCTGAACCTTCACTGTCTCGCCTCGTCTCTTAGATAGCTGCTCTGCAGAAACTTCGAAATAACAGATAGTATCAGCTGTAGGTTCAGGGGTAGAAGAGAATGAAGACAGGGATGGGAGGTTTTTCCAGACTCATTATAACTGTTTTTTTGTGTTTTAGTTTTTTACTTATTACTTGCTGCAGGCACACACAGCTTAAACCAACTCCAACGGATATGAGAGTTATACTCTTAATTTGTCCTTAAAGCTGATATTGATACAACTGTATTCATAAAACATGTTGTAGTTTGTGGTGCTGTTGAGCTGTATTTACTGTACAGAGAGAGCTTTTGTTTATAGGCTACCGTGTTTCACATTTTATCAGTGAGGGTAGACTTAATGACAAAAAGAAAATTGATTTGACTGACATATTCATATATTCTTTGGGCTGATTTGTTCTGGGTGGTTTAAAGGAAGAATGTGCGACAAATTACACATAAATACAGCAGAAATCAAGTATTTTTGATGTAAATGTCTTTCTGAATCATGACTGTCGATATTGAATAAGAAGCTGTTTTAGTCAAGGACGAGAGAAAGAAAGAACAACATAGCCTACTCACTTTTATTTTGATGTCATGTAAGCGTTTCTAGATCACGGTCATTCCTTCTCTAACTGAAGTGTGCTAACAATAGCCTGCTAACACAACAAAAGCAGGCGACAGTCAAATACAGCTCGAGCTGCAATTTTGCCAATGAGAACTCGAGTGGAGGGGGGTTGGAGGTGTGTCGCTGGAGGAGCACGGAGGCTGTTAATATTGCTGAGGTGCAACGAAATAGCAGTTTGTTTTGCATTCATGCTAGTGCTTAGGGGCGACATCTACTAATCTCAAAAAGTTGTACATTCTTTCTTTAAGCTAAAATCTCAATCTCAAATATAACAAATATTTTATGTGCATCCAACTCCAGTACATTGAACAAATACATCTCTAAACATGAATTTTCCGTTGACAAGGTACAAAAAAGCTTTTAAGTACAGTTCAAGCATTCCAATCTCTTCCCTCATCTACTGTCTGAATTAAAGCCTTTTTCCAAACACGCTTATGCAGAGTCTTGGAAGTGGTGTCAAGTGGTTGTTGATCTCTATAAACATGCAGGGCATCTCTCCGGCATTTCATGTAAATGTAGGTCCAGTGACTTCGAAATCACTTTCACAGGTCAGAGTCATCTGCTTCATTCTAACTGCAAGTCAAATGTTGACTGTGAATAGCGTTGATATAACCATATTAAACAAGACACAGTCAAGCAAATCCAAAAAAGATTTGACTTGCTGATTGTATCTCCATACACTTCTTTAACTTTTATGTGCCATAAGCTCTTCTTCATGCTGTTTGCTACATTTCTGTCCAGTGTATATCTGCCTGCTTGTCACTGTAGTTGTTCACTGATGTAAACAGAGTGGGAGAGGAGCTTTAGCTCACTGAAGCCATGATTAAACGCTATGATTGGCGCCTGCTGACATCCTTGTTAACAACAAGTGATTCTCTGCCCAAGAACACACATGGGCCATTAACGGAGCCAATCTTAATCGATTTCACAAAAACAACGTGATCCTCGGTGACTCACTGTGTTTCAGAACAAAGATTTAACTGCCTCCGAAGAATGCACTAGGAGCTCGTCAGTCCTGTCAAATGACTCATGTGTCTCCCAATTACAGAATGAAATTGAATGAAAGAGCAGAGCATCATTGAAAAGTAGCACAAATTGTAAGAGCAAAAGACACAGCAGCTAAATCAAAGCAACATTTACAAAAACGCGGTTTTAAAAAAAAGAAGCATTTTTAATAAAAAAGGATACTTGAAGATTGCTCTGCCCTAACTCCACTACCCTGATAGATAACGCTCAGTGTAGACAGAAGCACATAAAAGTCTGTGTATTTTAATACAAACAATATAATATCAATCCTTATAGATTTTCAGAGAAGGCCACAACAAGGATAATGTTGTTATTCCTTATGAGTGGAGGTCTTTTTCCCGTACAGGCTTTTCATACTTGTTGGAGGTGGACCAGGCTTAATGCCACATTGTTATAAAAGAAGAACATCTGAGCTATTTATTGTTAATCACTCAACAATAATAATAATAATTTAATGAATTAGAAAATCAGTGCGTGTGAAATACAGCTTTAAGCATTCAAATGAATTGAGGTGAAAGCCATTCTTTAATAGTTAAGGATAGCCTACAATTACCAGCAAGAGAACAGCACATGTACAACAGCCATGTCTCTGTTTGGAGTATACTGAGTGTGGATCAATAAACCCCAGTCTGCAGGCTACAGGGCTGCTTTGTAGAACATTTAAAAGGTGATTTTTTTGTTTTTTCAGGGAGAAATGTTGCCCTCTTGTCTTTTTTAAGTTGAAAGTGACTCCTGGATGTTTTTATCTGAGAAGAAACATGTTTATTTTTCTAGCAGGACATAAAGTTTCTAGCTGTGGGATCAATGATGATCAGAGCTGATGGTCGTGACTAGGGACATGTTTTGCTGCTAAATACAGCAGAACTGGCTGTTTTTTTAATGAAAGAAGAAGCGATGGCCAATGTAAAATGTGGACACTGAGATATCTGATAGCTCAGAACCTGTAACTCTCTGGCTGTTACTTTTCAAATATGAAATATGTTTGGCAGTTAAAATTTCAGAGGAGTCCAGCCCGGCTGCTGTGTTGTGGAAAAAGAGAGCAGAGAGCAGAGGAGCTTCAGGACTGACACTTTGTTTCAAAAAGACAGCAGCAGTTATCACACACAGAATTTTGAGTTGTTCGGTGCAATGGCTGACATGGGAAATCAAAAAGCTCAGGTCAGCTTGTTCTTTTTAAGGAGACAGAGTATCTGGCAGGATAAGAAGGCATCAGAGGAGCAGTTTACTGGAACGTACACAAGATTTTTGGAACTGCAGCTGTAACTTATAATTGCTGCTTGGACGCAAAGTTTAGCATTACAGGTGGTCTAACACAATATTTTGATTCATGCAGTACCAATGATTTAGTCGCAGATATTTCTTCATTAAACCTATAATTCTGTTTCACTGACTTTTAAACCAGTGATAATTTGTATAGCAGGTGACCATGTTATTGCATCCGGATCATTTCGACAGCTAACTATTTACTCAGTGGAGGTTTTGTATAGAGTACGTCACACTCAGCTGGTAACCCAAACAGCAGTTATAATAAGAGTGCAATCCACAACTTGCCCACATGACAACCACATTACCCAATAACCTTCACGATTTTTACATCACTGTTTGGGCGTATTTGCTTGTAATTCCATTAATAACATTTGGTATACAGTCACAAAAGGAGCTCATATTATGAAAGATTAATCTGAATAAACAGATGTTCACACATCTATAGGTGGGAGCACAGAAATAGGAGAAGTGATTAATCCATTTATGCAAAACATGGACTAATTGTTGACAGTTTAAAAAGTTAGATTAAAAGTGTAATACATCTATTTTTTAGAATTAAATATTGATTACTGACATTACCTTTGATATTTCCAACAGTTATGGAAGCCAGAGAAATCCTTCATTTTATAGTTTTTACAGACCGTGTCTTTCTTGGCGGCCGCCATGACAGACACAACATGTTTATCGTTGCCATGGAAACACAGAATGTTATGTCAAAGACCGCTGCATAAGAAAGCTGCCGTACTGTTGCTCTATGTGCTGTTGTGATGAAAAAAACATCATGTCAAATATACTTGGATACATAGTTGGTAAACATATTCTCTTCCTCAGATCTGTTTCGCCCGTTCGTCTTGACCCCCATCTACTCAGAGTTAATTTTCATCAGGGCGGGGGTGAGGTAACAGAGTGAGTCATTCCCATGATTCCCACAACATCTTTTGTTATTGTTTAAGATATCAGCCCCCTGGCGGCAGAATTTACATACTGTGTTTTTAATGAAATTTCCTCTCATGCCAACCACGACAAAGGCAAAGTCATGTTGCTGCAGTTTATATGCACTATTATTTAGTAGTAGCTGAGAATTTGTTTCTTGATTCATCTGACAAGGCATTGAATACTTTCTTTAAAAATCTCCAAATGGAGGAAAAATGATAGTTAATTAGGATTTAGCATCAAGGTGTTGGCGTATGTCTTGTGAAGCTTATTAAAGGTCAGCTGTTATCAGGCTAGAGCACATGAATAGATTAGAAACATCACACCTTCTAAAATGTGACAGAGAGACAGAAATATGAAGCAGCCAATAACAAAAGAACCAAACTGAGACCGACAGACACCTGTGCATGTGCCTGCTGGACTTCTTCAAAGACAAAAAAAAGCCCTTTGACAAAACCAACTGGGTCTGTTGCTCATTTCATCACTTTCATGCAGCAACACTGGCTCTCTGTTCCCCTCTGACTGAAGAGACAGTTCCAGACTATGAGCAGAAATGGACAGCCTGCTTTGTAGAGCTGCTTCAGCTTCAAACTAAGATCAAGAAATGTCTGTGTACCGAAACCATTAAGTGCTCATTTTCAGTCCATTTCTTTGATTTCTGATTTGATTTCTTTTTAACAAGTTTAAAAGAAAAAGTTTTTTGGTCATTAAGTTGATCTCGGTGTCAAAACATATATAAATATGTTTTTGGTACTTGCCTAAGAAATGCCTCAGACAACACACAAATGAATAAAGTCTCTAAATGGTTAATGCTCAAAACTGACGGATTTGCTTTTTGAGAGGTATCATTGACTGTGGAAATCAGCAACTTTAAAGGTTTATACATAAAATAAAATATACTTTTCATGTTATGTGCATTAATATTTTCATTTGCTCAAATGAGTGAAGGAATTCATTTCCAGTGTAGCAACAGATACAGTTTCACTGCTTTCAATGTACTCCGAATTTTCTTCGTTTGAAACTATACAAATAAAGTTGCCTTGTATTACCTTACTTAATTAATTGAGTTATCTAGTTCTACGTCCCATGGTAGTACAAGTTCTTGCTCCAAAGTGAGCAATTAAGAAGCAATAGTTTGTTCATCTGGGTGAATCTGGCTAAATGGAGCAAATTCATATTTGTTCCATTTAGCCCACATGATGCAAAAACTGTGAAATATTAATAATCAAAAAGGCACTTTAGTAAGTTGTGTGTGTGTGTGTGTGTGTGTGTGTGTGTGTGTGTGTGTGTGTGTGCTTAAATGTTTGCATTTATTTATGAACTTATGAACTTTTATGGGGGGGGGGGGGGGGGGGTCACTTTAAAAGATGTGAAAGTACGGCTGTAAAGATGTTTCTGCTGAGGGACTCCCAAACCAGAAGATAATCTATTATTCAGGCAGAAAATCAAAGATGGATAACAGAAGGTCAAGACTTTGATACTGACTCCATTAGGTCTCAAGATGGCCCGACTGCAGGCGAACAAAATACACAACATCCTCTCTAACACCTGAGTACCAGTAGAACAGGTTCTAATGACAGATTGTACAAGCAGGAAGCCGAGGTTTACATTTTATACAGAGGAAAGTCAACTTGGGGCCACACTTTGATCATATACAGAATGTAAATAGCTGCAAAAGGTTCTCCTACTAAAAGTTCAAGTTTATTAAAAGCCATTTCAACAATACAGTTGATAGGAATTTGTGTCCTCACATATGCCTCACAATGAAACACAATGCACAATACATAAGGATGTGTAAACAGGTTGTGTAACCAGTCCATAAAGTGCTTGGTGCAGGAGTCACAAGCCAGAGTGCAGAAGAACAGTTCATAGTGCAAATGGCAAATGGATGTCCCTAGAGTAGGGGGGCATTCCATAGTGCAGGGTGGGGCAGTCCATAAGTACATAGTACCATAATAATGGCAACAGACTGTACAGAAATGCAGCACATACTGTAGGTAACGGGGAAAAAAAACACAAGCCATAATAAAAATATTAAGCCATATTTAAGTGCCTAATGGCTTGGAGGATGGTGATATCTCTGAAGCGTGATGTTCTACTGGTGATGCTTCTTTACCTCTTCCCTGATGGCAAGAGGTGATATGCTGGGTGGGAGGGGTCAGTGGTGATGTCTCTAGCCTTCCTGATGATTCTGGTGTTATAGTGTGAGGCTATGGTAGGCAGACTGCAGCCAATGATCTTGGAGGCTCTGCGCACTACTTTCTCTAGCTGTTGTTTACCCTGGCTGGTCGTGTTACCGTACCAGGACAGGATAGAGAAGGTCAGCATGCCTGCTCAATAGAAATTAGTCATACCTTTCTGGCTTTTTACGAGGCATCTGTTAATGTTAAAAAGAAAAATCAAAGTTGATCTTCATCTGCAGAGAACGCTAGCAATGTTTCTACACATATTCAATTTGTCTTTGATGCATCATGTTTATTTTTCTCGAGGATATAATAACTCAGTAAATGTGTACCACCAATGATCAGTACCGAGCAGGTTTAGTGCAGCACATTCTTGCTAAACAAACCATGACCTGACTAATGTAAGCACAGATGGAAGTTTCATACACAGCTGGTTTTGTGTCCCATCCCAAGGGTAAACATGCCGTTTAGGGAAAAAGGCTTTATAAACAGATGCTTCTCTGTGAGGTAAAAGTTCCTGAAGCAACTTTTTCAATCAGGTGGTCACACTTTTAAAAAATTCAGCAAAGCATCATTATTAATATATGCATTGACATCTGGACTCATAAGTATGAAATAAAAGTAATCTGTATAGGCATTACACACACACATTGAACCGCAAACCCTTAAGACATAATAATAATACAAATATTCAGAGCTGTTGGTGTTCGATTTTTCATTGAACTCATGAGTCAGGAGACTGTAAATGTCAAAAACGCAAATGTGTTGGGGTGTAAGGCCATAAATTGACTGGTGAAATGTCCATGCATACTGGAAAATGCTCAGACCTCTTCATCAGCACAACAGCAATAAGCAGAAATGGAAATTGATGAATAATTAACATTGGGGATGGCATCAGTATTGATTGACCTTGGGCTAATCATAGGTGCAAAAACAAGGGAATCGAGGATAATTTGTTCCTGTCAATATTGTAGTTACTTGATACCATCCAGCTCTCAGACAGAAACGTTGCGTGAAGAACATCTCTTATGTAAATCAAGCCAAACTGGAACTACTATCCAAAAGAACCACAGGGATGCTGTCTTAGCATGGGAATTAAAACTGTGTCACCACATGCAGAAAATTATTCTTTGTATGACTTGGCATATAGAAATATCAGTTAATTGCAGGACACACTGTAAAAAAATAAGGCTCTGACCAAACTTAAGTATACATTATGATCATTTAACCTTTATAAATATATAAGGTTAAATTGTAGGTTTCTCCAGTTTCTAGTTCAAATGGACGCCCACTGGAACCACTTAAAGGTATTGCGTTTTGAACTAGACTCTCTGCACAGGGGGATTCAAATGACATAAAGAGAGGCAAAGACTTGTTTAAAAAAAGTAAGAAAATCACCAAAGGGAAGCAGTACAAAACGGCCGGTTCTCATAGCAATTGGGTTAGCTCACTTCACACACAATGGCCCTGCATTTTGTGATTCCGTGCTTTGAATAATGCACTAAATAGGATTTCCTTGGACACACTGTGGTTTATTTCAGTTCGCCTGCCTGCCTGCATAGATGAGTTTAGCTCACAAAGTCTCAGCTGTGTTAAAGCACAGCAAACACGTCCACCTTTAGGCAGGAGCGCTAACCACACCGTGTCAGGGGTAACAGGAGAGGGCTAAAAAACCTGCTGATGAGCAGTGAGGCAGAAGCTGAGGCAGATTCCAGGACATGCTGCGGCTTTCTGGCAGCGTCGACTGACAAGCTGCTCAGAGGGGAAGCAGCCAGGTTTGGTGGACCAGTTTGGAATTTAGCTTGAGATGGGAAATTACTCTCTTTTACACTGCAGGAAAAGATAATAGGGTTCCCAGACTGTGTGCTATATAAGTGGGTAAATACTGGTGTGACTTCGGAAGTGTTGAATTGTCTTTAATTATTGTTTGGAAATAGAAAATGATCTGTGTCGTTTTGTTTATCTCACAAACATATGATTAGGTTCAGGTTTATTAATTTTTATTTTTGGGGCACTGGCCTGGATAATAATGGCATTTTTCCAGGTAACCTTTACTCACATCTACATAACAGTGTCATGTAATTGGTTGGAAAATGATATTGCACAAACCTCCCAATTTCAGGCTTGATAGCTACAGCCAGACAGGTGATTTATAACAGCTTTCACATTCTTGGATCCCATTGGTTATCGTTTGATGAAGATACAGCCCAACTTTTCGTGATAAGTTAGAGGACAAAAGGTGTAGCCAACAGTTAGTGACAGTACAACAAGCAACTTAAAGGCAAGAAAGGAGATGGGGTCTATAAAAAAAAAACTAAGCTGTTAGTTAGCTGCACTTACAAGCAAATGTGTGTATATTCAGACTTATAAAAAGCTACATTGTCATCAGATAATTGTGGGTGGGTCCAAGAATGGCTATTTATGTTTTCTATTGATTTGGTCTCCACTTTGTCTGTTTTCCTGTTTAGGGATGAGGCTACTGAAATATTTGTTAATGATACTACCAGGTGGCAACCTTAAGTATTGAAAAAGAAGTGCAGAAGTGTAAAAAAAGTGCAGTTCTTCTCGTGCAAGATTAAAAATGGCTCTAAAAACCATGAAATCCCCAATAGGGCTAATGTTAAAATACCAATTTTTACTGTAGAAACCAACATGTTCACAGCCTGATACAAAAATGGTTTTGGTTTGATATAGCTTATTTCTCTATTGGTAAAAACTATACAGTGGTTTGAAGTTTTCTTAATGCATTGGTTTTCACTATATTAAGTATAAGGCTTTTGCATACATTTGCATGATTGACTGTGAGGCGGGTGACTATTAATTGTTTGCCAGGAGGCTAAATGCCGACCTCATCTCTAACTCTTTGTCTTTTCCATCAGTGACAGAAAGTTAGGTAGAGTCCGCATTTCCATTATGGTACCTGTCATTGCTCAGCTTCAAAATGCCTCTTCAGAGACCAATGGGTGACATCACATAAACTATGTTCATTGGGTAATGTTTTACACAGTCAATGGGTTCTAGTCAGTCAGAAACCAAAGACCAGAAGTCTTTGTATTTGTCTTTGTATACAATCGTAAAAAAAATATAAAGACAAGTTCCTTGAAGAGTGAGCAGCAAAAGTCTTCATGAGCTTGCCAAGGAAACTCAGCAGAGGAGCAGGAACCTTCAAACAACAGAAAATCAAAATGGTTTGTCATTTACCACAATATATCCCTGTAAGAGTGCCATACTGTGCGGATCCCCCAAGCAGCCCATTATGTGTCTAGCACTCTTTTTCTTATTCAGCAGGAACAGCCACACTGATACCAAGTACTGCAACCTGGTTTTCCTTCCAATTTTCTCTTGATTATGTGTTTTTGTGAGAGATTGGAGCATTGAAATTGCAAGACAACCAAGTCCAAGGGGAATATTTTAGTGCAATGTTTGTGATGCATCAGATCGTATGTGCACCCCTAGCTTAGCCAAGCATGAAAAACACTTCAAGAACACTGTTTCATGTGAAGAGCACAGACACATAAAAGATGTAAAAGTTCAAACTACTCTAAATAAACCGTGAGGAAGTAAATGGATAAGCACAGTGCTGGAGCTGCCTTTAAACACTGCAGAGTTAGAGGGTGGCCCAATTGATCTGTTGTGTCTGTCCATGTCCATTAATCCCAATTCATTTTCACAGACAGGTCTCTGTTGAGCGAGCATGGCTGATTACACATCAGTCTCTGTCAGCTTTCCATCTCTTTTGACGGACAGAATCACCTCTGGATGGACGGTTTCATCGCCCTCTATTAAGCCATGGAGGTGACTGGTGAGACAACCCAGTTCATACCACCCCATTAATTTAAACTCATCATAATAGGTGTCAAGTGAAACAATCTCAAATAGCACAGGAAAAAAAAATGCTTGTTTCAGGCTCTCAGCACAATTTTTAAATCTAATTTACACTGAAGAGTCATTTCCATATCTGATCACTGCAGGAAGAAAGCCTCAACAGCCCTTTTCCTCCATGCACATGACTACTTAAACCACCTAGACTTACATCCATATCATGACAGTTAAGTTGTTCCCTCACAAAACCTATGAATTGACATATTTCAGTATATGGTTATGGTTCATATGGTCTAGTCTAGAGTTAATATGCAGAAAAACAAGTAAACTGACCAATACAAGATCTTTCATCCCTTTTGACAAATTGGAAAAAGAGACCGCTCTGTATCGTCTACAGCTTTGGTCAGAGTTTCCAGGAATACCATTTGTCAATTGCATAAGTCAAATCACGATTCAGAAAATCATCTGTATAAAATCAAAAATACCTTAAGGTGTTTTATGATCAATTTGACTGCTTTTTGAAATTGTATCCTGCTGTATGGGATTTGGCATTTGTACTATTCATAGCAAGTATCATCCAGTTAGACATTACTAGGAACAAATGACGCCACGTGTCTGAAACACTGAAGATGCTCTGCAGAACTGACTTAATAATTCAAGTATATCCTGTTCTACTTTGAATATCAATGTTAAGAGATATCGTGCTGGTTTTAATGGAATTCAGAGAAAGACCCATGGGGAGGGTTAACATAGGGGTTAAGGAAAGTATACATGTTTGCAGTTCAATACTTTATGTTGCTACTTTGTATTCTTTACTGTCATCAAAATCATATGGATGTAAGTTTTACTTACCGTGTTGAAAAAATAATAATAAATGCATTCATATTCAAAAATCAACTGACAAAATGTCACCCAAAGCACAGCCACAGATAGTAAAGTCTGAACTCTTTCAATAACCAACAGATGTAGTCAAACTCTGATATGACAAAGTATAAACTTATAGTTCTCAAGATCTTTGTCAGCACAAAGTAAAACAGAGTTTAAAAACCCCAACAGCACTCACACCCTGTGGTTCTTACTGCTGCTGAAACATTAACTCAGCATGCCCAGTATACAGAATTAGCCTGCCAGTGCGATTAACTGGTCTTAACACTTGTTCTTCTTTTTGCCTGCTGATCTGCACAGAAATCGAGGCGATTAACTAGAAACACTGCGGAGAAGAGATCTGCAGAAAATGGCAGCATTCCATTCGAAGTATAACTGGATACATTTTACTGCATGACTCATGGATTTCACCAGTTTGGCTATGTTGCCATTGGTCATTACTGGCAGATGTGTCTGCAATGGCACTGGGCGGAGTGATTTCTCAGTGACTGATTCTCTGGCAAGAACAAGCTTTTCATGGGGGAATAGTGATTCTAGCCCCTTTCAGAGACTGAGGAATGCTCAGCTCCGGGTTTGTTTCCATGCATTGAAATTCACAGTGTGTTCCCCTAAATCTCCATAAAACCCTTTAGTCCTCTATGTATAGTGTGGCCTCAATAACAAATGGACACTAAAGTATAGATATGTGGTGCCTTTCAAAACTGAATTACATACATTGATTGATTGAAGAAATAAAACCCAGATAATTTCTTTTACACTATTTCCTCCAGTAGGAAATAGTCTTTGCCAGATAGTTCCCTGGTCCTGGCATGCTGCTAAACAATGTGAAATGGAGCGTGGAGAAAGGCCTGGCCACTGCTAATGACTGATTTACTTTCTCTCCAACTGCATCCCCATTTCAACTGTGTTCAACAACAAACAACCCCATTAGAGAGGCTCAAAATACTTAGAAATTGGTCAAATAAATCAGTGATGGAGTTCCCTCAGGGCATTCGTCACATTTTTCTGCAAGCATTTGCGTAATGGGGAAACTGACGGTAATGTCCTTTGAGCAATGTTGATTTAAGCCGACAGAGAACAAAGTCATTTCTGTCAGAATTATATCATTAGACATCTGCTTATCACTGGCAAAATAAATGAAGAATATAAATTTTGTTTAACACCCATGTTATGGACCCTTTCTCAACGCCCTTGGAAATTAAATGTGAATGTGGAACACATGGTGGTGGAAATGTTGCTAACAACAGTGTGTGTTAAACACTATAAGTTGTTTTTAGTGAATAACCAAGTGACTTCATATTAAGGGTTATGTTCTGTAGTAGAACAAAACAATACTTTAAACTTAACACTTACAAGTAATAGTGAAGAGGTATATTGTTAAGTTTAACATTAATTTATGAGAACTTAACATAATATCCTATATCTTTTACAAATGCTTTCTCACTTAAATATTGGAAAAAAAAACTTTTTAGCACATGATGGTCTCAGATGAAAGACAAGGGAACCTTCAAAACCTCTTATGAAAAAAAAATAAAATAAATTAAAACCTAGAAAAAGTCAGGGAATCACCAAACCATGCAAAATACTTTCAATCCACAAGATAGTCCAGTCCAGTCCGTTTAATAGTGTTGGCCCATTGGACCATTAATATATCTCCTAGAGCCCTGCCACTATGGATAAAAATGGTATCAAACCACTACACACTACAATCTAATCGAGGTCAATGTCTTAAACAGTCATTGATAACATTCAGAGTATATTAATGACTGGGGTTAGGGTTAACCATGTCTCACCATTGGTTTCCATTTAATTGTCAACAAGTAAGTATGTAAGAAAACACTATGATTTATGCACACAAATTGTCAAAGAAATAAAGCTAACTCTCTGATTTTCTAGCAGGGATGCCTTTTGTGGATGGTGCTATGGAAACGGACAAGGGACAATTCTCTATTATTCTAAGAAAAGATTTCCTCTGAATTAGAAGGAAAAGGTTATTTAGTCTCTGCAATGAATCTGCACCACAGAAAGACAGATTCAACTGTAAAAACTGTAGGGCTTTACCATTAATATATATTAAACAGGACCAGGCAGTCAAATAGGGTTCAGCTGTATGGGTGATGGTCAACTAGTCTCCATTAGATAAAGAATTACAAACAAAGAAAATAAACAGACCATCATAAATCAAAGTATAGTACACAGAGGTTGAGTTGGTTTTTTTGAGTCTTAATACAGCAAAACGATTTGTATTCACAATATTATCTTGTCCACATGAAGTGAACAGAAGCGATTACATAAGTCAGCTATAGAGGACTTAATAAACCCACCAGAGACCGACCTCTTTCAGCTTTCTATGGTTTAGCAGTGAGCTGAATAACAAAGAAGATTAGACGGTATGTACTGTAAGCACTCTAATCTGAGATACAGATTGATGACAGGCCGAGGTGTTAGATCATTAAAAAACAGACCAAGACTAAAACAAAATGGGTTAAAAAGGCTAAAAATTATTAATGAGGCTATTCATGAATCTCAATTGTTGTATTGACTTAACCCTCCTTAACCTGAGGCCAATTTTATGTAACTCTGACTGATTGATAGATCAACAAAGAACTTTCAAAGGCAATCGTAACAAGTCTTAGATTATTATTTTCTGCCTTTATTTTGAGATTTGACATAGGATAGAGTCTGAAACCAGAGAAAAAGAGAGAGAATTGAGAACAGCACTCGGGAAAAGAGCCACAGGTTGGATTTGAACCCTGGCCTTACACTAAGAAGGACTTAAGCCTCTGTACATGGGGCACGCACTAACTGCTAGACTACCAGTGCACCCCACAGAGTTAAATATTTGATTAAAACTCCAAGACATTCATCTAAGCAAAAACTAGGTCAGAAATCTAGGTCAGAAAACTTGCCCATCATCTAAACCTGTCGGTGGAATCAGAAATATTCAGCAGCAAAAGACAGAGAGCGTGCTCTGTTTTATCTCTATACAATGCAACAGCTGGTGCACAACAGGATCCCAGCATGCACTAGGACAAAGTCAAAGACACACCTTGGACACTTGTCTAGGATATCACAGGGTTAATATGCAAACACATGCAGATCACACCTTTGATAAAATGTTTTAAGACTTAAGAGAAGCAGAGCTAAATATCATTGAATGGTGGGGGAAACCCTGCAGGAAACCCAAGGAGAGACATTCAAAAACCAAGAGGAATTTACAACAACATTTCTTTAACACCAGACCCAACATGCTGCCAGTCTAATTATGTTCAAGAAAGTAAACCATGGAAAAACAGTTTAAAATATCCACCCCAGCAACTTAGTTCACAAATACACCAACAAGTATAATAATTCAACAAAGAAAATAAACACAGCCATGTCACAAACAAGCAATCAAGTTCAACTTTGAATAATGTAAGAAGCGGAGCTGTATGGGCAGCTTGATTAAAACACCACAAGACAGATGAGTTGGTGCGAGTAAGAGGAGGAATGAAATGCTTACACTGTGTTGCATTGTCCTCCACACAGCCCTCTGGGAGCAGCAGAGAATTGAAGAAGAAAGAGATTTAATTGGACATCAGAGAAACAGAGTGAGACAGAGAATATGGGCAAAAGAATGTCTATTAGTTAGAAAAGCAAAAAAGTTAAATGATAAATGGTGCTGCATAAATAATCCATCCACCAGCAGACTCATCTCACTGTGACATTTAGCACCCCAACGTTTTTTTATTCAGAATTTATTTTCCCACTTAGTTTAAAATCTGCTGCCATCTGATATAATCAAAGCAATGACGTAGGCCTGCAAACAGCAGTATTATACTCAGAACAAGTCAAAAGGGGTCGAATAAGAACACTTGTTTCATTTGATGCAATCAACTGTTCTTCTAAAAATTAACAGTTTACAGCCCCTCAGAGACTCAGTGTGTAGCACTGATATGTTCCAGTGTAACTGCTTCTTTCATTTACACAACGAAATGCAGCAACAGAGTAAGATGAGTAAGTCTTACCCTGAGCAACCCAACCCATTTTTCTTAGAAGATTTGTTCTTTTACAAGAGGCAGGTCTGAGAGCTTGCAAACATGAAATATTAATCAGAACCTGTAGATTTCCTGCAAATGTGCTTCTGCCTTTTAGTAATTTGTCCACCCTCTCACACTCTTCGTCTGTGAGTGTGCTAAGAAACCAAGAGGTTCATCTAGATAACTTTTAAAAACAAAGTCTGCATGTATCGAGGATATGCTGAAATTTAAGAATGACATTTAGAAAAAAAAGAATCTGGCCATGAAACAAAAGCTGTACTGATTTAACAAGTTAATTTCTAACAATCACAGCCAGGAAGATTAGACTACTTATGAAGACACAGTGCACAACAAAGCCTGCTTCTCTGCTCCTGCATCTTTCCCATTATAATCCTGTCAAACAATTCCAACAGCAGAAGATTGTGCCTTTTATTCAAAAGAATAATAATGCATTTAATGAATGGATTTACCAATTGGACAGAGGATTACACAAGCATTTGTTAAATGGATTGGTCAAAGGACAATTTGGTGACATAAAAAACATGATTTAATAATACAATTATATCCTTGGCCAAGCACATTGAAGTTGTTATCCAACTAAAATGCAAATTCAGTTATAACACTTTAGTTGCACATCTAAACACATTCTGTTAAAGGGGCCATTGTAAAATGTGTGTTACTATTTCAGTACATTAAATAGTATACAACTAATAATCTCTGCTCATTCTGAAGTCTGTTTTAATTACCCGTTTTTCATCCAAATGCATGGCAACAAGACAGCTTGGCTTATTTAGCCGTTATCATCACAGAGAGGCATCATGGCCACATGTAACAAAGTAATTAAGATGCAGTGGCAGGCTGTTTGGATTTATTGATCCGAGCTGCGGGTTTTTGGAAGTTTTGTGAAATGTAGGAGCTCGGAGTTATCATATATTGGAGCTTGACACAGACAGCCTCCTACACCGTGTTATAATGGCGTGAGGTGCTACAATGGATCTTTTTATAGCCTCAATTAATGTCTTAAGGATTCTTCATCCTCTTGAAGTGTGGTGGGTGGATGTTGGATCTATTTTACCCTCTTCAAGACAGATTCTCAGAGCAGCACTTAATCTGGGAAAAGGCAGAGTTCATTTTTTTGTGGGATTTTCCTGCAGCGATATACACTGATTAATATATCCTCAGAAAATGTGCTGAAAAACATCTGCACTTCTGACATCTCTGTGACCTCTTGCATGAAATATTTTAATTCTGAGTAGAGTTTGGTGTGGGGTCTACAAGGTCTGCATGATGGGGATGTACAAAGATTTTTCTTGGAATCCTTGAGGGTCCCCCTTTTTTTTCTCCCGGTCTTTGGACTTGAGCCCTGGTAAGTTGGCCTTGAGCTCAGTATGTCTTCACCAAGTCTGCCTCCGCAATAATATTTCAACATAATGTTCTGTGCGGGTCTGAAAATCAGTTTAGCTGGGAACGGAAGTGTGTTTAGCCTCATTTACTGGCAGGATATAGATTTTTTTCCCATGAAACTCTCATTAATAAGATGTTTTAGCCTCAATTAGTCTTCATAGTGAAATCCCCAAAATAAGACTTTTTATTTTGGGAAAGCATTGAATGTCTCATACAGAAGATTTGCCCTAAGATAGCCATCAGTTCTCTCTCTTTAATAACCTATCCTTGAATGCCTTTTCTACATTATATTCACTGCATATCCACATAACAGTATACAAAGAATCATGTCCTTGTCTGTACTGTACATACCAGTCTATCCAGGCTTGTTCCAGCTGCTGTAGTTGGTCTCTCTTCAGGGGTGAAGGGTCTGAATCGAGCACTGAACACGTCTGAGATGCCGCGTGCAGACCTGCCTATTCCTGATGGCTTTGGCTGACCACACCCTTGAAAAACCTAAAATAATACAGAGGGAGATCCAATAGCCATGGAGGGTGGAGAAGGCACAAGGGAAAAGTGAAACAGGATACATCAGTGTCTCATAATAAGCGTGAGGTCTGAGCTAGTTAAAACCTAATTATCAACAGGCCAAAGCGGCATGTTTTTCTTTAATGTACCAGGGTGGTATGTACCTTTATTTCTTTGTATAATACACATCCAATTTGATTCCACAGAAGTTGTGTTCGGCCTACACCACTGACAGTTCTCCCTTGAAAAGCCTGTGTCAATTTGTTCACAGCATGATATCTGGTCTGTGATTCGTGATAGAAAAAAAAAACATATAAAGCTGGCCTGGCTGTCTATTAGTGCTAGAGTCACCTTTCACAGGAGGTGGCAGATTGGTGGCGAATAACTCCTGATATGCTGTTACTCACATGCAATTGAAAGCTGTGTTTCAATCTGACCGTGCTGCTTCAAAATGAAAAACTTTTATTCTCTCTCTTTTTTTTTTTGAACAGGGATATAGGTTAAAAGTTTTGTTTTGAACCTTCTGGTAGATATTCCAGCTTGCGTCCAATTGTAGAATTTCTATATTCAATAAAAAATATTTACCCTTAGACACTAAACATAAGAGATCTGTTTCATGGAGGAAAACTAAAATTTTCCAAATATATGGTCAAAAATAATTCCCCATAATGCAAACTTACAGTATGTGTCCTAAAATAAAAATGTAACAAATAAGATGTTAAGTTCACAGAGGTTCATTCACTGTGAGAACAGATAGTTTTCACATGGCATGGTCTCTTCAGGCTCTTAGGGCCCAAACAGCTCAGCTCATTAGCATTCCTCTCTCGCTGTCTGCTGGCCCCTGGCTCGGTGTGTGATGGAGCACTCTAATGTGCTACATGGCTGTGAAGACAAGAAGCTGTCTCTTCTCTAATATTTATCAATTCTTCACTATGATTACAATTCCACTATCCTGAACATCAAGCAAACTGATTTTCAACAGGTTGCTACTGTTACAGCAGGAATAGAAGCACAATGCTCTCTGGCTCTGTGATAGGAGAAAGACTTATTGTTCAAAATGTGAATGTTGGGAAAGATTGCAATCACAGAGTAATCTGTCAGCCAGGCTCCAGGATGGAGCACAAAAGCATGGACGACAGGTGAAGTTGTAAATCGTAGTTTCTCCTTAAATGGAAAATAATGTGACATCTCATTCACAGTGACCTTTGTAACTTTGTCATGAAGATATGTCAGAACACACCAAAGGGTCGGAGGAACAAAGAGAGCTGATAAAGATGATTTTTAATAAGAAAGAGAGTCAAAAAAGACTTTATGTGATAATATTGTAAATGTGCTGCCCTTAATTTTATACTATGCCAGACTGATTAGAAAGTTAAACTCTCATGAGGCTAAAAAGAAATAAGTTGCTTCTCTTTCATGATAAACCTTCCCCAAAAAGTCACTTTTTCACACAGTTAAATGGTTTTATACAAGATTTGAAGATAAAAGATAAAGACTGAGTGCTCGTCCTGCATTACAGATGTGCTAAAGTATCAAATAATTGGACTTTAAAATGTTAAAGCTGTTTGTCTCTAGGTTTAATGTGTTCTGTATGATTTCTTTATCCCCCTTTTCTTTGAAAATAATCATTATAATAATATTCACATGATTAAATTCTATAGAAATAACCTTTAAAGTCCCCTTGTATTGTACACATGTTTCAAAGGGGAGATAAATTACTTTTATAAATGATACCATCGCATGCGTATAGAGCTCATTCAAAATGCATTACCTTGGCTGACACTGTCATGCTGTTGTCCTGCATGGTCATGATGGCCTCAGAGATCTTGATGTCGACCGGCGCTATAACAGCTTCGATGTTAAATGGTCCCTCCAGTCTGTCTGCCACCAGTAACATGGCATCTGTCAGAGCACACAGGACACATGTCAGCTAACAGATATTACACATTCACACACACAAGTGTTACTAATTCTGTTCATACACAAACCCCAATGTGTTCGCATCGTCTTTGATCATTAAACACACTCGATGCTAAAAACCCTCTGTAGTCTCTCAATATGTTTTTAACACGGCCCAAGGATGACAACAAAGAATGGCCCGTTCTCCAAATGTGTTTCCTGCCAATGATTCCAAACACAAAGGAACCTGTGAGGACCTTCATCTGAACACTAAAACATATGGTTAAAGGAAGAGATAGGGAGATACTCTGTTTATTTTTTTATAGGATATGCAATATTAAGACGAATGTAGCTTCCCCGTGCTAAGCTTAGAAATAGCTTATCCTACATAATTGATTAGCACATGCTAATCACTCCCATTTGACAGAGAACGACAAGACTTCTGATTTATTCATCAATCTTCATTAGGATTTATACATTCTAAGAGTATATCCATAAATGAATGAATTCATGTCTATGCATCACGCTAGTTATCACTTTTTTATTACACTCAGACACTCAGTACTTAACTCAATTCTTTCCATCCAGACATGCAAAAACTTTAGCATTATGAATTACTTAGAAATATGTGATGCCAAATGATATAAATTGAAAGATGCTGTTTTATGTACGTTGCTTCCTTGTTTCAATAGAAAAATTCAAACCTCTCGTCTTCTTGAAAGGGTTAGGGTTAGGAATAGTGTTTCTCGAAAACACAATAAACATTTCCCTGTTCTTAATAACCTGGTAGAAGAACAGCAGTCAAAAAAAAACAAAACAGAAGAACAAAAAGCCACCAAGAAACCAAACAAAAACAAAATGACTATCACTTTATTGCCCGAGATGAGTCTTGGCTAAAATCGATACCTTAAAGAGATAACCCACCAAACTGCCACTTTTCATTGCCATGACTGTAAAACAATGTGATATTAATATGTTCAGAGGGATGATTCTATTGATCATGTCAGACTGGGAGATGTCACTGGTGAAAGCGATGCATCTGATATTTTCATTAGCCTCTATCTTTTGTCTCCAAGAAGTTATTTAAATTTCACCCAGTCCTGTGTGATGGGTTAGAGCTGGTTTTGAGTTCCATGCTGAAAACAGTGTTATCAGGATGACTTGCATCTCTGTGCACTGACATTTGCAGGAACCTGCAACAATCATGAACATGCATATTTACCCACATGGGAGCTGCTGCCTGTAATAGGGCGGCAGAAACACAGGTCCTCTTCTACTTTAGAAGAAGAATGGCAAAACCAATCACGAGATTATAAGTGAGAATAACTACAGAGCACTCATGCAGAGTTAATATTGTCCTCTCATGCAGCTCTTTAAGATTAGGAAGCAAAAGCCTGACAACTACACACTGCTGTGATGCTGGCAAAAATTCGACTTTCCCTGCTGTCCTAAGTCTGGGCTCAACCCGTTGGCAGTGTGACTGCAGCTTAGAAAATAACGCTACACAAGAGCTTTCAGCTTATATTTATACGACACTTCCTCTGACTAATCCAAACTTCTAATACAAAGAACAGTTTCTTAATGTACAAATTTAATTATGATTCTGTCTGATATCATTATGAATTTATTATTTGTTCAAACTTGTATTAAAGCTGTAATCGTGACCTGATTTTTAGAATACATAGATTATGACTCCAAGAAGTGATCACAAAAGATACATGTTCTTTAATCCTTAATACGATAAATAAACAGTAACTCTTTCAATTAAGGTCACAATATTCACCATGGACTAGTTGCTTCTTAGCATGATAAAAAGTAGTATGTTGGCTGCTTGTCAGTCACTGTTGAGTGCTTATTATTGCCGTAGTTTACATGACCTGTCTATAGCTAACAGGATATTAACTAAGTGAGTGCCCTTGATACCCGTCTAATTACTGCTTAATAAAGCCAATGTTGGTAATTTTCTCCAGATACACTTTTTAAGATTTTGGTTGAAATTTGTCTTTAGGTCCTGAAGGAAATTAATAACTCATGTGCTCTGAAAAAGGAACGAAGAAAATGTGTCATCTGTAGCAGTTGTAAGCATTTAAAAACCTGGACCCATGTCTGCCACGAGGTACCAATCTGATGAACCAATCACGCCTCTCTGTCTCCCTGCTCGTTCTCTACCCCTTGCGTGTATCAGCCCACACTCAAAAGCACGTCACCGATGACAGAGTTAGTACTGTGTGTTTGTCATTGGACGATGCGAGTGGAAAAATGGTCATGTTTTTTTTGTGTACCTCTTTGTGAGACATGAGACCACGTTGTTTCTTCACAATGCAAATGATGAGCTGAGGACCGCTTCTGGAGCAACAGCGCTTGTGCTTGTAATTGAGGGGCATGGCTTTTGAGGGAGCACAAAGGGGAGGGGGTGGGTGTAGATGGAGCACTGAGAGAATGCTACTTTTGAAATCATGCTAGTTTTCAAAAATTGCCAACACTGCCTTTAATTGTAAGGTCAGTTGCTTTACATGAATAAAGATCTATGATTTTGCTTACTTCTACCTTATAAGGACAATACTAAGTAAGCATATTAAGATCAAAATTTATGAACAACAGCTTCCTTACTGACTACCAATAAGCTGTCAAGCAGGGTATTGAGGGAATTAATGGCCAGTTAGCTACAGAATATTGTTATGTAGAAAAAGGTACTTATAAATGCTCTATTATTACTTATAAAGTAATGACTAATTATCAGCCAGAATGCTACTAATTAGCATGCTAATAAGTAACTAGTTAATGGGGAATATTGTGACCTTAATTTAAAGTGTAACTTAATATACATTGGTAAAACTAGAGTAAATTACTGCAGCCTTGGTTATCACTTGGTTTTTTATCACTGGTCAAGTGTCATTATTAAAACAAGGTTCACAATTCAGTTTTAAATAATTACCGGTAAGCTGAGGTAAAAAAATTGGACATTTGGGTGAAATAATAAGTTGAGCAATTCAATAAAATCAGGCCAATAAGTCCTTGCACAAGACATCACAACAGAAAACAGATCAGTTGTTAATAAATTCCACGACAGCCTGAATCATGAGTGTTTTCAGATTTTTCCCCCTGTGGTCCAGGTGTCCTTATGTTTAAGGAAACTCAGAGTTCTTGGTTATGACTAGAAGAGTGCTATGATGGTTAGAATAAACTAGGACATACTGACTGACTTAAGGAGATGGAACAGGAAGTCTGAAGTTCAAAGTAAAAGCTGCTGTGACTTTTGTAAAGACAAAACAACAACAGCATCATTGTGTATAAAAGTCTGGTGAGGAAACTTCACTTATTCAGAAGGAAAATCTTAGGAGCCTTATAAAATTGACAAATCAGATCGTTGGAGGAAGTCAGGCATACAGCTCTCACAATTACAGTGTAAGAGGCTCTGAGGAAAGCCAATACCATTCAAGAGTGTCCTGACTGGCCCCTCGCAGAATGAGTTTGAGCTCCTGCCCTCAGGCAGACATTTCAGAGTGGCTGTCATGAGACCCCAGGAACATAAAGTCTCCCTCCTCTCAGCTGCTATTGACAGGGCAGGATATTAAGCTCAGCCGCTCGACTGAGGAGAGTGATTTAGAGGACGTGTGAGTACAGAGGAGAGAGCACTCGCCTGTTTAAAGAGAGGTGAATTAAAAGCGGAAAGATTAATACTCAAAGCTGGGCCAATTAACACTGAATCAAGCTGTAATAATATCCACAGGCTATGTCTCAGCTTGGCAGAACTGTGATGGAGTCATTCACTGCTACTTAAACTCTATCAACAGATTCTGATTTGCGGTGCATTGTTGTGTTAGCATGCTAATGCTAGCAATCTTTATTATGCTCGTATCTTCACACTGCATGTACATTTACCCGAAATGAGCGTGATCTAGAAATGCAGTTAAGCAGTGAGTACAGTATGTTATTCTTCTTTATTCTAGTCCCTCAATTAAACATCTTTTATAAGCGAGGGAAGGAGTCTGCCGGCCATCCCGGCAATATAAACAAACTGAAGACAGGACTCGGAAAACTCGGAAAACATCACAGACATTAGGACTCGGGTGTTACACCCATTATAGACAGTCATGATTCACAGAGTTATTTTCAGAGGATATACTTGATTTCTATTACATTCAAGTGTGAAAAATCGCATATAAAGCCTTTAAGCCATTTCTTTGGGAGTCAGAAGCCTTCTGGTTTTATTTGAAATATGGAAACCTTTGAGAGGTCATCAGTGTTGGTCAGTAACGTCACTACAAATAGCAGCGTTAGAGTTAGTTTTCAGTAGCATTGTGGTAGCAACTCTGTTCTGAATCAAATACCTTTTCAGTAGCTTCATTGGTTTACAGTATTGATCAAGTAGCGTGGTAACGTCCACAGGTCTGTTTCAGAAAGCAGGTTGAGTGCAAACACTGAGTCTGTTAAATGAGAGATACTCTGGGTTTTCCATTTCAGAAAGGGAGTTTACTCAAACCCGAGACAGAGGGGTAACTCAAGCTCGTATCAGAGAAAGAGGTAACTTTAGCTTCGTTCCTGTTACTATGGTAACTGAGTCTAGTCAAGGAGCTTCGAGAAGAGGCTGCATTACTCTGCAGGGAGTTACATTCACATCAGGAGGTGTTCATTTATGGCCAAATTAATGAACTAAACAGGATATAGGTGAGAGGACATTTATGTGTGTGAAACCAACATTAGTTTGAGGATAAAGCTTATGCACACTGAAACAGACACGCAATTATATTTACTTTTATGTGTCAAATATGATTCAAGTAAGGTAGCACTATGAGACTAGTTTTTATTTGAGCTGCTTCAAAGTCTGCTTTTCTCCCAATGGATTGCTACTATATGAAAATAAATTTGAGTTTCAACACCATACGACAAGTTTTTACCTGTGATATTAAAAGTTTGATTAAATAGCCTATGTATTAAATGTATCAACTGTTGAGACTAATACGCTGACTCGAGCTGCAATTTTCTCCCACACCACTTCCCTCTCCTTTGCCGATGCAGCAGTGTTACTTTTACATGTTCATACTCGCTCAATGTCCACATAAGGATGTAAAGTTGAGGACCTCTTTTTTGTCACGTGTTGCCATGGTGAATCGTAGTATCGGGCTCTATTAATGTGGGCTTTTTATAGTTGTGGTGCATGCGCTGAACCGGGAGTAGAGCTACTCAGAGTCATTGGATCTAACTCAAATCAGCTGGTTTTGGAACCTGAAACTCAGTTTCCCACCTGAGGGGAAATCAACTCAAAGCTCAGGGTTAGACTGGGACTTCTTTCTGAAACCGCCCCTGCAGGTTAGCTTCTCCCACAACTAAGTTGAAGCACAGCCAACAGAGTGTTCTTTCACCGTCCAAGGTCAAACTTCCTCCTCCTGTTAGTTGGCAACAGTTCTGGACTGATACTTTATTAACACATCATTGTATTGGCTGTCATAGAAACATTTCAGCATATTAAATCACTAATATGTTCAACACACTCTTTTAGGTCAATTAAATAAGTTGCCCAGCTACCTCCATCTTAGGAGAATGAGCTTGATTTGCTGTAGCTTTCCAAACGTAGTTGCTTGAAATTTCCACAAGTAAGTAAATCAGTAAGTTAGCAAAGTTAATCTATATGCACTTGTCAAGAGCAGACGTCGCAAAGAGCTTCACAATAAAAGATTAAAAAAGGCAACACAAAGAGGAAACAACAGAAACAATTTAAAGACCAGCCCTTTCAGACAGGTTAAACAAATGTATATCAAGCTAATTGTTTTAGTACAGAGCAGTCCAACTAAACATACAAACAGAGCCTGGACTCTTTACAAAAATAATAATAATGATAATAATATTAAACATGTGTAATAAATGCTTATATATGGCAAGCTTTTTTTTACCATGTATCTGTAGCTTAGCTTGCTACATTTCTCCAAAAACCAACACACAAAAAGTGTCAGTCTGATGACAGTTTATGATAAATGAACATTTCAGACAGATTTATGTTTCAATAACACATTATATCTTGTTCTTCAAACATCTTCAGTAGGTAGTGTACGTTGTTCTAAGAACTGGGCTTTAACATCATACGGAGTAAATGGAGCTCCAGACAGACTCCCCTCCACCGGCTGTTAGCCTCCGTATCTTAGGAGAGCACTCTTGTTTGTTTACTCTGGAGGCTCAAATTGGGCGTGATGCTTGGTTAGATTTCCATCAAGAGCTGGCTGGAGGTCACTGGATGAGGCTGACCGAGTCCAGTAAAGTCTTGGTGCCGCCTATGTTTAGCAGAGGACTCGTCTAACGCCACCGCAGAGAAAGCCTCAGTGGGATTCAGTGGAAGTAGACGGTAAATTGGCAGCAATTCTGTTACTCATTCCATAAAAGACCCAAAGACCTAAATGATATCCTCGGCGGAGTTCTGACAGCCTATTTTTCATATAGCCTAATGAATATTTGATGGATTATGAGTATGAGTCAGCCACATGAATTGCTATGAGGAGGAGTTACTTCTACATACTTAAATAACTCCTGATATTATGTCACATACTAGAACAGTTTTTAAAAAGGACGAGATGATGATAAAACAGTATCTTAAAGATTAATGACAAAGAGGGCAAAGACATCACACATTTTAGTGCACAGGCTGGGCTGTTCAAATTTTACACTCAAAACATCTCCGACTGTAGTAAGTGTTTCATTCTTCAAACTTGTTTGGGACACAGTTTTTAAGTTATTTCTTTGACGTGGCCTCTGGGTGAATCAATATCCAACAAACTGCACTTTGTTTGAAAGTTCACGTCCTCTCATTGTGACATCATTTTATAGCAATTTATCACAGAACTCTGCGATATGTGCAGTGCATAAGGTCCAGGAAATGTTTCAGATTGGCCTTTTGAATAAGTAGCCCCCAGCAGGACATTGTTCTAAGGCGTTTTCACATTAGACACGATTGTTTTGAACCATTCCTGAGCACGATTGCTTAATATACGATCCAGTTCCTTGTTTGGTCACAGGTTGCATTCATCTATCTATTTCCTGCGACCATATTTCGAGTACACATGAATCGTGTCGGAGACCACTTCTTAAAGCCGAAGATACCTGAGTATACATTTGTCTTCACACTGATCAAATGAACCGGATTGTTGGGGTCAAGTGTACTTTGATCCTAATATGAAACCACCCCGTAGTCAGACACATTCTCACCTAATAAGTTTGGAACAGGTGATTTTAAAAGCCTGCGGGTCAACACCATTTTTGTGTTGATACAAATACAAGATGTATTTGTACATATTCACAATATAAACCAAAGACTACAAAGCAATAATACTAACTCTCTCCATCCACACATCAGCTGATTTACAGTTTGGTGCTCATACAGCGGCACGGAGAGTATCTGTGCTGTTTAAGCTCTGACCATTATTATAATTTGCCATTTGTGTAAAGAAGATGTACAATAATTCAGATGGTTCATTTGTTTTGATACTACATTATGTGGCTAAACATAAGCAATGTGATGCAAGTAGCTCTCGGCCACTTTAATTCTTTGAAAGAAGCTCTCGGATGGAAAAAGGTTTGAGACCCCTGATTCAAACAGACTTTGTTCTGGGGAGCTGGCAGAAAACAAAGTTGGTCCAATATTCATGCATTTATTTGTTCATTCAAATTATTTAGATGCTAATGTGTAAAAAGCTAATTTTTAAGAGGAGACAAGGATCAGGAATTAATACAGAAGGTTTCACTTACTGATTTTCTGTTGACTTCATTTTCAAACTTTTGACAGTAAAATCTATGCTTCAAAAGTACAGTATTTTGACTTTTATTTTTTGCAGTTTGCATGCAGGAGAAACACGGTGCAAATAGAAAAATATTTCAATATATCATTAGAAACATGTTATTGACATGACAAGGTTTTCGGTTTTGTATTGACCAATGGTTGTCTTTGATTGATTTTGATTTGAGTAAATGTTACTAATGGTGAACATACATGAAGTGATTTTCACTTTTTCCTTTCTTGGTGCCACAATTTCTCAGTCAGTTTCACTTCATGCGTCACTCTCTTAAAACACCACTAACCTGACCTTTTTTATACATAAATGGCTTGATAGATGCTTCTCTGTTTCCCATTGTATGTGATATTGATCTTCACAGATATATATTGGTTTGGGCATCACTTTCCTGTTATCATCAAACTGAATATTAGGAAACATAAACAATCGATGTTTATCACGTCTTATCCTTCTTTCTATTGACTGACACAGGCCAGGTTGACAACTACTGGCTGCATAGGGCCAAGCCTTTTTTTTTTTTTTGCTTCAGGCTGCATGCTTGGTTATTTTCTAATGGAAGAATTTCCTTTTCTCTCACCATGAAGGATTTGGAGAGACTGCGACAAACTATCTGCAGAGTCCCTCGAGGGACAGAGCAATCATTCATGTGACAATGAATGATCGCTTTTGGATCTGTGACAGATCAGCTATGTTACCATGTTGGAAAACAAAATGTATTCCAAATTATCAGGGCCATTCTTTACCCCTTGAGTTTTGATTTTGACTATTTTGTTATTTTAAGTTTTTACAGTTATTTTTGCCATGTTTTCTGATCCCTGTGATAAATCAAATTGACTAGTGCACTTTTACTTTGGTCACTGTAAACTTGATATCATTTAATGTGGTGAGTAGCACTGAAGTGTTTCAGAAAAGCAGCCACTATAATTCTTTCACATAGTAATAGATCCATCCAGAGCAGGTACGTATAAAGATCAGTTCAAATGTAGCCCACTCACAGTCATGTTTCCTGCCTATTTTCACAGAAACAGCGTAGTTACAAATATTGGAATGAATGACTGAAAAAACGCAATCATTATCTTCTGAAAGGAATACATTTACATGTAAGGAAAACAGGTTTCGCAGTATGCAGTGGAAATAATCTAAATTGAGATTTATTGAAGTCAATCCAATGGTTAAAAAAAATCTTTGTGAATGGAATTAATAACGATTTATCTTCTTGGGCATCGGCCATGGTGAGGATCATTCTCAGATATTTATTGCTAGAAATTCTTTGATTCTTTCATACCACATATGCAAGACTGGCCATGTGAAAGTAAACATATACATATTTTATATATAAACATGTTTTTTTTTCACTTGCATTATTTGGAGTCACTGGAAGTCCCAGTAAGCAGTTATTCGGAGGGAATTTCAGGTTCAGAGCACAGATATGGTCCATTCAGACTAAGCCATGTTCAAAATGATTGTGTGAACTTATCTTAAGAATTATGAGACATATCACTGTCTCAATTATGGAAACTAGTAGCTCAAAAGGCCCACACTCTGTCTTTAAGGTCTGTCTTTCTTTTGAGCACAGAATAGAAATACAATTCTACAGAAGGTCTTAAATTGTTTGTAATATTTTATCATGCATAAAAAGGTGTTTTTGTGATTTAAATACACATCATTAAATACACTTAGAAGTCATTTAAACTTGATCTATATGAGTACTTGCCTCAGTTCCAGTAAAAGTTTGTCACTGCTGTTGGTGAATATATCAGGGGATAATTCCATTACATAGGAAGGTGTGAGTGGAATTTCCACCCACAAAGAATCGACTGTAACAAGTCTGCCCGATGATTCAGAGAATCAGTGATGAGAATGTAAAGAATGACTTTCACCATCTGACAGTACAAATTGGAGACATTTTCTATTAACAAACAACCGACAATAGATCAATCTAACTACTCCCCTGCAAATGTTGGTGTTTCTTCACATGATCGAGTCAAAAAACTTTACACGACAAATGTTCAATATAAACAATGCATTAATAACATCATTCCTCTAAAAAGTATACAACTGGCTTCATTATGCTGTATAAACTTGTCATGAAGACAGTACAGCTCACATATTATCCTCCTTTTCAACAAGTTCAAAAAAAGTCTCAGAGCTCCCCAAAACATGTCTGTGAAGTGTCTTGCTAAAAACAATGCCCCTCTCTAGAAGTAGATTGCAGGCAGACTCAGAGGGTAGAAAATACACCTAGCTATGGGACTGTGACCCACCAGGAGGAGGGGTTACTTCTCTTTGTGATGTCATGAAGGGAAAATCTCCAAACAGTCTTTTTGAACACACGTTTTACACATGTTAATGTTAGAAAACCATGGTAAAGTGTATTTTCCATAATAAGTGATCTTTAAGTCTGAATGAAAGATGACATAATTCAAATTAAATCTAACTGAAAAGCCCAGTAGGATTCTGTTTGTCGACAAATTCTCTGGTAGTAATTAACAAGAAGTCAATTTTATCTTTGTAACACATTTTTCTCTATGTTCATGTTTTCTGTGTCACATGAGGAACAGGGATATCGTACAAAAGTTGATTCTGTCATTAACAAAAACTTCTCTGTAGCTGCATCTTTGACCTGGAAAAAACTTCTTCTCTCAGAGGCATCGCTGCCTAAATGAACTTGCTCAGGGACAAGGCTCCTGGTTTATAATTTCCTACGTTTGACAAGATGAGAAGAAACCATACTTTCTTTGTTCATTGAGGGATTGTGTCACTTCAATAAAAACAGACCTTTGATGTGTTGTATGCAGCAGCTGCTGCTTTCTCTCTTTTCATTGTTGTGTGTATCATACAGATAACTGCAACTCTGAGCCTGTTAAGAAGAGCAATGAAACTGTAAAAAGGTCCAGATTATTATAGTAAAAGAGAACCAATAAAAACACAGAAGTGTGCTCAAACAGCCTGCAGAGAAAAATAACCTGATAATATTAAGATCAATTTTAACTTTGAAAACATTATTTGCGCATTTATCATTTTTATTAACTGACCAATTAACTGTTTTTGCTGTTTTAGGGCAGCTTCACAGATATGCAGTATATCCAGTACTTCACAATACAAGGGTTTTATTTAGAATCATGCGTCACAATTCTGCTTTTCCTCCCAGAGTACAAAAAACAAGCTAATAGATCAGAGAATAAACGCTGTTTACAGATGGTAAATATGATAATGATAATATTTATTGGTGACAATGAGCTGGTGACTCATCCAGGGACTGTCCCCAGTCTTCCTTGTAGAAGGCAAACGCCCCTCTCCCAAGGAGAATATATTTCCTAATCCTATTAAGTTGTTAATTAGGGGAAGTAAACTTAAACCGTATTTTATAATTTGTTATCCTTTAAATTCTTAATGATTTGCCTAATTCACAAAGGACACTGAGTGAACTTGATGCAAAGCTAAATGTTAGACTAAAGAGAAGCATGACCTTCAGTAGTAAAAGAATAAAACTTTGTTTTGTGATGTAATCGAATCCAACCTCGGCCCTTTGCTGCATGTCATCCCACACTTTCCACTCCCAACATTTCCTGTCTATCTTCAGCAGACCTATCCAACAACAAAGGCAAAAATGTGGCCCCCCCACCACAAAAAACCACAAACTTAAATATATTGGTTTAAGGGCACAATTAACAAGAACATGAAAAGGAACTTGTGATAAATATTTTGTAAATTCATCATAAAAAACAGAATTTATTAAGTTCCAGCTAGAACTAAAAAGGCTCTGTGAGAACTGAAAGCTTTTAAAGCTTAGCATGTTTAATAGCATGATAATAAATGCTACAATTCACAGTAGATGTGTGTAACGTTTAGCTTTTATCAAACAGGAAATGGAAAGCCTGCAGATTATTTGGAAGCAGTATGTGTCCTAATATGTCCCAAAAGAGACTAAAGGGGGGTAAAGCCGAGGATTAATTTTTGTCCCAGAAGACCCCTGAGTGCTGTGACCTTTCTTTGAGGGGCTCAGTCTCAGTGAATGAAAACACACAGCAAAGAAGAGATTACAAACACACATAATGTCTCTGTCAGTGTGTTCTACAGTGCAGGGATGCAATTGGGTTTTAAGGACAACGGCACTAAACGGCTTGCTGATGTTTCAAAGCTTTTATCAGTTGAACAGACTAAAACTTGCATTTTTCACCTTTGTTGCAATACGTTTTTAACACATCTGAAGTGAATCTTTATCACATGTGGGAGAAGCTTATCTTCTGTGTAACCAGTGTAAGACAGACACCCTCTCTCTCTCTCTTACTCAACTCAACTTTATTTATATAGCACTTTAAACACAACATAGTTGATCCAAAGTGCTAAACATTGCAGAAAACAAAGCATTAGAAAGTAACAGACGAGAACAACAATAAAAGAAAAGAAAAGAAAAGAACTCAGGGCTCTCCTGTTAACACAAACAAGAAAACGTCAGACTCGATTTCTTGCTAAACTTGTTTCCACTTCACAGCTTCAAGATGTGAAACAATCCCACAAGACTCCATTAACAAGCCAACTTATCTGTTTGTCTTTGGCTAGTCACAACAAGCATTCTGTCATACTGCTGGAGTGTAAGCTCAGAAACAGTGCTAACAAACATCTCTTGTTAAGGCTTTTTCTGTGAAATTGTAATTGGCTGTTATGATAAATTTAGCTCATCTGGAGTCTTCAATAGCATGTCTGATGCTCCTTACACACGACCTATCTTGTCTTTTCAACTTTCCACAACAGCGACAGTTGCAAGACACTTGCATCGCTGCTAGCTAGCTTGTTCATTGTCCTCCTAGCCTTTTGTTCTGTTCTTGTCACCAGCAATGTATAAAATCAGATTTAATCAGTTAACTCAAGCAAGTTTCAACTGTGTGGCAGTCAAGATGGCAAATTAAATGTCAAACATGATGAAGTTAAAGCCATCCAGTGGAAGCTCAGATGGTAAAGGGAACATGCTGTATACTGTATGACATAATCTGTGGAAATTGTCACCAGTCAGTAATAGTTTGATATTTTGAGAAATAGGAGAATAAGCTTTTTTTTGTTGTTGCTGATATTAAGATAAGAAGATTGATACCATTCTCATGTATGTCTATTAAATATAGCTACAGCTAGCACGTGATTAGCTTAGCTTAGCATAATTCCTGAAAACAGGAAGAGGCAGGCATATGTCTTAAATCTAGTTTATAGTGTCGACCCTCCAGCCTTTACAGTCTTAAATGTCAAACTATTCCTTTAGGTGCTTTATATGCATTTTGAATAGGTTAAAACATGCAATACATTAAAATGTAAAAATATGTTAAACAATACAATACAATTCACATCAATATGGCTCCCACTGATATAAAAACGAGGATGGAACCTTAAGCAAGAACAATATGCAGAGTGAGTGTGTCTGCAAGCAATTACATTATTAAACAAAACCCAGCTGACAATCAGCTGCAGTAGCTCAGTATTATGAAAATGATATGTTGCCTGGAAAGTGCAGCTGTGCAAGCATTCCTGCCATATTTACAGAAAAGCAGCATTTTGCAGAATCTGCACAGCCAGCTGCAATTAGAAATAAAAGATACCGGTTGTTGATTATGCTGAGGATATGGAGATCACTTCCACTCGGCTCAGTGAGTCATCGAGCCTTCAGCTCTGTGACAGGCAGCAAACCCCCCAGCTAGCTTGTTTGTTCCTGTCATGTCTGTTACTGAGAGCATCATGCTTGATACGCAGTTTGAGTATGTGTGTATGGAAAATGATCAGGTTTAACTTAGAGATGCAGCATTTTTATGTCATATTTATGTCAGAGGAAAAGAAGACCACTAAACAACTGGTTAAAAAATTGTGGATGTGACAGTAAGTGACTCAGTAAGTCGAGTTTTTACAGCAAGATAAAAGGTAAGGGATTTTTTTTAGAACTTTCTAAGGCTCCACTGCAGTGGTGAAGAACACGAGCTTTGTTTCTGCCAAGCTATCGATATCATTTAAAGTAGAGCACTGGCAGGTTGTTCATCTTCATAATCTCACAGACTTCACAGAAAAGTCCTTCTTGGAGGGCAGAAGAAATATTGGCTTGAATTCTTGTGAACTGGGGGGTTGTGGGGAGCTCCAGTTTCACTGGGACACCATCCATGCAATTAAAAAGAGATGAGCAAATAAAATCAATGAGGATCGCTTACACTATGGTGTCAACGGACTCAACAGAGGACAACACAGGACTATATCTTAATTTGGAGAAATAATGTGCTGACAGGCCCAGCCAAGCACTTGCAACAAGGGAATAACTGGCTTTTGTAAATAACTTCTCATTAAGAGAGAGAAGGACTTTATTACTTCCCTGTAAACCAATTAGAATAGAATGAACTGTCGGCTAAGCCCCTCCCTTAATTAGCAGGTATATACTTTACAGTCTGTCCATTCTCGTGGCATAATGATAATGGTATTGTGGATCTACCACTTAAAATAATTTGTACTTATCAAAGTCCCTAAGAAATGTAACTGCTGTGTTGTAACGTATTTACAACGGAGAGAACCAATCACAAGATAGAAGGCGGGACAAACTTTGGGATGAATTGGATTGAACTTTAGCTTCACCACAGATTGGTTAAAAACAACAAAACAGGAGGAGAAAAATATGGTTAATTTTTATATTTTAATGTAAAACACTCTGTAAATGCTTTATTGAAATATATTTGGCACCTTATGGCAGATAAATGAACATTTGACACAGGAACTCTGGATTGAAACAGGAAAAATGCAGTTGCAGACTTGTACTTCATTTTAGAAAGAAGTGGACAAAATAAATCCTCTTTATTCTAGTCAGTGATTGAGAATTCAGATGGGTGAAATGAACAACTTTAGGCTGACTTTATCAGTTTTAGCTAATTAGCTAATTTATGTTTAACATCAGCTTCAGGAGTTGATTAAATAAAGCTGTCTCCTGCTGACTGTTGTTTTTCTCCATAAAACTGGTATTAGAGTTCTTTAAAAAACGCACTTGATGGCGACCTACAGTGCTTGCTTGGACTGAGGAGATGAGAAACTTTGTTCAGGTATTGTGATGTAGAGCTAGTTAGTTTAGTATTATATGTTTGATAGAGACAAAGGCTTATCAAACGTTTTTTTATTTTACACATGACTTTTAAATTAGTAAGTTGGGGCTGCTGGAAAGTCTCCAAATTCAAAACTTGGCGTACTGGGCTGGGGCCCCAAGGGGATGCCTGCCTTGCCTGTTGACAAACAGCGCCTGTGTCTACATGCTAACACCTCCAGCTTGTATGTTGCATTATAAAAAACACAATATACTGTATATCTTTGTATTTTGGGGGGGGAAAAAAAGAAAAAAAAAGCCTAACAACATACTGAGCTGAAATGATTATGTAAGACTTGACGACTGTCAAAAAATGGTGTTGACTTTATAATTTAGCCTGAAAAGCCAGAGTGCTGCGTGAAAAGCAGCACGAGTCCTCTTTCTCTGTCTGTCTGCCTCTCTCTTTGTCTTTCCCTGTCGCTCCCTCTCCCTCTCTCTGTCTCTGTCCCTCTCTTTCTCTCTCTGTGAGGGTATTTTAACAAGGTGCTGACAAGAAAAATGATAATGATGTGTCTGTCATGATGCGTAGCTGAGAAAATTTGTCATCATGGCAGGTGACGGATGGTCTGGTATCCTCCATTGGCCAAACCATGAATTCTTTCCCTGAACATTCAAACACATCCACCTAAAAGCACACACACAAACACACATGGACACACACACACGCACGCACGCACACACACACACACACACACACACACACACACACACACACACTCAGAGACACACACAAACACAGTTCAAAGTTGGGAAGCCTTAAAATCCCTCAGTACAGGAGGTACACACAGGTATATCTCATCCTTCCTCAGATTTGTGCTCATTGTTCACTGCAGTCTGTTTCCCTTTGCAGCATGAAAGCCATGACGTCGTTACGGTAACCTTTACAAGCTGTCATCTCCTGTACTGTGACTGTAACTGAGAAATGTACGACATGGCGCTGAAATCTATTTTCTTTCTCTGCAAAGTGATAGGTTGACTATCAAAGTACTCGCCAAGGTCATTTTAGCTTCAACTTCACACAGATTTAAGAGACACACGCAGCAGAAGCACATTTTTTCTTCCTGGTAATGTTTGTAAAACTGGCTGTATAATACTGTTATTACATCATCCAACATCCATCATGTTTGTGTTTATAGATTTGAAGTTCATTCATAAATGGCTATCAAATTGAACTACATCCTGGAATATACTTGTCGTCTGAATCTTGTAGGTGCTCATCTTGTACGATGTTAGTGTGACTCAATAATGCCTGTGACTCTGCCTTTTACATGTCATTTAACGACATTGTTATTTGTTTTATTTTACTGTAATTTCCAAAGTGCAAAGCCAATATGTGATTAATATGAGAAATAAAAAGAGGAAATGTTTAACATAAACTCCAGAAAGAAACTTCAGAGAAATATGTGTGAAACTGCACAAAACTTTTGTTAAAACAAGGTATCTATATGTAGTGTGGTGCAAAAAATAACATAACCTTAATCTATGTGGAACATTGTAGCATTGATTGAAGGTTTTTTATTTTTTATTGTGGAGGTGGAAAACAAATCAAACATTTAGGTCACACATCAGAAGAGAAGACCGGCAAAACTCTTCCAACTAGAGTTGCAGTTTTCAGACGATGAAAGAGACACAATTTGACTTCAAATACAACAAATTATAAAAAAAAAACATTTGTTCACAGTGTTGTGCAAGATTATGCCAAAATGATTCATTATTTGAACTCAACAGAAAACCAGCCGTGCTATGTGACTTTCATGTGCAACTTTAAATCTGTTGTTTTGCATGAGAGAGAGAGATTGAGAAGGAACGAAGTGGACTCCATTCATGGTTTAGCGCTTTCTAAAAAGTTGTTGTGTGCAGACATGTCAGGAGTGGAAGCTGATGTCGCCTTGTGTTTTGAGATTTTCAGATTAAGGGGAACAAGAAAACGGCATCCCATAAATGTTTAAGAGGAAGCAGGAAAACAAAGGAGTTCACAGTGCTGGTGTTGCGCTCCATGTTATTGTTGTTGTTGTTGAAATTAGGTTTGAAAGATTTAATTTTTTATCCCAACAGTTATTAGGGTAAAAATTCAGCACGATAAAGCCATTTGGAAGGAACAATGTTTTTCAGACTTGTAATTTTATTGTCTAAAATACCTAAAAGGCTCGAAAGTGTTTATAACAATAACTTTTACATGTCAGTGCAAATCCACTTACTGAAGTAAAAGAGTCTGTAATTCAAAAATGTTTTTCACCGTCAAGAAATACTGTCAAGAATCCTTCAAGCCTTACATACTCAGATGTTATCTCCCAGGCTTATATAATGCTTTACTATTTTAAACTCAAATGTGGCCATGGACCTAATAATCCCACAGACTGCACACACACACACACACACACACACACAGCATGAACTGAAGCCCGTTTCATTACCTTCTTACCGTATTCAACACATTATACAACTGCCCATAATTATCAAGCCATTCACCTGAAAGTGAAGACATTTTTTTTATGAGGCAGCTTGATGTATGTAGTCTGCTCACAAAAGTGACGCTCGGCCGTGTCCATTTTCTGTTCTCACTATAGCTCAGCTTATTCTTTTGTATGGACAGTCACAGACATAGGTTGCTCTGTTGGCTACATCATATGAGTTTTAAATAACCCTCTCGTCTAAATGAAATGTAGGCACCATTTATGCAATTACTGTAAGAAGCAGCTGCATTTTCCTCTCATGACATTTCAGCATTTCCACCATTTAAAAATATTCCAGCCATATCTGTAAGTATGAGTATACTGTGCCTTTAAACTGAAGCCCTGGTGTTATAAAATGTTTGCCTGTTTTCCATGATTGTGGTATTTTAAAGTTGTTGCACTAATGTTTTGAAGTTTCTACATATTAAAATAAGTCCTATTTACTTTGGAGGAGCTTTCTGCCAGCTAAAGTTAAATGTTGTTTGGCCACTTTTATAGAAAAGACTGAAAACTATTTTTTGATTTGCATGATTTGATTTAAAATTTGTCAGGGGCTCAGAAATATGGTCTCAAATTATCTTGGTAAAAAAATGAGTATTAAACATGAATGCTACCGACTGTGCTTTTTCCATCTGTTTGATGGGACTGTGTGTCGAATGAAAAGCACATAGAAGGACCGCATTTAAATTGCAGAGGACAGGTTTAAATTCATGCAGATTTACCTGTGTATTTTCCCCCTTGAGATTTACTGTCTTCAATTAAAGCAACGATAAGTTAAAATGATGACTATAACACACATCGGTCTATTTTGTTGCCTTCAGTGTGTCTTTATCTCAGAACTCTTTATCCAAAACCAGAGGTTGTGATAGTCTCTACAGTTTAGATCAGCGCCTATAAGGTCAAATGAGGTCGACAGCTTTGTATTAATAGGGGAGGAAATATCTGTGACTCTTACTCTTCCTTCCTTTCTTTCTTTTTTTTTTTTTTTAACTATTTCTATTACAGCCAGGAAGCCCTGTTCCGCTTTAGCTGTGGAAGTTTCAAACCTAATAAAAAGCCTCGAGTCTCCTTTTCTCAAGTTTTACCAATCAATGGTATCAATAGTGACATTTCAGCGTGAACAAAGTCCTCAGGTAAATGTCAATGAGGGTTCTTCAAAATTGAAGGCCTTGCCTCTAACCTAACCCTCTCTAATAAGTGATGATTTGAAAGGATGGCAAAGACAGACTGTGTTGCGGGTACGATCCATAAATTTCTATAATGCAAAGATATGCTCCAGCGGTGAGAAGTGACCTGTGATACATTTAGAAGATGTCTCTGAAAGGCAAATCAATATTTCTTGTGAGTTGCATGGTAAGCAAATCGAAGTTCTTTAGCAATAGATAATGAATACAAAATGTCAGAAGGCATAGAAAAAGGAGTGAAAAATAAACATCCCTTAGGTTTTACATTTCTAATTATAATACCTTCAACAGAGCTGCAAAAAAAGGGACAAAAAACAAAGTCTGCACAAAAAGTGTTCCAAAATTAAAAATCCACTTTTTCAACACCTCAAGGGCGTCTTTGTCTAACCAGATACATCAGTCTCTTGCAACAACAGCTTTTCCCATTACTGTCAAGCACAACGTCCCTTCGCGGCAATAGATTTGCCTCTTCACAACTGAACAAGACACTAACTTTTTAACACATGTCATAAAGCTGCAAGACATCTCATTCAGTGCATAGGGGCCTGTGTTGATCTGAGACTTCAGACGTGCCATCGGAGAGAACAAGCGGTACGTCATCTGACGGTTGGTTTCTCCAACGACAGGCCTGTCACATAACAGCCAAAAGCTTCCGAGTGCAGCTCGCTTGACACACAGCCTTCAGGGATGCCTCTAAAAAAAAATATTTAAAAAAAATGTCGCGCCATTTGAAAAAAAATTGGTAAGTGTGGGTGGGAGGATGAGATTGGGGTACATAACAAATACAGCATTGGCCCACAAAAGATCCAGAGGGAGCACTCTATGTGCCTCCTTGGTATCCATTTAACAGGAGGGCTTACAGCAGCCAGCTACTTACAGCCTAACTGAAGTGCTATATTACTCAGTGAGCTCAGCTGGAAACACTATAGAAAATGTGTTTGCCTAGGATCTGCTCTCCTTTATCAATCCCAAACAGCAGGGACCAGAGCTTTAAGCACCATGCCAGGGTTCCAGCAATAGCAAACAACATTTCGGATGGAGGAAAAAAAAAAAAAAAAGAGGAGGAATGGTTGCACCAATAAGATTTCAGTTTTGTCTCTGCAAATCCGTTAAAGCTGAATCTAACACAGCACATCCTGCTGAATTCCCACAGAGAAAATTCAAAGACATGTCGTTGGAAAGTAACATGCAGACTTGGAAGGGAAAGTTCAAGTATCCACACAGACACACAGACAGACAGACAGACAGACAAACTTTAAAGGAAAGGGAAAAAAATAATGTAGGGCAGCTGCAAGGGCACTGGCTTTGAATCAGAATCTGTTTTCTCTTACCGATAAAGAGGTTCCACTCAGCGTCTAGGTCTGCCTGGTTGGCGAGACACCCCCTCATGACGTTGTGACAGTAGTTGTGGCAGGGTTTCAGCCCGGGCATGCCGCGGCAGTAAGGGCAGTACAGCATCTTGGTCAAGGCTCTGACACATGCTGGAACTACATTGACCTGTAAAACAAAGAGACAAAAAAAAATGTGAAAATAAATATAGAGAAGAGATGCATATCTGACAGGGGGGTAAACTTGTGAAATAGCCGTGAATACATTTTAGAAATGAGGCATGAGCATCAGTGTTCATGCTGTGTCTTGTTTAGTCTCAGTGTTTTGTACATCATCACTTTTACTTGTATGTGTTTTAGTTATAAAAGGGAAGGTATAAAAAGCTAAAGCTTCTGTCTAACCTTGTTCCTTCAGAATCTTTGTTTCTTTTCTTTGCTAATTAATCGCCTGATTTATTCTATTTATAATTAAAAAAAACTATGATGCATGTTTTGGTGGTGATGGAGGCTGGCTGATAAACAAATGGAAATTAACTGTATGTACCACAGGGCTATAATTAGAGATATACAAAGCTGATCAATGTTTAAATACAAACATTTAATGTTGCTATATTGGATGAACATACTAAACCTCGACAGTTTTTTCATTTTTAAACACAAGATACGCTGTTATTGGCTTCCTGCTGCTCTAGACGAGACGTGACTAGAAACAAGATGTATTAGAGCAAAGTTGTAATACATGCCCAACCCCGCAGCTCAATCAAACTTCCCTGCGAACAGAGCTGGTTAATCGGAGGATTTGGTTAACTCATAGCTTCACATTGCACATAAATTGACACGGAATGACTGTCATCTAAAAACACTTACGTGACATGAAAATAAACAGTGAATAGGATATGTTATTCTTCTTTTTCCTTGACTCAAACAGCTTCATATGCAAGGTCGTCCAGTCCATGTAAACATGACGTTAACACGGCTCTGACAACAAAACAGCTGGACAGACACTCTTTGTCGACAGTCTAGAGCTAGAGAGACATTTACAGAGGATAAGTTGATTACCGCTGTATTTATGTGTAAAATGTCCCACATTCTTCCTTTAAGTACTACAAGACGTCCCTCTGTGATGTGAAGTCTTTTCAAGCGCCCTAAATCTCTGAGTTGTTTTATGACACAAAGAGAAATGGAGAGTCTGGATTAAACAGTTCACTTGCAGCCATAAGGTGACATTTAAAAAATGTTTTTACTGAAACTTTTTGAGGTTTCTAAAGACATCATAACATACAAACCACGATGCAGATAAAGCATCAATAGCAAGGAATGCATTTGCTGTCCAAACTTGAGAGGGAAATGTCAGACACTATTCAACTTTTGACAAACACCCCCAAACAACATCACATCCTCTGAAGCCTGAAATGTGAAAACCAACCAGATAAAACTGAATGACAAAAGGTTTACAACTCTGTCCATCTCCATTGTGTGTGAGGGCTGTGCCTTTTGTTGTTTTGCCATGTCACTGTAGCGGCCTGAGTGAAAGCGACAGGATTCTCACGTCTACTTCCCTTCAGAGGTGGGGATGCAGAACCAAGAGTACATCTGATAATTGGCCTGTCAGCCTCTGTATTCATGCCTGACTTTAGATGTTGTCCAGTAAACACTCTGGAGACTGCTGGGATGTGTGTGTGTGTGTGTGTGTGTGTGTGTGTGTGTGTGTGTGTGTGTGTTGGCAGATTGGTCAGTGGGTGTAACAAAAAAAGAAATACTGCACAACTGGAGACCATCTCTTTACTGCAAGGGTTAAACTGTGGCAAAGGAATCAATCTAGCAGGTGCAGAAAATGATTTGAAGAGACGGTTAACAAAACATGAAAGAAGTTTAATTTTAGAGTAAAACCAACGTCATTCATCAGAGGAAAAGAGTGATCAATTTGACATTTCTAAAGATCAGGTCAATTCAAGATGTATGCCTTAAAGAGCTTTGCTATCTGCAAAGCCTCACACACCTGCTTCTCTTAGAACCCAATGACTTAGATAAGGAAAAACTAAAAAAAAAAAAAAAAAAAAAAAAAAAAAAACTCTTAACAAGAAAAAATTTAAGAAACCTCTGTGAGGAGCAAAACAAAAGACAAGAAAGCCATCTGCATGAAAGATTAAAAATGCAATGAGTCAGAGCTCTAATGCTAAATGGATTAATTAATTTTAGGGTTACTCGTTGTATTCTGTTTTCTTTTATTATTTGTCGTTTCTAAAGTAGCCCTACTGTCGTAAGAAAGGGAAAACAGAGAGAGAGAGAGAGAGAGACAACACAAAGCCAGATGATAAATTGAAGATGAAGATAAAGGTGAGATGGACCATAAAAAGAAGAACATCTGTCTACTTCTGTACTTCCATGACAACATCTGAGGCTCCGAGATGACATCCACCTTCATTTTCCATCCAGTCTGCTCGGCTGTTTGTCTTTGATTTTGCTGCTACAATGACCAGACCACCTGTTTGTGTGTGTGTGTGTGTGTGTGTGTGTGTGTGTGTGTGTGTGTGTGTGTGTGTGTGTGTGTGTATGTGCGCATGTGAGTGTGCATAAGTGGGAAAAAGACAAGAGCAAAAAGACAGAGGTGTTCACTGTCATGAATTTGCTTGCACTGCTGCTTGGCAGCTGGCAACAAGGATCAAATGAAGCGTCTGTGACATTTGCAATCTGCCACCGACGTCACGCGACGTCTCGTAAGAAGGCCATTAGACGAGGCTGCTGCAGCTAGCTGTCATTTCAAGCGCTGTGTGTCATCCGCTGGTATGTGCCCCTATAAATTGTTAAATCAGTGTGGGATGTGGGAGTGTGCATAACATATGGAAATGTTTTCAAAAACAAGGTTTGTTTGATTAAACACATTTCAAAGTTGACATGAACAGAAACCAGTTATGTATGCAGTTTCTGTGACATCATGGGAGAAAGGGGTGACATAATCTGAATTTAGAGTTTACTGCTTTTAAGATATAACTATATAATCTAATGTGGTCAAAGACGTTGTTACTGCATGACAATATTGGTGTGTGTGAGCCTCTGTGAGTGTGCCTGTGTGTGTGTGCCTGTGTGTATGTGTCAGGGCCTGTGTGTCTGTGCCTGTGTGTGTGTATGTGCTTGTGTTCGTGTGTGTAACTACAGAACAGTAATTCAAGCCTGGTAACCAGACACATCTGCAGGCTTCTGTTTAATTTCCCCTCTCAGATGTATCTGGTCCCCCCTTTTTAGACAGATTTTCATCCTACATGATTCAGGTTGAACCAATCACAACTGTTGATCTTGTGTAGGGAATGTTTGATACAATGACTGATTGGCTGGAGGAGCAGTTTGGAAGCTTTCTTGTAAAGATGGGTGACTTTGGAAGAATCTTATTCTTCTATTGTGTCAGTATTAAACTAACTGAATCCCTGTTATGTACTAGTTGTACAAGTTTACTATGAAGTGATTAATCATCAATATCAGTGTAATTCTGGTATACATTGAAATAGTATTTTGGAACTAGTTTATAACCTATCATATTGGGCTACATCATACTTACTCTGATTCATTAAATAAAAAGCATTTTTTTGGCCGCTTCAAACGCCCGTTGGAAATCCAAAATGACTTAAGCGACCCCCCCCTGAGTTATTTGTAATCCATTAATGGCATGGCATGGCACAGCTACAGTCATTTATTGATGTAAATGCTTAAGATCTGAAGTTATGGTCAACTTAAAACCAATGTTACTTTGTTTCTAGTTCCCAAAAACAAACATTAAGTGGCATTAAAAATTGGAGTCACAATGAAAATGTTCCCCTTAAAAGCCGTACACACACATTTATAATGAATAATTAAGATCATTCTTATAAAATGAAAGGAAGCTTTAAGGACAATATGCGATAACTGTTTTACAATATTTGTAAATAATTATTCGTTTTTTACATGAAAATTTCTAAAAATTATAATTGAGACTAATTATTAACAGACTTGAACATTCCTGTTGATGTACGATCTGCTGACACTGTCTCTGTTTTTAAATCCAGACTTAAGACACACTTTTACACACTTGTCTTTTTGTCTGATAACTTGTTTTATCTGTTTTACGTATTACAGCCTTGTTGTGCAATCATGTGATCTAAGCTTATTTTGTCATGCTTACTTGATAATAATCATTTTTCCGTAACTTCATGTTTTAACAGCTTTTAACTTCCTTCATGGATCGTGTTGTTTATGTTGAAAGCACTTTGTGCCTCTGGCTTGAAAAGTGCTATATAAATAAAATTATTGTTACTATTATTACTGTGTTGTCACACATTATCTCATTAGCATATATAACAATGTATTAGAAACCTTATAGTTAATGTAAAATGTACTTATTTTATTTAAGAGTTATATAGCAACCTTCATGTTCCTGTCACTGTCATTATACTACATACATGCACCAGTCTTTAATTTCTACATGTTCTTGTTCCCAGGCACTCCAGGAGGGAGTAGAGAAAAATAACGAGGAAAAGCAGAGAAACGAAGAAAGAACTGACTGGGGAGAAATCCAAAGACGTTGCCAAAGACACAGAGAAACAAACAGAGAGAAAATTGAGAGACAGACACGGATGAAACAGACGGAGAGAAAACCGGACAAGACACTTGCAGACAAACAGAAGGAATGGACAGGTGCTGCCGCCATATTTGGACAAAAATCAGAACCAAACACATGCCAATCACAGTATTTGCTTTGCAGAAAACTGCCTCTTATTTCCCACTGAATATTTAACTCACAAATTCACACTATTTATTCTCTATAATGATGCATTTCCTTTTCTGTATGTGTCATATTCTCCCGAAAGGTTTAAAAATGAACCTCAAATTTTATTTTGACCCTTTTTTCTATTAGTTAACTTTTTTTTTGTGTTCAGCTGTGTTCTGGCAGCCATACAAATGTACGCTTAAGATATCAGTGTGGTCAGTCTGTGGCTGCACAATATTGTCCATATATATATAAAAAATATATATATATAATATAAATCCCTGCGTCCAATCTGACTGCCTCGTACAATTCACCAGTCTGCAGTAACTGAGAGAAGGATGAGACAGATTTTAGATTGGACTTCAACTTCCAGTCGCATCCTCATGCATCTCCAACCATCTCCCTCTCTCTTTCCCCTCCCTCCTCAGTGACTCAAGCTCCACAGATTAAATATAACATTTCCCTATCAAGCTATTTGAGTCATTTTATTTCACAGAATCATTTGCATAGAAATATATTTGCTGCAGTGACAGGAGAGAGAAAGAGAGAGAGCCTTTTGTTTTCTATGCTGGCTCATGCCCAGCCAGTCCCTGTACCTGGGCAGGGGCATTAAATACACTTTAAAGCACAGTCATTAAACAAAGAGCTAGACGATAGGATACCTGTACAATAAATCAGCTACATAAATGTGCTGTTGCACTGCTATAGTAGAAATATTTGCAGTAAGACAAACTAACCTCAAGACAATATACTTTACTGTATCATCCACTTAACATTGGAAAACATGCAAATGTAATTTTTTACAAGTACCATCAAACACAATTTCTTGATTGATTAAAATACAGTAGGGACTTTATTACCAAGCTATATGATAATTTGATGTTACCTTATGTGGATGGAATATAAAAGGTATATGTAATGAAAATTGCAAACAGAGAGAAGAACTGCTTCAAATGTCAATTAATGCAGTTAGCGAAGTATGAGCAAATAAGTGATACTGTATTAAACATGATGTTTAAAAAACATAACAAGATAAGAAGTGTTTTATGAACAGCTCAGACAATGTCCAATGACTTCCTGTTTAAATTCAGGCTGTTTGGATCCTAAATCACTGACAAATTGGTATAATATCAAACTGTGTGTGTAGTGGGTGCTACTTTGTTAGACATTTTCCAGCTTGAACATTTAAAGTACAGCATTTATTCACGACAATATAAATAATAAAATTGGGGATGGGGCACTGGTGGTGGCCTAGTGGTTCGTTTGAGTTCAGAGGCTGCAGTTTGGTTTGAAACCCGACCTGCGGCTCCTTTCTTTGCCACATGTCATTCCCCACTCTCTCTCTCTCTCTCTCCACGATATCCGACTCTATCCACTGCCATATGTCTCTAATGAAGTCATAATAGCCCCAAAAAATATATTTTTAAAACTGTTGGGATTACTCTGTTTCATTATTCTGTTAATTCCGATTCAGTTCAACTTGGCTCAATTTCGACACAGCAGTTTATTTGTGAGACATAAAAAAAAAAAACTGGGGAGCTGTTTTGAACATCTTCACTGTGTAGCATCAGTGTGGCTCGTTAGTGGCAACCAGAGAAATCTCTCACATGCTGCAAGTCGTGTTTAAAGCTGCCCCTGAGCTTTGTGAGCCTCTACAAAATTTGCATTAAAACGTCGCCTCCTAACACAATTATCCAACAGGAGTTTTTTTTAAATTTTTTGACATGACTGCTGTGAGTGTGCCCAGCAGTCGCCTGGTGCCCTGGATGAAGGGTAATCTGATAATCTTGTTAGCATTTATTTACAGTCGAGTAGATGGAGTATTTCACAGCAGGCGGAGGGTGGGACTGAAAGGCGAGATGCCACGGATCCAGAGTGAGATTAAAACACTAATCTAGTCATCTGATGTTTAAGTGCTGTGTGATAACACCACCTGGAGAGCATGTGCTCGAGTGCCAGTCGGGGTGTGAGGTTTATCTCTGCGCTGGAGTCAGAACTCAGATCATTGACTTAAGTGAAAATAGAAATGCTACAATTTTAATTTCTCCACTACATTAAAAAATACAAATTCTAATTTTGATGGAAAAATATCAGTACTGCAATGGTGTTATGGAAAATAAAAAAGATCAAACATATTTGTATAACTGCTCATAATGCAGAAAAATAAACCATTATGTTTCATTTTCAATTAAAGTTATTTAAATCATAATTTTGGCTTTTTTTTTGTTAGAGTAGCTTTGAATTTGTGCTGTTGATAGAGGTTTTTTTTAAGGAGGTGTTCGCACATCTCATTAAGTAGGTGTGTAGGGCGACAAACTATTGTCAAGAGTGTTGCACACACTTGAGAAAGGTTCAGAGGGACTGAAACGTTGTGATTTTTCTTTAACAAATTGGTGATACTTATTAAGAGTAGTGTGCAGGATTTTTTATTTTCAAGCTGTTGAAAAAGATGAAGCCAATTTTGATTTTCTATACAGTGCTGTGTTGATTCTACTCATATAATAGTCTTTTCATACATTTTGTATAATACATCTTTAAATAACTGAAGCTTTTAAGTAATTGAAGAGGAGTAAAAACTACATTATTATCCTCTGAATTTCATTCATTCATTTATTTTTTGAATAGAATAACCATTATAATAGCTGAGTAAAAGTGATACGTTGTATTCAATCTTTCATACACAAAAGGGGAGTGTGCTGTGAGGGACAGAGAGTATTCTGTATTTATAGAAGCCTACTCATTAGCTGGCTTCATCAAAGGAGCCGTTTGAGGGTTTGGCCAGCTGTTCAGCTCTGAAGTAAGCATTAACCTTATTTAAGATCAAACAGGAATAATTATAATTGCATTGAGCCTGATCAATAATAAAGAACGGCATTTTTAAGTTCCTCCCATTACTACTCCAACAGGAAGGAGCCTTTACACTCAGCTGGAAATGAATACCTGATCAGACACATCCAATAACCACATCATTATAACAAAGCCACTAGGTTTGATATCATAACAAGAGGTAACTCTTAACGACACTCTTGGAAGACATCACCTTGTCTATCCGACGGGGTGTTGTTATGCACATATGGCGTGAACTCCCTTTAGGGGGTAACAAAGGGGGGAAGAGCACGGATGGTAGAAATTGCTTTGTGCCAAAAAAGTAATGAAGTTGTGAGAAATGACAGTGACTTTGCGAGCTACCAAGGCCAATCAAGGGGAACACAAGTGGGACAGTGAGCATGCTGCCAAAAAAAAAAAAAAAAACCTCTCAATAGTTCTGTCATAATCATTGTGACAGGCTGCGTTTCTTCGCACTGATTGGACAAGGATGTAAGACTGCATTGCTGCCCCAGTGTCCCTACTCAATTCCACAGCCATTAGTGTCAATAGCAATATGAATGATCTGTCAGTGTGCAAATCAGACCACCATCTGCTTCAGGAGAAACATGTGCTCGGTCGACAGCACACGCCTGTGTAAAAAAACTTCACTTAACGCCTCTTATTTCTTCTTGATCAAAGATTACATTAGAGGTTATTGCAATACATATCTTAAAATAAAACTGCAGGTTAGAGAAAATACAAAACATACACAGGAACAACATGCTCACAAGAGGTAATGGTGAACCATGACAAACTAACCTTGTGCTGCACTGACTATAGGAAGCTAATTCTTTTGGACTCATACCCTCAAAAAACAAACAAGTAAAATAGGACAAAATAGAGTTAAAATGAGAGACTAAAACAATTGTTTGCCTTTTTTTAGATTTTCAAGAAAAGCTCATCAAGCATAATTGCAGCTTATTACAGTTAGAGGTAACAAGGAGATTCAGTACTTAAGCATTGTACACTTCCTTGGCCCTGGCACTGATGGAAGAGGTGGGCTTCGAGCACAAGGACGGGCACGCAAGGTGGACATTTAGTGTAATTGATTCCTGACTTCCATATATCGAGAAATCCTGGAATTATGAATGTTTCTGACCAAAATGATTCAAAATAAGCGACAAAGTCAGTAAAGTTGAGAGCATGTTCTCTGTGTTGCTCTCCGATGTGCGGACACAGACTCGATGGCGCATCTTTTTTTGTAGTCTGCCTGTAAGCACTCTTTATGATCACCTAAAGCCACCATCGCACCATGTCTGATTGATTATAGAAGGCAGACTCAAAGGGAAAGGACAAATACCTAGTTGTAGGAGTGTCATCAACCTGGGGGAGGAGTTACTGCCCTTTGTGATGTCATGAAGGGTAATTCTCCAAACAGCCTGTTCGAGCACACAGGCAAAAGAAGGAGATGATGGATGGCTAGGGACACGTATTAGTGTTAAAAAAAAAAAAAACATGGAATTGTGCATTTTGCATAATATGTGAACTTCAACAAAACCAGGCAATATCTTAACTGCTCATATTAGTCCATTTGGAAGGTGTAAACAAATGCTATTATTTAAGTAAGTATTCACATTCACTCTGATGCCGCAGTTTGCTTTTCAAATGTATATAATGTCTATATATTTAGCTATTTATGTGTACCTAAGGTATGCACTACTGTGTACTCTGATTTACCCTTAATATGTGAAATGTTCTTCTGGCATTTGGAAACCAGCACTGTGTGTTTCAGTCCAGCTGAATGGCATATTTGTGTATATTTTGGCGTTGCACAGTTTGCTTTAACAGCATCACAAAGATCCTCACAAATAGATGAAGATGCCCACATATATTTGCTCTTGTAAACCGCAAACATGCCAATACACAAGTACATTTAGAGGCTGAGAGTGGCTTTACGATAAGCAACTGTGTAAACTTGAGATGAATACAGTAAGAAATCCTCTCGGTACACAGCGGCACAGATTGAGCTGGATATGACAGTGTGTGCACTAAAGTTGTCATTGATAATAAAACACGGTCTGCAGCACATTCACTAATCATGTCTCCTTTCTGTTCTGCTCTGTGAACTTTACAGTCTCCCTACACTCAGCATGTTAAATGTACGACGGAGCCAAAGGCAATTCCAGAGAGGCCCCACTAAAATCAGTTGCTGTCAAATCAATGAATGTCTCCGACTGACAGAATAATCCACATGTGAGCAGCTGTGCATTCATGACACAACACGGTGGTGCTCTGCAGGCCTCTGTGACCCACACAAGTCAGCTCAAGTGTCTGTCGTAGGCGAGGCATGGGATCTACCGCTGATCTACCTCGACACATACCAGGTTATGTAGCATGTCTGGAGCAGTGGTTGGGATTGTTTCTTTAATTTACCAAGACAAGTGCGAACACGTTAAAAGCAGAAACCACGTTTTTTGACGGCCAAGCATGGTGTTCGTCTCTTGTGGGTACCAGACCTGCACTCACTACATTGTTATCCATCTGCCACTGTGCCTCCTGGATTAAAACACGGCACTCACCCTGTGTACGTCTGGAGGTCTGCAGCCCTGCCTGAATGTCATGGCCAAACAGGCCTCCTGTGGCTGCCAAGAAACCTCTGGACAAATGTCACAACACCGGTGCTGACAACCTCCTCTAAGTGCTTGTTAAATAAAGATGTGGTGCCATACACTTCTCAAGTCAAGGTGCAAAAAAGTGCTCATAAGATGTGATCTGGGTTGGCACAGTCCACAGATGTGACATATTTTCAATAGCTGTTAGATAAGATGGATGCATAAGGGTAGTCTTGAGTGGAGGGATGGATATTTTCCCTATTTTTTTTGTCAATTTTCTTCCCGATTGTATTTTGTTCTAAATGCCCTCCCACTCGGAATCCCGCAGAAACAGTCTGTCTCCATTATATTTTGAAAATTGGGGAGCATAGACTGTAAAAAGGCGTATACAGTACATTTCTTTATTATCCTTTCATATTGTGTCCTTGTGTTTCAGACCGCATGCTGTCTTTCATGTCTTCCAACATTCTGCAGTTCACCGCAGATCAAAATCTTTTAATTAAAAAGGACATCTTTGGTGCAGCACATTTCCCGATGACGTGCCAACCTTTTTGAGCCAGTTGCCATCTGCCATCACAGCACTGTGGCTGAGGCCTTATCCCCAGCAAGCTGTGAGAGCTACGAGCCAGCGAGAGAGAGAACGAGAGAGAGAGAGAGGAGACAGACAGAGAGAGAGATGAGGGGAGACAAGTTTGTGCCGTGCATCTGTAGTGAGTGAGTGGGCCTCAGCTGAGAAACATGGATGGAGCTGACTCTCTCATGGAGGAGGTCACTTCATCTGCCCCGAGGAGAACCTGCTGTGAAAATGTTCTAGTCCACAATCTGCTTATGCAACGTATTCATCACAGTTGAAGAAACTGAAAGACATAAACGTCGGCTGAATCAAGTATAGGACACTCTACCTTCTCCATTCTTTGTTTGGATGAAAACTATTTGTTTCTCTGTCCATGTTTAATGAGTTTAGGTTTGCTTATAAATGGGTTCATGGTGTATCAGATATAATGAATAAAAAAAACCCAGAAATGAACAAATTTAACTGCAAGAATATTTTGGAAATTATTGAACAAGAGTCCAAAATCCCAGAATATTATACAAAATCAGAAAACAGCATTAGACCAAAACTGGAAATAAACTATACTCCTTGGCATTTTTATTCAAACTGACTGAATGGATTTCAGGTTTACTATGATTAAAAACAAAGCAGGAGGGAAAAGTCTTGATCATGTGTTTCACACTTCTGTGCAAAGATAACAGCTAGAAGCTTAAAGCCAATAAGTTATTGGAAGAGATTTCAAACTTAATAAATGTACTCTCTCTATATATATATATATATATATATATATATTTATTTCTCATTACATCCTGGTTCAACTGCTAGCTGGCGTGCTTAATTTATTCATCAATAAAAGACTTAGTGCAGCTACTGTATTTCCTTCATGAGCTGTGTGATTTCAAAGGGAGGCTACAAGTAGAAATGCAGAGATTCTGAATGCAAACTGATCACAAAGTTGATATTATAAAGTGTGATGCGTATATGATTCAACTGCGATGAAACAAATCGAGATAACTGACTGAGTTTTGACATTTAGAGGACGTGAAACAAAAAGATATCATGGGAATAAAAAAACTAATTAGTACAAAATCAAAATAAACATTTTGCTTATTTTTGTTTAAAATCAAAGTTTAAGCTATTTAATCAAAACTAGAATACAATACATATATAATATGTACATACTGTGCAGATTTGAAGCTGTTAAAATGTACTATTTCTTTGACTATTTTCTGCACTGATGTGGAGGTCCTCAGTCCTTATGATTAGCTCTCTATTTGTTGTTGCTGTTTGTACTCCAGTTGTTATGTTGGTGTTTGGATTCTTTATTATTATTTGCATCTTTGGTTGGACATTTTTTTAATATTATGTTTGTCAGCTCTAGTGTCATTGAATGATTTATTGAAATCAGTAAAAATGTTGTGCAGTCATTCTCTCTTATCAGAAAATCAATCAGTGAAATATACAGTATATCATTTTAAATTCTAGGAGCTCTCATTTGAACATAATCTATCAAATTGAAATACCCAGAAATCAGCATCAAAATTATATCTTAACCTTCCATACAAGTTGGCATCACTTTAGCTCATGTATTTCTCTGTAAACTAAATGTAATGGTTCAGGGTGAGGCTGTAGTCTGAGCTTGTACTGGGGAGTAGTGAATACACTCGATGTTTGGCCTTGACAGTTGAGTGGGCTATACTGATAAATGGCAATGAGTGCAAGAAGGCGGAAAACAAAGTTGCTGAGAAATCCTATAGAAAGCACACAGAACTGATGGTGATATTACTCACATGTCAGCGAGTCTGTAATCTGGCAGAGCATTAATCTAAGGTAAATGTTGTGTAAAGATTAGGAATTGCCTCGGAGCTTAATGTTAAATTATCTGACAGTTCATGGTAGGAAATGAGTGCATAATGAGATCAACATGACAGCATAAGCCATCAGGGAAAAACAAATCCCTCAGTACAAAGTACCTTCCCTCCTTCCATCATCACGGCAGCTAAATACGCAGCACGGGGCGATCCCAGCCTCCCGTGCGTCTGCAGAGTGAGTGATAAGTGCTCTAAATGCCCGAACTTTAAACCTTTGAAAAGGACCAAATCCCTGCAATCTTCTCTGAGCGGCTCTTAATGTGCTTGGACTGTGTTTTAAGTACCCCCAGGATAAAACTCTTAATGGTCATCATAAACTGTAATCCAAAGAGATTCTGCTCTTAATCCAGGATCGTGGTCCAGGAAACTGTTCAGAGCAAGTCGAGTGAAATCCCATTTCATGGAGCGATAGCTCTCCTGTTCTGACTTCCCCTGCATGCAGAGCTGTGTGTGAGCAGTAATTATGCATGCTTCCTCATCATCATCAGAGAGTCATCCTGTGTGGAAGCAACATGGAAAATTGAACAGACGGATGTTTGAAAGGAGCCATTTCATTGAAAACGGCATGTTTTGTCATGTTAAACACGCAGGCTTTATGAATTTCTAGACTGAATTGGTTATTTGACTTGAAGACTTAACAGCTGCTAGTTAGAGACATTTAACAGGGGCCGTGTGCAAACTACAAACAACTCCTTATTTTACTAAATCAATATACTGTTCTAAAAATATAGCTTTACAAAAAGTTGTGAGGCCTTGTAAATCCTACACCAGCAACACCTCACAGATAAACTATCAAAGACCTTTGGCACAAACAAGAACGTTCTTTTTTAACTATACTTCACAAATATTGTCTGAATCTTGTGTTCTCCTGATCCAAAAACTAGCGCAGAGTCACCAAAAGTCTCCATGCTTTGGTTTATTTGTGTATAAACATAGTGACAGAATAAGAACAGAACTATGGGTGACACTACAGTCACTCATTTACACCTTGATTAACAGCAAAGCAAATGTACATGTTTATGCTGCTTTACAGCTTTAATTCCTTTAAACAATGTAGTTCTTCTCACTACACTTATCCAATGTACAAGCAGTTTAAGCATCAGTCGATGTTTTTGCTATGATAAAAGCCACCCAAGAAGTAAATAAAAGCAGCAGCAGCAGCAGCAGCCAAAGGTCAAGACAGTAGGTCAAAGTATAGTCCAATAAAGCCAACAAAGATATTTCAGTCTGAACTTTAAGTTGCTTTGTACGAAGTAGTGACTGGGAAAAATGTACATTTAAAGTTCAGTGCCAGCTGAGAGGGACTCTGTGTGTGAGGGAAGATTCTGTAAAGGCTTGATCCTTTTCCCCATTCCAAGGTGAGGGATGAGTTCTCTTATTTGTCTGAACCTTATTTATCGGGCAACCCCAAATATTAAAACAATTTCAAACAGAGAAAAGCAGCAGAGCTTCACAACGGACATACACAGGTTTGGTAACCTATTAAAAACAATAATGCTCTAAACAAAAAATGTTCAAGTGGACGAGCAAGCTTATTGGTCAGCCACAACTTACCAGATGAGATCTTTAGCCCTTCCAGCTGTAGCTTCAGGCCGGCTCTACTGTCCTTTACTGTTCTCATCCATCAATCTATGAGTTTCAGCTTCTTCACACTGGCTGTCGTTTTGATGCTTCTAACACTCTGTCCAAACAACATGCTTCATCGACAAAATCAGCCTGACTCTATTGTTTCCTGTTTGAGTGTCCTAACAGCCCACAAGTGATGCTGCACAAAGTAGCTCAACACAAAGCACCATTTTTACACGATGCCCTGTTTCAATGTTCCACTAGGAAGGAGGAGGTCCTACTGACTGTTCCTAACATTGTGTCCTAAGCATCTGAATGTTAGATATCATGTCACATCCTGCAGCATTGAGTCAATAGCTCACAATACAAAGCACCACACTGCTGATTGTCCACCATCAGTACAAAAGTACCAGATGTCATAGGCTACTGTTTGCAAAGGCACACAGAAACACACACTGCAGAGAAAGAATAGTTACTGGATACAGTGTGGACATTGAGCACATGATGCTGCAGAATGCGACACAATATCGAACACCCACGTGCTCTAAGGGGAGGAAAAACCACTACTTCACAAAGCTAGTACAAGACAATGCATTATACTTGTTGAGGGATATTTTAAACTTCTTAGTGGGTGTCCCTGAAAGTACTTTATTGTGACTTTATTGAATCCATCATATTCGTTTTATGTATTTTAAAGATTGTTGTTAATGTAGTTTGTTTGAGGTTCCCTCAAATTGCTGCTTGGTGTTCTTTTAATCTTTGGAATTCTGAATCTCCTCTATGCACGACAAATGTATCTTTCTGGTTGCTGATAAATATACTTGTACCTTGAACCGTGAAATATTTGAGAATTAGTTTCAGAGTGCATTTAACCATTTTCTACATATTTGATTATTTGACTCATTATCACAGCTCTACATTGAACAGGCAGTCAGCATGAATAGTTAAACATTATTTTTAAGACATATTTGACAGGTAATGTTTTGATTTTGGATGTCCTTTTTCTGAAGTCAAATATTAATCGCAGAACTTTTATTAGAAATTCAGTATTTTATTTTGCTTTTCTGATATTTTAACTGCATTCCCTGTAAAGTTCACAGTGCTTTACCTTCATGACAGATGGTTCATGGAGAGAGACTTCACAGGAAGGACTGTTGTAAGAAATATTTGACTCCTCGTAAGTGATTTGCTAAAACTATTCAAATTCCTGAATGACCGTACTCAGCAAAACATTGATTTTGAAAATAAAGTAACCGCAGCCGGAGCACTACACAAATGCTGAATTCTTCCTTAAAAGCAAATAAATCTTCAGCACTTGTAGACATGAAATTGAACAGAAATTGCCTTGTGTATAGTGTTGTGCTTACACCTCAGAAGAGAGAAATTGGACTGCCCTCAAAGTGTGTGTTGTAAGGAGATGCAAGTGGCTTTTTGTCGCTGACAGCAGCAGGTACTGAGGGTGAGTCTGAGGTCAAGGTGATTTGTCATGTCAGACAACTTTTCACCTTGAGTTGTGGGGTTGTTTAGCGGCCTGACAGCCTTCAGCAATGCCACACTGTTTCCTGGCTTCCCTTCATAATTGATGAGGAAGCCGGGAATACGGGATTTGATCCAGCGTGAGGGTGCCTTTTAGGTCCCGGAACAGATGTACAGAGGTGCTCGTTTAAACTCTTCATCAGAAATAGTTTTACTACTGTCGACTTCTGGAAGGCTGGAGGAGGAAGGCAAACTATAAAACTCAATAATAAACTCTTTACTATGACTGACTCTTCAGAGATGATTGAAGCCAGCAGGGGAACAGCAGGGCGGATGCTGCATTTCAATATTACACACTACACAATGCAAATTCCTACAGGCCCAAACAATACTATGAGTACAGTGAGTACAGCAGGAGGGGGGTATTATATCCAGCTGATGGTCAGTTTCAGAGAGAACTTCAATCTTTTGCATTAAGTCTTTTTCTTGCTTTCTAAAATGATTCAATTTCAAGTCTGTGTTTTTACATATGCTATCTGCATTACACAGTTTGTACATTAGCAGAGCGGAAACTAATTTTCAAACAACACAAGTTTTAAATTAACTTAAGTACTGACTAATTACCTTCAAAATAAGGAGGTTACAGTCTTACAGTTCTAGTTGAATCACATGTTTGTTTATAATAAAATATCAGTGATAGTTATTTAATGTCAAGGACAGTATATAAATTATAGAGCCTTGGATCACTATAAAAATGATCTTATGGCACTTTAAGTACAAAACCTGGCTTGACTATGGCTTTAACAGTTTTACAGTTTCCCACCTATTCTCACTAATGGAAACCATGAACAAGCACTTAGCTTTTACAGAAGTGGACTGAAGATGAGGGGCATCTTGTTCATCTGATTAAACAAATTCAACACAATCAAATAACTCTGTTTCAAGAGTTTCTTTTTGATCTTGATGGAATGATTTTGTTCTGCAACCAACTGAGAACAGATCAATGTATTCGGTCATTTTTTAAAGCGAAGATATGCAAATATGACGTAAAACGTTGGAAGTAGAGAGTGGGAGATTACATGCAGCAAAGGACAGAGGTCAGATTCCAGCTCATGGCTGCCAAGACAAGGATTATAGCCTCCATAGGGCTCGCTATGGCTATCCAGCGCCCCTGAACATCAGATTGATTAAACATGAAGAGCAAAAGGGAAATCTCAGTTGAATTCTGTTGTTTTTAACAGAGATGTTTGAAATGAGGTGGGAAAAGGAAAAGTTGTACATAAAAAGATTTATGTACAACTACAGTCATTATGATTTATGAGAAATGTAATGATGTGGGAAAAGGTGGTGCAAATAAAATTTATTTTCTAATGTGAAGACAGATCTACGGCTGGTCAGACAAAGTTACAATTTTGTTTAAATAACTCATTTCTATGTACAATGCTTGACTTTTCACACCTTGGGTTAACACACCGTGTATCAAACTTGATGTAATATGCCAAGTTTAATGTACATACTGTAACTCTGGTCTTTTTTTTTTAATCTCTCAAGAAAGTTTCAGAAGTATTTCATAAAGTCATAAATGTACCACCAACAGCAACCAGCTGGGGTTATATAATTGATCCTGTTTAGACGTCAATGAAAAAGTGTTGCATAACTTTCTGTATTAAACATGGAATCAGTAAACATATCCACTAAGCCTTTAAAATCACATCACTAATCTCAAGTGTTTGATGATGCTCAAAAACATATTTATTCCTCAGTGTATTTAACGAATTACTCAAGCTAAAATACACACAAAAAACAGCACAGGAAAACAAAAACCATTAAGAACAACACATTATCTATGGGCACGGAAAATGTCACTAATCTTCCTGTAACACACTGTCAAAAACAAAATCTCTAAATTATAAATAGACACTCTAAAAACAAAACCACATTAGAAATCGGGGGAGAGAGCTTTAATCTTTACTCTTTTGCCAAGCTTTGCTCTCAGCAGGTGACTGGACTGAAATATGGAAGAAATGTTGTTTACTGTGTACTAAATACTCCAGCAGTCACATGTAAAAGTGTCTCAAAATCTGGCCTCACCCGCCGAGATCAAGTGCATCTTAAAAACAAGATCCTCATATGGAATCAAATGCTTGTTCTCAATTTCTAAGCATTAAAAAATCGAAAAGCAGGTTTTTAAGTCAGTGGAGAAGATTTCAGGTATTAATAGAGTAGATTAATCAAAGAGATGAATAAGGTTGACCATTGGTAGAGTCTGTATTAATTAAGTACAGTATATGTTGCAGGAAATAGCATTATTATGAATGCTTACATCTTTTCTTGCCACTGTTTCTCCTGTTGAGAGTCAATGGAAAAATTCAATAACATAGACTAGAACAGTGGTTCTAACAGTGGGTCGCAGGACCTTTTTCAGTGCGTCATGATTTTGCCTGGAAAAAAATTCCATCAAAAAGACTAAGCACTTCTTAAACAAGTTTTTTTTTTTTTTTTGTTCTAAATTTCGTTTTGTTTGTATTTTGTTTTGTTAAACTGAGGTTCAAACTTCACTATTTTTTATGAAGGAGTTGTTGGTGGGTCCTGAGGCTGGACCAGTTGAGAACCACTGGACTAGAATAGTTAATGACTCCAGGAAAAGAAGACAAATGTTGTACAAAAAAAACACATTTCATTGCAGGCAGTTCAAATCATACATACGGGCTCCATTATTAATTTCACTCTGTTTCATAGTCAGTTATAAACTCTTCACATGAGCTTTAAGAGAGAAATACAGTGGCACAGGCTCATGTAACGGCTCGGAAACACAACAGAAATCTAACCAGCATGAAGAATATTAAGCTCACCTTGGCAACCCTGTTGGCGACCTCCCGACCCACCATGAGCCCCTGCACAAACGTCCGTGCTGCGATGAAAGCCCGTGTGACCTGGGCCTTCAGTTTCCTGGGCACATCTCCAAAAGGCTTTAGCTGATCCGCGTATTTACTGACACACTCCAGGTAGTCGTCTGTGAAGTGGTACTGCGAGTTGAGCAGCTGGAACATGCGCTCCAACAGCCGGGACCAGAAGTCATTCAGCATCTCTTCCAGGTTAACGTTACCGCCAGTGTAGTAGCGCTTTAGCTCAGTGAACAGGTCCTGGAACACCTCTGAGTTCTGCATGTACAGCTTCCCGTACGTCCGCGTGAACATACTGTTCAGAGACTTCTCAGAATTGTCCAGCAGCTCCAAGAAAAACTCTAGAAAGATGATCAAGGGAGAGAAAAGACAAACAGCTAGGTCATTATGCATATATTTACAGTATCTAACATCTATTCAGACAAAAGAGCAAAGTATAATCTAGTCTGAGTAGTGTTCATATTCCTTAATGTCTCATTTCCAGGCTCCGTCTGTGAATACAACGTATAGCAGTCCACAAAAGGTACTTGATTATGTGGTGAGAGTTGCTCCAAAGCATTAAAAATTCAAAAGCAGAAAAATAATGGGCCACAAGGACTATGAATGATTAATGCAAAGGTTCTGATTGCATACTGTAACAAAATATTCTGAAGTTTTAGACACAGACACTAGTATACAGAATCGTCTTACACCCAGAAATATTCCCAGACGCATTTGTTTCTCATTGTTAGACTTTATTTGTCCACAGAGGAGTTAGCCTCTAACTGGATCTACTGTTACATTAAACTTTAAGATACCACATTTACACCAAACCCCAGTGACTTTGTTACAAATGTCTGATGATTAAAATGTCAGGCTTATCTCTTGATAAGGACAATAAAGTATTGTGCAGAAAGTTTATTTTTTTCAAGAGGATGAAACAGTTTTCCTTGTGGGTGCAGTGTCTATGCTTCAGTGGTTAGGGTTAGGGTTAGGGTGAGCTTTTCCCCATGAGACAGTTGACTGACACTTGAGAGCTGGCATTTCTAGGAGACATGCTGTCAACTTCTGTTCTGCTGACTGTGGAAAGTCTGACTGTAAAGCTTCTGAATGTATATATTGTTTTATTGGGACAGATCCCTTACATCAAGGCCTCCTGAGTCATCACAGCACACCCAGTGTTGTGTTGGTCCCACTTTGCTTTCGCCATCTTTGATTCATCTGAGAGTGGTGACGGCAATTGAGCAGACTGTGTGCTACGTTTCAACTTCATAAAAATCACAGCAGAGACTAACAAATGGAGCAGCTTAGTGAGCATCATAAAAGCAATTGAAACCATGAAGTTGCACAGAAAGTCTGTCCACAAGAGGATTCATTGTGGCAGCATTTAAGTGACCACCAACAGAGCTATTAGACCAACCATATTAACCAACCTGTACCTGCAGTGCTGGTTGGAATCAAACATTTATATGGAGAACATTTAATGCAGGAGATGCTTTAACTGCAATAAATAAATAAAATTCAGATTACTTTGCAATTTTAACTAATGTCAATATGGTTTGAGATTGCTTAACCGCCCGTTCAAGGCCAGATCACAGTTTAGGAAAATGCCCAGGCAAAAAAAAAAAGCTTTCTAGCCTACATATGTTGTTATGGGTGGAAACATCAATAATGTGAGTTACGTAAGAACACAAAAGAAGCACCAAAATGTATTCATACAGAATTCCGAGCAAAAGTATATTTCAACCCTAGTTCCACTTTTACTATTTGTTGTTTTATGTTCTAAATTAAATCAAACAGAGGCATCAAGATTCACAAGTGCAACACATCTTCAGTGCAAATTCAAGTTTAATTGCTATTATATTATCGTTCTTTTGTCATCTGCTCAAGGGGCATTTCATCCATGTGAGAACCGGATCTCTAGAGCATTCATTCAGCCAACAAAGGGAGAGAAAAGAAGGAAAAGAAAGCAGCAGCAGCATTAGCTTGGGAGTCTCACTGAAGCCTTGCTAATAGGATCCCATGTTACTGGGTGCACAGGCGTAAATGTTGGGAAGATCAAAACACGTCTCTCCATGCACAAATGTCAAATATTTCTCCGTCCTTCTTTTCAAAGGAAGTCGCTGCAGACTTTTCACACGTCACGCCTGCTAATAAACCAAACGGGGACTAAGCTCCGGGCTGCTTGACATTTCTTTGCATTGTTAATGACAGCAGTCCCACCCTTGCATAGTGGTCATATCCTCTTCTAATAAAACATTTCTCTTCTGCTAAAGTAAGACTAAACCAGCATGAGAAATCAGCCCAGTCTGTTCAGTGAAGGCTGAGCTGTATGCAATCAATTAATAATAAGTAAAAAAGGAAGCAGTAGTTGTCTAAATCAGGGAAACATTTTCAACTTTGATTCAGATGGCTTGGAGGTCTTTGAAATACTTTAAGTCAGATTAACAATAGGGCTGATGGATGTAAGATTTTTGGGGCCAATATCAATATTAGAAATATAAAAAATTTGATACCGATATATCGGCCGATATCTTTCTTTGATCTAACTTCAATCTGAAGAGATAGACATAGATATACACTTTTTTGCGTACATAATGCTGTTATCAAACAATTTTGGAAAAGATATATAATGAAGACAAGATGGTCACTCAACTGGAAAGTAACTGCCCTTATACGCGCATCACCGCTTGACATCGCTTGATATGCTAGTATGAGCTGGTATTATCGGCTGGACGATTAATCGGTCAGGCTGTAATTAACAACATCAGAGGTGCTGAAAAATGATGCATAGAAATATTTCATAATGAATGAAAAAAACAGACAAATTTTAAAAGTTTAGTTTTTCTTAACATCCACCATGTTTAATAAAAGAAATGTGTTCACTATTACAGCTAACCAAAAGCAAAATAAATAAATAAATAAAACCTAGTTAAGGACTGATTCATAAGATGATCAAGAATCCATTCATTCTCCTGATTTTGAAAACAAATTAATAAAATTGAGAGAAATTGCATGCTCTCACACATTACACTCATTCTGCATCACTCAGTTTTATCAAACCAGGTTTTGTAACGGTTTTAGATTTTGATTACGAGGATTATGTTCATTAAATATGTAAAGAGGGATAGTACAAACGGTTGTACTGCAGCTAGGATGAAGAAACAAACTCACTTTGGTACAGTATGACATCACCGTTACCACCATTGTGAACCTGCATGTTTGTCTACTTTGAAAGGTGATCTAGACTTCATGTGGGAGCTCCCTGCAAACTGAAATAATATAAATATATAACTTCTGCTTATCCTCGTGTTCTGCATGCTAATGTTACCAGAGCCTCTGAGATTGTGGGGAGTTACAGTTGAACTGCTTTCCACCAGCCTTATATTCTTCACCTTTTTGTCGGATTTTTGTAGCATCTTGTTTGGCTCATTGCTTTGCATAGAATAAAGACACCATGTACACTTGTGAAACAGAAGGCAAATCAGTCCCAAGTCTCTCATTCTACTTTCTGTTGCAGTCGAGCGACCTGACATTACACCTACTTTTGTTTAAATACTGAGAGCCTGCAGGGCCTTTTTCATTCCATTTTTCCAATTAGACTCAAATCAAGGACAAGTAAGCCCCTGAGTATTGCATAGGCTATAATATATCTGTGTTACCATTTAAATAGCTCTCAGGATGAGTAATACATGTCATAAAAACACAATTTTACTCATTTCATTTACTCTGAATCAGTGTGAAAAGACCTCAGAATGAAACTAATGTGTTTTCTTCTACACTTGTTTCTACATGTTTTATGGAATATAGTTGAAGGCAAATCTTTTTTTTTTGCTGAGCTCTTTAGGTAATGTGACATTGTAGGGTCCATAGATATGAATCTTAATCATCACATTATAATCTTTAAAACTTTTCAATTACAGTAATGCCATACAGCCATGTTTGGAGGAAAAAACAGATCTTAACAAATGAATTGACAAATTGACCTGAGTGACCCTGGACTGCATTCAATAAATGGCTTTTATCATTTATTTTCAAGGAGGCATAGGTGTTGGACTTCCACAACGTTCAGGTTTCAATAGACGACTAACATAACGCTGTAGCTCTCTCGTGGTTCCTGATTTTCTGATCTAAAAGATGTTTCATGACTGAACTCTCTGGTCTTTGGTTTTTAATTACTTTTTACAGACAGTTGTGATTCAACTCACAAGGTGACATTCCAGTTGCTAATGATGACATCTTTTTTATGACAGCTAATGTAAGTTCAAATCAGTTCAAGCAAATGACCAACGTTTAAAGCTGCATAATCCAAACCCAAGAGTTCTTGAATTAAATTCTTCTGAAATATTCATCAATCTTCCCTTGCGTAACTGCTGTCTTATTTTCTGTGATTTCAAGGCCGGTTACCTAGAAAACAGAGTGTGCAGAGAGTTTCAGAAAGCAGCTTCAGCCTGCCAACACATGAAGAGTGGATTGCTTTCTGCTGTCCAAAATAAATATTTGGCTGTGGAGTTACCATTGTGTGTTATTGACCTTGGATATGAGTCAGCTGTCGGGCCTTCAGGGTGTTAATACTTGGACACTATTGATGCTTATGAGTGTGTGCTCCCTGACACAAAACATTTAGGAATCATCCAAATCTCTCAAGTAATCAAGGTTGTACAAATCCAAACAAGGTTTTAAAAGAGATGGTGTTCGACCCTCGGTCTCTTGGCGACCACTCACCAGTGGTCATCCATGATCACACCATAACACAAGTAGAGTCCTACAAATATCTCGGCAGCCACATAGACAATAAACTAGTGTGGAAGTCCCAGGTGGAAGCTGTCTGCGCCAGAGTGCAGCAGAGGCTTCACTTTCTGAGAAGACTCAGGACCTTTGGTGTGTCCCGGGAAGTGCAGCTTCTCTTCTACCATGCAGTAGTAGAGAGCCTCCTACGATATGGTATCTCTGCATGGTTTGGAAATTTGGAAAACAGACTCACAAAGACAGTCATAAAAATCAGGGGAGTTCATCAACACCCCAGCCTCCAAGATATCTTTCAACAAACCATAATCAGACAGGCGCAAAAAATAATCTCAGACCCATCTCATGTTCTTCACCCTGAGTACCAGCTCCTCCCCTCAGGCCGATGATACAGGGTACCCCGAGGGAGGAACAACCGTTTCAGAAATACCTTTGTTCCCTTGTCCATCAAAGCCTTCAACAGTACCTAAGCTGTAATGTGTGTGTATACGTGTGCATGTATGAGGTGGTGTGAGTGTGTGTGTGAAGATGTGTAGATGTACCTGCACTGTTTATCACTTTTCATAACTATTACATATTTATGGTTTTAGTAATTCACTTGTATGGAATTTAATGATTATTTAACTGACATGTTTTACCAACGAATGAATGTATTTTGTTATTTCTTGCTACTGCATCAGAGCTCTGTGAAGTCCAAGACAAATTTCCCACTGGGACAATAAAGTTAATCTTAATCTTAAACTAACTTTGCTGAAAAAACAACATTTCAATAAGGGCATGTATATAGCCTGTGCCTAAAAATGTTTAATAAAAAGGCTTCCTACAGGTACGCTGCTAATTAAACATAACTTATGGTCATTGTCATTAAAATTAATAATTTGCCATAAAAGGTGTTTAGCAAGAAAATAGGCAAAAATATCCCATGAGTCATTACGAGTACAAAATGTGTGGAAAGTGAACACACCATTAGTGGCAGACAGTTAAAATAGAGGTTGGACTTTGCAGTTTACGTATTGCATACAAAATAAAGAAACTCTGTTCGTTCCCTTGAAGTAACTCTGGGCGTGAAGAATCCATTTTCTCTGAGAGCAGTACTAAGTGTTCCTTTGAAATCTGGCCTAATTACTGTAAATAATTACTATGATTAATAAAGGTGACCTTTCTGTTTCTGGGATAATAACAATACCCAGAGAAAAAAAATAAATGCATTGACACACTAATTTTACTTCACACCATTTGAAACTCAAAAGCTCATTTTTCACAGGCTCAAACAATAGAATCTGTAATTCTTAGTGTGGTTAATTCAGACTTAATTTCAATTAATGGTGCGACAGCCTTGAATGACTGGAGGGTGCTTATTGTACAAAGCTGAGCATAGAGATGATTACATTTTAGATTTTAGCATGCTAATGTAATGCATTGAGAGAGGAGTCAAAGAGACAAAACACTGTCAGTGTCAATAGTTTCTGCTGCTCAGAGGAGTTTTGAGCTGGTTATAAAACAGGCAGAAATGATTACTGATGAGCAACAAAAGCAAACGAGACAATCAACATTTTTGTGAGTTTTTTTGTTATTGTTTAAAGCCCGCAACTGCTGCCTACATACAAGGAAAAGATTGTACGACAGAAAGGGAACCTATTGACTGTTCAGAGAAAGCGGGATGAGATTTATTGTCAGAAAACATTAAACAGGACAAATCAGTAGAGATAAGAGATACTTCTTTGTCCACAGGCTTCACCAAAGTCGACACAAATCCAAAGTTCATCACAGGAGCTTTCAAAAACAAAAAAATACCAATACATACATGAATAACACCCAGCTTTATTTACATATAGAGATACATGTAAAATATGTCCTACACATAATCTAGAATCAGATTCATAAGTGTACCTTAAATATTAACATATAAACTATTGTTAAAATATGAACACACTGTCAGCGCTGACAGGCTGTCCCATTAAGGCATATATCTGGGGCTCTTATCATATATCCAAATATATATGTTTGAAATTGACCACAGCTGTGTTTTACAGCTTGTAGCCAGCAGCACATTCAACTCATAGATATATATTTTTTCAAAGTAAGACATTTTTGTAACAGCCTTACTCAAGTGAGTGCGCCACTTCAGCTGCATGTTAACAGCTAAGAACCAATATAACTTTGTCCAATGGAGTATGATGGGATGGTTGAAAAAAAATAGTGGTTGTAATTTGCGGGAACTGCTGCTGTTTCTTGTGCTGATTTCCCCAAACTCAAAGAGTAGTAAGTTCTTGAAACATGTAACTGAGAGGGGGCAATTTAGCTTCAAGATATGGTGGTGGAATGGCTGAAGCCATTGCAAATATAATGGCTTCAATATCTGATTATCGAGTGAAGGGACTGCCATGACTTTTTGTGCAAACATTCATGGTCCCCAGAGGCTGTGCTGTAATAACTGTTGATCCTCTGAACTTTTGTTTGGCTTCATCATCACCATGTGAATTTCCAAATGTGCTTTTGTATAATACCAACCAATGATCAAATTTGACTAATCTTACACCATTCCTATCAATCTCACAGTAGTAGTGCTTTGTAAAAGAAGTAATTAGCAGACATTAGCTATCGCAGGGTAAATGCATGATGCTAGCCTGATGATGTCACCATTAAACTCAAACACCACATGGCCTATGTACAACACAAAGAGCTGCTAGCACTTGATGGAGTTAGGGTCAGGTTATGCCTTGACAGGACTCATTTTCACAATATGCCTTCCGACCAAATCTGGAAAAAAAATGCCTGACGGGAGGGCTATGTGAAAGGGGGTCATTATATAGAGGGGGAGAGGTCATGCTGGCCGCTGGTCATGTAATGAGAAGCTCTCTTTTACAAGAATATAATGTGAAGTAAGAGCTCTTTTCCAACGTCCTCACGAGGTGACTGACTGCATCAAGTAGGCATCAATGGGGGAACAAGTGACTTCAGAGAACAAAGAGGTATAATTTCATAATTTCATCAAAGCTATTTAACCACCTTACAGGAGGAGTATCGCATGGCCTTGAACAGTCTTTACATTTCACTGCACATCTGTATGAGCGTGTGACAAATAAAAAAATCTTGAATCTTGCTCACATTGAATGTGACTATTAAAACCTTGATTATATTTAATGGGGACAAACACACAGAGAGTTAAGTTTGCTTTGATGTCGGGGTGAAGACAGCGCGGTAGTGGCATCTGTCAAGTCTTTACATTTAGTGTGACATCACGGCCAAGAGATGTTACTACTGCTGAAGAAAGTGACGGTCTACAGAAAATTATTTCTCTGTTATTGTCTGAACCTGATGGTAAGCTATGGTGTTTGAGATTGATGATAACATAACTCATACCACACATAATATGTTCCAGTAGCCTTTCCCAAGAATATCAGTTTTATAAAAAGTCTCAAATGCTCAGATTGTTATTTGTTTGTCCATCCCATTCTGATTTGCATCTGTTTCTGTGAAATAAAACTGCAGTTAAGTTCAAGATTATTTATTTAATGCATGATGTTTATTGTGTGTACTACCCTCAATGACACCCCCTCCCCATGCAAGTTAGAACAAGGCTGGAGTACCCATATACAACCCATCTCCATAGACCAACAAAGGCGAAACGGTTAATGAAACAAGAGGTTTCCTAGCTCTAAGGGAAATGCAAGATTTATTCCTAAAACAGAATCCTAACTTCACCTTAAGTTTGGAGACCAGATTGGTTATATATACTTTGAAGGATGAATCACAATCAATAAGAAAACCCAAGTACTTGTAGCTTTTCACCAGCTCCATCTGAATTCCCTAGGACGTTAAAATCAATGGGACATTCACTCTTCTTCTGTTGTGCCCTCACAACAGAGCCCAGTCATTTCCATGTCATTGTTATTCACAATTTAAAGCAGCAGTCCTCCACCACAACAGATACTTGAGAAAGCTGCAGGTTTGTTTTGCTTGGTTCTCTCCAATACTTATTACCTACGCAAGATACAGCAACGTGTGTGGTTTGTGTGTGTGTGTGTGTGTGTGTGTGTGTGTGTGTGTGTGTGTGTGTGTGTATTGAACCAATTATGATAATATTGTTTTCAGTCCTGTGTGTAACCCTGTACCCGTGGCGAGAGTGGACAAACAATCCTTAAACACGTTTCTGTTCCCTCTTCCCTCTTTTGTTTGAGGATAATTATTTGAGAGTTAAGGGAAACCAAACAATGATCAACATGATCAATACTGTATATTAAATAGCAGAAATCTATTTCAATTTCATCCACTGAAATAAAAAGTCTTGGGCTCTAATGGTGGGCTCCTGATCTCAAACTACATTAATCTATCCAAATCATTTGCCAATTACTTTTGTATTAAATTGCTATTTTACATTTTTTGTAAAAGAAAATTTGCCTATTACTTGCACTGTTGTTATGCTACTGCTCTGTGTGCATTTGAATTTCCCACCAGGGACACATTTTTGAATATGAATTTAAATCAGAATATTATGAAAATGATGACCCAAAGATTATGATCCTCTATCATTTTAATTCAGTCTATAAATATGCAAGAAGTTAAAAGAGCAGAATGGAATGAGAAAGAAAATCCTCTTAAAATGTTACATGTCTATTAAATTAGCAAAAGTATATAAGACATATCTGCTTAAAAACATGATAAATGTATATAATACACAATATAATAATACAAATCTGTCCTGATTTACTATGTACACTTTATTCCAATCTGCACTGACACATCATCTGTTACATCAAAACTTAAACCACCGTGTCACTATTTAGTATGTAATCCATTCTAGTTTGATTTTCTGTTCCTCACTGTGTTTGAAGCTTAACATCTCATGCAATACAAAACAAACCAAAAGCTATCATGGCAAAAACAACAACAACGAGAACAGAGTAATAATGTTGTGTTCATGAGAACATCCTCACTGAACACTGCTGCAGATTCATTAAAGCTTCAGAAACATCTGCTTTCAATCATAGCCGTGTTGATGCTGATGAATCCCAATCATTCATTAATGGATAGCATGATAACAACACCTTAATTAGAATGAATTAACATATCCTAATGACACTGAATGAGAAACATCATATTAGCCAATGGAGGACTCCGACATGTATAATCAAGAGGGGCCATCAGGGCACTGGTGAGAAGAACACATGGAGTCTAAGCAATAGAAACAAAGACAGTGAAAGGTGCCTCAAAACACAACAAATGAAGCAGAGGAAGAGGAATTACTACAGCAACAATAACAACAACCACTGACAGGAGATCACAGAGGTGGTGAACTTTCATTACATCCCCTAGGAGAAATAAACCGCAACTCATCCTGACTTTCTAAAAAAAGTGGAGATAAAAAAAACAAAGAGTTAAGTTCAGGGCCACAGAAAAAGACACCTTCGAGTTTCCCCCGAAGTGATACTGATGTTTCACTTTTTTGCATATCACTGTTTCCACGTTGAAACAGTGATATCTCATCCAGCACTGGAACCTTTCAGCAGTCAGTCGTGTCAAAGACGACAGCTCAGGTGTGTTATCTGAGGGAGAGTCGTGAGAACTTGTAAATGAGCGATGTGTTAGCTTGATGCTATCACTGACTCTACAAAGTGTTTTTCACAGTTCTTCTTTGTTATTTTGCACAGTTCAATCTTTAAATAACAAATTAAACAATGTCTGCCAATATGTGATTGCTGGTAGTTGAACATAAAACTAGGAGTGATCATTTTCAAGGCCACAGCCCCCAGTTACCGAGAAACAGACACTTATTGTTTTCATTCATACTACAGTGGACTTCTGTTTTTTTCAGTCCATAACAGGTAACATTACTAATAAATGAGTGCTAATGCTTTATACATTGTTACATTGGTTGTAGTAGTGTATCAATATCATTAGGTACCTTGATTTCAAAAAAGATTTGTCAGTCAGTAACTGGATTTACGGATTGTAAAAATTAAACAGATCCCGATTGAAAAGGAGAATATGAATCATGTTTGCTTGCATAAGGCATGATTGTTTGGTTATTATTTACTGTCAGGTTACTGATGGTACAGAAAGATGGATCCCTGGGAGGAGTTTATCGAAGTTAGTGTTGTAATTCTAAAGTCTATTCACGTTTGTTATCATGAAGCAATGTTTTCACACATAAACTGGCACATCATTGGCTGAAAATATACTAAAAATACAAAAAAGTTAGACCTGGAGTAACAGATATGATTGTCCAGCTTGTTTTGCATTGTCCTTTATATTAACTGAATACAGGGTGCTGGTGGTGCAGTGGAGCAGTGGCCCGGGTTTGAATCCGACCTGTGGTTCTTTTCCAGCGTGTCATCACTGTCCTATCTCTTCAATAAAGGCCCAAAAAAAACCAAAATAAATCTTTAAAAAATCAATGAACAAAATACATGACAACTTATTTGGATAATGTGACTGTTAAAGTTCAACTTCAAATTTTATGTACACAATATACATATATACTCTTACTTGTCTCACATTGTGGACTCATGCTGTGCCTAAATTTGCATTTACAGCTGCCAAACAGTGACGATACAGACACTTCATTCTGACACTTAAAAGCTTTCCAAATATGCTTCCAAGTCTTTTTTATTCTCAGGATGCAATGTGAGTTCAGTGTAATTGTTTGCTTGAAAAATAGACATGTATAGCAGATACTGATTCAACGGTAGGTCAGTTCATGTACCACTGTTCATCAATCAAAATCAAATTCACTTTAAACTCTGACGCAGAGTAAACACATGAGTGAATACATGAATACCAAAGGACCATTATCTGCAGCTTACTTTGATGACAAAGCATTTCAGCTGATGACACTGTGTGCAATGATACTGTACAGAGCAGACGGCCAGGTGGTAGAAATCCATTCTGCCCACATACATGATGCATATCACACTGCAGCTGACTGCATCAATACAGAAGCCCTGTAATTAAAGAACCCTGCTGCAGGATATAGAGGAGCGGCAGGCACACAGCCCATCAATCACACGCTGGCAGCTCATTTAAAACATCTTTAAAATTAAAGTTGCACCAGCCACTGCCTTTTACAAAGAGCAATTGTTTTCTGACAGCTAAGTGAATCTCTGCTGAAATCTCTGCGAGGAAGGTTGAGTGAGGAAGAGGACTTTCATGCAGAGAGCTGACAGACTGAATTGAGAAAGAGCCCGTTCTCTGTTCTCAAAGAAATAACTTTGGCTGTACTTGATGCTCTCTGATAGCAGCAGAAAGGGGGGGATGGAGGAGAGAGGGTCACATATTTGCCTTGGATAATGGGCTTTTTAGACATAGCGGCACACAGCCAGCAAACCAAAACAGAGAAATTTCACAATTCAGCATCTGTTGTATTAAAAAGAAGCTTGCTGGTGTCCAAACGTACCATCTGGCTCTGTAAATAAAGGATGAGTGGGAATCCATGCCAGTTTCTTCTGCAGATTTGTAAGTTAGTTAGAAAATCATTTGTATCCAATAAATCGTAATGCAGAATATAATTGCGTGCCAATTTTGCCAAATACTGTACACACACACGCGCAGATGAAAATCATGGAATTAGCTGAAACAAACCAAGATTCTCTCCTTTGCTGTCACGGCTCAGTGTATCTGCAATCTGCACAGTTTATTCCACCTGCTGTATTGGAAAAATGCTGGAATTTTAAGCATACATTCAAAACATTATAGGTTGAATCAATTTACAAATCTTACCTAAAAATGTTCAGGTTTAATTTTGTGAAATTCCTTCCATTAAATCGGTTATTCCATCCACTACAGCAGTATACATTAGGGTTCACACTGAGGTACAGTCTGCAGTATTTATTGAAGAACCAGGCACATATTGCCATTCCTCACATAAAGTACCGCTGTCATTAAAGCCTGATGCTGTAAATTTATATTCCACTGTGAAACCCCAGCACCACAGCTGAGAGAGAAATACTGTGTTTCCTTCACAGGACAAAAATCCATCAATAAGAGTTTTTTTTTTAACTTTATTTTATCTGTATGTTGTTGCCAGATGTGCACAGAAGCTACTTTATAGAAATACTGATAGTGGGGGAAGAGCTGTATGATAAACATCGTATGCTTCAGTGACATTGCCATCACCGGTTCAGCCTTTGTTTCCTCTATTCTGTACCTAATGGAGCTGCTTTGCTAAATCTCAGCACTATTTTTTTTTTTTCGTACTCAAATATTTTATACTGTTTTACATTTTAACACTGTGGTTAAAAAGTAGGACTCTCTGGGAATTACATATGAATTCAGGATTATTACCACTTTGTTTTCCTTCTCACAACATAACTGGTGGATAATTGGAGGTCTTATTTCAGGTACTATGTTTTGGACATCATTAACTTAAATATAAACATGTGGAGCACCGACAGTGAGCAGTCTGTTCCTGAATATAAAGTATTTACATTTTGTTTGGCAGCAAAAAATGAGCTTCCTAACTGCTGCTTCCTTTTAAGTCTGAAACCTATTACAGAACTTTCAATGAAACGGATTGTCTTACAGTAAATTAAAACACCAACCAATATGTTTGCAGCCGTGTACAACATTAAAATGCAGCTTAAACGATACTGCATCAATAATAAATCTCCTATGTGTAAGATATATAATAATATAACACTGACAAATGTTGGTTGCCGAGTCAATAATTCTAAGAGTTTTTCTTTTTTTGCGTTAAAGGGAACTTTTCAGAGCTCTGAATACTTTTTTTTTTTTTTTTTTTACATATGTTTATAAACCTGGTTTTAAACTTTGTTATTGAGAGACATGTTTCTCACACAAATAGGCCCACGTGCAAAAACAGGAGCTATGGACATGCATAAGTGGAGAGAAGTCAGAGTGGGGCTGCTACACACTGCTATGCAGGGAGCGCACCAGAGCTGTTGGGGGTTGTTGCTCAAGGGCATCTCTGCAGTACTCTGGAGGTGACCTGGCACCTCTTCAGCTACCGGACCAACTTCCATACTTTGGCCTGCACCCCAACTAAGCTTCCACTGGTGTCAAGATTTTTTCCGGAACTAATAACCAGAATCAAAAAAGCACGTTTCTTACAATTCCTGACCCTATTATCATTCAGGAAATGATTCCCTGCACCCAAAGCTGTCATGTGATTTGGAGCCGGTATAAGAAGCACCCTGATGAGAGAACAAATAAATCAGAGCCAGAACACTGATTTGTGATTGCCTCCAGAGAGGATAAGACAGGGCAATGATAGTTTAAGACTTGCTGAATGATGGCGTGAACCAGGAGGGAGTTGCCTTTTAAATAAAGGACATGTCCTAAATTATATGGAAGACTGGAGCCAAGAGGCATAGCTTATAGGAATAATAATGAAAAAAGGAAGATGAAGAAGAAGGAGGAAGGAAGTAGCCTTTGTGGCGGTCTTTTTTTTTTTTTTATCAAACTCCAAAGAATGCAGACTCTCTTATCTTCTACTTATTGCCACTTTCATATGCAGTAGCTCGCCACCACTCCCAAAGTATGACTAAAATAATCTTTAAAATGTGTGTGGGTGGAAGGATGACATACTAGCCCTTCCATAGCCAATTACTGGAGCTTGATGTATTCAACCCAGTGACTTCTTTTGCAGTCTTCCTGTTTCATTTCATTTATGCTTCCTCCTTTTGCTCTGTGCGACTGCAGCATCACTGGAGCTCTTCTAACAAATTGTCGAATCCAATCTGACTGCCAGAAAAATCAACATTGCTCGACAACCTCATCAAAACGAGTGCACCAGTAAACCAACAAAGCAGAAAAAAATATTGGCCCGAGAATGGCCTTTATTAACAAGCGTGCAGAGAGGATGCAGCACACAGAAAGATGAGTGTAAGTGGTTTGGATGGCTACAACGGAGCTAGGCTACATAGTGTGCTAGTTTGAATCTTTCCAAGATCTGTGTCGCAGCCAACAAGGCTCAGCTCTTCCAGCATGCGAGTTCTTTAAAGAGAGAGGCAATCCATTCCCACATTCATCACTCCTGCCTGCGAGCTGTGTGACAGGGCTGGATGCAGAAGAGTGCATGCTACATGAGCCTTTCATTGTGAACCACAGGAGGTTTGCAGGCTGAGGACCCCAGAGCACGAGGACAGCTGGTAGTGTCGTAGGTCTCTGGTCTTTTCTTACGATCAGGGGGTCAAATGTTAGTGAAAATTATCAATATTCCTTTGTTTGCTGTCGCATGTAGGTAACAAATCAAGTGAGAACACCTATTGGAAGATAACTTTATTATGATTATTTTATTAGAATGTGATTTGGAAATCTTAAGTGAAGCTATACAGATGTAATAAAATACACTTAATACAAAAAGTTATTTATCAGTTATCAAAAAAGAACTGCCCGCCGTATAGGTTTGGTTTGGCTTAGACAACAAAACTTTTACAGTAAAGATGGTTAAAATGATATTAAATTAGGTTGTGTTTATGCTTGGTATGTGCTTCTTTGTTTCCATGTTATTGTTTTATATTTCTTTTCTAATTAAAGGAGCAATATGCAAATCTAACACCATAGCGTTTAAAATGGAAACCGCAGTCCAAATTCAAAAGACACTTGGACAGGTGGCTGCAGGAGCTGGGGATCGAACCCCCGACCTGCCGCTACAGACTCTACCACTGAGCGGCTCTAGTGAGGACATTCTGCGATGAAACGTCTTCCAAACCAAACCTGTTGCACATCGCCACACATGGAAAAGATTGAGCGAGGTGTTTTGTTATCTGCAGAAATTCAAATGAATTCAAGAGAAAACGAGACATTGTCTGCCCTTGGCAGCAAATTTGAAGTGCAATATATTTGCGCCTTGCAATTCCCAGACAAGGACATCTGTTTTCTCTTGAGATCAGCGAGTCTTAACTCTACCCCCCCCCATTGCAAAACTGACAGCACAATGAAGGAGAGAGTTCTGCTTTTAAACAGGATCTGATTTGAGAGACCAAGATTGATGCTAGATCTGAACACACTCAGAGACAATATATTCTCCCTGAATCCCAACCTACTCCCACCTGCACAGCAGGGGAGATGTCTTCAAAAAAAACAACAACCATAATCATCATGTGCTGTGTGCCTGTGTGTCATTCACCATGCTTCTCAATGTGTTTAACTGCTTTATCAAAACAAGACATGGCCTAACCAGCTGTTCTCTTACATTTACCCATGAAAACTGAGACTTATTCTCAAATACCTTTGCATAGCTTTCACAAATACTCGACAGTTATTGACTAAAATATAGTAAAGTAATGAACTGCAATTGTAAGGTGTATGTATGGTGGCATTGCCTATAGGTCTCTGCTTTGTTGTGAATTTCATGCATTGAGTCACTTAGTATCAAACATCAATCACTAAAAATATTTTAAATCACTAGAAGAAAAAGCTTTTTTTTGGGGGGGGGGGGGGGGCAGCGTAGGCCCAACGTCCTTGTGCATTGTATTCCTCAACTATGAGTAAATGTATGCTTCATTTGTTGCTCATGTCTATTCTTGAAGTTATTCTACACTGTAAATGGAGTAGATTCCCACTTAAAAAAATAAGCGGCATGGTGAATTAACTTTGTTACCAGCGATGGCGCGGTCCTTGCTCTAAATTGAGCCTTCGGGGATCATTTTCCTTCAAAACCATCTACAGTATCTAGAGAGATTTGAGTTCTTGTCATTATCTCAAAGCACTGAAATAATTGTCCTTGAGGAAATTAATTACCTTTGTGCACTGTTGCACCGTGTGTGGAAAGTGATTTAGAGATAATGAAAGCTGAAGCACTGTCATCTCTTCCACTGTCCCTCATCTTTCAGACTAATAAAGTCAGGTGAATTGTCGGATCACTCCAAGTTGCCCAGAGCAAAACATGTTTGTGCACAAGAGGGTTTAAAGGAATCTATGTTTCGTCTCTTTTTTGACAGAAATTAAAAAAAAGAAAACAATAAAAAGGAGCTTACAGTTAATTCTTAGCAATCCTCAAACTTGAGCACACAATCATGTCGGGCATGCACATGTTTGGTGTATATTTGCAAAACAAGCAGCACTTTCCAGCATGATGAAAATTAGTAATGTGAGGAGATTAATCAGTGACGGTTAATTGCGTTACACTTCAAAAGGAGTAAGATAAGATTAGGAAGGATGTGACTATTCACAGTGTTATCAAAGGTAACTGTCAAAGCAATTAAAATGTTTTAACATTATTATGTTCCAAACCCTTTGTTCAACTCTGAGATTCAACGTGAGTCAGCACAAAAACAATAAGGAAACTTTGATGCGTGTAATTCCTGAGATATGTATCTGCTGATAGGCTTCAGCTACTTCACACCAGAGTCCATCAACACATTAAAAGAATCAACCTTTTATAATCCCATGTCAAGCACTGAAACAATCAAACACATCAATCGGTTCAGACACAAAAAAGGTGAAAAAAGAACGGCCGTTATCTAAAACGGAACTCATTGCCCAAAGAAATAGGAAGTGCTTTATTTATTTTCTAACTGAAGTAAACAATCTTAAAGACACTGTCCTTTCCCCTCCTAATGTACTGAGAGATTGCACAGCACCCACACCCATTGCAGTTTGATCCTCTTATTTGTTGTGAATAGGGCCTATCATTCTGAGGCTCAAGGATGGAGGGCTGAACTCCTCTACTTTCAGCGACTGTTGTGACTAGTTTCTGAGGGGAAATGAAGGTGAGGCACAGTCGAGGCAGCCGCAGGCTCAGGACAACTGCCTGTCATAAACTAATTACGGCTATTGTGAACAGAAGAAGTGGAGTTAAAGTTACCAGACAGCATATTGTGAACATTTATAACATGTTGTGTTTGGCAGTAAATGATCAGGTTAGATGTCAATCATTTCCTCTGTGGATGGGAAGAATGATGTAGTTTGTCTACTCCCACAATTTTTCAGTTTCAGATTGACGCGTACTTACAAATGTCTCAACACAGATTCTCCGGCCACATTCAGTCATTGTTATCATGCTCACACAGGAAGGAGCTTGAGGAGCAACAGTAAGTGACTGGTAAACTTTTCTTGCCCTGGGTTTCACCTCTGAGGTAACACAGAGCTTGACCTTTCTGCTTGCCCGAGGTTTTTGCGGTCTCAAAACATTGATGTATAATACAACTGGATGCAGCACTGCTAGTGAGTCTTACTACCAATAGGCCCAAGGAAACCCTGGTTCAGCAGCTGAAAAATACCCTGTCTCCCAAAAACAGCTCAGGGCCATGTAACTTCTCATAAGGTGAACTCTCCGTATATTATTTTGCATCATGAATTTACAGCCAATAAAAAAAATGGGAAAGCGTTCTTGTTTTTTGATGAAAGGTGAAGGAAATGTAATGTTTAGAAAATTATGTCACCATATGTTAAGATGTTGAGGGGGAAATAATAATTTTTTGTCCACTTTTCCTTTGCAGTATACTGTATATAACATTGTCAGATTTAATATTTCAAATCAAAAAATTAAGGAGTTCTATTCAACTGAGTTTGGTTATGCTATCGTCATGGAAATCACAGTTACCAATTGAGTTACACATGTCATTTTCTAGTTAGAAATAAACACAAATTCATGCCAAAAAACGTCAATGTTGTTCGGCTAACATGCATTAGAAAGTAGCAGGGGTCCTACTTCTGATGCAACACATGCATCCTTAGAGCATCAGTGGCCTGATCAGGTCTTGAAACTGAGTGCATCAAAAAAAAGAGAAACGGTCTAGTTGAGTGAGAGTGGGCAGCATAATCCCATGTATGAGCATTTAATTAAGTAGTCATTTCCCATCCTCAGTCGTTTGCCTAGCTGCAAGTTCCCAGAGTCCTTACATCACACCTCTGTTAATCTGCGTTTCTCATTGAGCAATACGTTGACAAAAAGACATACAATTTAACCCTTGGATTTGCATATTAATTTACGCGATTCATGTTTCATCAAAAAAAGGTGTGCATTTTATATTTGAATTTTCCTAATTGTGTTCCATTCAAATTTAAATTCCAATGTTTCATTCAAACGACTGATTCAATCTCCCAATATGTTAATGATCAAATTAACAAGCTTTTTGATGCATGAAATATATATTTTTTTCCAGTGACTTATCTTGAGGCCCAGGTTTTTATTTCAAAACAGATCTTGATCGACCTTTCTAGAGCAGACATGCGCTGCGTTTTCACTCTTATTCCAGCTACACTGCTGGCACAAAGTTTGATGCGATGAAAGAATCCAAAAGGCCAAATCATGTTTAAGTGGCATTTTGATGACATTTCTTTGGCCTGTTTAACCTTTGGTGAGTTTCATTTTTCTTGTGCACTACATCTTATCCATGCAGAACCATTTCTCATTCCCTTCTTCTCCCCAATCTCTGCACAGAGAACCCCGGGATAACCGCATCAAGAATTTCAAAAAGCCTCAATACAGAACTGCAAAGCGGAGAAAGCTGGAGTGTGAATTCACTTGAACGGTTGATTTAAGCAGTTTAGGGACAGAAGTAAAAATGCATGAAAGTGAACAGTGTGTAAGTTATATGCTGTTAGTAGCTGCACATAATGGAAGTAAGCAACGATTCTTGATCCTGTCTGCTTATACAAGGCTGTGAACATGATGTACGCCTGCTAACTCCACAGAGGGGTGAGAGGGATAAGCTGTCTGGCAAAGAGCACTGTCGGTTTGGCTCAGATGGAAAGCTGTCCGTCTGCTCTCTAAAGTTCATTGCGGTCATTGTCTGGTTAGAACATTTTAGTCTTGATTGTTTGTCTTTTTGTTTGGGTGTGAGGGGGAAATTGTTTTTAGAAGTGTTGAAAAGACAAATCTGTCCGTGTCTCCTTGAGATATGTTTTATGAGTAAGAAGCAAGAAGTCTGTATTGAAGAGATAAGATTGGAAATAATTGCAATGGCCTTCAATAGACTTTGTTAGAGCAGTTTTTAGCTACGTTAGCATGGTGGCTCTTGGGATGGCAAGGTCATTCTGTTAGTCCATTACTTTAGTCTGTACTAGAATTCATAATTGGATGGATTGCCATGTTAGGATATACAGACATTAATGGTACCCAGAAGGAAAATTGCGTTGACATTTGTGATCCCTCAAGTTTTCCTCTGGCATAACCCAATGGACATTTTTTTAACTTATCCTGATGAATAAGTGAACGGATATATACTGAATGGATAAACTCCTTTTCTTAAGAAGTTCATGGTGCCCAAGAGGATGTTTCCTAAAGATGTCAATGAACACATGGCACGTCCTTCACTAGTTGCCACAGTTACGTTTTTCAAAAATTGTTGAATTCAAAGTTGTCGAACATTTTCATGAAAATTTCTTGATAATGGTTGAAAGAATTTTCAATTGGTACTGATATCCATCACACAGGTACATGTTGTATCTTTGGTATAGTTCAAGCAATTCAATATCTTCATTGCCAAAACTAATGACATTCACAGCCGAAGCAAAACTTTGACTTCAGTAGTACAAGTTGGAATGGTCCCAGAAAACAAAGCTTGTTAGCGTTATAACTCTGATCAAATGTGCCTGCTGATGCCAACATTAAAATAAAAAGCAAATAAAATGGCATCACAAGCTGCTATATAGAGAGAAAACCTTGTTCACTTTTTTTGTAGAATTGAATAAACCATAACCTCATTTTTTTGTCGTCTCTATCATTATAATTGATTGTCTTTGGCTCAGCTCTTACAACACGTATACTTTACTCTTCTCATATACTTTCACAGCCCGCACTTTAGTGAACTATAAACCTTCCCACTCAGCACATGAGACACAACATAAAACATGAAACTTTCCCCCATTATAGTTCGCCTCAGTGGCCGCATGCTCCAGCAGGGACTCTGTAGCATTTGCTTGAGCCAAGAAAAGGCTCTGCTCCTCGCGGAGGGAGACAAAGCATTCTCAGCAGCTAGTTGGCTTGTTTTTGTAGTTAATGAGGCTTGAAGAGTTTTAGGGAAAAAGTAGAAAAGTAGAGCACATTCTCACACCTCACTGTTGCACGGAGAAATGGACAGTGTCTTTGCACAAGGTCGTACTTTGCCTCACATTTAATGAGACACCGTGAGCATATTTGGGTATTAAAATAAATGCTGGGAGGCAGAAACATGATGCCAAGAGAAATTTAAGATCTGCATTTAATATTAATAAAGGGTGTTCCCAGCCTCATGCTCAATGCGAACTGAAGTTGCCTCCAGTCTTTGCATCCTCAGCTGAATGAGCAAAGATAGAAAATTAAAGGAGATGAATAGAAAAGTAACTTGAAACAGTAGGATAGTGATGTAGTCACACTTTCTGTTTGGTGAAATTGTTCTTGTCCTAAAACCAGCAGTATATATTTCTAAATTCAGTGAAGGCTTAAGGAGCCCCTAAAACTATTACTATAGTGTGTACAAAATGTGTCCTATCACAACAAAAGAAACTAAACAGAACAACACCCATTAAATGTAATGCAATCCAATACAACAGCCCAAAATAAGTTGAGTCGCCGTTGTAATATTTTTCGACTGCATTATAGTGGGATTTTTCTTTTTGTTAGCGCGCTCATGGTGGACGAAACATAGGAGTAAACATGACCCCAGTAACCTTTCACAGCACTCTGCTTCCTCCAGACCATTATACAACCCTTCACTCCAGTCTTTCTGCTTTCCCTCTCAGTCACTTTGACGGATTGTGTCTCCGTTGGAAACAAGTCTCTCTGAAGTGCCTCTGTCCTCCTGACCTCCACACACCCCCCCCCCCCCGCCACAAACAGGGCTCATGTCCAGACACTGCTTGCTGCTTCATATATTTCTTGGTTGATATGGTACTTTGAAGCTTCCATTGTGCACTGATTATTAAAATGAAGAGAAAATTGGCTTTGGAAATAAAGGAGCCAAGATACTAAGAGGCGCGAATACAGGATTGAGAGCAGGTTTGTTAAAGCACATAACAGAGCTGTATGTGTGTGTCTGTGTTTCTGGAAGCCCAGCAAGAGGCCTGTGCTTGGACGGAAACCAAAAGATAAATGTTCTGAGGTTGACTGACTGACACCACAGCCATGTTGTAGGTTCATGATCTTACTTTGTTTCTCCGCCAACTACTTAGCTAAATCTTTGTGCAGGGTGACATCCCAGAGCTGCGAACAAGCTGCCAGCACCAAGAGATAACATTAAACCGGTTGTTAATTTGCTTCAAGGCGACCAGAGCCCAATTAAAGTTTCTCAAAGTAATATACACATAGAGTGCTCACAAGTCAGCAGCTGTAATAACTTGGATGAATGTGTTCATTTAAAACGATCCATACTAAGAATGGTCTTTTGGAAATGTTGAATCATGTTTTTAGGCTTTTTATTTGCCATTGTTTCCATTGTAATGTTACCACTTCAAGGTTTAGAGGCATGGAAATGTTGGCCCTCAAAAATCTAACAAAGGGAACTCCCAGAAGAGTCCCTGAAATACTGAGGGTGTAACGAAACCGCAGGAACACAGAGCATGAAATATTAAGGCAATAAAGCTCTGCCCGTGTCCTCCACCCAGCAGTGACTATGTTTAAGGGGTATTATGGGCTTTTTAGGCCTGAAAATGTGTTGGCATTACAAGCAGTTTTCTAACTGCACAACGACTGTTTTACAAACCTATTACAATGATGACTATGCAAATTGAACTCATGTTAATTGTATTACACAGTAAGGCAAATATTATCAGGTTTTTTTGTATTACTTGTATCAGTATCAGCTAATTTTATCTCTGATATGTTCCAATATAATTAAGTTTATTCAATTTAAGTTTATTTTCTATTTTTATTAAGTTTATTTTTTTATTTGTATTAAGTTTTTCTTTACAGTATAATTTTTTTATTTCTAGAACAAATTTGTGTTTCAGTGCACCGTTGTTATTCTGTCCAATAAAGGCTTTGGTTCAACTTAAAAAAAAAAAATTAATAATCTTGTCTTTATTTTATATCTTTTTCACAAGTGTTGGATAAAAGCATTTGAGGGATCAACACAATACATGTGTATATAGGTATATATATATATATATATATATATATACCTCTAAAGATCAAAGATAGATGTAAGAAAGATATCAACCGATATATCCGTATCTTTACTTTTTCCTCTTCCTACAAATCCAATATTGGTCGGGCCCTACTTGTTAGTAAGCCTATAGTCAGTTCAATTTTTAGTCATCAGATGGTCGAACATATTACATTTTTATTTTCTTTGGTGTTAAATCAAAATAGTTTCGTAGTTTAGTCATATATGCTAGTGCCATAAAGATCCACATACCAATTATTGAATATAAACTTTAAGCCTGGATAAGTTGAGTTAACTTGTTGCCTTAAAGGGTAGGTATTTGAGTTATGTTAACCTGTTACCTTTCATTTTAATTTAATGGACTAAATGTAAGGTTAATAAGATTTAAAATCCTCAGTGATATCTATAGCGCTGTCCAACCATTGTCTCTTTTTCAGCTCTTTTCTACTTCTCCAGCGTAAACCTTATTGTTATGACTAAAACGTTTTCATTCTAGGCCATTAAACTAAAAATGACTTGCAAATTAAAATATGTCTACAAATGAGTATAGATACCAACGATTTGTATGTAATGATACCAAACTGAAACACTTAATCTCACTGTAATTAATGTGATAAGTACGTGAAATCTTGGTTTACAACAGATCAAGACACTACATTTAAATATTTCCAAATGTGTTGTTTTCATCTTCCTAAAACTTGTGGAACCTCTTTTATTCCCAGGTGGAAATACTCTTGATTGCTTTTGGAAACAAACTTACAAACTTCAAGTAGTACCCAACGAGACAAATGTCTTTGTACTTGATTCAATTTAAGTTCTGCATCTTTAATGGCACTACAAGAGGAACTAAAAGAAAGTGTGTGTGAAACATTGAAGTATTTTAGCCATCCAGTCTGTAACCACTGCCGCCTTTCAAGCATCCTGCTGCCTTAAGATTCAGGACATAAAAGATGAATTCACCATGTAATTGTTGCTCTATGATTACATTTCATAGTTCTCCCAGTTCAAATAGAACCTTTCAAAAGGAAATACATTACTGTAAAGAGGTGCCTATAACACAAAGCCCAGGATACGATATTATATACTATAAGTAATTTCTCATGATTCACCTAAATGCTGTATTTGATGGCCTCGCTCAAATGATATACAGAGCATATTGATGTTTTAATAATCTCTGTAATCTCTTCATTCAAAGATCTAAATGAAGAGTGTATGCTTATGCTTATTTCACTGCTTGTAATAAGCTGCATCAGCGTGAGGATGTACATTTCTTCAGGAGCATTTTTTTTTTCATCATCAAAGACATCAGTATGTTCAGAAAGATGAATGCTTGTTTAATAACCCTGTTAATGAAAGAAAAAGACATAATTTATCGTTCTCTCCTGGAAATAAGAGAGAGATGACAGTTATCAATAAAGCTGCTGGGTCAGACTGATTCCGATACTTGCCTTCAATTGTGCCTATATAATGTAATATACAAAACAATACAACAATCTTGCCATTCAGTCAAAGCATGGCTTTTGCTAAATGGTGAAACACCAATGCTTGTTTTACCCTAATAATGGAACATTTTCATACATCCTAATCTGTTCACTGGTACAACTCCAGAAGTTAAAAGTTGTATAAAACCTTTAGTGGCTCCAGATGGAACTGAATCTGCTAAATTAACTCAAGTGATGTCACCTAAGTCAGCATCATTTGGACCTGATAACCACAAATTAAAAAAGAGGAGAGTTTAGCAGACTTCTGTGACCTGCTCCTTGTCACTGCTCGACCTTTAGACTATACAGTAGCTGCTATTTGCATAACTCACCCACATTTCACATTTAACTGTTGCAGTCTGGTTGCATCATTAGAAAATGTTGCAAAAACTAATTTGGGTATTTGAACAATTCTTTGCTTTCATTAAATATGGGGGTATTTCTTCCCTGATGAAGAAAAGCTTAACAATAACCACAAAACAAGATCAAGGGACAGCAGCACAATTCTTCATCAGCAGAAGTGCCAATGGGAAAATGTAGTGTAACTGCAATCTAATGTAATCTAGTGTAACAACATACTAACTAACTTAACCATTTCCTGTCTAGGCTCTTTAGATTACCTCAAGGTTATAACTACAGGTCCTCTTGTCTGTTCAGTTAATTATATTGACAAAAGAAACCTTTGCTGAGGGCATCTCGGTGTCTTCCAACATCTGACACAGAGTTCAGTGTTGAGAGGCACTGGAGAAGACAATTAGCACGGCTCAGAAAATGAAAGTGCTTTCCTTCCGTGGATGATATTCACGCCCGGTGAATAGTGAGGAGCAAATTGGCAGCACACACTATTACATTACTGTGACCCCTTGGATAAGCAGCTTTGTCTCAACCTGGCCGTTGGAGTGCCTCTCCCCATGAAAGCTTTCATGCAGAGCTTCCTCAGACTTATCCATCCTGCAGAGCGTTTCCTGCGCCTGGCTGAGGACACAGACGTTCTCAGAAGAAAAAAAAACACAGCCAGTGTATCGTTCCTTTCTGTCCTTGTGCCTGTTGTCATCCCTAAATGAAGGTTAGCTTTTGTCTAAGAAAGAGCAGGACTGCAGCCACGGCCGGAGAACACACAGCCGTGCCTCATTCCCTTCACTCAGGGATGTGAGCTGGACGTTGAATGAGATACTACGGCTTCAGCAGCCCACAGGCTGCATTACATAACCCTGTTTCAAATGTATTCATTCTAAAAAAAAAAAAGAAAGTTCTCAAGTTTTGATTGATATGATCCCAATTCTTTCAAAGCCCTTCAGAAAAAAATGTCTTTGTGTGAGTTATGGTAGAGATCTTTCAGAGGGGGCAGGCAAACAACAGCAAATGCACAACTGGGGTTCATGTTCTGGTTATTAATCTTTTTCTGCACACTATGCTGCAGTGTTGATGGCCTCATTGATAGAGGCTGAATACGTACTTAAAAATACACATTCAACAATACTGATAAATCTGAACTACATTTCTAAAATACATAATAGTTTGAATAAAGACATTTTGTGCTCATCATGATGTACAAACAATTACTGAAATTGCTGTACACTCCTGTAAACAAACTCACCTATAACTACATAATCTCCTATCAGGATGAATACTTTCCTTAACAATAACCATGTGATTGTATGTACTAAGATGTACCAAAGCACAAAATAGCTCACTTATTCAGATGGTTTCTTATAACATATATTTTGATTTATGTATGCAATCTTTTCCTCATGATGTGAGCCAGAAACACAAGATGTTAGTAATCTGTCCAACAATGTCCACAATTCAATTGTAAATTGTTCCCCCCTCGAGTAGAAACATTGAAGACAACACGACCACAATGTGCTGTTATCACACATTTTGAAACTTAAATGCAGCCATTCTGTGGCAGTTAATTATACCCCACACTGGCACAAACATGATGACATAACTTTTTCATTTCTCATAAAATGACTGAAAACATGCTTCTTTATAAATATGAAACTATACATATCAAATATGTTCTTCTCTGTGGTATCTCATGATCTGGTTTCACATACTCAACACAAGGAATCGCCGTAGATGAAAAATGATGTCGGCCTCTCGGTCAGTGGATTTTAAATGAGACGAAATCAAAAGAAGAGCAGTGAGTGTGTAGGAGGGGAAACACATCATCACCTTTAGAGAAGGTGGAGAAACATTTTTCATCTGTCTCAATAGATGGAAGGATCTCAGCTGTAGCCTGAGCAAACTCAATATCCCTCGGATGGGATTTCTTCTAAGTGAGTTTTCACAGTGTATATCTTTCAGTATCTGACACCCAAAAATTTAATTTAATAAATATATTGAAAAGAAGAATGACATCGCACCAGGACTGTGGATTTCATTCTCATTCTTTCAACCTTTTGTGGAAAGGTTTGCCTCTTTTAGCCTCTCCTTGAAGCTCACCAGTGGGACAGAGTTAACGGCGTCCGCGCCGCACAGAGCCATCCATCCTGAAGTACAAAAGTGACACCGGGCGGCAGTCGATGCCAGATGATGGAGGCTGCCACCAACTCTCAGTTAAAGCACCGCTGGACGGACCCCATTCCCTCCATCCTCAGAGAATTACAGTCTTCCTGACATTCACTTAGGATAACTCAGGGACATCAGACAGAGGTTATTTATTTATGAACACTTCCAGGAACTGCGTGTCCACACGGTTTTAGATTTCATTAGAAATGGACGTGTGACTGTCACAGAGGTCTCAGCTTCATGACTGAGCTGTAGGGGTTAAATCAATGCATGCCCCGTCCTTACCGCTGTCCTGCCCTGTGTGTATTTTCCTGTCATCTCCTGTGTAATGAGAGGGGCTGCAGCATCAGATTCTTACCCAGTCCTGTGCTCAATGTCCCGTAAATGTGTTCTATGTCCTGTGTCCTACATGTGGTTCATTGTCATGGTGTCAGTGTCATGGTTGCTTTCCATTTTTCCCCAAACAAATTTCTCCTGTTTTTCTGTGAGGGGAACTTTTTCCTCACCCGAATGAAAGGCATTTGAAGGAAAGAGGGAGTTCAGGGAGGGTTGTTAAATGCACATCACATTAGGGCTGGGAATCTTTGGGTGTCTCCCAATTCAATTGGATTGGATTTCGATTCTTGAATCTATTTACGATTCAAAATGATTCTGGATTCATGGATCCAAGAATCAATTTTTTTTTTAAAATTAGTACATACTTCAGGATATACACTAGTTATCTGTGAGACCGGCTGAATTTCTTGCTGCTCCATTTGGTATTCTACTGAGTTAAAGAGCTGGCTTTAGCACTTAGCAGGGAGTGACTTATTACCCACCCCCCCACCCCCCCAAAAAAAGAAGATTTTTGGAAGTTGTGAATTGATTAAAAATCTCAGAAGATAACAATCTCGATTTTTACATAAAACAATTTTTTTCCCATTTTTACATCACAAAAAATAGCAGCTATGTGAAAATGCAATCTAGCTACACTCAAACTATCAGTGGTTGTAACGTTGAGTTTATTAAACTTTTGTGGCAGTGAGTAAGGCTAGAGGGAGTTCCCTTTAAATAAAGCATCTTAAGGAAAATTTCGAGCTGTATGGACAAGAAATCCCTTGAGTTGCCAGATTTTTCAGGAAAAATCATGATTTACTTGACCTTTTTGGCCATTGGAAAAATTCAGGTATTAAGAATTTTACCATTGTAGCTCAGTCCATGTGAATAAAGCTGTATGTCACTCTAATGTGCACAACCCCCGTCTGACGCCCAGCCACCACCGTGTGTCGTCCCCACAACCACTGCCGTCCTCATTCATGCACGGCCTGCTCCAACCTCCACCACAGTGGCAAGGAAGTGTGGACAACAGGAACACATGGAGTATAAAGCAGAAATTCTTTCCTGCATATTATCCCATAATGCTCTTTTGTAAAGCCTCTCAGATAACACTCGTTATGAATTGGCGCTATACAAATAATGATTGATTGATTGATTGGTAATGTCAAAGAAAACACAAAAAGAACATGTGCAGGTATTTTCCATGCTGCAGCTTTACAGTAAGCTGGATGAACTGTAAAGCACCAGGCTCTGCAGAATTGTGCTAACAAGGGCAGAGAATAAGTAGGCGTTCTGAACCGTCAATTTTTCAACAAATATTGCAACAATGAAGACAAGCAGCCTCATACTTGTATTGGTTCTATTCTAAATCAATTAGATATTACATACCAAGAGACTCTCCACATATTTGGCTAATTAGCGCCTGACCTCCCACTGAAGCCAATGTATTCAGCGAGTTTACCTCTGCCAAATGAATGTCCATCTGACCACAGCAGACAATCTGCCACATGGAGTGTAGCGTCTACATTTCTAAATCTCATCAGAATCTTCCAGTGTCTATCAGGTGTCACCTCTTTAATCGATTTATTCATGGACAAAGGATAATGGGAATTACAAATGAGTCCACGTTTTCACATGCTCACTTTGCAACAGTGGAGCGTGTGCACAGAGTTACATAACGTGTTTGAGTTATCAATCAAGTCTGCTGTAGTCAAACACACATCTTGTGTTACATTGAGGATATTAAGGTTAAACTATGAGAATAATAAGTGAGCTAATTGTTTACTTTTTGAAAGATTATACTTGCAATGACAAAATATGTAATTATAATTCTCGTTCATTAATCTGGGGCTGAACCGGGGTGAGTTTCATATAATGAGGACCTCTGAGACCCTGTTTTGATGCAAGCACTTGATGTCAGCTATGAATTGTGGGCATTTTAAAACTTGTACTTGGTAAGTACTTCAATGAATGTCAGACATGAATAATACATGTAAAGAGTTGTGATGCCTTAAGAAGTTAGTAGATCACCAGAAGCTTTCTAATACGCATAATGAACTGGCTTTCAATGCACTCAGTCAATATTTCTTCACTAAAAAAAAAACATGATGTTGTGTTTGATCACTTTCTTCCAGAGGAAACTAAAGAAAAACGTGATGCAGTTAATCAACAAATGCATCTGCACCAGTAACCTGTTGCTTGCTATCCCTCGCGTGCTCGTACGTACACAAACGAGCATCATCATCGGCCGTAAAACACTGGATATTTACCGGCATAATGTTTGCAGAGGAGGTAAGTGGTCATACACATGTGAAAGTCTGTGAGGGAGTCTGTGTGTCTGTATTCAGTCTCGGCAGGCACTGGCTGAGAGCACGAGTGTGTGATGAGTTTGTCCGCCTTTGAGAACTCCTAGAGCGGAAAGAAGTGTGTGGAAGTGAAAACCAGGAGTGTGTGATCAGTTTGTACTGTTGATCTCTGTAAGCGGAGCGGAGTGACACTGAACTTCCACCAGATATATGTGTGCATTGCTTGTCGCTCTGGTCCGTCAACACACGCGTTCTCCGTCCGCAGCACGGAGAGCACGGCCGTGAGGAGGACGTTGAGAACACACAAAATGTCACTTCCTGGAGCTTTCGCGGAAAATACAACCCGGGGAAACATTTTATACAGGCAACACAGATAGACAGTGAACATCTACTTTTTCACATCAGTTAACTGTTCGCTTATTAATGGGCGATAAAAAAACGATTTATACATGTAAAAAGTTACATATAGAACCTTTAAGTTACATTCCTTTAAGAAAAACCTGCAGCTCTGACAGTTTATATCCACATAGTCCGTACGTGCTGCGTTTAGTCAGTGCCACATTTTTGCTCTGTCCAATGCGCAGTAGATCACAAGAGAGCTACAAGATCACACTAGAATAAAGAGAACAACGGGCAAAGAACATGTTGCTTTGTCTGTCTGTGGTCGATTTGTTATTCGTCTGGTGCCTGTTTTGACGTAATGTTGATAAAGTGATGAAATGATCATGAGTCAGTAGACTGTGTTTTGTTTTGAAATTGAACGGGTGCTCTGTGTTATTCCTGTCTGGAATGATCTGCTCTGCTAAGCTTGACGCGTGATTGCAGTGGGCTCCATGGAAAATAAACTTAGTGCGTATTTGAAACCGGAGCAGAGGGGCGATGTTTTAACGCTCAGGAAATGGACCGCCGTAGTGCACAGTGCTGATAAAACATGGAGTGCACTGAGTATTTGGAAACACCGAAGTGTCTTTGTCCTCTGAAGCAGAGACAAAGTTCTTTATCAGGGGCACACAGAGATTCTTTAAAGAACTGACAATGTGTATGAGTCAAACTTGGTAAAATGTTTGCTTGAAGGCCATTAGAGCTGTTTTATTATTTTGGAAGAAGCCTTCTTCCATACTTGTCCATACAACATAATATGACCTCAGTATCTGCTGCAGAGTTTACAGTTAATCTATAGATCTAAAGAGTGATGAATATAATGGAGACATCTATATGAATGCATCTTTCAATGCGTCTTTTCTTGTCCTACAGCTACACAACATTTAGTTGTAAAACTTTAATTTTTGAGCTCTAATTTATTTCTTTAATTTTTATTTCTTGATGTTAATGTTTCAAACACTCATTTAGACATGCCATTGTTGCCTCCCCAGAAGCATTAATCAGCATTGAATAGCTGAAAATGAAAATTACAAACAAAATCACAGAAACAACAACATTGACCCAGGTATGCTACTGCTCAGCTTTTGATTTATGAGATGAATGTTTGCTTAAATGGTTATCAATGCCTATTAGTTTATCATTATTGTTAGGGGTAGTACATAACAACATGTTGTTTCCTATCCTCAGTTGACTCTTTGTTGTTTTTAATTGGGTCAGTTCATAAAGTGCAATGTTGATGGTGACTCATAGCGCTCTTTCTCCATTTGGTTCAAAAGAGGACACATCATAATGAGTAGAACTGAGGAAGGGTACAATACTTAAGGTCTCTTCTAATGCTCTTACAGTATTTGCATAAAAATATGTTTTTTTATTGTGGTAAAAAACATTCATCTAGATATTTCAAATCAAAACGTCTCATTTCTAAGATACTTCACCTTGCCATAGAAATGTTTCTGACAAAGAATGAGTGTGTCAAAAGCAGTAAATGGAGTCGTGTTTTTACCCTGTGTGTGTGCTTGCTGGCTCACAAAGGCTACTACACTGTAGGAGCTTGTGAATTTGCAGAGAGTGCAGATTAGAGAGAACAGGGTGTTGTGTTGGAGTCAGTCTTGGTTTAAGTCGGTGAATGAGGGATCGCTGAAGTGAATGAGAGGCACTGCAGCTCTCAACGTTGAGCAGAGAAGCTCTACTGGGGCAGGATCAAAGAACTTAGTCAACCAAGGCTGCTGCTCATCCCAGACTTCAGTCAGCCAACCAAACACGCTAATCTGTGGTCGAGGTCTCGGCTGAAGAGCATCGACAAAAGTGAACCTAATGAGCATTACACACAAGAAAAACAAATGAAAAATAGAACTGGTTATGCTGGAGATACAAATAAGCCCAAGTCCTCTCCATCCCTGTCTATAAACCTCAAAACCTCCCAAAGGATCTACTGTGCTTCTCAAAGGCACAGCATATTGTTTGACTGCTGAAGAGCTTCCTTAACACATACTCCTGCAGGTCATCTTGTGAAACCTATTTTAGCAACTTAAATGTACAATATGTAGAATTTTATGACAATGTTTACATGAAAATATCTAAATTAATTTAAAATTGACTAAACCCGCATTGTAGTTTTTCATTGAGTACTTACATTAAAGACATGGAATCATGTAGCTTAAAAAAATGTAAAGCCATTCATACCATTGTTTTTGTAATGTTTAATTGAATAAATACAGATATATCATGTCTATAACTGCGATGTGGTGTTGAGTAGGGAAATTATACAAATGTTCACTACAGTACAAGACCACAAATCAAAGAGATATAAAAAATGAAATAGAACTGACAGCTCCTGTGGCCACAAACCACTCTGAACAGTGGTTTCGATCTCATATCACTTGACTGAGCATCACCTTTTATCATGGTTCATCCACCGCAATTAATCCTTCACAGATGTGATGCAATTCTCTTCCCCCGCTCTGCCACTTTCACACACCCCGTGTCACTCTGCCCCTCTCTCTGTCTCTCAGCTTCCTCTCTCACACGCATAAATATTGCAAATGTTCATCCCATTTCTTGTCCTTAATTTGAGTTACCTTAGGGCAACCGCAGTAATGTCTTCAGAGATTAATAAAACAAACCTGTTGGGAGTGAAACCCAACTCAGTCAAAAAGAAAAAAAAAATGCAGAGTTGCAGTGCTGCAAAGTTGGTTGTGAGTTTCCTACTCCATACAGTGCATCAATAGGACTGGAAAATGCCCGGACTTTGAGTCTCTCTGGGAGAATATAAGGCTTTCTGAGAGATTTAGGGGGGGGGGGGGGGGGCAATACATTCAGACTACCCAAACCTCAATTCTGGTGTGCAACAGTCATTTATGGCTTCAGGATTGCTCAATAATGCATCAGAACCCACAGGCCTCCAGGGAAAGTAGTCAGTAATCAAAAAGTAAGTTAAGGTTTTCATAATAGGCCCTATAAATAACCAGGGACAGAAATGAGGACATGTAAAATTGATGAGGGATGAATCAAACCCCACAAGGTGGAGGGAGCCTAACACAAAGAAAAGGAATGTGATGTTGAGTGGACTGGCGATACGGCCATGTGCAGAGGAATGAATTGCATAAGTGATTTGTGTCACCAGTGGTGCTGTAAAACTGTACAGATATATGGGCAGTGTTCTACAGCGACAGCTTTAAAATGGGGATATTAATGCAGTAATGCACTCAAGATTTTCAAGTCTTTCACTGCACAGTTCAAACAATCTGCCAATGATTGCATAACCTGTGGCTACCAATTAAAAAGTTTTATACAGCTGGCCCTTTTTTAACGCTGGAAGTACTGTATTGGTGCTTTCTTCTACTCTTGTAAAGTTCATCTCTCAGAATTGTAGCTGTGTCATTTGTGGATTTTAATGAGTATTTTAATGTTGTGTTTTTATTATAAAATCATGAATTCCACACATTTTTAAAAGAGTAACACTTTATAATGATTGATGTTGTCACTTATTGGGAGCATAGATGTGATGGAGCTGGGCCCTAATCTAACTCTTAGTGTAGCATCCATCGATGAGTTGGAACAGTTAACATTTACATTAAAGCTGCAACTCCTAATTATTACATGATCATTAAATATAAAGCGCAAGAAAGGGTTAAACAAACACAAGGCTGTCATTAGAGGACCTGAACATGTGTCAGGTGTGAAACCAAAATTAAAAAATTGAGATATTTTAAAAAAGGAAGTCATGTCTAGTGTTGGGAATATTTGGGCGTCTCACGTTTCAATTGAATTGGATTTTGATTCTTGGGGTCACGATTCGATTCAGAATCGATTTTCTATTCAAAAAGATTCTGGATTCATTGATCCATGGATTCAAAGTCTATTTTTAAAGAAGTACACTGCAGGATATACTCCAGGCATCTGTGAGACTGGCTGAATTTCTTCTTGCTCTATTTGGCATTCTGCTTAGTTAAAGAGCTAGCCTAAGCATTTAGCAGGGAGTGACTGATTAGCCCACAAATTAACAAAAACGATTTTTGGAAGTTATGTATTGATTTTAAATCATAAATTTTTTATTTTTTTTTACATAAATCGATTTTTTCCCCCCACCTCTAGTCATGTCAGATACCTTAGATCAATTCAGTTCTCTTGAATATTTCCTGCTTCCAATCAAAACCTTAATCTTGTTCTCCAAAACCAATGATTGGATATGGTGTATTGATCAAACAGTTTCATTTACCACAAATGAATTATTGCCACCATGACGCCATCCTTTAAAATGATTAAGAACTTTCTGTCCTGTAAGGAACGTTGTTCCCTTCTGAAACCTCCTAACTGTAGTGAGTGAAATCCCCTTAAATCCAGATATTTAATCGTCACAGAAAGCTACTTACTATGCTCCACTTGTTTCAGATCAATGCATCTCTCCATATGATCATATTTGTGTTTTGCTGCAAACTGTTTCCTTGTGCATGATGCAAATGAAACTTTTTTTTCTCAGTGATCACTCCTGCTGAGTTCAAGTGAAAGAGAAAACACACCCAAACATGATTTTTAAAACTTGAGGATTATCTGTTGGAACAAGCACTCAAAAACAAAACTCCCACACATTCTTTCAGAATTTCAAAAGATAGTATGCTTGGGCTTCTTTGCTTTTTTTTTTTTTTTTAAAGAAGTATCTCAAGTTCTCAAGAGCACGTATCATTAATGACACTCTTCTGTGAAAAAGTATTTTAAAGAGAAGTTTTCAAAGTGAGAGGAAAAAGGGGATAAGTTTAAAACGCACTTATTTTGATGACAGAAAAGTCTACAGTCTTTTCATCATCTATTGAGTGGCAGAAATGAGGACAGCAAGCTAAGGAAATAGAAAAGTAATAAGAAGACAGACTGTATGAAACAATCACAAGTGAAAGGTCAAACAAAGGTAAATCATCTCCAATAATTCAAAGAGATACTTATGACACTAACTTTAAAGCGATGTCTAGATGAGGTTTCTTGGCCATAGTCTTTAAATACTAATAATACAAGACATGGTCCAGGAGGCAGACACCGTCTTGACTTACAGGAGGAGGCTTAAAACGTTCCTTTTTGGCAAAGCTTATTGTTCAGGCTGGCTCAGGCTTGGAACAGCCAATTTCCACATACTCTGTGTACGTTGCACACTACAAAACAGTTCTCAGCCACTCCAGTCAATGCACCTGTTTCCACAGCCAATGTTGCGGTAAGTCTCCATCGCGTGCCAGCAGCGCTACTACGCTCTGCTCCGTTTCAAATACACTGCAAGTCTATTTTCAACAGAGCTCGCTGCATGTTTCAAGCTTGACAGAACAGATCACGCCAGACAGGAAGCCAGACAAGGAAAAGCACAGAGCATCTGGTAGATTTCAAAATAAAACTCATTATAAGGACGCACGGTCGTACATTCCATCACTATCAATATTACATCAAAATTGATCTAATCTAATTGATCACCAAACGATCTAATTCCTACGTGATCAATAAGTTCTACTGTGATGTGTGTACAGCAGCTCATGGCTGTACTGCGCTCACATTCCAGAAACGAACTCAGTTGGGCAGGGCACACAGCGTCAGCAGGAGCAAATGGAAATTAGCAGTTAGACTGTCAGGGTACCTGGCACACTGAGCTCATGTCGGTCCCTCTCTATATATCTGTTTGAACACCTAGAATATTATTGCATGTCACTTACTTCAGAGTCTGAGAGTTTGAGTTTTCTACCTCTTAAAAGGTAGTTTTTCCTTGCTACTGTTACTTTAATAAACATTGCTAAGTGCTGTGCTCATGCTGGATTAATGTTATGAATTGGAGCTTTACAAGTAAATGTTGAGAATGATATTATTAGAATGATATTCAAAGTGTAACATATGGATGGTTTAAAAGAGAAATACAATGCTGTGTGATTTTGTTAATTTGCACATTCAAGTACATGCAGATGTTATGCTGGGTTAATGCTGCCTTTTAAATGATCTGTCTTTAAGCGAGCGTTTAAAATTATTCTGAGAACTAATTGTGCCTGTTAAAATAATAAAATTTGAATATTCCTTATCAAATTTAGTTCAAGGAACACGCAGGTAATGTCCTCCGTTGACTGCCAACCTCACAGATGGATCAGTCAACACTCAGCAGTGACACATAAAAAAGAAAAAACATCTATTCTTGATGGTTTTGGCCATTAAAAACGTCCATCTCTCTTATCTGAGGTCTTTCTTTTTCTGCTGCCGACGCAGTGTTTTCAGTTTGTATCATGCTTTGGTCCACATAAAGAGGAAAAAGATTTTAGGACAGCTTTGGTTTGCCAAGGACCACAAAAAAAATGTCCTCATTAAACACAAGTGTCTTTTTCTCATATTGAATACCTACGTCTGAAAGGAAAGACTCATAGATTTTTCAGTTGCGTAGGGTCAAGGCTGCTTTTCAATTATCTTTTTCTAGAAAAACAACTGTGACAAATCTTGAGTTTTTCTGTCAAGGGGAACATTTTTTTTTTGATCAAAAGCAGACATCTTGATGCTTGTCACTGAAGATGATTGCACTTGACAGCATTTGCTTCAGATGAAAAGGAATGTTGAATCAGAGAACATGTTTTAGAAGGAAAGAAACCAAAAGACTCTGATATTCACTGACTAACAGAACAAGCACCGTTAGATTATACTGCGCACTATGTGGAGACCTTCAGGTGTTGCAGTGCACTGACTTCACAGACATGAACGCATTCAATACTTTCAAACACTTTTCACTACAAAGCAGAAATAGTGCTGTTTTGTTCTTTCTGTATGTACTTACATACAGAAGGCTCTGTCAGTCAATCAAGCACATGTTTGTGAGCATGAAGAAATGATAGCTAGTTAGAAAAACCTGTGTCTGGGTCTTGTATGGTAGCTTGTAAGTAGGCAAAATGAAAGTAAAGTAACCTAAAACAATTGAATTTGGTCAAATTATATCTTCAAAAATAATATGTCCCCCTTATCTGCAAGTCTGAGCAAACTGTCCATAAATTAGAAGGATGTATGTAGTGATCCCTGGCTCACCCAGTCTGTATATCAAGGTCTCAATTACCGTATACAGGAAAAAAACATTTTGATTTCCCCCCACACAGTGGGGGGTGTCTGTATCTGATGTGCTGCTTCATCTTTGAATAGTGTATTTGGTTAAGGTAGAGATGGGGTGCGTGGGTAGAGAGCGTGCAGGAGAAGGAGGAAGTATCTTCCGTAATGCTGTCTGCTTCTGGTTCAACAGTACAACAACACGTATGAGGCCTTACAAACAATAAAAACGCAGTAGTGTCAAACATTATAAGAGAAACTGAGCTGAGCAGTAAATAATTAGTCTTGAATGGTCTGGACAGACCTGCTGTGTTCACACCTTAGCTCACTCAGACATCACTGGAGCTGTTTTCACATACAGTATGCACTCTTGTAAATCTCTAGATAATTTCAGGAAGACTGCTCCAGAGTTTCTCCTGATCTGGTTGTTAACATATTCACCTCACAGCAGGAGAATATCCCTGTCAGACAGGAGGGGGGTCTCCTGAGGTAAGATGTGATGTAAAAAAAAAAAAAAAAGATGCGGATGTAGCGGACGAAGCAACGGAGTCCGCTATGTGACGCTATAACTGGAATATATACAACATGCTGGAGAACAGAAAACATAATGCAGCCGTTTAATTACGTGCACAGGGATTGTAGTGGTCGAGTGCATACACTCTATGCACCATGCAGCAGTCTCAGTATAGAAACATCAATCCCCCCCTTCTCATTGGCTTGAGGTGAAGTCTCCGGAGAATATCCTGCTGCATTCTCACTCAGATATGCTGCGGAGAAAATGCTAGGGGTCTGGCAGGAGACACTTGGAATGAAATCTGAACACAAAATTTGACTGTTTGCGTTCACACATACGATATCCTGAGTTTTTCAGGAGTTTTCTGCAAGCGTGAAAGCTCTATTGGACTTTGCTCTAGTTTTCAAGTCAAGATCAATGGATTTGGAGATTTGTATTTTTATAAGCAGCCCCCCTGGGTTACGTACAAACATTTTAAAGAGTGCAATGAATGTGTAAAAGGGGCTTGATTGTTAGTCTTAGATCAGAACCTTATAAGTTACCAACATCAGTGTATAAATGTATGTGTGGATAGGTTGAATGTCAGGTTGTGTAAAGAGCTCATCTAGTTTTCAACCCATCCTCTATTTAAGTCAATTTGTTTAAAACATAGTAGTTATCAGAAGTCTGATCTTAAAGTAGGCTCTGTTTGAAGAAGTAGAAACTGTGGGATGAAAGTATATGTAACTCTTTTTCTGCACAAAACCTCAAGATAAAACAAACCGATGTGGCTTACCGTCAAACTTTTTATGCCTGGAGACAAACGTTGTCCTCATATTCCTGCTGCTCTCCTCCACCAAGATCTCAAACTCCTGTTTGCTCTGCTGGTGGAGATTGTCCTCCATCTCAGATGTGCAGCAGGTGTATCCCTGAGGACAGACACGCAGGTGCTCACCTGAGGGAGACAGAGACAGAGAGAGCCATTTTTATACACATCACTGCCACAGGAATTAGTTTTTTCAAAAGGCAAGAGCTGAGTCTTTGATCAAAACTCTCCTGTGATTTTGGAACTCTCATCACTGAGGCTATCAAAGAGGAACAGAGCGTAACAAATGGGGAAGGATAATATTTGTCGGTAACCTGCTATCCTGTGAAACAGAGAGTAACTTTGATAAGGCAGTGCATACAGCTCATAGAGAATTTTTCTTTATGTCACAGTCCAGAGCACTGCAATAACAGCAACTGAGCTCATGTACATCAGTGATACACACATCAACTAGAAGCAGCGCGTGTAGAAACAGAGAGTCAGTGTGTAAAGACCAAACCAAAGCATAGACATCTGCCACAGGTAAATGGACATTATGAGTTATTGGACTGCAAATCATTCAACAAATCATCATGATAAATGATCAATTCATTAGCAGACTTATTTCTAAGAAACAGCTTATTCACGTAGCAATTATCGTCCATGTGGAGTTTTAGTTTGACCATTTCGTGAACTAAATTACAATTTCCACTCTCCTTTTGGTCTATACAAACTACTGATAGTGATATGTGGCTCTATTTTCACCAGCTGCTCCCTGACGGTGTCCTTTTAATGTTTGATACTTTGCAGGGAGATCACAGAGGTCTTTATGAGGGCTGGAGAATAATACATTTGTTAACTGCTTAATGTGAATCAGATCAAAACAGATCAAACTAAATTTAGAATAAAACAATTAATAAAAGAATTGAACTTTCATTTGATACATAAAAACATTGATTGCTATAACTTTATGCAGAAACATTTACAATTCCCACATTTGAACTGATGTACTTCAGAGTATCCCTTACTCATAAGGCAGCTGTGGCTCAGTTGGTAAAGTCGGTCGTCTCTCTATCCGGAAGATCAGGGGTTCGATCCCTAGCTCCTGATGCAACATGCACTATGTGTACTTGGGGAAGAGACTTAACCCCAAGTTTCTCCTGCTGCTTCGTCGGCAGAGTGTGAATGTGTATGAATGGGATTAGTTACTTCTGATAGTCACTTTACAAAGCAACCTCTGCTTTCAGTGCTTGAATGGGTAGGTGTGACCTGCTGTGTAAAAGCGCTTTGAGTAGTCAGAAGACTAGAAAAGCGCTAAACAGGCTCAAGATCATTTAACATTTACCATTACTTAACCCTAAGTTAAGGAGTTAATTCAGGGTTCAGTTTGAGTTTTTTTTTATATTGTATGAATAATGATATATTAATTAATTTGAGACTTCAGCTGTGACACAACGATAAAATAAAATCAACCGAAAGAACATATTTTTTAGAATGAATAGCCAAGTGGGTCCAGCCTTAATCAAACACGTCCTGTTTTTATTCCCTCACAAGGAAAGAAGTTCACATTTTATGGCTCTCATTGCGATGGAATATCCCCCAGTGGAAGTGGCAGAAAGGTTGGTGGTAGAGATGTGGATCCTCGGTAAATAAAACCAACAGGAAGCACAAGGTCACGAGTTGTGAAGTACTAGTTAATAAGATTAATTCTCTCCTCACTAAGAAACAGGAATGTGTTTCATGGATAATGTGATGAGCCTTGGACTCTGGAGTTTTTGTACATGATATGATGTGTAAGTATAAGATTCAATTAAAAAAAGGAAAATACAAATGTTTCTGTAGATGAGTCTTTGCTTGTTCAGAGTTGCGATTCATCCAGGGTCAGTTACATGTTTCTCTTCAAAAAAAGCCTTTGAGAAGATGATTGATTTAAATCAATTCACAGCCTGGCAGAATTATTACACATGGACACAGTGTGCATATCAGAGTTTAAAGATGAGCAAAGAAGTGTCTGCACGATTCACAAACAGAAGTTTTGGACCTCAGGGAGAGTGTTAAATAATTTGTTAAATTTGGAGAGTTCACCAAAGTGCAGTAGTCATTATTTATCAAGTGGAGAAAAAGTAGAATTATACCTCTATGGCTACAATCCCTTTGGAAAGACAACAATCAGTGAATTACCTCACACATCCCCAAAAACCTTCTCATTAAAAAAGATGGGGAAACATCTGTGGATTATTCCCTGAGTGGGGAGGAGTGTAGAAGTACATGAACCACATAAAAGAACGAGGAAAAACTATTGTGAATTCTGATGAGATGAAAAAAACTCAGCTAAACAGTTTTAATGCACGGCACTATCTGACTGAAAACCGGCTGGACCCATCGTGCATTTAACACAATCTCTGAAGGCAGCGTCAACGGGCAGGTGGGCTAATTTTCTATCAGGGACTTTGAGACATGTGAGATTGGAGAGAGATACCAGTCAGACACACACACACACACACACACACACACACACACACGCACACACACACACACGCACACACACACACACACACACACACACTCCCCTGAAGCAAACACAATTACAGAGCTGAAGACCTTCAGTCGAGACATCCCCAAGAAGGAATTTTGAACAAGAGGAATAAGTTCATGAGCAACTCATCTTAAAGATTTGAACTAAACAGGTCGTCTGATTTGCACTGAGCAACCTCAGAAACAATATACTTTAAGTATCTACAAAACCACACCAAGCTTCACTGAATCTGGAAAGAAGGCTGTGATAAAGAACCTCAACTGAGACAGACAAGTATGCTTATAATAAAAGCATTCCCCAGTGAGCAAAAAGTTTTTTTCAAAATTGATGTATTTTTTTTATAATCTTCTGCAGATCATGTTGTAAAACACGTTGTTAGGGGCGGCTGTTGCTCAGTTGGTAGAGTTGTCGTCTCTCAACAAAAAAGTCGGGGGTTCGATCCCCAGCTCCTGCATTAAAATGTTCAATGTGTCCTTGGGCAAGACACTGAACCTCAAGTTTCTCCCACTGCTTCATCTGCAGTGTATGAATGTGTATGAATGGGATTAATTACTTCTGATGGTCACTTTACATACCATCAGTGTGTGAATGGGTAGTGTGAAGTACTAAATCTAGCATGAACAGCTCCTGGTGCTGATTATGATACACTGGGCTTAATGGGTACAAGACACGATCCACAGGAGGCAAAAATTATTGGTAATATCATACACGTCAACAGCGCCTTTATGAAAACTTGAAAGATTTTCAACTTGAGAGCTCAGAGCGGCAGCACAAAATTGGCAGAGCGCTTGTAAAAAAGACTTTGGGCACTGCGCTTTTTGCCAACTCTTCTTGCTCATTGAAAACAATTGAAAAAAGACGCTGGCGCTCATGAAAAAATGCTACGTGGACACTGGGCCAAGTCAAGTCAGTCATAAAGCAGACATCTTTATACTTTATTAAACACCTTAGACATTCCTAATTTAACGTAAGACTACTCCAGCAAAGCAAATACACAATATCTGTTTTTTTTCATGCGCAAAATATGAATATTGAGGAGGTTCAGGTCAAATTTTGCTTAATACAAAGAGCACACACCCCCTCACTCTCTTTGTTGTATTGTAGGCTTTACTAACCTCTCAGTGATTTTCCTACGTAAAAAAAAAAAAATCATTTCAGATTTAATGATTGGAAAGTAAACTAGTGCATAACTAAATGAAACAAAAACTGAAACACAAACTGAATCTTAACCACTGCCTGACAGATAGAAAATGAAAACGGTCCATCTCCCATCAAAGAGAACTCTAACGCTCCAATGTTCTCCATGTACAAACCAACATAAAAATGTTTTACTTTTACCAAGATGACAAAAACCCTTTAATTAGTGTCTCACTTGTTTTCCATTCCTTTGCACATTGGTGTGAAGTTTTACTTGTGAGCACAAAAGTCAGATACAGGAGCTTGAGAGAAGACCTTTTGGGTGTCATGAAAATGGAAAAACTCCTGAATGACAAGAAGAGATCAATGAACAAACTAAAGATTGAGGCTGTGGTTTTTGTGAAAGCATTTAAGGAACACTGGCCATTATGTGTTCTTTCAACTGTTTTGTCGTCTTGGGCAGCAACAGGAAGAAAACAAGCGAAAAAATAAATAAAGTAACTTGTGTAACTTCTTTGTAAAATTGTTACATGTCTACACCTCCTTACCGATATAGAAATATAACAAGTTATCATATTTTCATGCAAACTTACTTCATCAGTTCTCCCTCCTGCTGTTAGTCTGGCACAATCAGACATCATTATCCTAGGCTTAAAAAGGACCTCTGTCCAGCAGTCACATAAAAGGTAGGGGGTGTGCGTCACTTTCTCCCAGTCCTACCAGTTAACTTTAAAGAGAGAGAGAGATGAAATGCCTGCCGCTGCACCGGTGGTGGATTTATGCAGAATAGACTCAGACTGTGGGACTTTTTTTAAAGGATCATACTTTGCAGAGCGTATACACAGGCAGGCACACTGGTGTTCAGTATGCATATACAGTAACTTAAAGAGGGGCCTTGCACGGATAATGAAACGAGGATGCAGTATGTATACGTGCTGGCACTCTCAAATGTGCTTAATCCTTAATCAGTCCTTAGAGAGGCACCCAGCTACAGTAATGAGGTGCACCATCAACAGTTCAACACAAACCCCATTGTCTCCAGAGAAATGCTGCAGGCCTCCTGGACACAGAGACCAAACTCTGTGAGAAAAAAACAAAACAAGATGATTCTATCACATTCTCTTGTTTCTCTGATAAATGACAGTGCTGTAATCTGTTAGCAATGCAACATCATTCCTCAGCTGTCACACTTTATTTATACTGTGAGGAGATGCAAAGCTGTGTGATAATCCTCATGCCGAGATGCGTTTAATGTAGCACATCATGCCCGCAGAGAAAACAATATCGTGCATTGTATGGTGCAGTATAGTGGTTATATTTTATTAACTTCATGTCACTTTGTGTTGTGTCAGCTCTGTTGTCATTGAGCTCTTGAAACAAGGTATTATTGAGTTGTCAGTGTAGTGAAACAGGGTATATCACTTTTGGAGGATGTTAAGGCCAACTAGATCTGGCATGCATCAGCTAGTTTGCAAATGTCAAAGAAAACATCTATTTAGATCCACTTTTTTCTGACAATGAAAAAAACAAGCTTGAAGATGATGCACATGGACAACAGAGTAAGAGTATGTGGTTTATTTTTTTTAGTGAATCAAATCAGTAAAAATAAAACATTTTCTCCCAGAAGCCCTGCATCTCTGAAGGAAATCCATTCCAGTACGAAGACTCAGCTGATGCAGTAAATTGAGTTAAATTTTCAAAGTAGTCAGATTGCCGCTGTGGAAAACTGAAGGCTGGACCAATAAAAACAGGGGGAAAAAATCAATAAAAAAGCAGAACTTTACTTAAGTGCAAATGACAGCTGAAAGGAAACCCTGGTGTTTTAAGCTTTCACAGGTTGTGCACCACTCTTTTCATCTCTCAGACTTGTTTTTGTATAAACACATTATTTGACACATCCTGCTACTTTCTCCACTTTGAAAACGGTGATGCTGCGGTTACATAAAACCAACAGGAAAAAAAGAAAAAAAAGAACTTTGAGAGTGCCAGGCAGGAGTGTGCGCTGCATGTTTATGATGTTGTGACGGCTGTTTGTGTCTCATGTTATTCTTTCTCCGTCTGTCTTCTTCTCTGGCTGCTTTCCATAAGAAAGACACCAGCAGAACAGCAGAACATAGAAATAGAAAATAAGTCAGAGTGATACAGAACAAAACTATTTAAAACATATTTTGCACATAAAACTTTTCTGCTCATTGTTCTGCTGGCTTCATACATCCTGAATTCTTTCCTCCCCCTCTATAAAAACAAAACAAACTCAAACATCTATCTTAGTGAACTTAGAGAATAATCGCTCCTAAATCTAGATGGGATTTTGGCTTACCAGACCATATCTGTCCTGTTCTAGATGGTTGCTTTGCACCCAAGATGGAATTCGAAACCAAGCTGTCAATACGCTGCATGCTTTCAGGATCACAGTTGTGCACAGTCTCGGTCAGGCTGAGTTAGACTTCGTAGACTTAACACCAACAGTGCCAATAAAGAATTGAAACATAGAAAGCTAGGCATGTGTGTATGGGTGAAAGCCTAATGTTACAGCTGTTTTTGAAGGAGAATCCAACAAATAAGTTGAAAGTCCAATGATGATTAAAAGGAATCAAGCTCTTTTAAACAAGAAAGCAGTGTACATTCAATATGAAATATGAAATAAAGGAATCAGTCGCCCCTTTTTACATTAGACTATTCAACACGCCCAAATTGGTACCAACCTTTATACAAAGACTTTACATTTTAAAGCTTTATACAGTATACAGTGGATGGGCTTATTGTGGGGGAATGCCGTTTCCATTCCACAACTATGACATAAGAAACATTTCCTGTACTTGCTGCACTTTCATTTGCTGTAAAGATAGGTCGATCTATGTCCCGATTCAACCGGGACCGTCGCGTATTCAAGCTCCGTGTCCCAAGTCCCCACAAATATCTATAGAACACTAATATGTCCTGGTTGTGAACAGTCCCCGTCTTGTTTCCAATCAAAATAATCCAACATGCTTGCAACACAGATGTGTCTCTATTATGTCAATCAATGTTGTTGCTAAGCTGTTGCTGTTTTAACCGATCGAAAAACAACACTACTGCACGAGTCAAAGTTTAATACTGATTTGACTGTATATGTGTCAAGAAGTCAGCGTTTTCCAAAGAGCTCCAGGTGAGCTTTTACAGCTTCCTTCAAAAAGTACCAGGCAGTGAATGTGCTGCATTTTGTACACTCTGCAAGTGTCGGCCCACGGTGGAAACGCCCACAAACAAAGCCATGTTAAAATGAGCAAACTCAAACAGAGGGTACAGGCTGGAAGTAGCGCTGTTGTGATCTACTTCAGTGAGGGCAAACACCAATCATAACCTACTAAAACAAGCTGCTCAGGAGGGGAACCTTTCCCTTCTAGCTTATGTGATCATAGCAGGTCACTGCGAATCGGTTCATGTGGGTTGGCTGTAAAATTGAGGTGTCCTGGTCTGGAAGTCTGAAAATATTATAACCTCACATGAAGGCAAAAACCCTACACTCTGTTTATATGTGCTTTTATGAATTTATAAAGCATCTCTGTTATTGTATTCTGTGATAAACATAAGCCTCAGTAATGGCCTCATTGTGTTTGTTGCTAAACCGATGGCTGCAGGTAAAGAGGGCCAATCAGGAAGTTGGGAACAGTCCCAGACCATGTCCATAGCATCTGTTAAAATGTTGTGCCAAAATCAGAGCTGCAACCAAACTGTGTGCTGCTTCTGAGACTTTTGCACCTCTTTTTAACATGCCTAGTTAATGGTGGGCTGTGTACACGTGTATATATATTTTTTGACACAACAACAGACAAAGTGATGACCGCCCGTACAGCAGAGAGGCACGAACCATATGTAAGCCTGCGGTGACAACAGTGACAGCAGCGCTAATATACTAAAGACGCTACACGGTGTCACGTCGGGATCTTATGTGCGGGGAAGCTTGCACTCGTTTAGCTGTAAAACAACACGACTGTATCTTAAGCATGAAGAGTCTGACACATCCACCCACATTCATGATTCATTATGCTGCGAACCTGTTCACAAATTCATGAATCAGCACACACCAAGAAGACAGGCCAGCGAACGCACATACATAATAGATTATTTACTCACAGCTTTATCTATGACTTATGAGCGAATAAAGATGCGCTCACTATAAAAGGAGTGTGGACAAAAGGCCCTCACTCTCCTGTTTAACCCGGTCCAGATTGCTAAAGCAGCACTCTCGTCCTTGCAGCTGCCTCAGGCACAGATGTCAGAAGGCGCTGCTGCAGATTCTTTTCAGAGGAGCTGATCAGAGATCTAAATGTATGTAATTACAGAAGGCAAGATAATTAAGGACAAATGCTAATCTTCTGTGGGGATTTTACAGTGAAACACTCTGGCATTAGCTCAAATGTTTCCTAATCAAAAGGGAACCGAGGCATAAGAAATATTGTTCCCCGTACATATGTAATCACACATTGGTTGTTTTGTTCTGCGTCTTTTATGCGCAGATGTGTTGGGGGCTACTTTGGATCACTATCTTCGTGATTGAAGTGTAGCGTTGTAATTAGAGGGAAATTGCTTACTACGGTTTCAGAGAATGCTCAGCGCTCGCTCGCCTCTGTGCCAGGGAACGGCAGGAGGAAAGATGGGGGACAGACAACGCCTGTTTGACACTCAGAGTTCTCAGGATCATTAAAAATGTAACTTTTCACATTATTATGTGTGACACGTGTGTTTAACCAAGCAGATGCTCTGATCTGCTAAATAACAAAGTCAGCAGTATGTAGGTCATAAGGAAGAAGTGGATGGACCTGGAGGTGTGATCACGCAGAGATTAAAGAAGAACTAACATCATGTACTTTATTCCGCGCCTGCCTTGTATTTGGCCTCAGTTCCCTTTGGCTTCATATCTCCCTTGATATTAAAGAAGCATGTACTCCGCTTGTTTGAGGTTTCATATGCAAGCAGGCGTTGCAATCATGTCTAACGGGCAGGCACATTTCTTATCCTTCCTTTCTAATAACAGTTCATTAAAATTGGCAGCAGAGCCCAGTTTGCTATGCAGCCAGCCCTGTGATGTTAAAGCTCAACTTTTGAAGTGATGCTCCGGTGACATTCAACAGAGAAGACTTTACGATCATTTCCATGCGAAGTTCGGCACTTATCAATTTGGACGTGAAGCGGAGGGTACGCTCAAATCCCACGCCAGATCTCAGTTCATGTACGCACGTTTTCAACTCAGTGTGGACTTGGAGGGCAGCGAATCTGTCTGTGTCGGACATTCATTAGATCACTGCAGTGCCTAAGTTTCTTTTTTACAGTCTATGGTTAAGACAGGCAGATAGAGGTTCACAGATTTACTGCTAAATAAGATATGTCATCTAAAATGTATTTTATAATACGCTCCACCTCAAACGATCTATGTAAGCGATATTGCTTTTTAAATGATGTTGAGCAGTGCATGATGTCAGGTGATTTCATTAGTTGTGTGTTATATTTGATGAATTTATGTTTTTTCATCGATTTAGGCTACTTTAAAGATTAGGTATTAGAGAGGCTGCTTTCGGTAATTAGGCCTACATGTTACACGTTCATGCGCACAGGAATATCGCTGCAGAAAATATTGAGACAAATGAAAATAGAAAAACTAAAAACAGTTACTTTAAAAGGACAGAGGATACTAAATACAATTTTTAACCTCTGAAATATGAAATATTTAAGAATACAGAACATCAACTAATCGGTATGTCCGGAGATTTAAATAATCATGTGTAATTGCACACAGCAGACGCACTTAGGCCAGACTACATGACTTAATAACGAATAAAGGGGGGGCTTCTTATGCAAGTGTTAAATTCTTATGTTTGAAATATAGGCTATTCAGAAATACACATTACACAGCGCTTGAACAAACACTTTATTCATTTGATCCAGGACGTTTCAGGTTTCTCTTCTCTTTTAAAGTTTCATTAATGGCGAACAAGGAGCCTGTTTGTGCAGCCGAAGTTATCCGACACAGATGCAGGCTCCCCTGTACCACTTTGGCCTGATATTGAGGCTGAACCGATGAAAGAAGCCACCCGCTCCTCAATCTGGGATTATTTCAGGTGGGCTCCGGCGGGCGTATGGGAGCTGCTTCTTTTAAAACCCGCAACACTAGGCTACATTGTAGCAATCGTATGGTCTGACCAGGTTTTTTTTAAACTAAAAGTAAAAAATTGTGGTTATATTATAGTCTAGATTATACGTTATATATCACAGATGTTTAAATTAATTATTTAAAACTCTGCTGGAGTTCGGTTATCCACACTAGCGCTGTTGAGATTTCCATGCAGGCGCATTTCTTCTGACACTCTTTAAGCCTTCATTTCAGGCTGCCAAACAACACAATGTTATTCCTCTTTACTTTTCTCTGTTATGGTGTCACTCATGTCATATCTCGTTTCTCTTCTTTGCCGTATTATGGATCTCCATGCCGTAAACTCTGGGGGCGAGGACAGCTGAGGCGTGGAATTAAATGACAATCATTTCCAGCCACCATACTTATCAACACTCGGTCATGCGTACGCTGTGATCAGCCAGATATGCACATTTCATAGGTCCCACGTGGACCCTGTCATACAATGATTTCTACACCCAAATCTGCGCTTGGTTTCTACACCAGACTGATAAGTGAGGGCCACTGCACCAAAAGGACATTCTGATGCTGAGGTTTTCTTCTTGCTGTTGTACTGCTTGTGTAATCAGCTGGTGTTTGGACTTGAAATTAACAGAACAATGGGAACATTTACCACAACAAAATCACAATACAACAAATCAGAGAGAAAAAATACACAGCCACTTAAGAAGCCAGCTCAATAAGGCTGATGTTAAGGATTTTGACATCTATATTCCAAAGTCTCTGGTCAAGGAGCTATATATCTCTTCAGTTTAAAAAAAACACATTTTCAAATGGAGCCATTTATTTGATACTGTTGGTAAGAAAAGATGCAAAGTGGACACATAATCTCAATAAATCATTAGTTTAACAGTTTGCAACTGTTGCCTTGCAATCGCAACAAAACCTTCGACCCACTGCTTTCACCTTTGCTAGGATTTTATATTCCAAGCTACTACAACCTCTCCCTCAAACCTTGGTAAACTGCATTGGTAAAGCCTTAGGCTTCGTGCACCATAGCTGAAATCTGTAACAATGAGGGACCTGAAAGGTTAAGAATGGACTTCTCACCTCAGGCACTGCATGTTTTCACACATGGATGTATTTAAAAGAAACCTCAAATAATAAATTCCTATACTTCATGCCTGTGTGTTATCACGTTATACTCCTATATGGAAAGTAAAGGTCAGTTTAGAGCTATGAACAAATAGTGAGTGAAATTCTTAATTCAAAGTCGAAGTTAAAGTTTTCGAAATCTTAGAAAATTACGTAGAACATTAAAACTGTTTGGGTAAGCTCACAAGTAAAATAAATCTGCTAAGAGTTCATACTAACAGAGAGACTATAAGAAAGAGCTTCATACAATAATACAAAGAGGAAGTTTTAGAAAGAGTTTGTCTGGTAAGGTTAAGGAGAATCAAGAGTTCAGAAAAGTGCTGAAAGCAAACTTCTTGAAACTGTTTGCCAAAGAAGAAATGCAGAACTAAGTTTTGAAAGGAGCAGGGGTTAGAAGGACTGAATGACATGCTGGCTTGTTCACCAGACTTTCAGATAATGCTTCGATGGTTTCCTACTTCTACCATAGAAAGACAGAGAGCAAGCGAGGAAGCAATTCAAAGAGAATGCACATATAATTCTTGTAATTAAATGGATAGTAGACAGCTGGGCACATCGACATACAACCCCTTACTTGTGTTTGGTCAATAATCATTGTGCCTGCTCATCTGCTAACAACTGCAGCAGGCTCTGTATATTGTGTTGATGTGCTATAAGGTGCGAGACCTCAATAGTCACAGAGCGCCGAGCTGAACTGTGATTAGTCCCGGTCACTTTGCCAACTCATGATAAGGCTTCAAAGGAGAAGCTGAGGATAATAACTCAAAGCTGGAGTTAAACATGTCCTGAGGCTGCGTCTTCAACACGGCAGATCAAATAATCTAAACAAAATGTATATCTCTCGTCACACTGCTGCAGTATTTCATAGTGTTAAACCTCAGCTCAATGTATTTTTCTTAAATTCGAGAAACATCCTATCGTGGTCACTTCATACTGTACACATACCAATGTGCATGGTTTATTTAAGCACTGCCATAAAGAAGCAGAAGGATGACGGCATATTGCAGACAATAATTATTCAACTCTTTATTTATATAGCTCTCTTTTTAATTCTCTCACCTTTCATTTTAACACAATGAGAACCATGAATATCTTCCAGGGACAGCTTGAAAATTCTGCAGCATACTCCCCACATTCAGAAGAAATAATTTCTCTTCCCTCATGACGCGCAGCTTCTCAGTCCGACTTTGAGTGTCACCATTCAGAACATCATTTAACACTTGATTTCAGTGTGCTTTGACAAAGTGTTGTCACAACTACTTTTTAATGAGCGTACATTGCCTTAAACTTGTTTTATTCCACTGTCACTGACACACTGATGGTGACAAAACTTGAGTTACACATAAACTGATGTAGGATTTATTCTATATATACAGCTTAAGAAATAAGGAAATGAATCCTTAAATATTGTGCAGTTTGAAGATATAAAAATAAGCTCCAAAAAGGGACCATGGCTTAAGTCAAGAGCTGATCCAAAAGGCTCTGTTACCAAAGGATACATAAGGTAGTAAGAAGGGATATTTTAAATGCTTTAGATTTCCTTCTTAATTTCATCCCCATAACTTCAAACATATGTTGCAGGGAATAGTAAAAACTCCAGAATATTTCAGGGCAGCTGTGGGAACAGAGTGGGTTCTGTGCCCACAGAGGGTCCCATGCCAGACAGTGTGATTAACTCCCAAAAGGATTCATTAGTCTACCTGGCCAAAGGGCTAACTGCATATGGACCAAGCCATCTGCTACACCGCTTGACCACTCTTGCCAGCACTTATAAAGTGAGGACATTCTCGCCAACGCTACGTGCCAAAAAAAGGGCTAACAGATCACGAAGTCAAGGGAGGAAAATGCATTATTCACCCATGCTGAAATTTCATAAAAAGGTGTAGTGATGCAGTTAATGTAATTAAATTCCGCACTGTCGTGGCAGCCTTTCTACTCTCAGCTGGTGAGTTTTATTCCAAACTTGTTCCCATGAAAATAGTACACTGGAAAGACCCTGCAGGAGCTTAATTTAGGGTAAACGTGTGGCATTATGCAAGTAACCTACATTTTGATAGAAATTAGGATTTCTTTCTATCTTCAATATCTTTTTCTAGGGCAGTTTTCACACAACAGCAGAGAGGAAAGCTCAATAACAGGGGAGCTCCATCTTGAATGGATCATATTTATTACCATTGATCTTGCACTAGTCCAGCTCCAGTCTCATTCAGAAGTGCCTCTGGAATATTGCCTCCTCTCTGCTCCTATACTAGGGCTGCCACAGAGCACCAATGTGCAGAGACTCATTGCCTTCAAATGAGGGCACGGACCCTTTGGAGGCAGGTTCATACTCTTGACATTTCAATTCAAATATTGAATTTACTTGAGCCCGCTCTGCAATGATATATTCAGTTTATTTGTGAATCAGCTTCGCAGTTTTTGGAATTGATTCTGCTGAAAACCAATCATCTGCTTTACTATGCAAATTTACATAAAGTACCTGGAGGTATACTGCTATCCACTGCAACCACAGCCATGGACTACCCAACAGCCAAAGGAATATTTAGACGCAAATACAATAACATTCAAAGTGAATCTGATATGTATTCCCGAATGGACCTCAATGGTGCCCGATTTAGGGAAAGCTACTACTGGACAACACTCCCCTGACTACCCTACCTATCATGATTGATATATTTATTGCTTGTGTGTGTGTGTGTGTGTGTGTGTGTGTGTGTGTGTGTGTGTGTGTGTGTGTGTGTGTGTGTGTGTGTGTGTGTGTGTGTGTGCAGCTGACCTATTATGCAGGGGGTGCTGCAATGTAGATTGGCGCCCCTCCTGTACCTCTGTGTATACTTAATGCTCTCTGGGTGTTGTATTTTACAGTCTTGGTTATGGTGTATGTTCCCTGTTCCATGATAAATGATCTGACATCTGTTACATAGATATGTCCATGTATGATACTGTCTTGCAAAATATTTTGATGTCTTGTTTCGATTGTTTTTAAATTCCATGTGAGCTTTAATTTGCTCATTTAAGTCCCTGCTGTCATGTGTGTGTTTCTTTGTCCTGTTTGTTCAAAAAATTAATAAAAAAAAATATATTTATAAAAATACATTCCTTTAGATAATCAAGATCAATGTTCAAATGGTATTAGCAGTACTTCTGGAAACTGTAGATTAAGACTTAAACCCAGGCAGTCCGCTTGGAGGTCTACAGCCACAACAAATTCAACCTGAAAGTTTTGTTTTTAAGTAGAAATGTTATGCTTTCCAGCACTGTGCCCGTTCACATGCCTTCATAGAAGTTAATATTTGAAGACTATCTTAGGATGTATAACAATTCTATTCATGAGACATAAATATTAATTTACACTTACATTAATTATCACTATCCTTAACCTTAAAATCACACAACGTGCTCATTTTAATTCTGTGTGAAACTGAATAAATCAAATGGAAAATCTTTTGTTTTTGTCTTGACATTTTATGGCTGTGCTTGGATGACATGTTGGTGTTGCATAAGAAACAGAAAAAAAAAAGTTACTAAGCTTTATGACAAAAAAAAAGCATAGAAATTAAAGCCAGTATTGAGAGAACCGGACTTCTCTCACCTGGAGAGGAGAACCAAAGTCACAAATGTTTCTAAAATCCCTGACAGTGCTGGTCTTTGTCCTTTTTTTTTTTACTTTCTCTCTTTTCCCTCTTCAGACTAAATGGTTCTGCCAAGTTCAGCCCACTGGACGGGAAAAGCTAAAAGGCTGGCTAGGATTCAGCTCCCTGTGAAAGGTTGACACCTCTATCTTTGAGATCTATTGACTCAGGTACAGCTTGGCCCCTCACACATCTGGGCAGTGACTGTCCTCCTTTATTTGGACTGTGGCACATTTGAAGGGCCCTTTTATTCAGCTGACATGACCTAGATTAGAGGGCAAAAGGAGCTCCATCACACTCGCAAATGGAATTAGCGGTTGTTGAATGATGGGAGACTTAAAGACTACTCCCTGATGCAGGACTTTTCTTTTTGGAGCAGGTACAGCTGTCAAGATATAAATTCAGGACAATAAGTGTTCTTCAAAGGTTAACTTTTAAAATCTGCATAAAGAAGCTTTACTGTAATCAAAGGTCTTCTGAATGTAGTGGGACACCTTCTTCCTCTAAACACATCTAAGTCATATTTAAAATGCAAAGCAAAAGTAGGCTACCAACTGTCAGATGAGTCTCTGGGCGCAGTACGCTTTCTATGAGGAACTACATCACATCTCATCCTACATCCATTACAGACAATGCTCTAGTTCAGAAATGAAAAATACTGAGAATTAAAAGATGACTTTGTGACTAAAGCAGTACTCGTTCAGAAAAAAAACCTGAAGGTATTTCATGTTATGAGGTTAACACAGCATGGCACGTTCAAAAACTAGATCTAGCTTATTATTTCAGATGTATTTGTAGAAATCGAAGGACTTCAAAACACATTTTCAAGCAGGTACACATTTTTGGGATTAAAAATGACTTTTGAGGGTTAGGTTAGGGACATTCCTTTAATTTGTTTTTGATCTTCCTTAAAGCTCAAGTGCTTTAAGACCGTATTGTTTTTGGGTTGCTCAAAATAAAAGGCATTTAAAAGAGGAAAAAATTAGATAAAGAAAATTGATAAGAAAATGAAGTCTTTGAATTCAAATATAATTCTCTCTATAAGACCTCTATAAAACCAACTTAAATAACGCCATCTGATTTCTCCTTTCTGAAAGCAAGGTTTGGAAATAACTGTAATTTAAAAGAAGGAAAGCAATTGTGGATTCTAAGGAGGGGTTAGTGAGAAAAGAGGGTTAGGGGAATTGTCATGAATGTAGTTTAAAACAAAAGCAGATAGGTGTGCACAAGCTTTGAATACTAAATATTTTTTTTCAGATTTTGAATAAAATGCAAAACAAATGTTAAGACGTTGCTGACTTTCTTTTGCATATATGATTATAAACCATATATATTTTAGACATTCAGACAGTTTCCATGTCATGACAAAAAGAGCAACAATATTCAAAGTTGAATGGGAGTTTACTTGGTAATGAAAACAATCAGCAGTAGTGTCAGAAGCCTGAGCTGAGGCTCTTTGAAGATTTCTAATGATAATGCATTGTTATGATGAATTAAACACTCTGAATAATTAACACATAATAGTGTCTACAAGCAAGTTTCCCAATGCTTTAAGGTGTCGTTACTTGTCAACACATCTCCAGAAAGTGAAAGTAAACCCAATTACTGTGTTAAATCACATCTGTCAGCATGTTGAACTGGGGGGGGGGGCATCAAGACTGATTGATCTTACCACTGCTCTGCCATCTGGATCTCCTCTCCATCACCCAAATCACCTACTTTCAACTAGTTCCACTGGGGCCCGAGACCCAAATTGAATATGTCCAAACAAGATGACACAGATAATTCCCACAATCGCTCCAACCATATGTTACCACAGTGGGAGACTGCTAAGAGATTTTCTAACTTTCAAATAACTTCCAGAGTTGGGAAGTGAGTGACAGTAATGGAAAGATAAATATGTGTTTCACAGGGTGGGGTGAAGCAGGGGCAGGGTGAGGCTATACCTCCTGAACAACATGAGTTCTTCTAGTTCATAATTTCATGGTTTCATGAAGAACCTAATACCGTGCAGGTGTACATGAAAACACTTTACTTATGGAAGACAACATGTAGATAGTCAAAACCACACAGTATGTCCTGCATGTCTTTAATCAAAGATATGTTACTGTGTCGCACTGAACCTGCACAAAATAGAGGTTATTTGTTTGGGTTGAAATCTCAAAGGGTAAAAATGGTTGTCGTATTTTTCCTCCAAACATCTTTGGCTGAATTTCCCCATAGATGATAAGTGCTGGAGGCGTTCCATTTTGCACAATGACAGAATTGCACCAGCCAGGTTCTGAAGTGACAAAAAACGTTGGCTCAAAGGAGAAGCTATTACCAAGTTGAAAATATGAAACAGAAATACCTGAAATTGTGGGCGACAGGCATGGACCACAGACCATGTATCAAAGACATGTGGAGAGAAACACTTATACTTAATCACTAAAAGACTACTGTATCCACATGAACAATGACAAGAAAATAGGACAAAATAACTGTTGGCTAGAAGCATGGAAATCAACATGGGAGAAAATTCAGCAGACGTGTGAAACAAGCAAGGCTGAAGACAACTGCTGAGGTCCAACATGTGGGCTGGATTGAAGAGATTTAAAAGTTGTTACAACTGGCAGGCATTCATATAAATGGATATAGTGACTTGATTGTACGTTTGTGAGGGTTGCAAACACTGTATTCGACACCAAAGATTCCTATCTATTTCCATTCAAAGGGTAACATTACCTTAAATTACAGACTTTGGCTGATCTATCGCTGGTCTCCTATTAGGAAGGTTGTAACAGCAAGATTTCATCAAATTTGATTCACAATCACAATTATGATTATTAATCTTATTGTGCAAATCTGTAAATTTTCTAGTGTTTAATGAGGTTAATGAAATTACAGCTCCCGAAAAGTGAAGCGAAAATCTCTTGATCGCCCCCTGACGACTGGCTGCAGTCCAGGTCGTAAAGCCCGCCTCCTCTTTATAAAAAAGATTAAACTAAAAGCTTAACATATTGCAGGTGTCAAGTTAATTTTGACTCAGAAATTGTTTCTGTGCTTATATAGTTAGTTCGTATCCTGCTGATTTCAATCCAAAGCTTCAGTGGTTTAGTTTGAATATGTTATTTGATGCTATACAAAGTAGTTGAAACATCATGATCGACAGCTCTGTTGACAAATGCGGATCCTGCATTGCTCTGTTGTGGGGTAGAAATGGATTCTTGCCATTGAATGTGTGTTGAATGTGTTTTAGGTGGTGAAATCCAAATCCAAGAATCCAAATTCAAGTATATTTATATACAGCACAATGTCAGCAAAATTTGATTTCACCTTTGTACAACAAGAGGTGAAGATGAGTCCTCTAGATCTTTTTACAGTCAATAGTCAATATCAAGTCTTCAATTGATTGTAATCAGGCAACTTCAAATTCTTTTTCAAAGCAGAAGAGAACAAAACCTCCACACTCATGCTGAGATTCTTTAAACCATACATTTCCTTCTACCTGTCGCCTTATTTCAGCAGCTTTTAACTCATTTAAACTCCATTTAATATGCATTCATGCTTTACTGAGCACTTCGTTGACCGTATGCTTAATATCTGCAGACATAAATGTGTGTCACCAGGCTGGAGACTCGTGGTAAATGTCAAAGGTAAACCATCGTACAAGAGGAGTACTTCAGGGGAGCTTATGGCCGCTACCTCCAGTCATGCATGAAAACTATTAAAGCAGGGCTACAATATACTGTATAAAATACTGTATAGCTGCATGCTTCTGTCATGGGTAATGCCTGTGACCAATTTCCCCCCGCTGAATTTATGCCTGAGTCTGAGGTGAACCTGCTTGTTGAAATAAGGACATTAAAGCAGATGAATTTCACACATCAGGTTGTGCTGAATAAGAGGTAGCTGGATAGTGGATAGTGCTTTGTTTCACCCTAATTTTGAAAGGGTTCATAAAGAAAGGGATGTGTCAAATCAACGTGTCAACTAAGGGAGGAAAATATATATATATACAAGCTTTGTTTTGTGGGTACTACCAGTGTGATTGAGGGAAATATGTTATGCAGGAGTAAAGCTCATGATTATTGCTGAATAAGACTTTCTGAAGTATTTAATGATTAACTCAACAGTATTTATTCAAACATTAGATTAAAGTTTTTTTTTAACCAACATGCAAAAATAATAGAATGAAATAATAGCATCACTTGAAACTGCTGACCCTGCTCCACTTGCTGTTTTTGACATTGAAAAAATAGTCAAACAGATTATTTGTACTTTTATTCATAATTCTAAAGCATTCCTGGAGGACAAGAATAGGTTTGAAAGTAAACACAGACGGCTCCCAGTGCCTCATTCTAATATTAATAAAAGGATGGGAGCCTTCGAGTGCCTCTTATAAGTAGAATAATAAAAACCACTTGCCCTGATCTGCATTCAACAAACTAAGATTTATTTTGAAAATATATTGTATGTCTGAATATGTCCATTCACAGTTCTTGTAAAAAGAAAGGCAGGAAATCCTTGTGTGCAGAACTGCAATGGGAAGCTGTAAATGAGGAGACCACTGAAGTATATACTGTACAACCTTTAACTGAATTGCACATACATGGTTAGCCATTCACATGTCTTGGTAGTGTTCTTCTGAGGTTCTAACAACATGTTTTTTTCAAAATTATTAATGAAAAAAAAATAAACTAAATGATTCTAAAAGAAGCCTGGATCCTAGTCAGGTTTGAGGATTAGGAGGAACCTAAAAGTGCTTTGCTAAAAATCTTGCATCACAGGCTTGCATCACATGCTGCATTCACGTGTTCCTGGATGTTCAGATTATCAAGTTGGAAAGACATTCTGATTTAGGTGTGTTCATGATTTTAAGTCATAATGTGATCAGAACAGAAAAAATGTGAACAAAGAAACTTCACTGATATAACCAACATTTACTTAGTCTGTCATGTTTCTGTGTAAGATTGTGTTGAGTTTGTCAACTATTTAGTTTTGTAACAAATGTTTCTGTAACTTTCTAAGTTGGTAATGGGACTTGAGGGGAACACCCATATGTACTTTCCCAGTGTGCATCTCAATGATCATTTTAACACCCCATCCATGCAGGGAAAGGCAGTGATTTTGATTACTTGTTAGTTATTCATTGACGTAAAAGGTGAGAATCTTTTGGTCACACTCTGATGGTTGTTAAAAAATGGGGTTTTTCTGGGTTTTTTTTGTCTCATACAGTTCATCATAAACTTGTTCATATCAGAATCTAAGAGGGAAGCGTAAACATAAGGCGAGGTTACAGCTCTGGATTCATCGAGCTAACTGGTGCATGACTCAGTCCTAAACACAACAGCTGGTGGTCTGAAGAGCCCGAGGTAGAGCCCCGGGGTGTGCGATGACCAGCCCACTCATTTACCGGCAGCCTACACAGGGGACGTGGAACAGCGGGGCTCTGGGAGCAGAGAGATGAGGCTGGCTCCTTTTCAGATTCTAACACCCTGCAGGAGCCAGACAACAGGGCCGTGCCAATAAAGCATCACAATGGCAGATGTTTCATTGGACACATGGAGAAATTCAAGGTTCTGAAAGCTGTAAACATCGGACATGGGCTTGTAAGACCCTAAATCTCAATACGCCTTCATCAAAGTGATCACACTTTCTTTTTAACAAGGCTTTGAATGAATAAAACAGAAATTTTGAAGCTGGAGATTTTCTCTCTCAAGCCTCATCGACAATCTAACAGCAATGACTCTTCCAACTAGTCCTATCTTAACATTAAGGTTACATGATCTGTCACATTTGTCATGACGGCACAGCCCCCTGGAGATGCACTAAGCAGCCCCATTCAAGTCAGTGGTGTGAGTCTAGAGATCTTTTGCTGCAAGACTGCCTTACACTTCCATCTACCACAAGGGAGAGTGATTTAAATAAAGTGTTGCTGTACGTCTTTAGTTCCAGATGAAGTCCACTACTGTTCTGTGGCACTTTGCAAGTCCAACATGCTTCATTAGAAGCCAATTTTGTCAAAAAATACAATTTGTGGCCCCATTATACATTCAAAATACATCTAGCTTGACAGAGTTTTTAGTTTTGTGACACAATCTAAAATAGTGTATTTTTCATAGTTTCAAATTGCTATTATAAAACCTTCTCCTTCTCTTCTTTCCTTTCATATTTTGTCGCAAGAGTTTAAATGCAAATGCATTACTTTTGCAAAAAAAAAAAAACATCCTGGAGTTCGTTAATATCAATATGAATTTGGCTCTAAGAGATCACTGAGTGTAGGAAACACAGTGACTTAAAGGGAAGTCAAGAGGAAATGAGGCAGTGTAGTATAAAGAAACATAAGGCAAACCTCTGACACAAGCAGGACTGTCATTATATTCCCCCAGGGCAATTCAGAGCAAAGCCTATAATTTAATGTTATAATTAAAGCCCAGAAATGTGACCCCGGGTTAAGATCAGCCCTCTACATTTTTGCATTAACATAAAAATAATAAAGACTTCCAATTAGTCTCTCCACCTCAAAGCCACAAACGAGATCATGCCTCACCAGGTCATGAACTCGTGTAATCGGTATAAATTTCCCAATTTATAACTGGAACAACATGCTTCGCTTGCTGTCTTGTTCTGGCTCACGACTACTGCTCTTTGAAAACACAGTCTGCTAAAAATCTGAATACTTACAGGTTGTTATGCAGTGCTGTTGTTGTTGTTGTTGTGGGTTTTCTGTTTTTTTTGTAGACTATCCACTTGATAGATGCAGTCTCTCAGTTTGAACCCACTTAACAACTCTTCTGCAAAGTTGCTGAAGTCATTTTCATACAATTGGATTTATATTCTTTTTACTTAATGCACAAATTAGCTGCACAATAAAGGCACAGACATTTAGAAATAACAGTTTTTTTTACCTGTTTGTGAATGTTATGGGGATCAAGTGCATATGACTCATGGCTTATTTCTAATATTTTTTTAGAAATGGGAGCAAAACACAACTCCACACAGACTGTTCACACAAAGCCTTTCTTTCTTTCTTTCATCACTGAAACTCCTGAACTGAACCTTGACTGAACCTTCACCGAACCTCCGCTATTACAGGGCAAAAGATGGCACAAAGAAGTCACACAGTATCGGAACTCTAAATGTGTCAATCTAGACACCGAGTATGGATCGTCGTCCAATAAGGGACCTTAACCCAGTCATTATATATTACTGATTAGAATAATCCATGCATGGACCCTATTGTATTTTTTTTTTTACATTGATTCTTTAATTTGCACAAATTGAATTATAAAAATAAGTTTTAACATGTTTCCCAGTCAAATGTGGAGCCTGTGCACATGTATAGCTTTAGATCTAAGTATCATGGAGGACCACAGAGACAAAGGTATTCTGGAAGCATTTCTATTCTCTCTGGAAGTTAGAAAGAAGAATATACAGATTTAGGGCTGAGAATCTTCTCACGATTCGATTTGATTTCAATTTGGATTCTTGGGGTCACGATTCAATTGAGAATCTATTTTCAACACAAAACGATTCTGGATTCATGAATCAAAGTCTATTTTTGAATTAGTACATACTAAGGGATCTACTCCAGCCATCTGTAACACTGACTGAATTTCTTGCTGCTCCATTTGGTATTCTACTGAGTGATAGAGCTAGCCTTAGCACTTAGCAGGGAGTGACTGATTAGCAGAAAAAATATATCGATTTTTGGAAGTTATGAATCTAATTAAAATCTCAGAAGATAGGAATCTCGATTTTTACATAACACAAGTTTTTTCCCCACCTCTTTACAGAAGGTTTAGGGTGTTGGGGAGATTGTAAAGACGGTGACAATGCCTCAGTTTGGTCAAGAGGACAGAATTATTTGATTTTATCCAGAAATGGCTGCATGAAAACTTTAGACTTGAAGCAACCATGGTACAATAGAGTGACTTACTAAAAAAACAAAGTATATTCAGTCAAAAAATATTTCCTTTTACATCAAATCCAGTAAAAACGACACAAACTGAAAAGGAATGTATGCAACCTACAAAGAAAGCCCTGTTTGGCCTATCTGTGCATCCACAAGACTAAACTTTTCACCAAGACGTCGTCCAACATAACTATGAACATTGACACTGTGGTTAAATTAAATCAATCCCAAATTTTAGGATCCCAGGGATGTAAATAAAAGCAACAAAGCAACAAATCCACCACAGAAAGTTTTCCTCAATAAATACAATAGAACTTGAACAACTGGGCTTGGAGCTACAAAGATGCTTGAGAAGTACACATGACGTTTTGTTCTTTGCATGGGATTTTATTTTATACTTCTCTTTCAAAGGCTACCCTTAATGGAATTAAACAAAAGCTCATCTTGCATTATAAGCTATTTTATTCGAACAAGTAAAAAAAAACAGCTAACAGAGAAACAAAATCCAAATACTCAATTTTCTGCTCCAACAATTCAATGACGAAAGTGTGGCTATATTTAGAGTCCTGAATGATGTTCACAGGCTTCATAGTTAGCCAATGATGTGCTGCTGTGACTTTGTTTGTACTCAAAAACATGTCTGCATGTTGGAGCATCCGCACCATTGATTGTGAAACATCAAAAGTCCCCCCGCTGCTTCACTGCACTGAAACCAGAACAGAGGTCCTTCAGGGGGGAGAGACTGTCTGTTTCTACAACACAACATCAAAATCATTGTCAAATCTGTAACGCCGATGCCATCTGCATTTCAGGTTTCCATGAGGATCCTGACACTCTGTGTTTATCTGTGCTTAATGCTTGTTTACTCCGCAGTCTCTGAGGGGTGGCTTATTTAGCAGATCACCTCAGCCATGTGTACTAGTCTGTGTCTCGAAAACAAAAATAAAAAGTCCCAAGTGTGAGATGTATTTGCATCCTTGACACCTCCATATGACACGGGTTTTCCCACAGCACCCAGTGGCTCTCATCTCCCTCATCCTTATCATGGGTGTCAAGCTTGGGACTTTCTATTCAGAGACTTCCCTCCAGAGGCAAAAATGCTCTGTGGGCAAAAAAAGAAAGAAAGACCATAGCGATAAACACAACAGAGCGCCTTGGTTCTCTAACATGCATAATGAATAATGGTAACCACCAACACTCACTTGGCTGGAGGGGGAAAACAGAAGGAGTGATTAGTGCTGTCTGTGTAGTAAACAGCGTGTTTTATATGGCTCTGGGTCAATCCTAAGGGCCCCACTACAAAGACATTAGTAGGAGGGCTGCCCTATAATCATTAATAACAGCCCACTATTCCCAAATGTCAACAGTGATGTGACCCCAAACATAAAAACATCTCTGCAGAACTCTCACACTGACAGAAATCAGAAGGGAAACACTTTTCCCAGAGGAGGGAAACCCCATGTGACTTTCCTCTGGATACCTCCTGTGGCAGTTTGTACTTTCACCAATGTAGAAATGAGAGATCAAAGATAAGAGTTTCTTTTATTTTCATAGAAACAAGTTCAAAAGGCCAAATACTTCTGTACAACACATCAGCTGTAGGGTTGTTCTTATACCGTTACCAGAATTGGAAATGCCTCTGACACTGTCTAACATGGGGGGGATGAGTATCGGAAAATACACCAGTTTGTGTACCCATCTGATACAGTCAGTTATCCGCCTTGAACAAATCAACTTTCTTTTTTTTTCTTATCAAAGTTTGTACAAAAGGTTTGCAAAATATAACACTGCAGCAGAGAATATAATGCAACACACTGAATAGAGCATTCATGTAAATTATAAGTGTGTTTCTCTGCTGCTTCAGCGAACACAGCATGTTGAGGGGCTGCAAGCGTACCTATCCCTAATGTTAGCTCAGCTGGTTTGCAGCCATGCATGTTTTCAGGGGAAGATTAGTTTATCATTCGTTCGGGAGGTTCTAAATGGGAGCTTAATTAAACCCAGAGGTCCAACAACCCCCCCCCCCCCCCTAAAAACAAATTCACCCCTTTATAAAAACAGGTGAACACACTGGATAAAGCAGATTAATGGTAAAAACACTTTTAATTACACACAAGTAAAAGAGATGTGTCAAACAAATCCTGTCCATACTGAAAAGCTACTTATTCCTGGATTTATTCATTTCTCTCTAAATCCTCCAAATAATAAAAAGTTCTCCTTTGTTCTTTCTCTGAGCCGGGATTACGACAGTGATAGTAATCGTGCAGCATTTATACTGGGTTCTTTTTTTTTTTACAGCTTTTATTTCTAAGTCTCACACTGGTCTGATAAATACTCAGTTAACGAAAGGTGTGGAAAAAAGAAATCGGATCATTCCTGCATAAGATAATTCTTCTCCTGGATTTAGATGGATAGCATCCCCCCAGACTCCCTGCCTGAATCCCAGAGCTGCTCTCACCTCACAGTCAACAATCATGTCATGATTTCACCACATGGGTAGTCAAGGGTGCTCTTCTATGCCTTTGTGCTTTCTTACACTGACTAAATTTGCTTTATGTCTTGTTTTTTCTTCTTCTTCTTTCCTGTCTTCTAATCCCTAAGTACACAATCACGTCCATCCTTAAACTTCCTGCTGTTATTTCCAGTTCCTCTCGAAGCTTGAGAGGGTAGACATCCTTAATCCCAACCCTACATAAGTAATTTAGGCCAAGAGTTGATTGAAAAACTAGAGAAAGTGCTATAGCAGTCTCCTACGCTAGCCAGAGGCTTTTCACACAGCTCAGAAAACAGCAAACCTTCCAGGAAGCTTGCAGACCGTATGCATGCTCTGTTTTGAATGCTTGCAGGGTTTGACTCATCCTTCAGGTCAGGACGGCTGTCAGAAATCCTCATTTAACAAATCTAACAAAGAGAAGAAAAAAAGTACAGCTGTAGCATCAACAATCAAGCTCAGTGACGGGTTTCATACTCACAATCTGTCACAGCCAATGAAAAACAAAACACTTTTGTCATTTTCTACCACAAAAGAGATGCAAAATACATGAAAGACAGGGAAAGTGAGGCTAAACTGCTTCACACACACACACACAAACAAACACGCACACACGCACAAACACACACAGCCTAATCTCCCTCACATCTCATTAACGGTTCTCTCTGAAGATGTATACAGGCTGGCAAGAGACTTATTTCCAATTTGGCAGAGCCAAGAGCATCTTAATGGGCTTTAGAAAAAAAAAGGCCCTGCTGAATTTTTATATGGATATTTTTTTTTTTCTAGGCTGGGGCTTTTAGAGCTGTATTCCCACACTTTCACTAAAGGTCCCATGTCATTCCATTATTTAGAGATTAGACATCTGGCTGCAGAGAACACATCTAGTATTACCCCCAAATGTATGCTGCCTATATGCCCCACATGTACGGCAAATTAAAAACACATCAGGGCACAACGATTACATGGCTTGTGACAATATGCAGGACCATGAAAAACCTGAAGGTCAACCAGAGAGCTTCTGAGAGCCTCTGTATGAAATGTAACAATTAATAACTGCACTAAGAGTAAAACGATAGGATAGATCTCATCCAAACTTTTGTGCAATTTCAACCAATAAAATCAAATTTCCTGACAAATGTTTCTACTTGAAGCAAAATGGGCCTAAATCCATAGACTGTAAATATTAATGGACGAAGCCTGAGTGAATTCACCCATCTGTTAAGGCAGGAGGATCAGGAGGCTCGTCCCATGCTGGAAATCCTGTCTCAGCCTAACTTTGGGTCAACCTAACGACAAGCTGAGAGCTGGAGCTGAGGCGGATTTTAAGCCTCTTGACAAACTTAACTTTTACATCGCACCTACCTGTCAATCATGTCAGCTTTGCACCTAATTATGGATAACACATATTTTTCATAAAACCAAAACGTTATAAAAAAAGGGTCTCCTAGAGCCAGCCTCAAGCGGACCCTCAACGAACTGCAGGATTTTACACTTCCACATTGGCTTAATTTTTCAACCCCGGAGGTTGCCGCTTGCTTAAAACTGATTCAAATATTATACTGAAAATGATCTAGAATTTTTGTCTGTTTTCAGTTGTAATGAAGTGTGTCTTAATCAGCATCAAAAGGATCACACATTCAGACCCTAATAGGAGTTGTAAGATGGTTTATTTTAAGAGCTGCAGTGATGTCTGTATAGAGAAAGGTTGACAATATTACCTGAGCTGTGTGAAATGGGTTCACATGGGTCCATCATTTAGGTGAAAACAAAAATGATTTTTGATATCTGGGTTGAGTTTAAGGGAACTGGGGATCTGCACGCATCTCACGACTTACAAACAGCCACACACCAGAGTGATAAACAGAGGCAGCATCAAGAAATCACATGAGGAATAACGGATGGATTGTACTACAACTAATAACTCGTCTGTTAGAAGGACTCAAATAATATTCTTTAAAGCCTCAACCATGAAGCCCAAAGGTAATTGTTATTCTTGTGAAAGGAACTATAAGAGTCGGGCTCTGCATTCACAGGAGCGGCAGCACATCAAGTGATTTGTTGGAAAGCTGTAGCAAAGAGCAGAGTCCACCCATGAGGATCCCTCCCGCTTTGTGTGAGGAGATGTTGATATTAACAGCAAAGCCTCGAAGCACGAGCTCGCTGGAAGGGTCTGACTGAGGTGTTCAGGAGCCATTGTGTTTATGAACAAAGGCCTGACAATCACACACCATTGTGTGGGTGACACTTTAACTAATGCCTGACGCGTGCACACCGGGGTGATCCTCACAGGCATGCAAGATGGTTGGCTGACACCAGGCAGATGGACTCTGACACTGACAACATGGACAAGAGAGCAGAGGGAATCAAAAACTCAGCATACTGCAGTTGAATGAAGCTGTCCAGCAGCAAGCTTTGGAGGTTTTTTAGACTCAAAGTACAACTCCACAACTCTAACCTACTCACCTGTTTTCTGCAAAGAATACTAGCTCTCCTCTAGGAGACGTCCAATTCTAAGAAAACTTGTCTAACGCCTTTAAGATTTCTCTTACTGGCTTCCCACTTCACCCATACTGTAAAAACCAGCCGAGGTTCACTCATGAGTCCTCAGGCAAAAAACAGAAAGTAACACTCTAATCAATGAAGTGGGTAGTATATTTGACCTCTATCAGAGTCAGCCAACTCTGTCAATTACATTATGTCTGCATCAGTGCCAAACAGTTCCTTCAAAGCCAGCATTAAAAACTCAGTATGATGACAATCTGCCGAGCACAGCAGCCAGTATGACAGAAGTGTTACACTGCTGAGCGTGCATTGCATCTCTTCATGGCAGAGCCACAACGTGTTAATGTGGTCGTCTCAGAGACAGCGGGAAACTCTGCACCAAATGTTTCTGCCTTCTTCTACAGCCTACAGCGACTTTATTAGAGTTATTATTAGCCCAGACGCCATAGCGCTTAAAAAAAACACCTGATGGGATAGACATACATAAGACGCAAGCATAGAAAACATACACATTTAAATGATTTACATGAAGAAGTTGTAAACCTGCATTAAGCTATCCATTCAGAGGTAAGATGTCAACTATACAATTAATTGTCATCTTTAAAAAAAAATCATTTGGCTCTTGGTTTTGTTTGATTTTTTATTTTATTTTATTTTTCAGAAAAAGAAAAATGTCTCCAAATCCAGTGACTCAAATTTGAATAATTGGTTCCTATAATCATCTGTTAAAGTAAACAAGACATTTGAGTGAATCATGATGGAATTCATAAAAAAATTACAAAAACCTTTTAAACCCATTTCTTGATATTTTAAAGAAGAAATCGGTGAATCCAGAAAATAATTGCCCGATGAATCCACATGACAATAATCTCAAGTTCCTCTACACAAAATAGCCAAAGCCACACAGAAATCACCTGACCGATAATGTAAACCCTGAAGCATTAAGTTTGGATTCCTGTTCTGATGGTTTTCGAGATTCTTTATATTCTATATGGGGTTTAGAAGCTGATGAGATCAGTCCAAACACGTCTGTAATAAGGCAATAATGGATGAACTGATTTAAATTTGCATACAGCTGTGAAAATGCACAAACAAGTCTTACTAGACTGCTAAGAATGAAACGTGCATAAAGTAAATGGTGTATTTGCCGTTTTTAGAAATAAAATAAAATTATTATGTGTTGAAATATGTTGAATTGAAGACAAAAAGCTGTCTATTTTGAGCCTGTTATCAGTAGTTTTCCATGTAAAAACATCTTTATGTACACATGACTGTCACCTCTTTAATAATTAAGCTCAGCTGATTGGAGGGCTGTTAAAATGATTAGCTTTGGTAAACAGGGGGGGGTTTATGACCAGCGTTAGCTTTAAACGTGTGTGTTCTGCATCTTGAGGCACAGCAGCAGCAGCGTGATGTTGCAAATGATGGAGGGATGAGCATTAACGTCTCTCATGCAGCTTACCACACGTTTGTATTTGCATAGCTAATTAGGCGTAATTAAGTGATTTCTACAATGCTATCTCCCGAGGCCTATATCTAACTTCTGTTGTATTTATGCAAAGGTTATTTGGAGGCAAAAAAAAAAAAAATCCAATTACACACAGGGAACATGACTGGTAAGAAGAATCTGCTCACAACTCCAAAGATCCTCTTGAACTATTATGTGGCCAATTAGATCTGTGCGCATGTTTTGAACCTGAAGACTGAAACATGAAGCCGATAGCTGCATGATCAAATAAATGTTTTGCAGGCATTTCAAAATAATTTATGAAATATTATGCCACTTGATATGAACTTTTGTTGAAAATGGAAACTGTTCAGTACTGCAGGGCTGTACCGTAGAGGCCAACACAAACTGCATAATGTCTACTCCCATAAGAAGAGCTTAATCAAATAAAAACAAAGTGAAGTCCAAGAGTCAGTCTCCAAAAGATATAGAAGTAGTAATTAAACTGAAAAAATGGTGGAAACAAATGCCAAAAGAATCTTGTTACTCTTTCAATAAATGACTTCTAGTATGCAAATTTCTCTTTGAATCAGCAGACAGTCAGAATTCGTGCAATACTCAAATGAAGAGCTACTTCTTGGATCTTCTGCACAAAGTACAAGTTCCATCTCAGAACAACACTTGATGAAAAAAATGAGAGGACGGGAAAACATCAGAAGACACCGTGTCTGTCTAGTGTTCTGTGCTCTGTCATATCAACAACAGTGAAATAAAAGTACAAGAGTGGCAGCATGTGTTTCAGCCTTTAAAAGAGTATCATGTAAGTGCTTAGAGGGGAGGGGGGGAAAAATAGAGTCGGCACATTCATTATTCTAACCACAGTGTATTTCCGTTTTATTAAAGAAGTCTGCTGGAAATATCTTCTTTGGAGTTGTTGGTGAACTGAGTATATTTTGATGTCAGAGCAGGCTAAGTTTGGCATCAAAGTTTTTGTTTTTTTTGCTTTTACATATTTTCAAGCAGCTCTTTGTGCAGACTCTCCTAGAAGAAGTTCTTCACCTCAGATATAGGATCTTTCAAATTTACCAAATATAGAGTTTTAACCGTGGACACATCTGGTTTTAGTACTCAAAATGAAATGATCAGTGACAGACTTCACTAAGACGTGTTCAGTCAGTAACTAAACTATCAAATTCTCATCCGGCTCAAACCCTGTTTAAAGCGAATAAGTCGGCTCTATGATCATTACTGCCTGACACTGCCAATTACCAATCCAGTATCTCTATTTGGTCTGTAAGAGGCAATGGAGGGATTAACTTCAGGCCTCTCTGCTTCCCCTCTTCCATCTCATGGAGCACACTATGTTTACTGACTAATCTGCTTCCCTGCTCTGACCATAAATGTGATTACCACCACACAGGAGATAATAAAACCCCATATCTCTGCTCTACCAAAGAGCATGAATTAAAACCTAAGCTGTAGCCTTGAGGAATATCGAAAAAACAGACACCAACAGCAAGAGGAGTATCGGTGCTGAGTGCATACAGCCCCCTGCTGGTAAACATTTTACACTATTTAGCCATATACAACACACCAACTCCATGATCTGCTGTTGAATGCCAGCAACAGGTATGCAAGCCACTTTCTCAACACATGTTCTGGTTCAAATTGACTCAAGTAAGACTTTTACCGTTTCTATTAAAGAGGCGGTCTATTATTAATTATTTCAGAGGAGGGTCAGTGCAGGTAAAGTGTATTCTGAGGTCTCCTTTTATGATTCCTGGGCTGTTAGATGTGGTGTTAAAAGGGTTATGTATTGATTTTTCTAACATGTGTGTTCAGCTGCAAAGGGCTAAAACAGGTGACAAGTAACAGGTGGGTTGAGTGTGAGTAGTTTTTTTTGCTTTCACTGACATCAATTTGGCTTTTAAAATCTAAAATCTAAAATGTACAACATTGATTGACAAAATCTTACAGTGGATGGGGATTTATACTGACATTTAAAGAGCTAAAAGTCTGCTTACAGGTGGATACTGGATAACTGGATGTATTCTAGAGTGATCATGAATGACAGGCAGCTTGATGTGATCCTTCATTAGGGGAAATGGACTGGATCATGCTGACCTTTATTAGGCAAATATCAAATGCAGTTCCACTTTACTGAAATGACTTATCCTAATAGTGAAAGTAAACACCCACGCAGAAGAGCTGCACGGAGATGTCATTGAGAAAAATATACACTATGTGGGTTTTCTTGGCTTGTTTTAAAAGTAGACTCCTTGTGACCATTCCTAGCTGAGCTCGACTGTATCCGGATCTTCCGATACCGGGATGATGGGATGTTAGTAATGCTGTTGACATAGTTCATTCAGCTTGTGTGTGATGCTCCTCATTGAATTGTTTATATCGAGAGGGTAAACGGGACATGACACGTGGTGAAAGGGGTTCAAAAACAGTTACTCCTACCTGATATTTCCTGATGAGGCACATTGACGAGGCTGAATCCTTTAACGTTATAAGCTTGCCTAACCTCGCTACAGCTCCGCGCTTTGCTTTCTCCAGCAGATGACAGGGACAGCAGCACCGACAGAGTACATAAGGCGACCTGCAGTCTCCACATCGCACACATCAGTGAAATCCTCGGTGATGTTGCACGAGGAAATTACTCCGGGGGGATAAAAAAAATAAAATAAAAACACAAATCCAAAAGGGCTGATAGAAAGGAGTGCGCACGATGTTAGATGTTCATGAAAAGAAAAAAAGAATGAAAAAAAAAAAAAAGAAACCTCTCCTCACTTTAAATTCTGGTACGTCCACCTCATTGCGTAAAGCTTCGTATCGTCCCCTCGGAAAAACGATCCCGCGTGCAGCCTTCCTGGAGAAATCCGATTGTTGCTACCTGGTGCTCTTCTGACAATAACTTCTCCCGTACACACACACTCACACACATGCATACATACACCAGCAGCAGCAGTCCGTGTGTGTTCGCGTCAGTGTGAGGAAAGGCAAATGCAGCCGAGACACACGCTGCTCAACGAGCAGAGCGCACGAGGGCAGGGCCAAACGTGGAGTGGAGAGGCTGCGACTTGAGCTGCTCGCATCCAGGGGCGCGCACTGTCCTCCGCCTTTATGCATCCTCCTTTAGTAATGCGCACCGCAGCACGAGTGTGTGGACACATGTTGGATGGAGGAGGCGCGGGGATCCGGAGGTGGTGTAGGCGGAATAGACCTACAGTACACCGCCAAACAGATTATTGTCTTTTATTTAACCCATTCTCACAGAGCTCCAGTGTCTTTGTATGATCATAAACTACGGAAGTATAATATAGTAAAGGCTATCTGACTGGCCCAGAACATATGAGGCTTTTTTGGCACACGCATGAATAATTTAAAACGGAAAGTCGCCCTCGAATCAAACATTATTTGTGCCACTAGATCCGTCAATTATGCCCTACTTTTAACTATTTAGAATAATTTTGTTCCTAATTTCATAATTTCTAGGTCAGATCCCCGACTGTTAGCTTCAGATCTGCGAAAGTACCTTCCTTCTAATAGCCTCGTTATGCCTTTTGTTACCTAAATGACGCAGCCTTTCAAAATGTTCTTGTGCTAAAAAAGCCCACAATGGAGCAGAGCTGTTTATGGTTCTGATATTTATGAGGCTGATTCTACCTTATTTAACTTCTCCAGCCACAAATAATGCATCACCTTTGGCAGCACAGAACTAACTTATCACACTGTAACATCAAACTGTGACATTATTAAAACATGCGCCTTTTTTTTTTCTTAAACAATGAGACAGCTTTGTTGGACGGAGAAGAAAGAGAGGCTGTCTTGTTATAATGAAGGGAATCTAACAAGAAAAGCATCTCGTTACAATGTGAAAGATTTTCTCTAGAGAGTATAAAAGTAGACGGCGTCTCCTAATAACTTGTACAAACACTCCCACGGTGAGCTTTTGTGGGTTTGGGAGCTGCAGCTGGCTTGTTAAAATCAACTTTAAACTGTAGAATAAAAGTGCAATTAGCCATAATTCAGCACTGTGAAATTTAAAGGGAAAATCAGGCAAGTTTTGCTGCTGGTGCTGGACTGCATTTTTGACTGTTTCTTGACTTGACAGTTGTACCTCAGTTCATGCCTCACATGACTGCTGCTGAGTTTCACTACAAAGCTTTTGTGGGTTTGGGAGCTGCAGCTGGCTTATTAAAACCAACTTTAAACTGCAGAATAAAAGTGCAATTAGCCATAATTCAGCGCTGTGAAATTTAAAGGGAAAATCAGGCAAGCTTTGCTGCCGGTGCTGGACTGCATTTAAGCATGAGTGGGAAATGTTTGAAAATGATGAGGTCATAATTCCTCCAGGTGCTGTCACAATATGGAATTTTGATGAGCAACACAAGATTCTCATTTGGTTGTTTTTCAACGAGAATGATGCTGTTGTCAAAATGTTTGATGAGTACCTCAGACACGTATAAAGACAGGACAGCCCCTTAGAAAAAGTTCTATCTCAAGCCTAGTTGTTTGATAATCTGACGCATTCAAGAAGAGATGGAGAGAAATAAAAAAGGAGACACGCACGTAGTTGCCTGTCTGAGCTCCAACCCTGGATGTTTTGATTCTGCATGGTTAAACCTCTGGGCCACCAGACCATCACAGTATCTCACTACAACACTATTTCTCTTCCCTTTAACTAAAAAATGTATGCTGCAATAAATACTTTAGTCGGAGTTAGGTCCAACAGTTTTGGACTATTATTATAGTCAAAAGTTAAAGATTCAAAACCAGAAGCAAGTGTTTTATTCAAGGCAAGTTCAGCTCTCTTTAGTTCCCTTTCTCCACACTGTTACCAAGTCTTTTGTTCTTAGCGTGCAGTTTAACTGAGCCAAGTGCTCAACAATGACATTTATAAAAAATACATCACATTGCTAACTCAGCACAGTCAATGTTAAGATGTTAATACAACAAAACAACCCAGAATCAGCCCCAGATAATAAGAAGTAAACCTTGCCGATGATGTTTCAGAGTCTGGTAGTTCGATGCTCTTTTGGTTTAAATAACGGTTGGACGTCTGCAGGGTAAAGTTGCACAACGCTGAACTCTGACCTGAGTCTTTCAGAGTAAGCTAGAAACTGTACAGCCAAGCATGAATTGTTGGTTATATGGTATAGACTTCCACTAAAGCAAATACGGACAGGGCAGAGGTGTAATATAACTGTATCTTCACACCGCGGGGCTATTCAGTCGAGCCGCAGAGTTTTAAAAACCCCTCAGTCTGTCTGTCTGCGATGCTGAAAACTCTTGAAAGAGGGAGGAAGTGGACCTCCTCTTACAGGTAATCATATGTTATCTTGCTTTGAATCTCCACATGTCGGTTGTAATTACCCAGCGCGGGTAATTAATGACAATGTGCAGGGTCCACAGCTGTTGCTTAAAGTGGCGTGATTGACTCAATGTCAATGACAACAAAAGTCATTATGGGGGAAGCGAAGTTTCATAGAAAATTACACTTGAAAACTTGAGCATTATAGTTCATCTATTCAAATTGTATTAGGAAATGTTGTTTCCAAAGTAAATCCCATTCAAAGCTGATGTTCAGGCTGCTTTTATGCTTTATCACTAATACATGAAGCAGGCGTTTCATCTTTACACTTGTTTTGACGGCTGATGTGGACTGCCTGCATTAAAGCCATCCTAACTGTCACTGTGTGAACACTGTTCACTCTGTGTGTCTGATCTCAAGGAAATTAACCCTTACTGTAGTGTCACCTCACCTGTAAACCTGTCAGCCTGTATGGCCAGAATATCAGGTTGAAACTGTAAGGAGATGAGAAGATGATCAAAGGTTTTGATCTACTTCACCCTGTCAACATACCTTTTTGCCTTTATTAGATAGGACAGCCAGAGGGAGACAGGAAATGTTGATATGGAGAGAGTGGGGCACGACATGCAACAGAGGGCCAAGTCGGATTCGAACCCAAAGCCGCTGCAAAAAGGACTTAAGCCTCTGTACATGGGGCACACGACATAACCGCTAGGCTATCAGCACTGCCACCATATCAACATCATGAAGTATAGTTTTAACAGAGGGCATCATGTGCGTTCTGTCTGTGCTGTTATCAGTTAAGCCAACAATAAGCAGATTTTTAGAGAAACAATGTAAGATTTTATTCCTCTGATACATCATTTTCAAATTGTTCACCCATTTTTTCGCTGTTGGACTGACCAAGACTCATAAAAGAGTTATCTGGAAACAAGCGAGAGAGCTTGTGCTATTAAGGAACCAATTTCCAGGCCAAAATATTATTTTTTATTGTGTTGCCTGTTTTATTTATGAATTGATAGAATTCTTCTGACTACGATGTAAGAAATCATGTTTGACGATGATGGCATATGTTATTCCTGCTGGGTTTAATCAGCTTCTCCACACAGCTCTGTCACAGCTCTGTGGAGGTTGGAGAGAAGCGTGTTGTTAATGATGTTTTTTCATACTCTGTTATTGCCATCTGAGTAACTGTTGGGCGGGGGGGGGGGGGGGGGGGGCTGTGATTAACCCTTACATGTCTGCCTTCACTGTCAGCGTACATGTGGTCATCTCCTGCTTACATGTAGCACTGCTTTATAATAATAATACTAATGGACTTAATTTATATGGCGCCTTTCAAGGGACCCAAAGACACTTTTACAAAGTGGAGGAACCACTACCAGAGAGGTAACACAGGATGGGGGTCCGATGGAGAGGCAGAGTTGGGGGACATTGTAGGACAGATGGAGTTTGAGAAGCTTTTTCGATTGAGTCCAGAGATCGGGCATTGCATACAGTATGTTTGAAGGTAGGGTGTTCCAAAGGGTGTAGGCTGTGACACTGAAGGTGCCTATAGGTGCCTCCATAGGTGTGGAGTCTGGTGTGTGGTATGGAGAGGAGGCCAGTGTCTTAGGACCGGAGGTTTCAGGACATGGTGTGTGGGTGAAGGAGGTCTGAGAGTGTGAGAAAACCTGACTAGAGTTAACGAGCCTGCTCAGACTTAACGAGCTCCGACCATGTAAAGCATGTGGCTTCCATGCTGCAGAGCATAGGAGGAGCAGCCTGGACATTCAAGTTATATGTTTGTGTGTTAATGCAGAGTAAGTTTGTTCATATTTACTTTATCTAGTTTCATATATGTACTTACTAAAGTTATTATCTTCATTCTATTCCAGTTAAATTGCATCAAGTTTTTCTTTGATAAATTTGCAAGATTGATTGCTATTGCAAAAGGGACATCATATATTGTATATGTTATGATGCACATTTGTGTTACCTACATATATATTTTTTCCTTCTTTCCTTCAGAACCACACACACACGTATATAAACACACATACACACGAAGATACGTAGATTGATTCTCACAACTACACGAAACCACGAATGAGACACAAGAAATGCCACGCTCCCTTGTTCGAAGTGGCCTATGTAAATCTACATGTCTGTCACGGAATAAAACCCTTGAGCTGGGAATCCTCTCTCCTGTCCTGATTCTCTGACTGGAATCATTTTCCATATCTGCCGACCCAAACTAAAGAACTTTCCAAAGGTTCAACCTTTATTTCAGAGAGGATGTGGGAGCAAGGGTGTGGAGGGTATTTGTAAGTGAGGAGGAGTAAATTGTATTTGATTTGGGATTTAATTGGGAGTCAGTGGAGATGGATGAGGATTGGGTTGATTTGCTGCCAGGCTTGATGCGGGTCAGGACTCGTGCAGCAGCGTTTTCAAGATATTGGAGCCTGTCCAGGACGTTGCTGGTTACCCCAGAAAGAGACTCCATACAGACAGGAGGTTATACTTTAAGGCACAATCGTTCACCAGATTCATCTACACAAGCATTAAGATGCATACAATGTAACAAGCCATATATATGAGCCCCAGGAAGGAAAATGATGAAGGTGTTTAGAAGTTTGTCCAAGCAAAAGTACTTTTATAATGCACAGGCTTAAGATGTATTTGATTGATTCATTCTCAGCCAAACTCAGCCTCTGTTGGCCTTCGTCTACTTCGAACATTTGAAGTAAGACATGCAGTTATGTGAAATGCTTGAGAAAACACCTGCACATGAAGGAAACATCATTTCACTCAAAAACGGACTCATCTTAAGTGAACTTTTTCCGCTTGGTATCCCTGCCAAGAGGACTACGTGACAGCGCATATATACAAGCTACCAAACAGAGCTTCTACATTATGTTAGCCAGACCACCTTCTGACACTAAAAAGCACAAATTCTAGCAGAAAAAAACCCCCACAGCTTTTAGGTCAGAAAATACCCGGCTCTGCTCCGAAAACCTCACCTTGAATTTAAAGTAATGGATTTAGAGCTCTCATCATATCCATTTGATGCACATATTCTTAACTTGGTGCATTTCTTAGTTACAGTCATCAACCTGCTTTTGACTTAGACAGTACCGATACCAATGCTGATATAGTCAGAAGGGTCGAGTCAGTTTGAGTTCTGTCTCTGTTACAGCTCCCTCCTCCTTCTCTCTCCCTGTCTATCTGTCACTCTCTGCTGGTTTCATGTTTTACACCACGTCTTTATTACTGCATCTTTGAGTTCGTGCAGTCTACTGGAGAGTGCATGACAGTAGGTTTGTGGCAGAGTTCACTTTTTAAAGAAAAGCTCACTCTGATTTAATAAAAAAAACATTTAACTAATGTTTGAGTAACACAATTGACTCATAAATAAGTTTAAAAGAGATAGAATTATAGCTCTAATAGTAGTAATAGATTATACTGTTATAATGATAGATATATCCCTCAGGCGGTGATGATAAAATGTAAACAATTAAACTTACTATTTATTTTTCACAAGAAGTTGAAGGGCTATTATCAAACTGTTCTGCAGGGATCACTATTTGTATTCCAAAGTGAAATTATGCCAAAAACAATGAAATGTCTCCTTAAATGTATACATAAATCTGTAATCAAATATGAAGAGAGTAAACACAAACATAGGTTATTTATGTTTAATAATGGCATTTTGTTTTTAAAATCTGAATAAGTCATTTGTGAGATCTCAATGAAACTTTAATTTAAATGTATTTTGTTTCATATTATTCTTTTGATACAAAGCCTTTGTTTAATAAGATTAAAGAAGAAATCAGTTGTTGCCAAAGAAGGCTTGTGAGGAGCAGCAGTGAGTGGTGAAATATTTGGTGATTATTTAAAGATGGATCAGGAACTTTTTCTCTCTTTTTGAACAATTGTGACTTAATCTACGTCTTTTTTTCCTCTATTTTGAAAGTTTGTACATACTGAGGATAAATCATTTTGATCTGAGTTGAAACTTTTTTTTCCTGAGGGACTATAATCGAGATTTACTTCTTAATTAATTGACATGAAGTACAAAAGAAAGCATTAAGAAGACAAATAAAGATTAGCATAATGACAGTTTAAACAAGCACAACTGTTGGACTTTGTAGAAAAGGTGATAGTTGGTCTCTGTCAAGAAACAGAGGTTTTCTAAAGTTCCTTAATTGCTTCCATGAGCGGAGTGTCACAGTCACTCAGTTGCACTGCTGCGAGTGGCACCACTCTGTGGGCCAGACAACAATCATTAACTATCAGCTCAGTTGTTTGTAAAACACCTGTAGACACCTGTCCCTTCACCTTATAGATTATCTTTGTCTTACATCTCTCTCTCAGTTCTTTGGATTGCATCAGATTTTACATAGAAGGGTTGTTTAATACTGATATCATATCAGCATCACCAGCATCAGTATAAATCTTCATTGGTTTTAGTATCAGCGGATCATGATCACGGACCACAATTTACAAGACCCCCAAAATCATCTGGTTTTAGGTACATTGCATTATCCTGTGACAAGAACGGTACAGTACAGTTTCAGAGGAGTGCAGGAGTACAGTTTTAGAGTACAGTTTTAGAGGAGTACAGGAGTACAGTTTGAGAGGAGTACAGTTTAAGAGGAATATATCTCTTTTCCCTGATCAGCCTTTCCTGTTTTTCTTGATACAGTTAAGTCACTAAAATCTGGTGTAATGACAATAACTAATTTCATGTTTTTTTGTTGCAATCAGCCCAAATTAGCCCACACTGATCTGATTTGGCAGCATCCAAGGTGTCTTATCGCCGTTTTTGGGTCTCAATTCAATTATCCCTCCAGTTCTATTTAGGAAAGCAAAGCCAGTCAGGCATAAAAGTCCCAGATCAAAACTGTTCTCCCCACTCGCTATTGGTTTCATCTGCACAGCACTGTAATAGCCCCGACTCAGCTAATAAGTCCTTGCTAATGAGGCCTGGAGATGATGGCCAGAAGGTGATCCCGGTGGTGGATCGATAGCTCACCACGAGGAGTCAGCACAGGGTTCATCATGACTCATCCTCAGAGCACCACAGGGAAAACTGAGCTTTCATAACCAGGCCTGCTGCTCCACTCTACAGTGTTAACCATCACTAATCTGATTTTAACTTTACATGGGACATTCATGTGCCACATTTTGAATGAAGTTGTGTTTTTTTAGCATGACAGACAGAAGAAAAAGATACTTCCAAAGATAGATCAAGTAATCGATCAAAATCAATAAAAAGAGGATTTAAACACAAGCAACCAAGAGGACAAACAGCTGACTGACGCCATTACCTTAGACTGGGAATGGATGGAGAAGGAGACGGGTTGATTCGGACGTCCAACTGATGGATATCCATTGATCCTTCAGGAAAAGAGGCTTTCTAATCAGGCCCTGCAAACAATTAAAATAGACATTCAATTTGGATAGAACCCCTTACATCCAATCTCAATACATCTCTTTTAAAAACATAACTATGGTTTATTCGCACTGTTTACTCATATCATGTCAGATTGCATTAGAATTAAAATCAGAACGTATTGTATTAAACAAAACAAGTGACACAAAAGCACACCAGTGTTTGCTGTAATGGCGCTTATGTGGAGAGCAATGTCACAGCTTGTGTGCACAGCACACTGTAAGCAGCTGAAGAATAAGGTCACTTTGTTCACATTAGCACAGCAAGCAAGGTGATGAATAATTAATCATGTACTTATAATTCATGGATGTTTAAGACAGATATGTGCAATTACTGCAAAGAGGTAAAGCTGGATTTCTTTTTTTTTTTTTAGATGGAAGAATCTGGCTTATTGATGTCTGGACTGAAAAGAAAAAAAATCAGAGCAAACGAAGTGGAGCAGGGTTAAGAATACATATGGGATGTTTGTTTATTAGGACTTTAAGGTCAAACACATTTAACCATTAGAGAGCCTTAGAGAGAGGGAGTTGAAATATGCCACAACTTGTTTGTTCATGTTTGGGTAGGGGTTTACATTTCTGTATGTTTCTCCAAAAATTATATCTAATACAACTTCTGTCATTAACCAAGAAAAATGTTTTGTTCTGAGACAAAATGACCATCCATCCTTCTACATTGTTTCATTTATCCAAATGAAGTATTGATAGCAGCAGACTAAAAGAAGCCCAAGTGTCCTTTTCCCCAGCCAGTGTCCTCCAGCTTCTCCTGGGTGATATCAGCATTCCCAGACGGTGTAATCCGGGATAAAATGCACCTCTCTGGCGTCTCCCTGGGCCCTCCTCTCTGTTCAGTATGCCTGAAATCTCTCCACATGGAGGAGTCACTGAGACTTCCTAATCATTTACCCAAATCATCTTAACAGGCTCTTTTTTGAAACGGATGGAGCAACAGTTCAGGCTCCTCATCCAGAACACACTGCCAGGAGAATCTTATCTTTTCAGGCACAACCTGAAACCACAGTTGGAAAGCCCCATTCGGATAAAAAATAGTCAGATAAAATTCCATTTGGATGAAAAATAATAAGATAAAATTCCATTTGGATGAAAAATAATAAGATAAAATTCCATTTGGATGAAAAATAATAAGATAAAATTCCAAAATGTAGAGTAAATTATTTCTCCTCAATATCTTTAATTTTGCAAGTGATTTGCTGTTGATTTCTTATTGTTCAAGGTACTGTCACAATGTGAAAACCAGCTTAGCATCTATTTAAATAGAGGAAAATGATGTTAAAGAAATATTTTTGTAAAATGGATTAAGAATAATTGTTTAGCTACGCAAATGGCCTACTGGTTAGGTTGTGCCCTGGTTGTGCCCCATGTATTGATACAATAGTCCTCCAACTGGTTCAAGTTCAACCTGTGGCTTCTTTCCGGCATTCTGATTCCTGATTCTATCTACTGTCCTATCTAAATAAAGGCAAAAGCCCAAAATCAAATTAAAAAAAAAGAGTCAGTGTATAACTGAGTAATTAATTGATGATACATTAAGAAAATAGGCAGAAATATGAAAGGAAAAAAAAAGACAAATTTGATTTACTTATAATTTCAACATTAACCACATAAGAAACACGACAAAGATATGATTGTTATGAGTACATTCTTACGATGTATCTGTAGTTATTCTACAAGACTCTACAAGCACTCACAATGTAGTTTTAGCCAATATAAACACTGTGTCATCCGTTATTCTGAGTGGTTGGTTGTTTTTTTAATGGGATCCATAGTAGCAGCAGCACTTTGATTGTGAGAATCTGGTCTTCAACAGTATTTGTTGACACAATTACACATGAGCGTAATACTATAATAGATCGACGTATATACCTTAAAAATAAATGTAACAAAGCGGTGTTACACAGAAGAGAGAGGAGTGATCTAAAGACAATCGAACATGTTCCAAGAAGTCAGCCACAGCTAATGATTTCAGACGTGAAGACACAATCAATAAACTGCATGCTGGCTCAAATGTTAAATCACAGTATGCCCACTCCTTAATCATTTTCACACAACATGGAAAAGGTCATGTCAGAGTAGCATCAATGCATTGTTGACACGCATTAGTTGGAGTAAACAAGCACACCAGCATCACCGTTTATTTCAACAGATTGTTCGTAATTGGATCTAGCTTTGGTTGAAAACAGCAGACGTGAACTTCACCTTCACCACAGAGCCGCAGGAAACATTCGCATAAAGTTAACTAATAAGACACACAGTTTGTATCTAAGATGTTTTGTTTTTCCATGCAGATGTTTTGTATTTATTTAAATCAAATGTGGCAGGTTAACATGGTGTGAAGTCAGTGCGAGTTGCTTTCCTCTTATCCTTAACACAACACTTAATTTTCTCTGATAACCACTTAAGCCATGCTAATTTATTCAAATTGTTTCAGTGTGAGATGTTTTTCTGTATCATACATAATTCAAAATATTTTCAGGTGGTTGTTTTTCCTGGTATTAAAAAAAAAATGTTTTGAGGTAATTAATTGTGTCCTTGGGCTTCATAATTAGGGAGCTGAATCTTATTGTAAACAGAGTCTGATGACTTACATGAAGTGTGGCGGAGAAGTGAGAACATCAAATTATCACCACAACATTTAAACATTGTTGCAAAGGTTGTGTCCGATATGTTTGATTTTTCATACCACTTTACTGCTACAAATGTTTGGGTGATTTTAAACCCGCGTAGTCTGAACAGAAAAGCAGATTATATACACAAAGTTTAGGTTACTTTTATTTTGAGTAGTCTTCAGCCTAAGAGAACATTGAGAATCAGGGTGGGTTTAATAAAGGACCCAATAATGTTTAATGGGACATAAAAAAATGCTTTGGAATCAAATTCATTATGGACAGATCATGAGAATATTCTCAATCTGTCTTTGACAAACGTTTCCCCTTTCTAAAAGGTGTTAGGTATTACTCCTGCATGTGAAGAAACTATGTATGCAATTTGGATAAAATCGTTTCAAGTGATGTCACCTGAGCCAGTGTTCATTGGGATGAAAAGTCCATGCTTGAACTGACAGTATTACGGAGGTGAGGAGTTAAAAAGTAAGAGCGCAGACTTCTGTAGTCCTCTCCTCATTCTTCTTTGAGGGCATTCTGAAGACCGTTACAGGCATTACCCTACGAGAAACCCAGACCAAACTTTAGGAGGTTGAGTACATTATAATGAAAGTACCATGTTTTGACAGGGCAATGAATGTACAGAATGTGTAGCATCAAGGGCAAGTTAATATGTCCCTAAAATTACAGCTGATTTTCCATTTGTTTAATTGTTTGGGGTTAGATATTTTTTTAAGAGTAAACATGTTTAACTTACCAATTCATTCAATAAACTCTATATCTATATCGTGTATATTCAAATAGAGAGTCTGAAGTGTACGTGTTAGCCAAATGTCATAAATGGAGGTCAAACTGTGTTGTTCAGTTAGATAGCATGTGTTGGTTGCTAATGAGCCATGTTGCTTTTCTTCCAGTAGGGGGTGGGGGTGAGGTGAGGTGAGGTGAAGGGCAGAGAAAGAAAAAAATAGTGTGTCAAAAAGGTGAGGTAAGGTAAGGGGCTGGAAAAGGACAAAAGAGAAATTCATTCAATACAGATTTTAGGAGTTAAGAAGTGATAATGCTGTAGAAATACATACCATGCAGGACCTGTGAAAGGCTAGATGTCTGTGTGTGCACATGTGTGTGCACGTGAGTAGGTGCCATGATGGCCAGTCACCAGCTCGCAAATTTTAACTAACACTTTCTGTGTTGAAACGTTATGAATCTGTGGAACCAGCTATGCTTTTTGCTCAGTGAGACTACAGTGGCCAAATAAAGATATTAAAGGGTCTTATTTTATGGCCAACATGAAATGTTTTTCAAATGTCTTAAAAAGTATTTTTTGAAGTTTGACATTTAAAGGAAGAAAGTGCCACATTTTACACATAAACACAGCAGAAATCAACTATGTAAATGTCTCTCTGAGTCAAGACTGTTTACAATGAGTGAGAAGCGCGAGTTGTAGCTGTGTCAATTTTACATGGAGGGTAACCTTGCGTATAAAGCTGTTAAAGTCAAGGACTAGAGAAAATGTTTTCCGATGTCATGTAAGAGTCTTAAGATCACGGCCATTCTGTGTCAATTTATGTGCAATGTGAAGCTATGAGTTAACCAAAGTGTGCTAACATTAGCCTGCTAACACAACAATGCGGGCCACAGGCAATCATCTCAAGCAAAGGACAATTTTGTCCGCCGCTTGCGCTTAATGGTGCTTAATTATGGGTCGTTCTAATTGATAACTCCTTGGAGAGGGGTTGGAGGTTTGTCGCTAGAGAAGAGGGGACGCTTCAGGATAATGGGGGTGTCACCAATAAGCAGTTTGTTTTTTGTTTAATGCTGGTGCTCAATGGCAACATCTACTGGATCAAAAAGTCAGAAAATCTTCCTGTAAAGAGTTCTGCAATACCTGCAAGTTAGTAGATTTATGTTTAATAGACATTATATAATTCATAGAGGATTTAATACCCAAGATACACAAGTTGGATTTGAAAACTTACAGATGGAATGCCATTTTATTTACGACAATAATGAACTGTATTTACAGGGTAAGGGTAGAAATAATGCTGGCTGACATCTATCCATGTACATATGGGCTGCTCTCAAATGTAGCCAACACAGAGGTAGTGACTGCTGTTACACCAGTAATGCAAAACTTATGTTTACCTCCAAGAAATATTCTGTGCAAGGCTAATGCAGTAGCACAATAACCATGGTAACCACAGAGCAGACGACAATTTCCCATCAGCCATGAGCCATTATGTGACAGAAGTGAGGAAAATGTACCTGGTAAATGTTTTGAAGGAGGGAAATGACAGGTTGTAAAAGATACAAATATTCTCACACTGGGTTTCCAAAATGAAGTATAAAGATAACTTATTTCTTAATGGATATTCTTCAACATCTGTCAAGTCTGTTTTACACAGCGCTGACATTTTAAACCCCACGATGAAAGAACTGTGAGTTGCCGTTTTCTTTCCTTCTTTCTGCCTGTGCAGCTTTACTCTTGTAGAGTGACCGTTGTGAAATGGGGGTTAAATCCACAGTCACTGTTGAGTGCAAAATGCATTCAAAAGTTAAAATGAGACTTATGAAAAGACTCAACTATAAAAGTTGGCACATTCAGCTGGTTCATCTTTGTCCTGGCAGACAAGTGTAAGTTTTTTGACTACGTTTTGTCCAGGAAAAAAAACATCCACACATCCCTATCAGACAAATGCATCCAGAAGAAGCTAAGCAGATGTTTTGTTTGCAGCAACCACTGCTGCTTTACTTGAAGATTTAAAGTCGTAGAATAATAAGGATAATCAGAAATTAATCGATGCATTATCTGATGAAGGAATCCATTCTGATGTATCATGCTGCTCGAGCAGGTTCAGAACATCTATCTGTTTTTGACTAATGAGGAACAATCATTTCAATATTTATGCACTGCTTTGTTTAATGTGTCTGCCGAAGCAATCTGAAACAATTGTTCATTGAAAATGAAAACTGAATTCCTATAGGGCTTTGAATGAAGTGTAAAATACGGAGATTGTATTCAAAAAGATGAGCAGCTGTTTGTTTTTCAACATACATGTAAGCTGTGAACACAAGATGTTGAGTATATTGTTGGTGAAGTCAAATGCAGTGATGTCAAAGTAACAACTAAAGTGTAAAAAAAAAAGAAAAAGAGAAGCAAACTACATGCTAAACATATGGCAGGCATACTGTGCAAAAGCAAAGGTGAATACTGGTGATGCTACTTTATCCTAGATTACCTGTGATAAAGGTGAAAACAGATTATTTACCAGCTTCTGCAACACTTGATGGGAGCTCAATAAATGGCAGCAACCTCAGGACACATGCTCTTCACAGAAGACAGCTTATCAAGATGAGTGACAGGGAATGGGGAAGGAATTTCACCAGTTACGGGGGAAGAAGCGCTAACAACACAAGTCTGCCTCAAGGCAAGAAAGTTGCATTTTGAAGGTTTGAATCAGAGAGTGTTGTGAGTTAATAACAACGTGAGGCAGTTTCTTACATTCAGTGGTTAAGTCAGCGGATGAGCTTTGTTAAGGTGAACATTAATAGAATGATTTGAATGAAACACACAAGACAATAGCGCTGAACAGGACCCCTACATGAGCGTTTGACCTTTACCCCCAGAGTATAGCATTAAAATAGCATCAGACGCTCTACTGTTTATGTTTAGGGAAGAAAGGCTGTATTGGCTCCCTGATTTACCCACAATGTTTTAATACTGATTACTGCTCATAAATGCATTATTCTGAGAACAATTGATTACATAATATTACATTTTTATAATCACTTTTTACATCAACAATAAATCTCATTACTCTGTTCTCAGGTATAGCGTAAAGTCCCAACCCAACAGATTACAGTATAACAAGTATGTGTATCCGCTCAATGTTGTTGTTTTTTAAATTATTTTTCAGCTTTAGTTTTGGTGTAAAGGCTCCCTATTTTGCTGTTTATTTTAGGAATGTGTGTGCCATATCCCTTTTATTCAAAGATAATGTTCCTGAATTTTTGTTTCTGCCGTCCCCAAGTGCCCAATAAAACCCAGATTTTAATTATTCAAAAATCACATTAATCTGCCGTTCTACTTTAATGTACTGTATAGGTCATCGGCCATCACTACGACTGATATATAAAAGGCCTTGATTGACCTTCAAAAATAAAAGGCACTACATGTTTTGTATAGTTATCATTTTTCTAGCACCATTTTATAAAATAAGAAGTTTAGCTGCAGTTGTTTCTTTGTACCAACAGTGTGCAAACATGAATAAAACCGTTTGTTCCTCTTAACTTGTCACACAGATAAATGGATCTACACTCAGATGGATGGTTTAAGGGACTTGGTGAGGGTGTATTCTTATGCCGTATAAATGCACAGAGCTGTCACTGAGCTTAACTGCAGTTATTCATCATAAAATTGATTTCCTGTCTCTACATTTATTTATGTGTTTTAATAATAGATGAAGGGAAATGTGTCAGGTTGAGATATGTTCCGAGGTGACTAATCTTAAAGGCACACTTTGGGTTTTATTGAGACCCTGAGTTAAGACCACTAAAGCTACATTTTTGGTGCACACACCACTTAGTCCTGGAGATGCTGGAGAAGACGTACAGCCTGGTGAGAGATGCACATCATGTTCATCTTTTCAACATTGAGCGATGAATATGATGTCTGATTTAAATCTACAAGGCTCTGCTCATTAATGGCATGCTTAGGGATGACACTGATTAAAAATATAATCTCGAAATGAAGTGATCATTTTGTTAAATAAATCTATAAGTAATGAGGGAGTCAGGTGCTGAAACGTTTTGTTGGGATGCATGACGTTACCAGGTATAGAGTGACCTAAGGGTTGGGTAAATTTTCTTACATGATGGGAAAATGGATGAATGGAAAAAGTCTGTGAGGCAACCTCTATAACATCTTGCTTGGGAAACCTTGTCTTTTTAATACTTTGCCCAACATTGATGCAGTTAGGGTCTCTGCAAGTTTCTTTGTAAGACAGGAAGACTTCAGGTTCTGTTGATGCTTTGGTATTTGATTTGTCTCCCAGAATGCAACACTCAGTCACTTCGCTCGTCAAAGCTCCAGGGAATTTCAGACTACACCAAATCCAGACCTTTATATTACTCAGCTTTCCATCTCACTTTATCGCTTTCCTCCGAGAAAAAGTCAGTGTCTGGGCCAGAACATCCCCATCTTTTTATCTTTTCTGGTTTGCACATGTTTGCACTTTGTACAGCATACATTCTCTTTGACAAAACTGTCATCTGTTAGTGCGCCTACTCGACGAGTTTATGAGCATGATTTTGTATTACACTCATTTAATTTGTGCTTGTAAGTGTCAGTAACATATGGCTAGCAAAGGCAACAGTATATTACACCATCTGTGACTGTGAAACAATACTAGTTATCTGTGCATAGGTAGAGCATCTGGGTGAGATGAAATTGACAAGAACATTTATGTTAGGGTGATGACTGATAGCTGTAAAGTACAAGTGACTAGAGATACACCGATCCACTTTTTTCAGGTCGGATCTGATTCTGATACATTCTGATTTTGATACTGATTCTGATAAGTCCTCTTTTAAAAAAACTTACAGATATAGAGAGCCTCAGGTTCTCTGGTAATTTGTTACACAGGTGAGGGGCATAGAAACTAAAGGCTGCCTCACCATTCTTGGTTCTGGTTCTGGGAACAGTGAGTAAACCTGTCCCAGAACACATGAGGGGTTTGGGTGCATCGTAAGGGACTACAGGATCTGATAGGTATTTTGGCCCAAGACCATTTAGTTCCGAGAAGGATTTTAAAATATATCCTTTGACTCACAGGAAGCCGGTGTAGAGATCTAAGGACTGGTGTAATGTTTCCTACTTTCTTGGTGTTGGTGAGGACTCTGGCAGCAGCCTGAGCTGCAACTGTCTGATGATGTTTTTAGTCAGACCTGTGAAAACACTGTTACAATAATCTAGCCTGATGAAAAACTATCTTGACTACATTGACTTTAAGTCTTTAAGTGTCAATGTTAAAATTAAGATCTGAGTCCATAATTACACCCAACTATCAGGCTTGATTTGTAGATTTCAGACATTTTGGCACATCCAATCATTGATTCCTTCAATTCACTTACTCAGTGAGTGTAAAGGACTGTAATCATTTGATGACACTGAGATATACATGTGTGTGTCTTCTGCTTAAGCATGTTAAGAGATGTTATGCTATTTTAGTATCTGAGCAAGCGGCAACATGTAAAAAAAAAATTAACCTTGGGGAACGCCACATATCATCTTTCTATGCTATGGACAAAAAAGGTGTTTAGAACATGTTTGTGGCAGGGCTTTGCAGATAGTAAAACTACTCAAATAAATTCAACGGGTTTTAGTTTACTTTTCACCCGGGCAGGGTTTTGTTGATTTCCAGGTAACGTCTAGACATCTAGTTTGACACAACAGTCTACTACAGTAGGTTGTAAAGTGGAGGTATGAATGGATGTAAATCTGTGCTGTGTTGCTCCCAGCTTTCTTTCAACAGGCCTCAGGTCTTCCTTTTTTCTTCTTTGTTTGTCTGTCATATGTTGAGAATCTACAGCTGGTGAGACCATGATGTGACAAATTAGAGATAAATATTTTTCCAATATTTATGATTTCTTTGACATTAGGAAATTGGATCTAAGCTGGCATGAGTATAAAAGCATGTGGGTAAATTTCCCTCTAAAATGTTGAATGGATACAATTTAGGGTTATTGCCAGTGTTTCTTTTAAATTTTTCATGTATCACTATATTTAATGTCATGTAATCCAATGCGATGTCCTGAGACCATTATACTTTAGGTACTTTTAAAGTTAGATTTTCTAAATGAAGCTCTTCACTACAATAAGTGAAATAGTGATGATGGCAGCTCTGGTGAAATGTTGCAGCTGTCATTGTCATGACAGGTGAAGCTTTAATTTTAAACTTCACCTCATCATTTAGACTTCATAGTCCTTTCCTTTAGTCTTCACCACACTATCACCCTGTCCCAAACCGTTCCAGGCAGAGAAGTCTTTGTATTATCTTTCGAAAAACTCTCACCTTCTCTACGAGGTTTTTCTGTCTGTCTGTTTGTCTGTCTGTTCTTTACACTTTGCTCACTGTTCTTTAAAACATATCACTTTCTTGCTTACTTTACTTTGTCTTGGCTAACATCTGAAACAACACATGAATATGTCAGCACAACTTTGCTGCTAAGCAATGCAAATAATTCTTCCCTCTTGCACATCTTTAAAGAGCATTAAAATATGTGTAGTTCTCTTTTAATGATTAAAACTGCTCTTGGTTTTAAAGGTCCCATATTATGCTTTTTCTGGTTTTATATGCTCTTTAGTGTGTTTCCCAAGAGTCCTGTGCATGTTTAGGCACATCTATTTACAAAAGTTCAAAGTCCGCGGAAACGCGGCTTCTCCTACGTCCTCCTGTTAGCTGCAGCATTAGCCGCATGTAACGCTCAGTTCTAGCCCCCCTTGATAAAAATTTGTAAGTCCGACGTCATTGTCAGTGTGAGATCACTGATCTAAGCCCATTGGCTGGTTGTGGCAAGCCCTGCTGCTCATGTTGCACGCCCGTTAACTTCTGTAACACGTCCACGATATGCCGTAGCCTGCGGTAGCACAGTAGTGCTAAGGTGCTAATGTTTATGCTCCCCTCGGACGGAGCCAAAGCGGCTGCATTCCCAATATGGTAAAAGAGGCGGGACATTTCCGAGAACCGTGCTGAGCAACTGACCAATTACGGCAGAGCCGACAGGCCGACCAATCAGATCAGACTTGGCACACGAGGGGACTCTGAACGTGGGCACTTCAGAGCCTTGGAGAGAGAGTCAGAAGCGAGCCGGTGCATGGAGCGGCAGTACATGAAAACAGACACTTTTTTCGAAGTTTAGCTATTGTAAACATACTTTAGTAGGTACATAGATTAAATATATGAACCCCAAAAAGTGCATAATATGGGCTCTTTAAGAGTTAGTTATGCAAATGCAAAGTGTTTTTAAATAAACAGATTTTTTTATGGTCCAACCCACAATTCAAATCTTAGACTTCATTTGATTTATTCATACAACTAGATAGGTCTATATAAGATTGAAAGAATCAATGTCAAGAGTGTACAAAGAGTGCAAAATCTCACACCAAAAACCTGTTTAATATCCAAGTCAGTTTATTCTAACATTGCTAATTTTTCTCGCCATGAGTACAGTCTTCAGTCATGATGTTTGGAAACACCAAAATCATTTTGATCCATAAGCCATATGGGTTAGCATGCATTTGTGCACAAACATTTCAAACCCAATCATGGAAAAACAAAAAAGAAGAAGGTGAGAAATCCTAAACCAAAGATTGTGTCATGTCCTCTTCATGCGGGGACAGAGACGCATCAGGGGATCAAGTTTAAAGGGATACTTCACCCATTTGCATTTAGCTTTGCATCATTAGAAACCTGGTAGTATTTTTGAATGGTCGTGCATGGTCATTTTCCCCTGAGATGTGAAATCTTTGTATTTGTAAGTCTGAAAAGGAGCTTCCAGTGACGCAAAACGATGATTTTTGCGCCACTAGAAGCTGTTGCGGCAAGCGGGCTGAAACTAGAACGCTAGTTCCTCGACCACTGAAGCTACAGACCTATCACAGATCAGTGGGTGGGAACTCACTCCCAGAATCAAAACTTAACGTCCGCCATATTGCTTGGAAGCTATGCTAACTGGCTCTATGGAGAAAGCTGATAATGGCGAAAAAATATCAATATAGTGGCGAGACGGCTGCTGCGAAACTGCCTGTCGGTAGCAACCGTCTCGTGTCTATATTGCTGGCCACCGCCGGCCACTGCCAGCTCAGCAGCCGAGAAATAAGGCCTGATATGCTAACAGGCTCTATGGAGAAAGTTGATAGTGGCAAAAAAATATAAATATAGCGGCGAGACGGCTGCTGCGACAGGCCGGTTGCCTGCTTTGGCTGCTTCAGCCGCTGGCCGCCAGGGCCGCCACTGGCCACAGCAGCCGAGAAACGAAACCGGCCTGTTGGCAGCAACCATCTCAGGGCTATCTTGCTATATTGCTGGCTGCCACCGGCCGCTGCCAGCTCTGCAGCCGAGCCATAAGGCGGCTGTGAGGATGAGGAGCCGGGGCCGGCTCAAGCTGGGGCGGACTGGTAGTGTCGGTGCTCTCACTGTTTGCCCATGAACACAGACATAGAGTCTGTTTTCTGCCAGGAATTTCCAAGATGCCAATTCCTTCTGGAAGAAATCTCCGAATCCGTTGTGTAAACGGCCTTATGTGTTGAAGTAAACATGTCTGTAAACCTGATCTTAGAGGGAGTGGCCCGCGGACACCACCAACTTCCAAATTTATTTCACATTTCTACTACATATATGACCCAATGTCAATACAGATTCATGTTTCAATGGGTGCAGTATCCCTTTAAGAGCCTTTCTCATCTCTAGTTCTCTCTCTAGTGTCTCCTGAAAGAGTTCATCCTTGTATCTCTCTTCCAATGACAAGGTTGGCCTTTCTTATTCTGTGAATCTTAAGACAGAAAGAAAAATCATGCATCAGATAAGCTGCAGAGCTCTGGAGAATTCACTGACCTTTACAGAAGCAACAGGGGAAGCAAGAACTCTGCCTTCAACTTCAAACACATCACCTTGAGCTCTTAAAGATTCCTGCGCAGACAAAGATTTGTTGTCAGTATTGAACTCATTAAAATGACATGTCTGGTAGCCCGACATGCTAACAACCAGCAAAATATATAATATTGATTCATCCTATCTTTATTTGCAGACAAGATTTGTTAATGTCTAAATTTATATCATTATTTTTAATTTTTTTAAATAAAATAAAATATCTAAACAAAGTGAACAACAATGACAGTTTATTTTCTGTAAGTTCTTGATTTTTTTTACTAGTCCATGTTAGAATAGGGTGTAAGATGAAGTGAAAAAACGTATCCAGTGCTTCCCAGTTTTTCATTTTTAGCTTTATAAATTACTCCGAGGCCCAAGCGTTCAAAAATAAAGTCAAAGAATACAGATAACTGGCTCAGTAAGAAAAGCAACAACAAACACAATATATTACACTCCTCAATTGGTAGACAGTACAGGTGTCATGAAATGCAGGTAAAATGCTTGAATGCAGGTCAAATGACTTTCAAATGATCCTGTCACAAAGTGGCAAAAAGATTCTTCTTTAAAAACACTGGAGGAAAAAAGGACAACCTTATTGTAAAGTCTCTTCAGGCACAGAAATCCTTCCACAACTGATGAAAATCAATAAATCTGCTGAAGCAGCAGTTCCAAATGTGTGGCAAAAGACTTCCAAATTAGATTTAAAGGGCAACAATTCCTCCAACAACAGCTTTGAGGCTGCGCTTTTCTGTTTGAACAACTCGGCCTTTTCCAGCAAAAAAAGCATAAACAAAAAAACATGTGAGGTAATTGAGTTCTTCTTGTTTGTAGCTACACAAGATTAGGCCCGATTTTCTACTTTGGAGCTATGATGGAAAAAGTATAATGAGGAGCATAATGAATCGCCAGCTATCAGGGATTTCTTGTTAAAGCAGTATTATTCTTATGGGTCAACAGGGAAGTTGAGCTCTTAGGGAATCTGCATCGCTTCGTATGAGGCAACTTCTGCTGAAGAGGCTGAGCTTAAGGACAAGATTATACCGTGGCTTCTTAATGCCAAGGCTGCTGCTGTAAGCACAAAAGGACAGAAGTTTTACAGCATTGCAGAAAAAAATTCCACAGATGTATTATAAGTATAAACTCCTAAAAGCAGATCTTCTTAATATCACTTCAAAGATTAAAAGAAATTCTCCTTATATTTCTATTTCTGAGCTGAAAATTCTGCCAAAGAAATACAGAAATTACATCCAGCCCTCACCACTGCTGCAAAGCACCCCTGTGGTCCACTGAGAAATAGAAACATGCTGCAAAACCAAGGATGTGTTTCTGCCAAGACTATTACCTCCCCCACCAGTAAAGAAATCATAAGGCAATGACCTCTCCCCCCCCCCACAAAAACTAATGGAACAAAATAAGACAAAGCTTGCTGGGCAAAAGTCCCAAATGTATTTGTATTACTCAGGATCCTGTTACTGGACCTTAACGGAGGAAAAACAGACTCATAAATCCACAGGACCATCAACAGGAAGCATCACTCACAGGACAGCTAATCCAGTTTCCTAAGTGCTTAACGTTTTGTGTGTCACCAAAGTTATCTATGAACATGAGCAACTTTGGGGAAAGACTCAAAGACAAACAAACGGAAAACCCTGTAGAAAAAAATGGAGCCTAATATTTCTATTTCCGTGATCTACAACAGGATGGTTGTGCTTGATTCTCTTCAATTTGTGTGTCACACATGATGCATGCTCAAGGTAAGCCAGATGTAGGTTCTTTATTTTTTATTTTTCAAGTATTCTGTTTTGGCTTGTTATGCCTTTATTTAGAAATAGGACAGTGGATAGAGTCAAAATCAGGGAGAGAGAGAGAATGGGGAATGACATGCAGGAAAGGAGCCACGGGTCACAATCGAACCACGGCCGCTCACTAGGAGGACTACAGCCTCTGTATAGGGCACACACACCAACCACTATGCTAACGACACCCCAGATGTATGTTGTAATGAAGAACTAATATCATGTTTTAAATGTCAGTTTCTGTTAAAGCTAATTGTTAAATTCACAGTATGTACTAATGTCTAATGTCTCGACCGTAGAGATCACCAACAGCTGATACATCACTTCACTGTTGTAAAAGATACACCCCCCCACCTCCCAAATCTTAACAATCATTCAATCTTTCGTCTTTCTGTAAGAGGAAAGGTAATTGTCTGAGCTATTTCAGTTAGTGATCATTTTAAATTCCTGTCAGCTCTTAAATCATCCTCTCCTCTTTTATGCCGAGTAAAAATGATTGACATTTGTCAGATTTTTGGGTGTTTAAGTTTTCAGGGTTTGAAAGTATACCTTGTGAAGACAGTAGCACTTGTTTCATCACAGCTACAAAGTCAGGATGAAATACAACCTGTTAGGGTCAAGAGAAACTCTGTTTCACCTCCATTCTGCTACAAGCCAGTGGTTTATTGTGGGACTACAGGTCCCTGCCAAGACCCATCAAAAATAACACTTAATTTCAATTGTTGACATACGTAAACTTAGTCATATATTGTGATTAAACTTGTAATATTTGGCTGTCCACACAGTACCAACACAGTCCAGCCAACTATAAACTGCCTCTGTCATAAACTGTGACATGCAAGAATACTCTTGTATAGACAGTATGTACTAGCCAATCAGAGACAGAGAGGAGAGGGTAATCTCTTCACCATCTTAGGACAGAAAATGGAGCATCATACTCCTACTCTGCGGATATTGTAAAATAAGCGAGTATACCTGCGTTTACATTGGGAGCAGATTAAGATCAAGAAAAGGACAGAGCATGGTCAGGAGAGAGGCTGGCATTGATTATAAAATACTTGCTGCTCTGTCTTCTCACTGTATAAATGAAGGCAGTTATTTTAGTTGGCTAGGCAGCAAAGAGCAAATCTAATATTTTGCTATTTCTTCTTTAGTCCTTGGAGACAGTGACAAAGTGACTTCATAAAATCCCACAACAGTCGACAGAGACATTGGTTTCAACGTAGGCTTCTTTTGGCTGTTCTTTTGGCTGTTCTTTTTGTACCTTCTTGTAGCACACCTACAGTAAAACATGCCTGATATAATGTGCTCAAAATGGGAAATAGTGTGATGGCTGTGGATCAGTTAGTCTAGTACAGTAGTACTTAAGCTTTTCTGGTAATATCCGGGGGGAATCTCGAAGATGTCATGGGACTGTGATGAAAGAGTAAGAGCTGCTGACTTTTCTCTTACATGGTGAGTGACAGAATTTCTTTTTTTTATGTGAGGATGAACTGTTCCCTGCAACACAAGACCCTCTCATAATGATGACTAGGAACATTAAAACCACCTGACAGGCTTACTTTGCCAGTATGTACTCTCAGCTCCTCTAAAACCTAATCTTTAAAGTATTGGCTTTGTACAAATCACATTCATTCTGAGTGTTGTGATACATGGCTGGTTTCAAAGTATGAAATGTATGACAATTTCTACAATTCATTTAGCAGACACTTTTTGTCCAAAGTGAGAAAGAGAGCAAGAGGGGAAGAACAACACAAGCATCCTGCCTGCATATTATCCCATATGCTATATTATAAGGTGTCTCGAGATAACACTTTTTATGAATTGACGCTATACAAAAAATGATTGATTGATTGAAGCAAGGATCTAGAGGGGAGGAAACGTCGGTAAGAGCAAACAGACAGCTGGAAGTCTGATCAGGCACACATGTGCTGACAGGTAGTGCACAATGGCAAAGCACAGTTTTTCAAATTTTATATTACAGTAAATATATCATCATCATCATCAAAAACATCAACAGCTGTTCTTCAGAGTTCAAATCAGCATAATGAATATCATTAAGTGTCTGGGTATTCATGAACGTGCTTGGTCTTTAGCTTTTTCTTAAAGATGCCAAGACACTCAGCAGGTCAAATGGAGTTGGTAGTGCGTTCCACCACTGGGGGGGGTGACAGAGGACAAGAGTCTAGCAAGAGACTTAACGCCTTGTTGTGAAGGTTGGATCAGACGCCTTTCATTGGCAGAGCATAGTAGGCAGGAGGGAGTGTAGACCTGGATTAGAGAGTTTAAGTAAGGGGGAGCCTTATTGAGCACTTTTGGATGATTTAAGAATGTTGACGATGAATACCTATATAGAAAAGAGATGTCTAATGTTAGGGTTGGTTATGCAAGCCCACACTAAGTATGTCATGCATACATTCAGTATGAGGGGTTATAAGGTGCACTTAGGTAAAAGCTACAACAGCCCTGCAATAAATCCTCCCTTCATGAAGGTGATGGCACTCCATTTTAGTTTGAACTGTTTTACGGAGATGTTGATTCAACTAAATCAATTACTTAAGAGATGACAGCTTGTGGTGCTGCATTGGAGAGTTTGTGCATAGGAGCTGACTCAAGCAGAAATATTATTCAGAGACATTATGTATGTTTTTATAATGTTTCTTCATGTCAAGTTCATTCTAATTAAATCATTTAGACAATGAAAAGAGTTTGATTGTTTCGTAGCTCTGTAATGTCTCATGTGAAGTTTCCTGTGTTTCCACAAAAGACAGGAAACCAAATCAATTGATTGTAACCTTGGAAAACAATAGATTTCTCTTCTTGGTCAGAACATTTTTTTTTTTTTAAACAAAAACATTTTCAAATATTTTTGTAGACAGCTAAACCAAATATATACATATTATATATATATATATATATATATGTACTGTATACTGTATGTATACTGTATGTAAAATGTCTAGCCTTTTTTTCTCATCTTGATACAGGAATTTGACATAATTGGGGCACCAGTTGAGTAGTGGTTGGTGCGTGCGACCCATGTTTGGAGGGTGTGGTTTTCCAGGCGAGCAACCCAGGTTCAAATCCTCCTGATTTCTCGCTCTATCCACTCTCCTATTTCTATATAAAAGGCACAAAATGGAATAAATTTCACATAATTTATCTATAAATATTGACTAGACTGCAATGAAGAAACACAAATAAATGCGAAAAATGTTTAGATAAATATGTATTTTGTTAGAGTGAAGTAACCATCACTGCACTTTAAATCTAAAATTGTAACAGACACCTGTGTTCACACACGCACGCACGCACGCACACACACTCACACAGTCATTGTCTTTGAAACTCAAACTGCCAATGCGAATATTGTACTTGACAATACGAGTGTAATTAATGTAGTTGGCAGGAGGCTTCAACTTTTTTGCCTTCAGTTAATTCTGCAGTTTCCTGTTGAAGACTCTTCTCCACCTGATGATGAGCGACTGATTCCTGCTGTTCTCATAAATAACACTCAGCTCTCCTGGACGACATCCAAACCGACTTCCTATCAGCAACAGAACCAGAAACCTCCTGCCTTGGCAAACAGCTGGGCCAGATTCATCATTTTCTATTGCTCCCTCTCCCAATCACAATCTTTTTTTTGCTGCTTCACCCCATTAGCCTCTGCTGCACCCTGCATTTAGTTCAAGGATTATCAATCAATGAGATCTCTCTCCATCACATTGTCACGCTGCAGTGTTTTCCTGTAAGATGATGGAAATCCACAAATACTGAATATCTAAATGACATCATCTGTTATGGTGCTTCTGGGATGTATAAATCCAGTTTTTCAGAAGTCAAAATGATGTTGTTATAATAGCACACTTTATGTAGGGAGAAAAACGTATAGCAGACATGAATTTAGCACTATAAATAAATGTATATTCTTTTATTCTAATCATATAGTTATTTTGGAAGTACTATTCAGGTCTGTGACAGGTATATTTATTTATGTATCCTATGTGAAATAATTATTTTAAGAATACATATATTTATGATTGAGAGCAAACCTGAGGAAGCCAGTATACAAAATGCGTTGTCAGCTCTTATGTCCTATATGCATTAAACTTTAAACTCAACTGTAAAATCGTGGTGTGCGCTGGATTACTCTGGTCTTGACAGCTGTCTGTTTCTACTCTAGATGCACCCTTTGTGAGTAGCATGGCTGTGCACAGGGCACCCATCGATCCTCAATATTTACTGTATAATTTCAATCAGGAGAGACTTAAGTAAGAGATTACAATTATTTATTTAACAGTTAAGGAAAATATAAATGTGCAATGTCTTTGGCGATTATACTCCATTGTGATGGCTTCATGCACTCAGAGGGGTAGCGAGGCTGGCAGCAGGATAGGATACCTCCTTATGGAGTCTAGACACTGGTGGTGGAGGTGATAGAAGGATGCAGGATGTGATGAGGAGTGGGTTTCTGAGGCTGGATCTGAACTCTGCTGAGCTGGTGACTGGGACGGAGGACGGTCGCAGCGATCGTACTGAAATGACAAACTGACTGTGGAAGAGCGAAAACAGATTTTACAATTTGACAGCTGCAGGATGATTGGTTGAGAGAGGTTGTGGCAGAGTCAGGTTGGATAACACCCAAAATCAGCTGATCACAATAGCAGGGAGATGGTGGAAGTGGTAGAGAACACCACACACTAATGGATTCATTGACCAACAACCAGAGTCTCCACTCTCAAAACTCTTAATCTCGCGGGGCCAAGCGCAATTTAAGAGTTAACAAACATGACGGTCAAACCAAATGTGGCTTGCTGTTAGCTGGTACATCCATTACGGTAAACTTTTTGGTCCAACTCCTTCCCTTGTCAGTTCGATTGTGGTTTGTTTTACAGGTCATGTTGTAAAAACAATTGTGTTGTTGCCACAAATCAACAAGTTGGTCCTGAATTCATGACATCCATCCAACTTTATGCTTCGCGTTTGCTGTTGTCTGGATGGTTTGTTGCGCTTCCTGCTTCAGTCAGCCTGCTTTGGCCACATGACAATTCACAGAGTCCGTGCTCGGCTGCTCTCGGTGTTCTTCCTACACAACAGGATTTCTAAGCGTAAATATTGAACACGTTTAATGTTTACGATTTCAAATCGGTTTCACAATCGTCTTCCGAGCAGATCAGGGAGGTTAAAATCACTCGACACACCTCACAACACGGCAACATCAGGAAGGAAAGGGGGGCTATCTTGTAGTGTGTACCCTTGTTATATGTGACCTGCAATGTCGGAAGTCCATTCACTATAAATAAAATGACAAATATCTGTTGGTCCTTTTTAAAGGTAGAAAAAAAGTGTACTTTTAAGTTAACAAATCTAACTCATTTTTTGTTTTGTTTATGTAACATTACCATTCTCTGAGTCATCTAAATAGATTTTAAAAAAGGAGTCTCAGAGCTTGAATCTTTGTTAAAGAGAGAAATATCACCTGAAACGTTGTTTAACTTACAAAAGTGAATCATTTTATTTGCATTTATGGGTCGCCCTTTAAGTAGAGAAAATGACAATTAGACCTTTAGAGGCACCAATGTTCCCCCAGCTTATGGAAAGCAATTATGACGTTGTCGTTGTGGCTCTCACACTGAAGACAGAAATAATGGATTTCACTGATTAATTAAGGTGCAGAAAACTTAATTGCTTGAGTGCTTCCTTTCAGACGCGTCCTTTGAAAGAAGTTGTCTCTTTTCATTGCAAATGGACTGGTGTGAAGAGTCACACATTGATTAAAAATAATGAAAGATGTTGCACATTCAAAGGCACTGAAATAAAGACACCCAGGCTATGATTATAAAGTGAGTCTTGTAGATATTTTGTTTGACTCCTTAAACATTAAGATCTCAATCTCTATTCAGGCTTGTCGATATACAGATGCAGAAGACAAAGATAAGACCATGTCTAGTCAGAAGGTTTCCAGCGTCTTCTGTGCAAACAGGTGTTCTGCAAAAATAAAGCAAATAGAAGAAGTTTTACTTAGCATCCAGAGCTCTGTCCAGGGTCCTGATGTGTTCCCCGGTGTTCAGCAGGTGTTCAGCTCATTGACAGTTTTCCTCCAGAGAGTTGGCCTGTATGAATGAGCCACAGCTGAAGGATCAGAGTGAGTAGCCTGAAATTAACTGGATATTGATTCAGTGCACAGCAGTCCCCAAGACAGCGATTTGAAGGTGCAGCATACAGATAGTTTGTCTGCAAACTGCTCTGAGCTCGGACTACTCAATGGGTTAGAGTGTCTTTACTTGGTCACAGAGCTGGGGGATTTCTGTCCACTGAAGAGGCCACCTGCAAAACTACAATGAAAGGAAATACACTAACACCCTACTGGCAGTGCTAGAACACATACATTTTATGTATTTATCTTGTAGTAAATATGAGGGGAGTAAGAACTCAGGGATGGAAACTGCACACAATAAATGCAACAATGGCGTCCAGCTGGAAGTGAATCAGGATTGCATGTGATGGGAAACACTGGAATTCTGAAAACACCAAGCCTCCCAACTATAGCATGCCTAATGTCTGTCTTAGTTAGATTGAAGTCACTGAAGCGCTTGTTTAACAGCATCCTGCGAAATTTTCTGCAAACATTTTCTGTTTACATTTACTGCCTCTTACCGAAACACATTTGATGCATCCTTGATGGCTAACAAACATCTTGTGTGCATTTACCCTCTCTGGAAGAATTTGTGAAGCTGCATTTAAAAAAATCAATTAAACACCTATTGTTTGCATATGTATGTGTGCCTTCTCGTATTCCCTACCTCACCTGCCAATTTGTTATATTTCCAAGCTCATCACTGACACCAATTATGGAAAAAAAAAAATTGGCAGCAACAAAAAAGTGTTTGCATGTGCATGATTGCGAGTGTGTGCAGATGATTTACCAATGTAGGACAAGAAAAAGGTGGCTCCATTGTCCTAGGAGCGGTTTCAAAGAAAACATTAAAAGTTATTTATTGGAAAAGGAGAAAGGAGACTGATTTGGAGCATGTCGACTCTTTCTGGTGAATATGCATGATTTCATCAGCTACCCTTTAAATAACAATATGTTTCTTTCTCAATCAATGCCAAGGTCGTTTCACAGTGAAATTTGCAAAGAAGCATCATAATCTCTTAACTCCATCTTTAATAACAGGCTGCTGAGCAGTGCTTGTTCAGGCTGATGACAGCTTAGACTAGCAACCTGCTGGCACAAACTCAGAGTACAACTGATCTTAAAGCAATTTGTAATTTTAAAACCAATGAACGACTTGAATAAACGAGTTTGCATTACATGTTATTTTGATTCTTTCTTTTAACACAATACTTGAGAAAAATAACATTGCCATTCGTTGTATATAACCGCTACAATGTAACATTACAAACTGTCTCCAAAAAGTGGTAATTGGGTTGTGGGTGAGCGGACTATCATGGATGAGTTGTGCAGTGACAGCAGCCATTAAGTTGTGTACAGAGAGCAGCAGGCTGGCTGTAGGCCTCCAGGGAGATCTGTCAGAGCCTTTTAGTGCAAAAGGAGAAGAGTGATGGAGCACCCCACCCTCATGTATCTCCCACTCAATGAGCAGCCAGACCACTTAAAGAATACCAATGATTGGCAGCCTCAAATCTACCAACAGCTTATTGTGCTGCTAAAATGTATGAATAATACATCGCTGGGAAAGGCTACGTTTCAGTGTCTTAAAGTGAGCCAATGTATCAATCGCAACTGTACACACCTTTGAGGTTAATACATATTCTGTTGATATTGCTTTTATAGTGATTCTTATAGATCTGAGGTTTGTCTGTGTAATTGGCAGCTTTTGTCTGAGGCTGGTGCAATAAAGTGGCAGATTGAGCAGCTAGATTTGCAGTAAGGGGAGGTAGGCACTAAGGTTGCACTATAAGGTTATTAGACTACATACATTTTAGAAAAAACTAAAGCCACAGTCTGTACATGGGATTCCTGCTCCACAGATCGGGTTAAACCAGTGTCCCTATCCCCAGAAAAAAGCTTGGAGTATTTCTTTATTGTTCCAAATTCAGGCTGCAACACGTGTAAACTCTGAATCAGTATCCCCAAGTTGTCAGAAATGGTTGTCTCAATGCAGTTACAGCTGCTGTGTCTCACCTTACACCATGTGGCAGCAACCTCATTTGTAGGTTTTACATCTCCCCATATTGAATGATGCATCATTTTTCCCAACCAATATGACTAACACACTCACCTTGCTGTAAGCCAGCCCTCTCTCTCCTGATGACAGGAGGTTTGGCCTATTGGAGATTTCTGTGTTCATTGCGTTACTCCATTGCACATTTCCAGTAAATCATGTTGAGTATAAGCTAAAGAGATCATAGTGGGAGGTGAGAAAAACATAAAAAACTAAAGATGTAGCCTTCATGTATGTTGTGCCTGACTAACTATTTGAATACAAAGCAGCAGCACAGCGCTCACAGGTGATTAGTATGCTGGTATTATCCATACTCTTAAGGTCATTAGAACAGATAAACACATGCAGCACATTTCCAGAATGCTTAATGCCGAATTGTCTGCTTTCTCTCCGGGCAGAGACAGCTGTGAAATGTTCCTCAACAGGCCCAAGTCTCATAATATTTCCATTTAAATGCCAGGACAAAGAATACCAAACTGCAGTGTTATTCAGAAAGATGAGCAGGCTTTGGGCTGACAAGATTAGCTTCTTTATCCTCTGCCTCCTACTTCACTCTCTATGTCATGGTGCTTCAATAAGCCTTTCCTCGAGCTTTTTCCAGAGACATACTAAACTGTGGATTCTGTTCAGCACCCTGAGGCGACATCAGAGCCAATCTCTCTCCGAATGTGTGACATCAAACAAGTTAAACCATTTAGAAGCATAACAGCAGAGCTCAAATTATCTGAATGTGATCTTCTACACAACAGGTTACAACCTAACGAGAATCTGATGGATCTATCGCAGAATGCTCGCAGTGCTTGGAGATGCACTCATGTCAGAGTCAGATTTAACATTTTGTGACACCTGAATAAATTACTGCTTATGGGGAGAAGTATAAATATAAATAGAATGAAGCAATTGAGGCTTCACATGAATTTACATGACATGTAATCTGCCCCCAACATGGAAAGCACTTTGAAAATATGCAGATGACTTAATGACATGCATATATGTGCTAAATCTTTTGGAGTCACACAAGTAAAATCCTGTCTCTCCATCCTACTTCTGAACCACGTGGTATGTATGTTTCACTTCCACATATATCTTGAATTTCTTTTTCGACAATGAATACAAATAACTCCAAAGTAAGAGAAGTCACTCAGACACCAGAATACCCAGCAATGATCTGAACGATTTTGACTCATGTCTACTATGTTGTCTACTATGTTGTCTACTATGTTGTTAAGGGCCACTGAAAAAACTGCCTATCTCAGATATTTTCAGGTAAACAGTTCTATCAAGAAGCCTAATTTAAAACCGAATGATGTACAGTTTGTCAAATGCTTTACAATACCATCTTTTAACTCTGAAGTCAACATGTTCAAATGCAAGGAATCATAGCAACTACTTAACAAGATGGAGTGTCAAGAATAGCACTGTTGGTTACAAAGGATTGTCTTGTGTGAACATGGCAGCCACACTGCACTACTTAGAGTTGTTTTCAGGTTATGAATGAAATAATGGTTTGGGTTGAATGAGTACTTTGCAAAGGCCATTTGGATAATGATTATATTGTTGTTAAGGTCAGAAGAGCCTCACTTACATGGTTACATTAATACATGCTGCTGTGAAAATGTTTCCATACTGCTCTCAAGAAAAAAAAAACGGTTGACAAAAACCTATCTTCTGTGTTGATGTTTGTTTACCTATCCATCAACCCCAATGTCAGCTGACCTCACCTTTAGCCCTCGTCATGATTGCTGTATGTCTGCTAGAGGTCCCTTTGGACCTCTCTTGGTTTTGGGTAAACTACTGAAAGACTGACACTACATCTCTCCTTGAAAGGTCAGGCTCTTAAGAGAGGTAACATGTACTGTATACTGTGTGGTGAGTGTAAAGGCCACTAGAAAGCAAAAAGGTTCTGGAATTTTTTTTTTGCCTTGAATTTTTTCATGTTTGGAGATAGCATGTTCTCCCCTGTGCTTGTGGGTTTCTTTATAAATCATTGATAGTTTCTTGATTTGCAATTGGTAAGCCAAGTCATGTGCCCTGTTTCGCTTTTTATTAGAATTCATGTTGGGATAATCTTGAGGCAGGTTTGACCTGAGGCATGTTCATTGGCATACATGACATATATCCGCAGCTCAAGGCCTTCCGACTAGAATTTAGAATGAATTGCTGCTGAATTAACAATTTTTTCTAAAATGCTTATGCTTAGTCTTAAAATAAATGTTAACTGTGATTCCTCTTGTTGAAGGAGCCTACAAATGGGACACAGACCAATTCAAACCATGCACTGCAAATATTACGGTTGTGTTGGTTTTGCATTGAAATAAATACAGCTTGTAGTGTTCTTCACTTTCATTAAATGCTAATGATCATTTACCTGAAAGAAAGAACGTATTAAGATTGCAAGATCTAGATTTTTCATATAATGTTCCTTTACCATCCCCCCCTCCTGTATATGGAGTTTGACCCTGTTTCATTTAAGAGAAGTTCTATACCTGGACGGCTGTGCAAGATGGGATGTTTTATTTTTGGTGGAATGGCTTGCCTCACGGCTTATCAGGATGATAACTTCACATCTATAAGTACAAAAATCACCTGATATTCGTTACTGCCCTGTCCTAGGATATCGGCCCTTTCGAACCCTGTCTTTACAGGGGAGCGGACCACACACCAGCTCCTCTGACCTGCCAAATATTTGGCTTTCAAGAAATTACTAAAAAAAGAGAAAAGTGGGGTTTTCACAATTTTCAATTTACTCAAGCTCCAGTGCAGGAGGAAGTCACAGCATGTGTTCATTTCCTTGATCCCCATCACTGTTTGCACCATTACATCTGAGGACAAGTCAATAACGTGTGCTGACCTCCTGTCAGTCTCAAGCACACAGTCAGATTAGCTGGAGAGGCCCTGAACAATACAATAATGCTTGAAGACTGTCGTCTGTTAACATGTCCCTCTGGTAACAAGTTAGTATATTTTAGATGAATAATCACAGAGCACTTGGTTGTAGAGAAATGTCAGTCTCATTTAAATGTAATACCTTCAATCCAAATGTATCTGCACCACAACTAAGCGTCAAACTCCAGAGCTGAATAAGAAGACACATGCCAGTAAAAAATGTTCTTTAAGATCTCTCTACAAATCAAAAAAATCCTATTATAAATCAATTTAGAAGGGCAAGGCTCTGACTGATCGCTCTGCAGTGCAGGGTGACAGTTTGAAATCATATCAGAAGTCTGATGATTAAATATAGGTGGGCGATATAGCCTCAGATGCATATTCCAATTTTGTGTGTTTTTTTTTTTTTTTTTGCCTTTTCCCCATAAAATCATCATGGTATTATAGTATTAAAAGGGAGTATATGAACAACAGCCTCTGTACATGTGGCGCGTAACACCACTAGGCCACCAGAGCTATACGACCTTACCTTCACCAAGCTCTCTGGCATCCTCTTCCATTCACTTGTCATGACACGCCCCCTTTATTTGCTAAATATTTGAGCTAAATTTATTCAGCACACCGACCACTGACTTTTGACACAAAAATTGGATGGCTTAAACCCAAAATTGAGGCTTTAAAATGGCAGTCAATGGTTAATACCACAATGGCAAATTTATATGCTACAATACTTTCTTACTAAGTATATATTCTATTTGTTTCTGGGCAGATAGCAAACACTGAGTTTCAAAGATTTTGCTTTTCCTTCAATTCAGCCGCTGCTTTCCACAGGTTGATATGAGCAGTGATATCTTTTCATACACATGTAAGAGCTATTATTTGAACTAAACTCAATTAAGCTGTAAAGCTGTAGACTTGAACAACCTGTAGTTGGTTCAGAGCAGCCTCACGTTGAAAACCCATCCATCCATGCATTATGGATGTTATTTAATTTCTAAATGAAAAGATTGATTGGTGGAGGCATAGGGAGAAGGACAGTTCATTTATTAAATTCAGGTGGTGATAGGTACATGCCGTTTTTTACTTCTAGGACGGTCTTTGTATCCCAAAACCAATTATTGCCGCCAATCTATGTAAAGTTCAATCTGAGTTTGAGTCTATTCATTTCGCTAAACAAATTTGTGTTTGGCAACTGATGATTATCTCCTGGCTGACATTTAGTAGCTGGCTACAGCATTTGATTAGTAATGCCATATTTGACACAAGAGGTCAAGCATTTGCATGACAGGGTTTGACAAGCGTTGGTTCCTTTAACCCTTTTAGCCCAAAACACTCAAATCTGTCTACACGCAGTGGTCCAACAGCTTTTAGTCCCAGAACTGCCATTCTGCTCCTCTGCCTCCACACATATCATCACAAATTGTTTTCCTGTCTCCCACACAGCTATGAAGCTGGAAGTGTAAAAGTTGAAAATAATTATTTGACCTCTGTTATGTTATGTTTGATAATTAAAGGTCAATGCACAAGGGAAAAACCTGCCAAATTATATTAACAAAAAGACTTCCGTTGAGTTTATGAACATTCAGTCATGTTTATGACTACAAACCATGTTAAATATTGTTAGAAAAAATAATACATGAATTAATAATTGGGGATTATCATTCCTTTTGACAGGTTAACAACAAAAACATAATTATAAATTTAATTTTAACATTACATAAACGGCAAAAAGAGTCACATTTTAACTTTAGTTGTACATTTTTTACAACTCACTTTTTACATATTCATAATCATCAAATGATTGGTAACCTTGGTGTAATCTTTGATCAAACCCTCTCCTTCCACCAACACATCAAACACAACGTCACTTCCAGCCTAGACTACTGCAACAGTCTCATCTACGGTTCATCATCCAAAACAATCGGAAAACTACAACATATCCAAAACTCTGCTGCTCGTCTTCTCACACTCTCGCACCCGTGACCACATCAGCCCAGTCCTTCATAACCTCCACTGGCTCCCAATCCCTCATTGATCAACTTCAAACTCCTCATTATGACCTATAAAGCCCTCCATAACCTGGCTCCACCCCCCTACCTGTCCGAGCTCCTCCACTGGCACACGCCCATCCTTACTCTCAGGGCTGCTGATGCAAACCTCCTTCTCCATTGCCACTCCCACCCTATGGAACTCACTCCAAAAAACATCAGAGACTCCCCCTCACTCACTTCCTTCAAGAATCCCAAAACTCACCTCTTCAACATTGTCAACAACCACAAAATTCCTCCTTCTCTCTGCGTTGTTTTGTTTTCGCTGTTTTTGTTGTTATTCTTTGAGTATTTATAAAAGTCTAATTTATAATAATAATAATTATTATTATTATTATTATTATCAATAATATTATTAATATTACAGGGTTTCTGTCAACAGCTACTGAAACTGAGAAACATGAATAATACAGTAAAAAGTGAAAACGCATTATTTCCTAAGATAATTTAATTTGACCATGTAAGACAGCCTGCACTGAGGAAGATGCAGCGCACTGTATGTTGTGAAGATGTGCAAACTTACAGGTAACTTCACATCCTTATACTGGAAATTATTCAGTGCCGATAGTAAAACTGTCATACCTTCAGGCCCACCTGTTTAAAAGGCATGGATCTACTACTTTCCCTCAGTTCCTTTGATGCCTGCATAACTTCTGCCATTTTCATATCTATATCTGCCTCAGAGGTCTTTACGGTAAAAAATGCATTTTAGTGAACATAACTTAAAAGAAGAAATCAATTATTGATTCCACTCCACATGAGAGCCGTGATTCTGGAGAGGATAGACCACAGGCATCGGATCTTAATCAAGTGTCGGGAGAGATGCAGAGATGCCATCTGGTGGTCCAATTTCAGCCAAGCTGTTAAGAGAAATGTGTTCTCTCTGCAAGAGGCACAGGCCCTGAGAGCCCTGTGAGCCTCTCATCACAGCACCAGAGGCTGCACTTCCACCGTAAAGGACGGCAAGCTGCTTTGGTGACTGAAAAACTTGTCCAGAGTTCAAGTCGCATCTGTTTCATACGTTTTCTGGTTTAGTTTGCCATGCAAATTATGTGTGGCTCAAAAGCCATCAGACAAGCTCCCACTGAGACTGAGATTGGGGCCTTTTTTTTTTGACAGTTTGATTTCTTTTCTTGCGTTATGGGTCAACTAAAACCTTCTCTGGTTCTAACTTTATGTGCTTGTCTGACTGGTGTCAATCTCATGTTTTCCATTTCATAACTATGTAAGCCTAAACAAAAAAGTGTTCCAATAAAAGTGGTTGTCAAGTGAGTCCCACCATCAAGCTCAGTGTTCAGCCAAAGAGAATACAAAACAACACTGAGTGGTATAATCACTTTCAGTCAGTCTGAAACATCATAGCCAATACCCTGAAATTTTCTCATTCACAGCAATTGGAAAGAGAAAATTGTTGACAGCCGTACTGCAAAAGAAGGTAGAAGCCAAGAAAAAGAAGCAATATGGTGGTTTCAGAACTGGTTCTACACTTTAGACACTTATACAAACACAGAGTAATAATAGGTACATTATAATGACCATAACTGGTTTACACTATCTGTTTTTACAACCTATATCATTGACCTAGACCTAAAATAATTTCCTTATAACTGTGTATTCTGTGTCAGATGTTAAGTCATCTCCTGTTTTATGCCGTTTCCGAACCAAATCTCAAGCATTTGATTTAAATTCCTCTCCAACTCTACCCTCTCTTCACACTTGTTCAATTTCACATGAACATATTAAATAGTTTTGCAGAAGCTAAAAGATGTTATGACTTCTCACATTTTTGTTTCTGTCTTCTTTTTTTTTCCTGAAACCTCACATAAGTGTGTACACAAGTTAGTGTTGTAGCACTCAAAATCAGACTTGGTCTAAAGACCAGTCTCGAGACCACTTTTTGAAGGTCTCGGTCATGTCTCGGAATTGAAAGCATAATTATTCGGTCTTGTCTCTGTCTCAGACTGGGCGGACTCCAGATTTTAAAACCAGACTGGTCAAGACAACCACTGATAGGCTATTTGTCAATGTCATTACTGTAATTAGAAGTAAAACGCCCATTACTAAAAGAATAAATAACTTCATTTTATTCATAATTTGATTTGTATCCCCCGGTCACCTTCCTGATGTTACGTTCTAAGTGAGTGACACGCCCCAATGATGATTCTTCAGGGATATTTATGGTCTTGGTCTTGTCTCAGTCTAGCCCTGCCTTGGTCTTGACTCAGTCTCGATCCCTAAATGTCTCGGTCTTGTTTCGGTCTTTGAGCACTCTGGTCTCAGTATTCATGAGAGCAACCCATCCGAGTACTTTGCCCAAACAATGCCGGCCCTGCCCCTTTCTTAAAAGTCTTAAAAAACGAAAACCGTACTTTAAAACTGTAAGTATGAGCCTAAATCTGATGACCAGTGACGTAAAAATTTAAAATATGACATTTCTGAACAGAGATCGGCATCATAATGGTATAAAATTAACCGTGAAAGTGAGTGTCTGTTTAATCTCTCGCCGTCAAACTGCTCAAACGAGTCATCAGAGGAAACTGACTTTAAACACCTGATGAGTAATTATTAACCGTGTTACCTGAGAGGGATCTTTATTTTTAAATAATATTTATTTGTAATAGTTTCTAACAGTGTTCATAGCTGTACGCTGTACAGACGTTTAGTTTAGAGAAAAGGGGACATAAACTCTGAGTTATAAGCTGATTTAAAAAAGAATAACACATGTAAAGTCACCTGGATGATATTAAAACCTTTTGTATTCATACATTAGTGTAAATAATGATGTGTGGGGCGAGACGAGGTGTTACATTGAGCTAGCAAACTTTTTATTTTGACATTTATTTTTCAGTAAGAGGATTTGGTGTAGTGTTCCTTCATTTAGAGACATTTTCACCAACATATTTATGCAACGTGACAGTTAAAACGTGATGAATACGTTAGTGAATGAATGTGTGAAGAATCTGTTAAGACTTCTCTTCTGTCATGGAGCGATCGCTGCCTTAAAGCTAGCAGGAACATGACAGCGGTCCCACAATTTACCACTTTAATCCTCTCTAGTTTCAGTCCAAACACACACAGAGCTCTTCTGATACCCTCCTTTGTCATTTATAAATGAAAACCCGATACTAAATTGTGTTTTAAAAATAGTTTGAAGTACAAAAAGCTACGCAATCGCGTTTAATTGCACTGTTACCCGTGTTTTCTAATCTACCGCCGATACATTCTCAGGGCTTTGTTTTCACCCAAACGGGGGCGTGGTCACTCTGGCGAGCCGGAAGTGACGTTCGACTGCTCTCATGAATGTCTTGGTCTTGATTAGTGCTGTCTTGACTACAACACTAACACAAAGTGTACACATAAGGTACTATTGTGTTGTAAAAATAAATTTAAATCCGCTCGTTATATTGGACGAGGCAGATACTATGTTTGTATGCAACACATGTTAGTATTATTGTTTGTGAGTTAGCTACAGTTAGCTATCGTCTGACAGCATCTCTCCCAGAGGCAGAGGCAGATCTAGTTGTGTTTCTGTACTCAGGGACACTTGAGTTGATGAGTAGAATTATGCTCCATAGAGTCCTCGCAGATTGCACACTCCTCTATTGTAATTTCCTTGAAAAGCGTGACCTGAGCACGCCAGGTTGCTGTCCTGGGGTGGCAGGCTGCTGTTTTGCTGATGAGTTACTTTACAGTGCTCACACTGAGCTATTGCCCTCACTTTACCTCTGTGTTGGGAGCGCTCTGTTCAGCTCCCTCATACACCGAAGCATCTGTGAATGAGAGGTTCAGGCCCACATCCAGAATGCATTCTGTTACAGGCAGAGAGAGAAGAAACCCAAACATTCAGTCTGCATGTATTATCTCATAAACATGAACAGTTTATGGGGTTTATAGCTTTATTGCCCAATGCGTGTTTAATGGGCATATTGATGTTTCTGAATATCCCCCAAACCTCCTACACAGCAGAACATGTTTGGCTGGTTTTCAAATGCTGCTTCAGTGTATCATGTGTAGACCTGATTGAGATTAAAGACATGTGTATACAGGGAAGCATTAGCATTTAAACATCTATAAACACAACACAAAAAATGCCCACGTTCAACTCGAAGAAAGATTAGCTTAAATTGTATGTATTTTTTGTGTGTAAAACTTTCCATCCAGACAAACACTGCTCTAAAATGAAATATGTCTGTGTGTGTTTCGACAATGCTTGGATAGTAAACTCACTTATGAGACATTGCAAACAGAGAAAAAGAAGGTGAAGAAAATCACAGACTAAAAATATAGCTTTTCTAGTTAGGAAGACGTAAATCAGGCCGACAGAAATGCACACAAAATATTATTATGCTGCCAAACTGTTAGAGAACTCTGAAGGAGTGGTGAGGTTTTGAAAACAAAACTTTGTCAACTTGTTATTTAACACAAAGTTTCCTTTTACCCTGAAAAACAATTATGCCAAACAATTCAATGTGTGTTACAAATGCCCAAGTAACCATCAACTCAAAACCACTTAGCAGTAGAAGAAAATCTTAATGTTTGGGTAAAAGGGTTGTTAAGTACTCAATTACAATTGGATGACACACTTTTGAAAAAAAGATACTTTCTGAAAAGGGTGTTTCAAAGCAAAATGTGTGAATTTACAACTCTGACAACTTAGTGAACCAGATTCTGGAATTGAAAATTAAACGTATTTGTCTTAGGTGGACATGTCTTTCCAACAGTATTTTCTAAGTCCAAGCTTTATACATGGCTTTTCGTGTCTTCCCATTGTCCATCTGATACTGGATGATAGGGGTGGGAATTTTTTTCCCCCAAAATCGAGATTTTAAATAGATTCATAACTTCCAAAAATCAATTGAAGATTTCTTTCCCCTGCTAAGTGCTAATGCTAGCTCTTTCACTCAATAGAATGCCAAATGCAGCAGCAACAAATTCAGCCAGTCTCACAGATGACTGGAGTAGATCCTGAAGTCCTGATGTACTAAATCAAAAATAGACTTTGAATCCAAGGATCCATGGATCCAGAATCATTTTGAATCAAAAATAAATTCTGAATCGAATTGTGACCCCAAGAATCGAAATCGAATCGAAACGTGAGACACCCAAAGATTCCCACCCTACTGGACGACTTCTAAATAATGTAGATTGCATTTTGACTATAGCTCAAGTCAAGATCCCTTCATGGATTATCTTTGCAGTTCTACTTGTTTGAAGAAATCCACTCCGTTGTGTAGGACTTCATATCATGCAAATGTTGTTTGAGGGTGCATTGCATTGAGGACTGTAGCCTCTCTATGGGGCTCCTGCTCTACAGATTAAGCTAAACTGGCAAGCGCTTCCATGTTGTTTTAGAAGCCCACTTTGTGTAATGATACGTTTGAACTTTTATTTGAACAATACACTGTAGACACTGTTTTGTGTGTGTTGATGTGTTTCTTACAGTGCTATCCAGCTTGTCTTCAACAATGGATATTAGCTGAGACACATCAAATACTGTGTATTAAAATACTCTCTAAAAAGAGTATTTGTTTCTTTATGAAATCAACTTTTTTCTAAGTGCTCTACTGTTAACTCAGATTAACTCTATGTAAAAATCTGTAAGCATTACCTGATGGGCTTCAAACCTTCAATGATGTGGATGATTTAGCACATACTGTGTAAAATGGTGTATCAACAATCCATTACAGTACTGCATTGAGATTGCTCCCATCAGGCCTGCTGGTATTTTAACAGAGTCAGTGGCGTGTTAATTAAAAATTCCATCTGCTTAGGAGACTCTGCCTTTTCTCTGTGAGGGAAAACAGCCTTTCAGTGATATCCTCTGTGTAATCTCACAATGGGATGCAAGACAGGGCTCAATCAATTTAACCCGTGATGTGCTGTGAGAAGTGACAGGATGAGCTTTGATGATTAGATGTGTTGGTTTTCATCAATAACATCACTCAGGGTATTTTTCTTTGTAACAGATCTATCTACTATGAAGAAAACAAATTCTCACCTGCATGGTTTGTTACTTTTAACACACTGACTGAAAAGACAGGCAGGGGGAGGTAAGGATGCTAAGGATGGTGATGCACTCATATAAAACATACTCTTATCCGGTGACGACTTTCAGACACAGAGGCTGGCCCCCCTTCATAAAGCTCACCAAAGGCTCAGTGATACAACACCTACTCACAAACACTTGAAGTGCTTATGTGTCATAATAACGGGGTATAGTTGCAGCATCTTTCTCAACAGGAAAGCAGCTGAACATCAGGATAATCCTTCATCCAACGCTCTGATCTGTGCTTCTACAAGATACTGACAGTGTGCACAAACAAGTCTCACATCGACAGGAGAAAAAGTCTTAAAGGGAAACCCTCCTCCTTACGTGAAAGTTTTGGGCTGTGGGATAACAGAGAGGCTGGGAATGGTCAAGGCATGTTTTTGTATGACTTAAAATCTGCTTTATAGCACCCTATGAAGTTAGTGAAAAAATATAAATTAATCATTTGCACATGCATGCAGCAGACCTGGAACAATGTAAGAATAAATAAGGAGCCATGTGTACGGCTTTCTGTATGTCCAAAACACCCCTCACTTTTACTTTTTACAGCTTGTTAAAGGTAAAATATGTAGAATTTTAATACAATGTTCACATTCAGATATATAAATTAATTAAACACTGCTATGATATTTTTTTTGTTTTGTTGAGTACTTACATTACCTCAAATATTTCCAACAGTTATCAAAGCCAGAGAAATACGTTATTTTATAGTTGTAACAGGATGTATTGATGAGCCGCCATGAAAGGCAAGAAATGTTTATCGTTGCCAATTAAACAACGGATGTTACGTCAAAGACCACTGCATAAGGAAGCGGGAGCTGCTACTGAAAGCTGCTGTACTGTTGCTGTATGTCCTGCTGTGGTAAAAACTTTATGTAAAGTAATAATAATAATAATACATTTTATTTAAAGGCGCCTTTCAAAACTCTCAAGGTCACCTTCCAGAGCAGAGATAAAAAACAACAAAGTAACAACACAATGATGAAATTAACATTAAAAAACACAAATGTACAGGATGTAAAGGAGTTATGAGAACGGGTGGAGAATGATCAGACTGAATATGCCAGTTTAAAAAGATGTGTTTTGAGATGAGATTTGAAAATGGAGAGAGTGTCGATATTACGGATTTGTGGTGGGAGGGAGTTCCAGAGGTGGGGGGCAGAGCGGCTGAAGGCCCTGGACCCCATGGTGGACAGGCGGGCGGTGCAGTGAGTTGAATGGAAGAAGAAGACCTGAGAGTGCGGGTAGGTATGTTGATGTGCAGGAGTTCAGAGATGTAAAGTGGAGCGAGGTTGTGGATGGCCTTGAAGGTGAGAAGCAGAATTTTGAAGGTGATGCAATGTTTAACCGGGAGCCAATGAAGCTGCTGTAGGACAGGGGTGATGTGATTAACAGAGGGCGTTCTGGTGATGATGCGAGCGGCAGAATTCTGGACCAGTTGAAGTTTGTGGATGGACTTGAGAGGGAGACCAAAGAGAAGGGAGTTGTAGTAGTCAATGCGGGATGTAACCAGGGTGTTGACGAGGATGGCAGTACTGCTGGGAGTGAGGGACGGACGGAGGTGATTAATGTTACATAGCTGGAAATAAGCAGACCGGGTGACATTATTGTTGTGAGCTTGGAATGATAGTGTGCTGTCAAGGATGACACCCAGACTCTTAACCTGAGGGGAAGGGGAAACTGAGGAGTGGTCAATAGCCAGAGAAAAACTGTCAAGTTTGGAGATTGTTGATTTGGTGCCGATGAGGAGAAGCTTGGTTTTGTCATTGTTTAATTTGAGGAAGTTGAAGGTGAACCAGGATTTGATTTCTTGCAGGCAATCAGTCAGGGAAGTGGGCGGGAGGGAGGAGGTGGGTTTGGTGGACAGATAGAGCTGGGTGTCATCCGCATAGCAATGGAACTGGATGTTATACTTACGGAAGATATGGCCAAGAGGGGGCCCAGGACAGAACCCTGAGGAACACCGGTGGTGACTGGAAATGGTTGGGATTTGAAGGTTCCGAGTTGAGTGAACTGAGTACGACCAGAGAGATAGGATGAAAACCAGTGCAAGGTGATTCCGATGGAGGCAAGTCTGTCAAGGAGTGTGTGATGGGAGATGGTGTCGAAGGCTGCACTTAGATCAAGGAGGATGAGGATGGTTAGAAGTCCGGAATCAGCTGCCATGAGGAGGTCGTTGGTGATTTTTACCAGTGCTGTCTCTGTGCTATGGAGGGGGCGGAAACCAGACTGGAACTGTTCATAGAGGTTATTGTCAGACAAATGAGTGTGAACCTGAGATGCAACTGTTTTTTCAAGAATTTTGGATAGGAAGGGTAGATTAGAGATAGGACGGAAGTTATTGAAGTCATTTGGGTCTGCAGCAGGTTTCTTAAGTATAGGGGTTATTGAAGCTGACTTGAAAGAAATGGGAACAAGACCAGAGGTGAGGGAGGAATGTATGATGACCATTATTAGGGAAGACAGAGGGGGTAGGCAAGCTCTTACTAGGACAGTATAAAGTATACTTGGATACATCGTCGGTAAACATATTCTCTTCCTCAGGTCGGTTTCACCCATTCTTCTTTACTACGATCAACACGGAGTTCGTTTTCAGCAGAGAGTTGGGGGAGTAGCAGAGAGAATCATTCCGATGATTCCCCGCCAGCCTTGATGACGTCATCTTTTGCTATTGTTTTGATTGAGAGCCCCCTGGCGGCGGAGTACTATCAAAATCCTGGACGCTGTTGTTATCAAGATCAAGTCATGCACCTGCAGGTTCGGCTTTTTGTTTTGGCAGAATTTATGAAGTATCAGTTACAGTATGGTTGATTTTTGTTATAGTGAAGTCATTCATAGGATATGCATTAATTTAGGGAATACAGTGTGTTGTACAGTGGGTCTTGTCTTTCTCCAGAACTTAATGGATGTCTCTGTGAATTTGAAGTCTCAGTATAAAGTTTTCCTCCTTGGAGTCATGATACCAAATTGTGGAAATGTTTTTTTGTTCCCACTCTTTTGTCATCAAGACAACGTGACCATCATTTAGCAAGTAATGTCTCATCCTGAGTTGCAATCAGGAAATCAGCCCGATAAATGCAAGTCACATAATTCAGAGCAATGTGTGGATGAATATTCATGAGCAGCTCCTTTAATGAATGTAAATGTATTCCATGCTGAAAAGGTGACAGTGTGAAAACTGACACCAAACAATACAAATGCAACAGCTGCAAACAACAGCAGATTGTGTAAAACTTAATATAAAGATACATTCGAATAGACTGACGGACTCACTGACTGACAGGCAGACTGACAGTGAGAAGGATAAATCTTTATTGTAAGATCTCAGACTCCCCTCTTCTGTTTCCATATAATGTTGATGTGCTTCGGGCCTGTTGAGAGAAATGAGAGGTCAAGTATGGATGATGATTGGTGAGAAAAGTGAAGGCAGACAAATGTTCCATATTGAGCCAGTCTGTGGGCTCAATGTTTAATTTAATGCAAGGTAAGCAGAATGCTGCTCCTCTTCTCTATACTGGACTCTTGTTGAATGCTGTCAGCTTTTTCTGTGCACATGTGTTTAAATTGTTTCAGTTGGAGAGCCTATTTAAGGGGACATATTACAATGTCTCAAATCAGTAAGACAAGATTAAAGTTATGTTGTGATGTAAAACAAAAACGTGTTGGCAGCTTTGTGTGATTTCATCAGCTAGCTTAGTGGTTGTAAATGAACAACGGCTGGAGAGAAAGAAGGTGTGAATCTCAAAGTTGATATTGTTTACACTTACCGCAGATAATTATCATGTCAGTCTGGGACACTTACTGTCGATCATGAAGCTACAGCAGCACCTTTTACATTATCAGGCAGGAATGAGTAATTATTACCTGAAATAGACAACAGCGCAGTTGATATTGAGAATCTTAAAGCATCAGCAAGAGCATGTCAATATGCCATGTGAACTGAACTCTGTCAAGAAAACAAGCTACTGCCTGCATATGAGTGTTGTTAGATAATATATATAGGCAATAAAATGTTGTTTTTGGCACCATCCAAGTAATTCCCTGAGAGAGGGACCCTTTAATTATTGTTCTAATGTTCTGATCTAATAACATGTCAAGCAATGCTGCAATGCACCAACAAACCAGTAAACAAATAAACAAGGATGTATAAAAACTAACTATTTAGGGAACTTAAAAAGTCTATTTTGCAAAGGATTTAGTAAGAAGTAAATGGCTTTGACAAATTTAGACCTCAAGAATACAAGCGATGCGAATGGTAATTAACAGCGACTGTCAACAACATTTTGTTGAAAACTCAGCAGGGTCTTTATATAAAGGCACGGAGTTTTTAATTATGACTTAAAACAAGTTACAATATTAACCAGAATTTTAGATATTTAAAAATGCCATTACCACAGAAAGCAGGACAATATGAGTAAACATAGTTAGGAGCTAAAAGTGATCATAATCATGGGGCTGTTTGCCAGAGCTGACAGTGTCAGACATTATTCAGCTCAAAATCACAGTGTTTGAAAAATAAACAGAACATTACTCAGTGTTAGCCTGCTAATGAAGTGTTATCCATATACGCACAAAAACAATGAGGAATCTAAACATGGCGCCGATTTTATTCCATGAAAGCTGCTCAGTCAGTGACTACACAAAAAGACAAGCCAGCATGAGCGTCTACAACACTTTCACATTGACAGCACTGAGTCCTCTGGTGGATGAGTAGAAGAGGAAACTGAAGCACACTGCTTGTTTGTTGAATTCATTTGATCAGTTGCAAGGACAAACATTTCACAATAATATGTGACTTTATCAGAGTATAAGTAACATTAATGCAGCATGTTTTTTTCTGGTCTTGGATTTGTTTATCATATTACAATATCCTCTGATATGTGCAATGCTATATGGAACTTATTTAGTGCAATAACATGTTCAACATTATGTGCACTGATAGGCTTTTTCTATTTAACTATGAATGTTCAGACAACATTCGTAACAATTGCAGCTCTGTTTTGGTTCCTCAACTATTTTGATTTATTTTGAGTTAATTGTGCACTGATTGCTCGTTTTTGGCAATCCTTGCTCTTTGCTGCTGTAACACTGTAAATGCCTCCGTTGCGGGATAAATTAAGGTTAGCTTATCTAATCTCATCTTGTTTAAGTGATTTAGAATTTACATCTTTAACGAATTTGCAAATTTTTCTCAGTGAAAATGATTAAGGTCGTTGCAGTGTTTCCCCTTTGACCACCAAGCCTTAATACAAACACGCTCTCCAAAATGCCTCAGACATAGCTTAAGCACGTCTGCATCTGCAATAAAATGTCTTCTTAATCAGTCTCACTCCAGCAGGAAGAAAGAACCCTCCATTAAATTAATGTGAGACAAGAGTTTCCTCAGAGCATAAAGACAGATATTTTGTTTCAGAGCATATTAGTGTTTAATTTGTGAGGTGCAAATTAAACCTGTTCAAAACAGGTAGCGCTCATTATCACTCAGCTAATACAACCACTACGATGACGGATGAATGCAGCAACAATTGGCTTTTAAGGTGATTAAGTGAGCCTGTTTCCGCAAAACAACAGTTTACTTTCTGCTAAATTTTTTACAACTATCATACAAATACTTTTGAGGCAGAATGTTATTTTGTTGCAGATACAATTGCAGCAAAAAATACAATTAACTTTCAATCCAAGAGCCACCAAGTAATAGGTTTTCATTTATTGTCAGAGAAAGTGGGATATTGTATAGAGGGTTTACAAAGGATGCTATTCTCCATGCTCAACGGTGAAAATTGAAGTTTTGTGGAAAAATGCATTTGTTCAAACACTGAATTAATTAAGTGTATTTTTTAAGAATATAAAGAAGTTTTACTCTGGTGATGCATTTGAAATCAGCACAGGGAACCGTTATCCATTCATGTTTCAAATCTCACCAGCACTTATCTGTGCTTTTATGTTGAAACATGGCTTTGGGGAGAAATAATTTTTTTCGTGGATCCATGTGTTTTACACCACTTATCTGAATTTGCAGATCAGGCTTTAGTGTCTGGTTTTACATGCCATGCAAGCAGTGAGTGTTTACTGTATAATGTGCCACCTGTAGGAAACACTCCTGCTGTGGACACACATTAACACATCCACTATCTTTTAAAGATTTTTATTTCCAGGCTTTTTTTGCTTATATTTGAGAGACAGGACAGCGGATAGAGTAGGACATTGGTGAGAAAGAATGGGGAATGACATGCGAGAAAGGAGTCGAAGGTCGGAGTCGAAACTCAGGGCGTCCGCTTTGAGAACTTTAGCCTCTGCACATGGATAGTGGGACCATACACTTGGCCAACTGGCTCCTCTACCTATAAACATATTTAAAGGTAAATGGTACAGGACATTACTATAAGTTATTGCTCACAATTCCCTCATGTTTCTATTCTTTTATATTCTATGTTCACTGTCAAGGCTATTTAAGAACCATGTGGGAAGGTGGTTAGGTGGTTAGGTGTTTTTTTTGCCTTTATTTGATTGCAAAACTTGATAGAGAATGTGTGATGTGTGGGGAGAGCGAGTGTAGGGAAGACATGCACCAAAAAGCAATGGGCTGAGAGGTCGAACTATGACCAGTGAGACAAGGACCAGTGACTCTGGTCTCTGATTGTATGGTGCACAGCCTGCTCTAACAAACGGAGATAAACCAGCAGCCCAAACTGAGGTGTTTTAAATGTGTTCATGTTTTTCGGGCAACAAAGCATTTTGTTTTGAGGTGAGGAAAAGATGGTGGTCACAGGTTAACAAGTACACTTTTCTTGTTCTGTACCTCAGCAAAATATGTGCAGCAATTAAGTGCGAGCAGATTTCCATATGGGGCAAATAAAGTGTATTTGATTCAATCGAGATCGTATCGTATCATATCGTGCCGTATCATCAATGACTACCCTGACTTTATCCAGAAGCTTCAACATAGAGCCTGTAGAGCCTCAACATAACATCTAAAAATTATCATTTAGTTGCCACAAGGACATATATCAGGACAAAGGACAAAGAATCAACATTTTGCAGCCTATTTAAATTATTCAAGTATCTTTACTTGCTGTGCTGACAAAAAAGCTTGATCCATACAAAATTTGTTTTTTACCTAAAAATATTTTTGGATGCAAAGTTCTACAATTCACTTAGCAGACCTTTTTATCCAAAGCGATGTACATCAGACAAAATGAATATAACACAAGGAAGGATCTAGAAGTATGGAAACAGCGTCAGTTAGTGCAAACGAACACATTTTAAGCCCGATTGGACACAGTTACTGACAGACAGTACACAGAGGCGAAGCCCAACATTGACGGCTATTCTTCAGAGTTCTAATCAGCATCAAAACCATCCTAAATATTGTCATCGAAATGATAAAAAAAAAATCATTATCATCATCTAGATCTTCCTCGTCATCATCAATAATATCATAAAGTTTGTGGTTGTTCATAAAAGATGGGTCTTTAGCTTTTTCTTAAAGGACTGCAGATCGAATATTGTCATTCCTTCCACGACTAGGGGGCGACAGAAGAGAAGAGTCTAGTTAGAAACTTAGGGACTTGTTGTGAAGGTTGGATCAGACGCCTTTCATTGGCAGAGCGTAGTGGGCGGGACGGAGTGTAGACCTGGATGAGAGAGTTTAGTTAAGGAGGAGCCGATTTGTCCCTTATAAATTCTGTATAATGTACAAAGCTATTTTTTTCCAAGGCATTGGTGTATATCCCTTAAACACTACTGTACACCATGGGATCTCTACCCATGGTTTAATCATCATCAGTGAGAATCTTCAAATGTGATGATTGAAGTGATAGTCTTACAATCAGACTCAAGTTTTGTTCCATTTTCATTATACAGTCTATAATTGTGTTTTTTATAGGAGGATTTTGCCTCAACATATCAGTAGTGAGTGTATCTGTCAAACCGACATCATATTCAGGCATCATGAAAGCTGCTGTTATGACTGCTCAGAGCACTTAACTTTTCCCACATCTATCAGAGAAATGTGTTGGTGTAAGAGTTGTTTTTTCTCAAAGTCAACTCGCAGGAACCTGTACCCCTGCAGCTTACTGATGCTTGTTGGCATTTTCTTGGCAATTTTTCTGTCAACATTTGTTTTTTGGCATTGGCTAGAGAAGATAGAGTCATCATTCTTAATCTTGTCGACGGAGCTTTGATTGGCGCAAATGTTTTCCCCAAAAAACAGCTGGCAACAAGCCCAATATCAGTCTTTCAGTCTTTGACTCACTGAAAATTGTGGAGATGTGAGCAGTGATTTGGACATCTGGAGGGAGGCTAGTGAAAAGATGTTGTGTGAATCTGGTCCAGCACAATCTAATGTACATTATTGGAAAGTGACAAGCCCAGATGTTTTAATAAAACAAAGGTCTTTTTGACAGCATCTGCAATCAAAAATTATATCAGAGGGTAATCAAAACTTGAGTTTCAGCTGCAAGTGAAAATGGCTGAATGTTATCACACATTTCTTTAAAGATAAGTCAAGCTAAACACATTTCTCTGCTGATTAAAATAGACACAGTTCTCCAGTCCATAGTGACCAGAAGGAGTAAATGTAACCTCAGGTCGAGCTGTGATGTATGAAGAGGTCAGGAAAAAGCCAGACGTTATGACCGAGTCGATAGGTTGATCACAAGCGTGAAATTGCTGTCACAGATCTATGGCTGACTAATCTGGAGAAGCGACAGATTCAAATCACAGGGTCTCTAATCAATGATGATTAATCTTCTGAGACTCACATTTCAAGAATAAGACACTCAATTGTGTGCAATTGGATAATTACCCATTTCCATTTGAGACTAAAGGTCCCTGTAGTTACCAATGAAGACCTCCTCCTCAGTATGATTAATTGGTGGAGTTAAATATATAGTACCCGTATCACATTAAACAATCAATATTTGTTCATGGACCTATTCAACATGTAAATCTGATGACACATAATGAATCAATTGATTGGCCTCTAAATGCCAGTCAGCATGAATGGACTGATACGTTATTCTTTTGAATTAAACTCCATGTCACCTGAAGGAACTGGAATAAAAAATGTGAAGAGACAGGCAAACAGGACACATTGGGCTGCTTTTGATTGCTGCTCTCAATCATGGCTATTGACAAGTATCTGGGCTTATTTTCAGCCTATAGCCTATATTAGCCTATATGAACCATTGATGTTAGCTGATTTAAATTCAAATTTAAATTGATTTAAATTCAAGGGTAATACAAACCAAATTCCACCACTTAAATGGGGCGGAAGAATGTGGGTCATTTAAAATTCAACTTCAACCATCTAAAACGGTATCATCACTGCTGATCAGTGGTCAGTGGCGACTGTGCTGAACATGAATGAACAGACATAAAGCAGAGCTGATCAGGCAGAACATGATACTGTAGGCCAAAGCAAAAAAAAAAAATCAAGTTGCCAAACACTATCAAAGACCCGGTGGAAGAAAACAGGGCTATAACAAAGTGCTCTCTGGAGCAGCTCCTCTGTTTGAAAGCCCTCTTCAGCTAAGTGGCAGTTCTCAGCTGTCCTTATAAAGCCATTTTATCAAGCTTACAAATGCGATTAAAGTCCACTCTCAATCTCATCGCAGAAAGTGTCTCTCAGTGTGTTGTTGACCTAAATGTACCCATGCAGGGTTTACAGCCTGACTGACACCAGTAGACACAACTGGGCTTTTATGTGTACATGAGACTGTGTCACCTCTCTGCCCTGATGTTTTTTTATGCCCAGTGACACTGTTGGAACATCAAACCCCCTCTGACCAGGCTGTTGAACTTTCCTATGAGGTTATGGATGGGTCAGGTTAGGGAGGTGGTGGGATGATGTCTGACTCCCAGAAGTGGAAGAAGGGATAACCAATGTATGACATCCATCCGTTATTGTATCCACACACCGTTTCCTGAGATGGGAAAAGGGCAGCAACCGTTTGTAAGGAGATTTTAGAAGATAGACGTTCTATTCTAAATCTTGACTCAGGTATTTACCAGAGAAATAACAATGCAACCACAATACCCTCTAAAACTAAATATAACTGTGAAATTGGTTTGGTGCACTACACTGCTAATATAGAAATATATAAACAAAAAGATGCTACCGAAAGAGTTAGCAAATAGCTGCTGAGGTAGCAGAGTATCTTAACAGGTAGTGGCCCAGAACAGTGTACCTCAGACCAAAACAGAGCTGAAAGGTCAATCAATAGGACTTTTTTGTTAGGTGATTAATGGTCAATATGCAACTCTTTCTGTTCCGCGCCAAAGGAAAGAGGCACACTTTGGAACTAAGTGGTGAACATACTTGACCAGCTAATAAGAAACCTGTTATTATTAAGAGTTGGTTGGGAGCTTGAAAGAGTACATTTTGGACTTAGATTTGTTGGGTAAAAAGGATGCTAATGTAGCTTTGTGTCCAAACATGTTGACCATTCATTTTACAAAATGTAAAACTGGAGGCTGTCCATTGGCCAGTAGCTAAGTTCATCTGCCATCCAGTGACCTAAAAATGAACCGAGGTTGCTTTAAATATATTTCTATTGTTTTTTACAAGTAAACAATATTTTATTTAGCCAAAAATGATTTGTTAATTTATGTGATGTCATAGATGTCATACATTTTTCAGAGCTTTAAGCTGCTTGAACTGTCTATGAAGAACTTATGGTTTTGCATAATGTCAGTGAGGTGGCTAAACCTAGAGCGTATGGAATATAAGAAGCAATATCTGCTACGATGGAAGGATTCTTTGGTTAGGGGGTTTAAGTGTGTCTGACAGTGATTATAAATGGTCTCAGCAATTCATAGAATGGCGTGTAATTGACCTTTTCATGGTTTATTAATAGTGCTGTGTTCTGTTGTGTGCAGGCTACAGCTCATTTAGCCCGCCTGTGATATATGGATGGAGGAAAGTACATAAGCAGTGGGAATAAAAAAACACATAATGCTCATTGTGATAACACTGGCCCTAACTTTTTCATTGTGCAACAGTTCATTTGATTTGGTGAAATGTGGTTAGATGCTCTTCAACTTGTCATTACAAGTCTAATATACAAGGAGAGTTCATGCAGAGGGTGAATGTCTTTTTCACTATAATAAAGGATTCAAGAGCACAGTCATTACAGTCAATCTTTCATTGACCTATTATTGGATATTGGTGGAAAGCTTGTGTGATTACAAATTACAATTATAATAGTCATTCTTCTAATCATACTGAAGGGTTTACTTCAAAGTAGAATTTTGCAAGATAGTTCTATGTTACTACAGTTATGTTCACACGTACAATTTACAGGGAACCTCTTAGGAAATGTTGTAAGTTGCACATGCAATTTTACTTATTCACTCTAAAAAACTGTATTTTTGCTGTTAACAGGCAAGGATAGACAGAATCCTGAATTTGGTTTTGCTGGGGGGTTCTTTAAATCTAAAGATTGTTCTTAATTTGACGAACATGCAGACAATATACAAGACATATAAGGCACCGAAAAGAAACTAACCTATATCCATCAAACATTGAAAAAAACTGGACTGTAGCGCTATCTTTGTGAAGCAAAAGCAACATTATTTCATAATAATTTCTTACTATTGTCCTTATAATGTAGAAGTAAGCAAAATCATATTAAGATCTGCTGTGGCTCAGTGGTACATGTGGTCGTCTCTCAACTGAAAGGTTGAGAGTCCGATCCCCAGCAGTACATGTCCGATGAGTCCTTACCCAGAGTTGCTCCCACTGCTTCATCCGCGGCCTGTGTATAAATAGGACTAGGTAAATACACTGATGTGTACATAGTAGCTTCTGCCATCATTGTGTGAATGGGTAGGTGTGACATGCGGTGAAAAAGCACTTTGAGTAGTCAGAAGATAAACGCTATACAAGCTCAAGTCAGTTTACCTTTTACTATTATAAATCATGTACCACATCGAACTAGCTGTCAATAAACAATAATTAGGAGGGTATTGAGGGCAAACTCTTAGTTAATGGCCTATAGATTATGGTCATGTAGAAAAAGGTACTAATAATCGCTCAATAATGTCTAATTAGCATCCAACACACTATACTTATTATCATGCTAATAAGAAACTAGTCAAGGGTGAATTTTGTGACCTTAATTAAAGTGTTACCCTATTTTAAGTGAAATATACACCAAAAGTACACCAAAACACAAAATTCCTTCTTGTCTCCTCTTCAGATTCTTAATGTTAAGCAGTCAAATGGGGGGGATATGTACTGTAACTACTGTATTGTCTTCATCTCCTGTTTAATGAACTGAGAAAGTGTTTGCCGGGCTCTGAGATCTTTGGTTTGCTAATCATTAAGTGTGTTGGCTGCAGTATGTCAGGCTCTATGTAGAGTTTCACTTTGTTAGCAGTAAGGGAGTAGCTGGTTAGAGCGATGTGTCATTGAGGACTATATCCAGTGTTCCTGCAGTAAATAAATCATTTGACCGAGAAAGTTATTAAGTCACAATACAGTATGAGCTTAATATAGAAAATGATGTTCTATACCACCCTCTAATGTAATTGGCATCTGGTGTTAGAAAGTGTGTGTTTGTTTGAAACAACAGGTTGTAGAAATGTCATCTGATGGCATCAGTGCTCGGAAGGAAGTAGGACTGTAATATTCAATTTCTTAGCTTTCAGTATGGAAAGAGACACACGACAGAGAGCTCATCATGTGATACTTAATATAAATCAGAGAGAGGATGCTCTAGTGTTCTTCACTCCATTGTAATATATACATTGCAGATTGGAGGTGTGTTGTGCACAAGAGCTCCCTCAGATATCATTAGCTGCTGTGCTGTGATGAAGAAACAGAATTCAGATCATGTTATCCCCTCCTGAGACACTATTAATTAATAAGAGCTTTGCTAAAGAGGCCCTCCTCCACTCAGGCCCCTCTGTGCTTTCTTGCAGGAAAATCGATTTGTGTCTCTTCTGCTGCCGATGTGTCTGGCGGACATCTTTTACAGTACAACCCTCACCCCATAAGCAGTCTGTGTGTCTCCCTCTGAACCATGCAGGTCAAAATGACACCTTCAGCAGCCGGTATCATATTTCATGTACTGTCTCTTCTTCCTGCTAGAGTTGCAAAGGCTGGTTTAGAATGCTGGTTGGAGGACTGTCTTCGTCACTTACCATGCAAGTTAGAATCTATTATGTATTATAACTAGAAAAATGTGTTTTACATAGATTTTGTTTTTCAAACTAAGTTGTTATTATGAGGCTTAATGAGACTTAAGGCTGTGAAGTAAATAAAGAAAGGGATGTAACCAAGCGGCAACCTCCGGTTTTAGAAGATAAAGCCAATGCTGAAGTGAAAAAAAACTGTGATTCCTTTACTGTCCACTTTAGGATAATGCCAATAATAATATGTTTGTTTTGTTTTCTTGTTCATGGCGGAAGACAGCTTTTTTCTTTCAGCACATCAGTTCATGTGAAGCTGTGCTATAAATAACTAATGTATCAATTGTATGGATTGAGCATTGCAGCTAAAGACATAGAATCAAATGCTTTTAGAGTGCCTCACATTTTTCTTTCAACAGCAGAGTAGAATGGATCATCACATGCATAATAACATCATCAGACTTGAGAAGTTTGCCTTTTCTTAAAGCCACTGTTGTTCACAAAGAGCATCGCCTGCAGAGTGACATATCAATACACTGTTGTGTACATTCACCTCCTCACTCAACTGGATTGGATTCTATTGGTGATCAACAAAAGAGTGATAATGTGGGCTCAGCTCTCATTTCAGTTTTAAAAGGACAGCAGTGAAAGGCTCACATGGATCTATACAATGATTCAATAGTGTAATATGCCCTTTGAAAGTACACTTCACTCAAACCCTGCTAAATGTATGAACCTTTGATATCCTTGTCACAATATTAAATGAAATAATAAATGGGATAACTTGTGGTTTACCTTTGGTAAACATTTGGATCGTATACTGTGTATTAGTGATTCAAAACACAAGGTGTTTTATTCAAGGTAACTGTTAAGAAATGGATTCTTGACAACATGGCCTCTGTGGTCTCTGTGAATGATAATGAAAAAATAGTGAACAAGAGCACGAACAGCCGGAGAACAACCAAGACTGAGTTTAGTTTTTGAAGTGGCTTACTGGCTGTCTGGTGGACAGTATTTAATGAGAGCCCTGCTAACACCAGCTTGATGTCATTGACCCAAGCTGACAGTTAAATGAAAAGACTTAGTCTGCTGCACAACAGATCAATTTTTAATTTACTGGTCTAACTTTATATGTACAGTAGGAATCAAACACTTTTGGTTCTCTCACTTGAAGTTAATTTTGACTCTAGCCGATAGTTTCAAAGAATGCTGGATTTTCGATTGTTAAATATGAAGAAGTTGAGCAGTAAATGCTTCAGTCACATAGAACAGGTTGTATCACAGCCATATATATGTTTACAAAGTCTCGTCCCTATGCAGGGGCTTGCTAAACTATATCAGCGTGTCCCCTACCATTCTTTTGGGGGTAGGAGGGGTGGGCGGCCCCCAATTAACTTATTATACGACACAAAACACTTGAATATTAATGCTGCTAAATATTACTATCACATTAGCATTTCCACTTTTCTAAGTGCCTACTTATTAAACATCATTAGACTAATGAACATGTGTATTCCTTCTGCATCAGATGAAACCTTAATGAACCTCATGGGAATGTCCAGGAACCTGTTTTTGGTATTATTAAAGAGTTGTATTCCATAGCATCTCCTCTGTGAATAATTACACCATTTTCATGTTGGATGTCCTATTAAGAAGGTGTTACTTTTAATAGCAATGTAATACAGAGCACAGCTCATAGGGGCTTTAGGGCAATAAAATAGCAGCACTTCAAATGCAAGAAAATGCTTTTCTTCAAAAATGTATCTTGGAAATGCATATATCAAATATCATATGACGGACAAAGTGAATGTAGTAGAAGGCTATCTCTGAGGAGGGTGTGGAATGAAGTAATCTAAATGCATTTCTGCTCTGACACGGCACACTTTGAGCAGGGCCTTCATTTGGTTTATAGAAATGTTGCAGTTGCCAGAATGATCAATAACCCCATTAACACAACCAACGGAAAACACTCTCTCCATCTACCTTTAGGGGGCTCTTCTAACAGGGGCTAGTCTGGGGATTTCAATGGATAAATGTGCCCACTTAAATGTGTATTTGCCTGAGTATGTGAGTATTTATGATGTAATGTGTAAAAGCACAACAGCTAAATGAAACAATTTAAACGTATGGTGTACATATTGCAGTTTTTACAGATGAACATTTGTCCAAAACATCAGAGAATTTTCTTGTGTTCAGAATTTGAAATAACAGCTCCACTATAAAGTAGGAGTCTAATAAAAGCTTATTTGTTCTGTAACGTTTAAAACGTCTTTCCTTCAGCTCACTTGATTAGCATATCACTGTCTGGGACACGATGTTCTTGTTCTTTTTTTAAGTGGTATACAAATAACTGAAAATGGACCAAACCAAGCAAAGGACTAGATAACATGAGACAATAACACTATTAAAATGATTGTTAATGAAAACCAATGGTAAGAGAATAGATGGTTATGTAATAGTTTTAGCAAGAGCAACCATCTCAGATTCTCAGTCAATGATTAGTATGCAACTAAATCTGCACACAAAAAAGGAATAATCAATCATAAAAGTAACCGTAGTTTGCAGAAATACAGACAGTAAATAATTTCTGTATAAACACTGTGTAAATTTCCCAAACAGGAAGCTTGCAGAAGCTACTTGAAAGAAAACATTATTGAGATGTGCAGCAGGGCCGACTAATGGATTCCACATAGATTGACACTTAAAAGGAACAGAGCTGTTGGGGCACGACTGATTAATAACAGAGCTGCCTCCATCCACAGAGATGCTTATTAAAATATGAATTTCAAATGAATCCGTCTTCAGAGCCTTGTCCGGAGTCCAGCTGTAATTTGTTGTCACTAAAGCTTTTAGACACTGGTATCTCCTTGGCCAGAATAAGAAGTGCTAAAAAAAATACCCCGGCTGCAAATGAGAGCCGATATGGCACAGAAGGCAAAGAGAAGTCCTTTTCCAAATGACTAGAATGGATTTGTTCCCCCTTCTGATTTACATTTAAATGAAAACCTCTTATCTGCTGCTCCACCTACTAATGAGCAAACTCGGCTTTCACAAATATCCCTCATGAACGCATTGTTAGGTTACGTGTTAGTATTATGTTGTACAATGAATATGCAATGCTTAAAATTTACTTGGACAACACATCTTTAAAACTTGGACTTCTCGTTGTTTATCATCTCTGGAAACTGATAAATGAAAGTCGAGAAAGCCTAATAGAAGAATAGGTTTTAAAAAAGAAAAGCAGAGATCTTATGTAAAAGGTCATTTCTGAGCAGGTGTTTGGGTAATTTCCTTTATGTGTAACTAATTACAATTCTGTATCCAAATTTGTTTTAACACAGGAGATGTGACGCACAGTTGAAAGTAACACAAGATACTTGTGCTCTAATAAAGAGGACAAGCGCTCCTCAAACCAAACAACATTTCCACCTTGGAATACATTGCTCCGTTTATGTGAGCTCCGGGTATTGACAACGATGATATTACTGTTACCTTCTCTAACACATGATAATGACAACAAAAGAGAAGATATGGGTCAAGACCCATAGGTGGATGGATGAAGATTTTCTGACATACGTTAAGTCAGCTTTGACATTTTAACTGTTCACAACATCCTGTGGATCTGTAAAGAGTAAATAATTGTGGTCATATTTATGATTAAACATTATTGTGAAAGTTCTATTGTTACAAACTGCAGTGGTACCAAAAACTTAAATAATGCATAATTATACATAATCGTATGGATAGAGCTACATACTTTACATTGGTTTCAGAGTTCAAAGGAGCTTTGAAGTTGCTTTTTTTGAATGTATGCCAGTAATAAGGATGAAGTTCAAGCTGTTGGGCATTACCTAATACAAAAATAAGTATGTGAAATCTCAAGTGGGCTGTATTTATAATTAGATGCAATGTAGTATGTAAAAAAATTAACCGCAAACAATTTAGACGTTTTATCTTGATCATAGAGTCTGTAGCTTTTTCCTAAATATAAAATATAGATTGTCTAGACTGTCTGCAGAGATCCCATCCTCTGCATGGATTTTCATGTTTTGGTTGTCTCAGGATGTTTCTGGGTTGGGAACCGGTGTGCTTCCTACAGCCGATGACAGCACAAGTGAGTTTCGGAGTAGATACAAATCAGTGATTGGACGTGAAACAAACTGGTGAATATGAAGGACGTGGACATAGCGGCAAAGAAGAGAAAGTATGTTCATATTGATGCAAAATGCCGAGCGGATAAAGCTTGTTACCAAACGAGGGTGAACCTTGGGTTGGCTTTTACCCACGGGTGTGGAGTTGGTCTGCTTTCTGTTGGACACGCAGGAGCCAAACACCAGCAGTTAGCTTGTGCTAACGTGTGGTAGCTTGCAGTGTAGGAACAAGCAGTAAACGTATACACTACATCATGCAGTGAGTATAGGCCTCTTGGGGAGTGATGAGCCTAAGAGGAATGGCCCCAGCCTTTACAAGCTGCAACCAACACTGCTACTGACTCCACCTTTAACTATTGTCAGATTAGAATTGATAGATAAGTGCAGTATGGTGCTTTCAGGAACTTAATATCCAGTGCTCTCCATAGACTTTCAAATGGGACAAAGTCTGTCATGATTAAGAAAACATCCCTTGTTTCCAATTCAGATACATCTGCTCATTATGTGCTAAATTCAAGAGTGATTTATTTATTATGCTCATTATATGACAATGCTTTTTGTTCAACCATACTGTAAAAATGCGGTCTTCTTCCCATACCAAATCATTGTGCTTTCTTTGCATAATACTTCTCAGGAGGAATCACAGGTCATGACATTTCTAAAGCTGCCTGAAATTAAAAAAGAACAAAACATCATAGCAAAATAAATTAACTCAATAATCATGTAGGTCAGCTACAAAGAAAAAAAGAAAAGAATCAAACTCGGCAAACATGGGAGCAAAATGCCAAATAGGCCAAATTAAAACAGACATTTTAAAAGAGAAGATGCATGATGGGAGCTTCCTGACAGGAGGAGCAACGGACGCAGACTTTGTCGACGAAAAGGACAATACATACATGACAAGAACTCTATTAAAAGAACAAAATATCATCTGATGAGTAACCATCTGTTGATTTGCATTATCAATGTTTTTGCCTTAAGGAGTAAGACATTTTATGGAAGGTTTAATTTTATCTATGAGTTGGCATAATGCCATTTTTTTGTTTTGAATAGCAAGCTTTGCAGGCAGTGTACGTTACTAATCCAGCTTTGGGTAGCTGGATACTTTGTCACTTCTTCACCATTCTTAACCAAAGTCTGTGTTTTCATTTTTGTCAGTGTCTGTAGTAAAGATATAAGGCCTTTGTTGTTTGCAGAAAATAAGAAGCAACCATCTGGCAAAGCCCTTCGAGTCATGATTTAGAACAAAGTCATGCATGTTTTTAGAATGTGGCAATCAAATCAATTTATGAATGTTTCCACTTCTCCGTGGTTGTCACTTACCGCTGTTCATTAATTGCTATTGTTTTCTTTTCCTTTTTGACATGTGATAGCTATTGTTAGCTCAACTTTTCAAAGACGCTGAGGAATTATTTCCACTTGCTGTAACAACATTTTAAACGTCAGTGTTTCAGAGAACATCACAACACTGGAGAAAAAGGACAGAACTCAGACTGCAGCAATCGGTGAGTAACAAGACGTGATGACAGATACAACACAATAACACATTTTCATTAAAAATAATAACTTGTCTACAGCCTTGAGGAAGTGTGATAAAGCTGCACACTGTGATATAAACCTGATACACAGTCACAGGCTGACGTAATGAAGCTTCATTTTCACATTAGAGCCAGAAAATCAATCAAAACTTGTGATGCTAATAGGAAATAATGACTGAGTTGATGGACCCCATTGAAGCAGAAAATAATCTAACACCGCAGTAAGTTTACAGAAGGTGCTCCACCAAAGACTGCACCGTGTAGGTGGGTGAACAGAAATTAATTATATTAGCAAGCTTGTAACAACCATACCTTTTTATTCAAGCTAAACAAAAAGTCATAAAAACAAAAAGAGATGACATTGGTGGAAGCATGACTGCCTTTCTTTACAGCTCATTACAGAAAGCAGCCAAATGTTAAAGCTGTTTATCAAAGCTACACACCTGCTCCTGCTTCACTCAGGCTTCATCCTCATCCATACATACAGTATAATGTTGTCACATGACTTAAAAAAATCCTCTCATTTATATTCCCCCTTTTTTTTCAGATCTATTGCATTAAACAGTGTCTATAGCGTCTTTATTCCAGGAGTATAATCTATAGAGTGTTGCTCTGTGTGCGTCATCGCCAGCACACACACTGATGTTCTCAACCACTGACACACCTTTGCTTGTCATTTAGCCAAAGGGCTTCTAGCAAGGACACGGACATTGACTTCCAATTAGTTTTTTGAGGAGATTTATTCACGGGACTGTTACAGAAAGAATGTGTTCAAGAATGTGAACAGGGTAATGGATTTTAAATGACAGCAACGCTACATATAGCCTAGTATGAGCTGTGATGAGTTTTTATGAGCCTAAATGTACAAGGCCAGCTTTAAAGCTTCATTTAGCTGATGTTTTGCATTTAATGAAACAGGCATAATGTAATAATTGATGTTTTTTTGTAGTAGTAATATATAGTGAAATCATCTGTAATAAGCCATACTGTATTTTATCAACCATGCATAGATTGAACATAATTCTAATTCTGAGTACATTTAAGTAGATGCAAGTGAAGAAGACTATAATCTGAAGTTTAGAAAACGGTTCCATAAGGCAGCAGTGCTGCTGTTTTGTAGACATGTGTGTAAATGTGTGTGTGTGTGTGTGTGTCTGTGTGTGTGTGTGTGTGTGTGTGTGTGTGTGTGTGTGTGTGTGTGTGTGTGTGTGTGTGTGTGTGTTCAGGCAGCTGTGTGGGAGACAAGGCTCTCTCAAGGTGCAGATATTCAGATAATGGTGGAGGAGTATGTTGAGGTTATTCAAGAATCTGATAGCCTGAAGTTGGTTGATATGAAATTGTACTGCCTGGTAAATATTTACAGAAAAGGCTGCAGACCTGAGTTGTTTATACAACCAATGAAGACCAACCCAGAGTTGGGGGCTAAAATGCTAAATCAGATTTTTTATAAACGTATTACATATGGATAAGAAAAACCTGATTGTGTTTTGAAACAACTTACAGTACGAAGAGTTCAAATAAAAATGCATACAACATAAACTAGAGGTCATACATCAAATTCCTCTGAGAACCATCCTCTAATTGCGTGCATATTTGCAGCGGTCATTCAGTTTAATCACATACAAGTGATAGGCCTGCCTTATAGTTGACATCTGTGATCTTAACCACAATGATGTTTACAACTTAATAAGTTCTTATTAGCAAGTGGATGAAATACATAGATAACATATTCACTTTTATTGTTACTTTTTTTTAACTTTCTCGTTCCTTTTTTAAAATCTTTTCCTTGTTACTGGCATCCATGTGTTTAAAAGAAATGCTGCTATTCACCATAACAGACGTAACAGGTGTCCTTTCACCTTACCCGTGCTCATTCAGAGCTTGAACATGAATTACAGTGCCAATTATCTAAAGCAATGTTTTTTTATACAGGTAGGGAAACAGTATGTGCACATACATTTTCACATACAGTATGTGTGTAGTGTGCGTGTGTTTAGTGTGTATACATACTTCTCACTTGTGAAGCTGAGGTATACTTTGGAGGTGGCCGATTTTAATGTGTGCATAAACAGCGTGACCCTGACAGCGACTGAGTTGTAGAATAATATATCCTGGTATGGGAACCTCAGCAGTGGAGAGATAGCAGATGTTTCTGAGCCTGTCTGTGCCTGGTTAAAATTGTACTGTTGACATACTACTGCCAAATCAGTAAATTTCACTCCCAGACACAAATCCCATATACTGTGCAAATGCACAGGATTAGAGAAAGGACGCAATACTTTTTTTGTCGGACAATTTGCAGTACTAGAGAGAACCCTATTAATAATTCTGGGTTTAGATTTCTGCAACTAAAACACACTATGTAGTAATGTGAAACTGCAGACCCTTATAAAGGTAGTGGAGAGTGCAACCTTCACACTGCAGAGTAACAATAAGACAGGGCTGAATAGAAACTAAACTAATTTAGGATCAGGTCAGGTGAACAACAGCTCACAAGGGGGAGAGGTTGGCAAAACAATGTCCGTGGTGGAAGTCAGGGTGAGTCTATTGTGCCAGTCAAGGTTGAAGCAATGTCCAGAGCATCTGTGAGCAATCGTTTACTTAGTTTGACACTTTTTTAGTTGCAACCTTCTGTTTCGGTCAAAATTTAAACGTTAGTAAAAGGCTTTTAAAAGATTTAAGGTATTGTATTGTTGACATAAAACAAGTAATTTGAGAAAACAACATGTATTCTCTCTCAAATCAGTCGTAGGTTAGAATAGTTTGGAGGGCAGACATAGGGCAGAGCGGTTGCAGTACTTAAAAAAAAAAGGGCAGGAACCACCGATGCAAAAAACACAAACCTACCAACTGACATTAAGCTACCAACACCCAAAACTAACTTGATTTCGACTGCTGATTTACAAACTTTAACCTAATATGCAAATGCATTTCTCAGCATGAAATGAATACCAAGCTGACGTATCTAATGCAACCATTTACCTCTAATTTCTTACCACCTGGAAGAAGTTTAAGTTTTCAACGAGCTCTGCGACATGCTGGTTTGATTAATTACTATGAAGCCCATTAGGATGTGATCGATCAATCACTGTCATCTGCTCAGCTCAGTTCTGAGCCTGTAGTCACTGAAGAACAATAAAGTTACAGGGTGAAACTCAAAACATGGCCTCTGCTGTGTAATGGTGCTTGTGCTGCTTTCTCCATGTTCCAATATTTCAGAAACTAAAGTTACTTATTTTAAAGAGTGCAGTCGTAAAATTACTGTAAATGTAATGTGTAAAAAATTTAATCTCTGCCAAAAACCTTGGCTCTGCCTTTGAATAGAGAATGAAAAAAAATACACAAAATAAAATTTGCTTAAGTTATTAATCCGTCTTTAAATATTGTATTATAGCTGAAGGTTTTAGGATTAGCCTAAATGACTTGATCTTTAATACAAATTCTCTAAAAGTTTATCCTGCTGGGAAAGCGCCTGCAGCTTCATAAACTGTACTGACATAATTGATGCCTAGATGTATTATCAATAACACGCAATAAAAATGTAATATGCATTTCATGTGACATCACAGATGCCTGTTTTAACTCAAACTATCTTTGGGGAAAGAAACAGGGCTGATGCAATTATCTAAACTAAGTGATACAGAGGGGGGGATGTCTGTCTTTTTTCAACTGTAACTCTATTTTTGGCTATTATTTAAATCTCTAAATCTCAGACGATGATTCATCCCTAAAATGTACACAGCACAAAATAACCTTGCAGCCCTAACACAATCCTGGGTGTAACCTGTACCCAGCTCCAATGTTCTTAGCCACTCTGGATTCTGTTGCTTTGTGCACTACTTCCATATCTTTTTTTTTTTTTTTTACATCACGTCATACCTCAGGAGACCCCCCACCCTACCCCCCCACCTGTCTGACAGAGATAGTGTCCTGCTGTGAGGTGCATATGTGAACATCCAGGTCAGGAGAAAATCAGGAGCAGTCCTCAAGAAAATCATCTCGATATTTTCAGGAGTGAATATGTGAAAACGGCGTCTCTCATACTAGTGTAATGTCACATCTAAAGTTTTCTGCTGCAGCTATCATTGTGAAAGTGTGTGAGCTCAGTGTGGCATTCTGTTGACATTGTTGATTCTAAGAGGGCTTCTTACTAGACTCCAGGGGAGAACACGGTGCCAGCAGCAGAAACCTGGGACCTGTACAGGGGCAGACATGATGGAGAGCCAGGCTTTGTTCAAGCGTGCATTTGTGTGTTTGTATTAGTGTGTATGTGATGAGGGGGAGACAGAGAGAGAGAATGTGAGAAGGATTGTGTGTGTGAGAGAAAGAAGGAGAGCTCAGAGGAATACTCACTCTTTATGGCTGTGTGGAAGGGTGAGGGTGTGACAATGTATCACTGCCTGCCCTTTGGTCAGCAGCCATCAGAAGTGGAACAGATGGAGCTGATGAACTGTTTCCACAGACTTTGGGCACTTTACAAGCAGTGCTACCCAGTTATCTTTTATCATGTGCTCACAGGAATACATACTGCTACACTGCAAAAAAGAGTAAAAAAATGTCTCTTAGCTGGTTGACTTTACCATATGTTAGTCACTGATCGAAAAATACATTACTGAAACTATTTTTATGGTACCTTAACATGAACTAGAGAACAGCTACAGATATGTTCTGTCAATTAATTTTTTATTTTTTTTCTGTTCATTGGTTTGATTTCTGTGCATAATAGAGATACTAGGGCGGCCAGCAGCACTGAATGGGCCCTTGCATCTAAGTGCATGTCAGAGATTGATGCATATTGTGGTTGTGTCACAGCCGCTTTGTGCGCTGCTGCAGTCATATCTTTATCAGACACAGAACTGTTAAATATGAACCATCAAGTCTTTTGGACAGAACATCCAGTGAGAGCACATTGGTAATGATAACCAACTGAAGCATGTCATACAGGTCTTACTGGGTCTTACTAATGGGTGGTGCTATAAAAAAGTATGTAATGTTGGTAGTCAGATCATTCAGAATTGTTGTATAATTAAACAAGTACTGTTTGAGGCAGTTTGGAGCCTGTATGTTTAAGTTACAGAAATGTACGCGAAACCACCAAAATATCAAATATTTCACCAGACCTGATGCGCACGCAAAATTTGGTGAGGACCCGGGCATGTTCAGACCTCCAAAAATTATGATTAATATTATTAACAGCCCAAGTCAAGGTGACAAATCAAAAGCCTTAGAGAAATTATTGGCAATCCGAATGTATTTTTAAAGCACCAGTTATACTTTTACAGATAAAGTAAAATATGTTATTGTTAAGTTAGAGAACAAGAAATATTTCATTCTGCAACATAGACTGTATATATTTAAAAATGAACTGGTATATCATGAAGATGTATTCTTTTTGTAGTGAGAAGGGAACTGATAAATTAATTAAAATACATTTCAGAACTTCTGTTTATTGGTGAATAGATAACTTTTGTTCCTTTTTAAAGGCAAACATTCAGTTGTTTATCGCTGTGAAGTTTTTACCAATCAGACACATGCTTTTATGAGGAACTAAGCTCTCAGTAACCTTGACAACTGATGTTTTTTTGCCTCAGGCTTTCTGGGAATAACAGAGTTAAATATATTCATTTTTCTTACTAAGTCTGACATATGTAAAGCTTCCCATTACACATGTGAGACTGGTAGTCTTCCATGGGACGGCACATTATCTGGAACAATCTTTGATCTATTAATCATGCTTATTTTAATGGGCTGCATAGCCTGTGTGCCGACAGGAGGAAAAACACAGACAAATATTGGATCATACTATGTGAAGCTGTGTTAGATATCATTGTTCCATCAGTGTGAGATTGTTTGAGCTGGAACACATTCTCAGCAAAAGCCCCAAACAGGTCAGATTTAAGAGGTTAAATTTAGGCGATCATTCACTACAAAACCTCTGTTCTGTTCTGTTCTGTTCTGATGACACGAGCACACAAAGACAAGATGAGTAGTTGGCTAGATTATCTAATGATACAATAACCCAAATCTCAAAGTGTTATATTGCTATGATTGTAATTCTAATTAATCTGTTAAAATATGATTCAATTTAAGAAGAGTTATTGCAAATGCTCCCCTGGTTCTCCTCAAAGAATATGTTAGATGTCTGTCAAATCAAGCAATTGCAAACGCAGATTAGCATGAAACTCTCCTAATTTATTCATCAGCAAAAGTGATGTAACCCTATGTCCTAAAATATCTTTATACTGACAACTATTAAGTTTTTGTTAAAAGATAAAAACTTGTCTTGAATTAAATTGTTGGGTGTTTTCATTATTCATCGATGAAGTGTTGCCTCCTTCTCTGTGACAACAATGACATTGGTCATGGTTAAATGGCTCAATAGCGTCCCCTTGAAATTTTCAAAAAAGGCTTCCCATGGTTACTTTGACCTACATGTCCGTAAATGGGTATGCATATTAATCACGTCAAGATCAACAATAAATCCTCTAGCAACCATCGCCAAATCTCAACAAAAGTCAGCAATTTTAATTTGCCTAATTTTAGCGTATTAAGGCCACATGAACAAACTTGTTCTAGGGGTTTGCAATGGTCAAGTTACACTGAGCGCGCCCTCTGCTGGATCAAACTCCAAACTATGGCCTGGTGTACTGATATACTATATTTTGAATTCAAGCAGCTCAATTCAGTTCGAATGTGAACTTTCTCCCCCAGGTTTTGAAAGAATGTTCGAACTTGGAATAAAAAATGATGGCCTTAAAGCCTGTGTTACTTAGTTTACCCAACACCAGCAGCCCCAATCATCTGCATTGCAATGCATCATAAAAATGATTAGTTTCAACACCATTACTAGCCAGTTAGCCTGTCTCTGTACTGTTTGATACAATGGCTAAGGCTAAGAGACAGCAGAGGACTGTAATGAATGACGCTAAGAGGAGAGTGAGAGAGAGTGAGAGAGAGAGAGAGAGAGAGAGAGAGAGAGAGAGAGAGAGAGAGCTGGGGCATGAGTGAACATCTTTGCAGATATTTTCTGTAACAGGTTGTGATGTAACATTAGGCTGTACTGTTATTGGTGGCATCGTTGTCTCATGTTTAGCAGCTTTATTTGTTGCAGTCATCTGGGCATAGTGATGTCTCAGGTTTGCATACAAATAAATTAATGAATCCATCTTACAACAAAAGTTGTCTCCACAACAGGCTGCGGTTGCTGAGTCATATAGCTAAATCTGGAAAAATGACTATACCTTGTCAGATGACATAGGTCTTTGGCTTCTCACAACACTGCCCGAGAGGGGGAGCAGTGGCGGAGGCATAACAGCAATGTATGTTTACAACAGTGCAGCTGAGAGACCTTTGGTGGGCGCCAGAGCTCACCAAACTGAATTCCTGCATTTTGTTGACTTTAAGTCCATCACCTTAAAATTCTGTTGAATAAGCAGGTCATGCATGGCATGCCAACAACAAGTGGTGCAGTGTTTTCTTCCCAACTCCAACAGAGAAGCACACTTGCTCTGCTACAGCTCTGTTTCACACCTCTTACAGGCTTCTTCCACATTGTAAGAGTGTCAGAGGCACAGGAGGTATTCTGAGCTCTCCACCACACCAAACTAAAAAGAAAAAAAAGATTTCAAAAACCAAGTTGAGCTGGGATCTCGGAGACTCATGTTCTGAGAAGAAAAACAATGGGAGAACAATACTTCCACAACCAGCACAACTTTATTAGGTTGTAAAAAAAAAAGTTTAGACAGTATCTTTTCAGTTTTATATGACCCAGGAACACCTTTCTGTAGGTGGACTTAATAAAGAGTTTTGTCCAGAAACCTGGTAAACAGTAAACACTTGTTCTTAGGATGGGCTGGTCTTCAGGGCACCCATTAATAAAGCCACATTTCAGCCTGGTAAACATTCTTACTCTCTGACTCTAAGACCAGCTTTCACGCTTAATATGTACAATGTTAACAACAGTTCTGGCTGGGAATCCTCCAGCAATGTCGCTTTAAGGACAAAGATGTGAAGCGTAACATTGATTTCTGCATAAAATCTAACCTGATACATGTCCTAATCTTATCCATCCTTCATTTTAAAGGTAAAACAGCGAGTACTTACTGTCCTCATGTTTCCTGTGTATAAATGTATTGATTCTCTTAGCATCACAAAATACACAGAGAATAATGATCAATGAGGCTGATGGACGAATATTGATCATCATCTTTTCTGCGTCTTGTACAGAAGCTTCAGACACCACAGCTTCTACATGTAAACCACATTATACTGCATGGCTAAAGCTTAATATTCAACAATGAGATCCCCCCCCTCCAAAGTTATGGGTATGTGTGCTTGAGAAAATGGGCAGCAAAGCATGCTCTTAATTTTATACATGAAAACTTTAGCCTTCCTTTGTCAGTCTTGGGTTAACATACCTCACCACAATGCGTATATGACAGGTGGAGCCTGGCTGTCATCACAATAAGGCGTTTAAAAGATGCAGTAACTCTAGATGACTGCCAGCCGCACAGTTTCACACCCTGCGGCGCTGAAAGAGTCTTCCTGTTAAACAGTGCAGACACACAGACTCCTATTGACTCTGTCTCCTCCAGTTGCCAAGGCCAAACACGTCCGGTCCAGCTGAGGGCGTACAAGTGTGCTGCAGAGCTTTTTACTTTACAGCAGAGTCAACAATGATTGTTTTTAATCCTCACACAGGCACATGTTGGATATCACATAGTTCAGTGACTTCTGTTGAACATGTATGCTTAATAACAGAGGAAGTAATAGTTTGGATATATGACCATTTTGTTAAAAAGGACGGTAAAGGTGTTGACTATAAGGCTGTAAACAGCATTTTCCTGCTTAATTAACAACTTTTACACACAGGTACACTGTCCCTGATAGGTTGTATTCCATGGCTGTCGAGCTGGTAAGGGGGCGAGCCTTACTGACTGGTCGTAGGTGTTTGGTACTGGGAGATGCTTCAAGGGAGTTTGACCGAGAGACCGTTTATTGCTTCCCTGTTTTCTTTTAGACAAAGTCCGAGTTATTGTCCCGTGTTTATATCATAATGCTAATCTGTCACCCGACAGAGGTTGGAACCAAGCAAAGGGAGCTGGTCCAGAAAGCCAAGCATCGCGGGGCCAAAGCGAGGCTGCAACATGTAAGACTCGTGTCCCTTACCTTAATTGGCAGCCGCAAGCAACTATGTCACGGGCAGCAGACACCTGGAAGCACACGACAAATGATAATTCCAGGGTTGTGTTTGCCGTGACTCTGATGTTGGCTGTCTTATGGACCACAAATCATTTAAATCTATTAATAAGAGGGGGTGCAGGTTTAGCCCAGTCAGTAGCGCAGGCGCCCCACTGAGAGGCTACAGTCCTCATTGCATCGGCTTCAGGTTCAACTCCATGACACAACCTTTAGATGCATGTATACCCCCGTATAGTTGTATACTTATAGAAAAATGTAATGCGCTTCCTGTTACTTGCTGCCTTTCACACCAACCTTGTGTCAGCTGTGACACACATTATATATGACTATAAAGGAATATTCAGTCTTCTAAATGAAGGTCTAGTTTTCTTTTGTAGGTCACATTGAGGCATCAATGGTAATGGTGTTTCTTAACAAACTAAAAACTCCTCACACTACTTTCATATTGAGTCGAGTTTGAGGCATATTAGCTTCTAGCAAACTTGTGACGTTCTGGATTGTTGAACTAGTGTTCTAGTTTTAGGGGGTGCATAAAAAGATAGAGGAGTGCAAACCTTTTGGCTTCATGTAAAAAACACCCACATAAACAGATGTCTTTAAATGGCTCAATCAAAAAGTTTGGGGAAATTTTAGTTTTTTTTTAAAGATTTATTTTGGGCTTTTCGTGCCTTTAATGCAGAGAGAGGACAGTGGATAAAGTCGGAAACCAGGGAGAGAGAGTGGGGAATGGCATGCGGAAAGGGGCCACAGGTGGGAGCGAACCTGGGCCTACCGCTTGAGACGAGAGTCTCAATACATGGGACGCGCGCCCTAACCATTGCACCACCAGCGCGCCCCAGGAATTTTAGTTTTATAATCAAGTTTCTCATACTTTACCTATGCTGCATTCATGCACTCCTCGTATGGTCCCAGTTTCCGAATTAGGAAGCCGTTTTTCCGAATTAGGAAGTCATTCTTCCGACGTCCTGTGTGTTCACATGCTTTCAGTTCAGAAAGTCTGAACGTTGTAACAACAGCAACAAACAGCTAGAATGCTACAAAGAAGATGTGAGGAATGTCTCTGATACAACTTATATTTGGGCAAAATGTTTAATTGCAATATGTGAATTAATAAAACCTATATTAACATTAATAAAACATATTTTGCCTTCTATATGTGATGCTGAATATATTAAGAATATTCCAAACCTCCTGTTACCCCACTGCAGGACTAACCGCCGGTCCTGGGGGGACAAGACCTTCTCCATTGCCACTCCCACCCTCTTGGACTCACTCCCCAAAAAAACATCAGACTCCCCATCTAAAAACTCACCTCTTCAACATTGCCTACAACTACTCCCAAACTCTGTTCTCATCCTCCTTATCTTATATTATTTCTTCTTTGTTTTGTTTTCACTGTTTTGTTTTTGATCTTTGTTAAGCATCTTTGAGTACTCAGAAAACAATAAAAGTCTAATGCATTAAAATTTGACTTCAAGTCAGGCGCCTAATTCTTCTCCCAGTGTCCGAGTTGTTATTTCGACTTGAGCAGGCAGTTGTGCATTTTCCAACTCACAAACTTTTTTTCCCCGATGTTTCTGACTCCACATGAATGCAGGGTTTGTACTTTTGAAACAAACCAACAGCTTGCTGAATAATATATAATGATGTTTACTGAATGAATTTAGAATTAAAGCGGGGTGTGAAAATCGAATTAAAATTCATGATTTAACCCAAACTGATGCAAAATCAATAAGCTGTTAACTGGACATTTTCATCATCATCATGACTTGGCATGTTGCAAAGAGACATTTCCTGGATTGAATGATTCTGCCATATTTCAGCAAGTTTTTAGATCTGTTTGATAGAAAATCTCTCAGTCCAACAGCTGCCTCAGGGTCTTTATACAGTTCACTTTGAAGCTACAACTTTACAATATTTCAATACAAATCTTGTCTGACATGAGAGTCACAATGATTTGTCATATCACATACAGTCACTGCCTCACATAAGTCAGACACAGCTTTGTGTTATTAAGCTATTTTAGAGACTGTTTTGAGCCTCTTTTACCATGTTAGCTCGATATATTGCTCTGCCAAAATGATTATCTAAAAGCATGTCAGAGGGGCTTATTAATATGTATGTCTTTTGGAAAAAAGGGAGACATTCAATCACTCTTTCTGTGAGGCAGAAACAAACATTATTAATGTGCCTACAGATTATTGACAGCCTGATTAACAGTGTCAGAGTCGGTCATAAGAATACTCTGATTCATAATGCAAATCACAGCTGTAACAAGGTGTATCATAACAATACATTAAGGAGAGAAGACGTCACAGAGAGTAGTGATGATGAGACATTGTTTCACTTATTGCTTCAGGGTTAATCTCTTATTAATGTAGGTGGTTTTTAATTAAACTGATCTGTATCTTGGTAACTGTGAGCGTATTCTTCTCTATCTTCATGTACAAGGGCAAAACGAGTAGTAAATAAAGATGAAGCGTCAATTATTAATGCACCAACAGGCTTTTGGGAGTTCTGACCTTATAGCCTCCTGTCAGCAAGGCTAATATAAAACTCACAACACCACAGCATCAGATAATTTTTGTAAACACACCTACAGCAGAAATCCACACTCTCATTGACAATAACTTTTACTAATTAAAATAAATGCTGACCTTTAACGCAACAGTAGGCGTCACCATTTAATTAGAATGTGTTTGTTTTTAATCATTGTATATCACTAAATTAAAATGTTCTCTTTTTAAAAGTGTGTCTGATCTGAGTCTGTGAGCTCCCACTCTTTTTTCTTTGCATTTAATCATCCAGTCTGAATCAAACAACTCATCAGGGTTAGCTTGAACTAAACTAATAAATCACAGAGACTCTGTACAAACATGCACTGTAAAAACAAAAAGTCATGATAACATAACATTTTAAGTTAGTTTTACTTCAAGTCTATGAAAATGTTGTGTTAACTCAATGTTATACGTTTATGTCACCTCAACTAATTGAAAGTTCTCCAACTCTCTCCGAGAGGATTTGGAAACTCCTTCCCCTTGCCCCCCTTGCACTATTAGTTTTGTTGCACTATTAAATAACTGTTAAATTTTCTTTCTGTGTTCGAAGTCTTGCTTTTGGGTCCTTACTTTTGTGCAGAGTCGTAACATGACTTCAACACAGTCCTAGACCAATCAATAGACAGATCAAATATCTCAAGTAATAAACGCATCTGGCAATCCTCTGATACAATAAACCAGTTCTGAGTGATTTCTGTCTTGGTGATAGTTGGCGTCTGCAGCACCACACCACAAAATAATATTCATTTTTTTCACCAGTCCATCACTCATATTCACACAATGACTTCTTGATCACCAGCAAGTCAATCATTACAAACATTTCAGACATCAAGATCCGCCCCATCAACAATAGTGACCATGCTCCAGTCCCATTCAATTGGAATTCACCCAGTTTACAGAAACCCATCACTCTATGGCGCAGAAAAAGCTTTGGATAGACTAAACTCTTCCTTTCTAAGAAACAAAATACATAGATTTGGCTTTGGGGAATCATTTATCAACTGTTTCAGTACACTATACACCTCACCAACAGCCAATCATCACAACCCATCACACTGCACAGGGGGGACTTCTTTATCAAGGACGTGATAATCGTCACTTGTAATGTAGTTTTCGTTTCGTCACAATTTCGTCAATTAGATGATGAAGTAATATTATTAGCAAATCGTCAAATAGTGGAATTTCGTCTCGTCATCGTCATAGTTGACTGATCTAAAAAGACCTTTGGCAACAAATATTTTCGTCATTTATTTTGTTGACGAGATTAACACTGCTGTGATGTTACACAAGCAAATACACAACTGAAATTAATAACTCTGTATTCTGTATGCAATTATATTGACTACCAAAAGGAGGTGCAGTATACATTTCAAGTCCTACAGAAGAACCTAATAAATATCATTGGTGACCACTGCCCCTGCAAGGGTCCACGGACTGAGAAAAAGACTTGTTCATTAAGCTGTGTAGACAGTACACTGAGGTCAGGAGTTATCTGAAAGCTGCTAAAAATATATTTGGACATTGTCTCAGATCTTTTCTGAAGTGTTTGTTTTACCATAGTAAGATCACTTCATTAAATGTGTAAATTATTGATTTTATAAGTTTATTGCATCTGAAAATGCTGAGAAAAGTGACTGATAAATGGTAAATGCAGCAAAAGAAAGATATCTGTTTTTTGCAAATTCTTGGGTGGAAATGTTTTTACCAACACACCAGCACAGTATTTTAGGTAAAAACATTTGTAAATGTTTAGATGTGCTATTTGATCTGATCTGCTATTAAAGGTTGAAGAGATAAAGTTGGTTGGTTACTATGAGAAAACGAATTACCTGTCGAGGTGATACCTTTTTTTTAATTGTTATTTGAAAGAAAGTTGAAAGTTTCCATAAAAGCAAGAGAATCACTAAAAAATAAAGTATATTGATTTCAGTTTACTAAAATTCATTTTAAATTGATAAATTATTTTACTCAATATTTCAGGTGGATTCAACTTTTGATAAAGAATTTTTGATTTCAAGTCAAAAGAAATTGAAAGACCATTTTGCCTGAACTAAACAATTTCACAGAAACTGAATTGTGATCAAAAGTTTGTTAACTTAAAGATTTAAGTTCAACTGACTTGATGTCAAGTTTATTTGACTAGAAAATTGTATTTCTTTGGAATAATCACAAATTAATCTCAATTTATCTTTTTGAGTTCAGTTAACTTATAATGTTAAGGCAGCCCGGACACTAACTATTTAAAGTTATAACAACTGTTTTTTCTTTTTACAGTGTTCACCATCAAGCTTAAATAACCTTACACATATATCCCAGAAACATTCTGGAAAGTTTAAGGACAGACACTGGAATCTTCCCGAGTTGCCTGCTCACATATGCAGCTCACAGTGGGACACTTTCACCATCGGCCTATAGGGTTGGTCCCACTAGGCGACACATGAACTGAAAAGTACATCACTGACGTGGCGGACAAAGCAAAAGACTCAGAAGTCTTTGCTGCTATATCACTGCTACGTGTCACTGAATGATTCACACTCTCAATGAGCGGTTAGAAATAACACTTGCAAGTAGAGAAGAGTATGAAGCAGCTTATATGCTATATATAAAACACCTGTGGCAACATGGCTTTTTGTCATGTCTGCCTGTTGGGTGCCACGTGTTCCTTTCTCTGAGCCCGATGTCGGCGTGTCTGCCTCGTGGGTACTGGTGTCTGGTTTGCTGAGTGTCTGTTTCCCTGACGGTTGACTTACCTGAAGTCTGAATACCTGTCACCTGTGTGTAAGGGTCTTAGTGAAGCCAGATACGTGGCCTTTTATCGGCTGCTGTTTTGCCATTTTTACTGTTTTGTCCCCTTTTTATAACTTTTGCGTATGTTAGTGTCTCGCCTAGTGTGAGTGTTTGTGCAATTAGTGTTTAGCTTTGAATGAATAGTGTTTTATGGATTTGTTGTTACTTGGTTAAATTGTATTGTGTATTTTTAGATTGAACCAACTGGTTTATTTGTTTCCTTTGCTTAATACTTTTGTTGTTTCCCCTTTTCGTGAAGTGGTTGCTGCTGCTGGTTGAGGCTAGGCACTCTAGGTGGTTCCCTGCATTGTTTGTAGTGATAAGCGCACTGGGACACAATAGTTTGCACCTGTTTGCCGTGATTTCCGTTTGTTGTGAGTTCACGAGTGGTGAGTAGCTTGCACTCCGGGAACATACCCTCAAATGTTAGGCTGTCTCCCCTCTGCTGGCACCACTCACTTCCCCCTCCCATTTTGCTACTTTTAAACTACATTTTGATTTGATTGTAAGTGTTATTTTAGAATAAAATTAATTGTATTGAAATAAACATGTTATACATCTTCCTAAATTGATTGATTTGCCTCATTAAAACAATGACTAAAACCCCTCTCTTCACAGATACTACCAGTCTAAGTTTACAAATTCTTTTCGAACATCTTTGTCTTAATTCAGTTGTCAAACCTGTGTTGCTTTTGTCTGATAAAGGTGTTTGTGTTTATGTATTTCCTGGGGTGAAATTCCCCTGGTGGTGCTGGCGGATCAGTTAAATTGTTGTTTATTATACACCAACCCATAGTGCCCCTTGCCACACTTGGGATGTGTATCCTTTTATCTAGCATAGTAACCATCCATCCTACTGTTCATCTCTATTGTATCCATGGTCTCATTTTGATTGAAAAGTTTGTATTCAACTTTTCTGAATGTACACACACAGCTCTTTTCCTCCCTAAAGACACTGGAACATGCACAGTTTATGACACTATCGCATGATGCACATACGGCTTTTCAGGATATTATGCTCCTCTGCCTCGCCGTCTCAACCCCATTAAAGTCTTATCTAGGGTCATTACCATTTCTTCAGTGTCATCCTTCTTCAATTTAAAAGTGCAGATAGTATTAAGACAGAGAGCATTTTCTCTCCACAAGATGTTTCCTTACAGTAATCTGAACTACTGCTGTTGAGACTTGTCATTTTCTAAGACATTATTTATGAAGTCTTTCTTAACTGATACATTTTTGAAAATGGCTTCCCAGGGTGGTTAAATATACCTGCATCACCTCCATAGCTGTCAGAAGAGTTGAAGCTACAACTTCTAAGTGTTTATCTTCTAAAGTAGCAAAAAGCAATAAATCAAAGAAAAACTGTGTAGAGTTCTTTATCATTGCATTAATCAGTAAGGCTATACCAGGACATTTTAAACAGGAGGGTCTACTTCAGTAGAGGCTTTAAAAATTCACAAAAACAAAACAGAAAACGGCTACGTGGGACTAAAACATGAGTCTAACTATAACAATGCGGTCACACAATGTGTACACCGGTCAATGAGACTTTCCCTGGTTAAACAAAGGTGGAATAAAAAAAAAATCATCTCATCAGCTGCTAATACTCTTACTCTAAAATATAATGTACTTTTAAGTAAAATTATGGTATCCCATCTTCATTTAAATAAAAATGTGACATGCCTTTAAATGAACCCAAACCATTAAGATGCCCAGGAGTTTAGAAAATAAATCCGAAATATCGGCTAATTTACATCGGTATCTGATTATTTTTCTTGATATCGGCCCCAAAATTCCTGTATCGGTCAGGCCCTAATTGGATTTCGTATTAATCACAACAGGGATCAAAGCTGAAGTTAAGGAAAACAAATATAACCTGCATCCATCTTAAACATGAAACTTGAAAGTGTGTGTATGACAGAAAAAAAGAGAACGGGTGTCAGGAAAAAGTGAGAATGTTTTTATTACTCAGAGGAAACTTGAAGCAATTTGTCTCATTAGACAGGTCTGGGTGGAAATTTGTTGAAAGGATGTTGCCTGTGAGTGTCTCATGAGGATTACTTATATGGGGAAGTGTTGACTGTAGGCTTGTTTAGTTTTCTCCACTGTTTGGCTCCATCATTAATGATTCAGCATGAGCCTCTCTGTCACTGTGATTTTTAACTGCCTGAGAGCCAGTGTGTTCTCCTTTATGAGCTGTGACACTGTGCTCATTAAAATGAATCTCATTACTTTGCAAAAAAAAAAATCATTTTTTATTTTAAATACTGCATTTATATTATTGTCTTGTTGTTTATATCATCAATATGGGGCTGTGTCATTACTGGATTGTTTTTCTCAATTTAACAATGCACCAGTTACTTCGATTTGTTTACCTTTGTGTTCTTACTGTGAATTATGTGACTTAAGATAGGTCTTGTTACGTTAATGTACTATGAATCATTACATTGAGGTTATTACCCTCACTTAGGGAGATTCAGTTTTGGTGGTATGAGGGTGTTAAGAAACATTTATTTTCTTTTCATTTTAATATGTTTCTTAGTTACATGTTTTTTATTATTGGGTGTTTTTTGGCACTTCTTTTTCTTGCGTTAGTTTCCTCTGGGTGTTAGAAATGCTCCTCCACACACAACTTTGAATCACTTTAACTGCTGCAAGTGTACAAGTGAATCAAAGGATGCGCAAAATAAACAGCCAAAACAGAAGCAGCTACACTTTCAAAGCTACATTTTTTTCATGGTACAAAAAAAGAGGCTTCCATTAAACTTCCAAGAGGTTTACTGGCACCAGAATAAAATTGAGGAAAATGAAAATTCTGTGGAAAAAAAAAATTCTGTGATCATAACAGTAATAAGTCCATCCCAAGTCATTCATTCATTTCCCATCGTCTTTGGAACATCACCTTATCATCTCAATGCAGCTGTGAAAATGATTCTGAGGCACTATTAATCTACTAATGTGTTCTTGCTCTCAGATTAATCTATAGAGCCATGAAATGTTTTGTTGTCTATTGTTTGTCCATTCTATTAATGATTAAAATGACATATACCACAGATTTGTCTGAATGAAGGCAACAGATGCAATGGTTGCCTTCTGTGAGAGAAAATGTATTTAATAAAAGAGCTTGAATTAATGCCCTTATAGCTTAATAAAAACATATTTTAGCATTAAAGACTGATATGAATAGGGGTGGGAACAAATATTGATCATCAATGTTAACTGATGTCAAATATGCATTGGGTGAAGTCTCACTTTGATCGACAAATAAAGTGAATCTTGAATCTTGAATCTTGAAGATCAATATCTTATTAGAAAAAATGTTTTGTCTCAACAGATTTTCCTGCCATTTTTGACTCACCTCGTCCCTACTTCATGACTCCTCCTTAAGGTGGCGCTTAAGACATGAATGAGGGGCACATGGATGGTTAATCAACCAAAGAACTATTCTGCAGTGGGGGTAAAGGAATAAGAACAAGAAGGAAAATGACAAGATAATATCCAACAGAAGTGCAAAGAAGTTACAGGATGACGTATGATAAGAGGTGAAACCGACACCAAACTGCAGTAAACAAATTAATTTATCCTGCAGTTATACCTATATTGGTGTGTCATTATATGGTTCTCTTGCAATATATCAATTATGGCAGAACTAAAGTATTGTAGCTTTAAATTGTAACTTAAAGTCATGCGGCTCATGTCTTGTGAATGTTGCTTATTTTTCATTTCATCTCTGTTCATTTCAGGCCTTACACACAGCCAGACTCAGACAGTTTGACAAAATGTGTCAATACTAGGGTTGTTGTTTTTTTACTCTTCCTGTTATAAGACAGACTAGCAATCCATTAGCCGGGCAGCAGCACTATCGGCAGCAGCCTCAACCTCCGCTTCTGCTAGCCGTATTTCCTCAGTAGTGTACACATAAAAGCCATTCTTATCTCAGACACACTTAGAGCATGAGGCGCTCTTCGTAGGTATGGACCAAAAATGTGGTTTTCAACTCGGATAGAGCAGCAGACTGATCCCTATGTGACCCCAGGCATAGAGAGGAAAACACAATTCACTCACTATACTTCTACCATCCATTACATCAAAACATCAATGGATGGTGGAAGTAAAACTAGGTTACTATAGTCTACATACGGCTGGCTCTTATAGCCTGTCTTTGAATTTCCTGTGCTTTAAAGTATATCACAGAGATTGAATGAACATATCTTGATATGCTATCATGTTTGGCTGTAAAAATAACTCAATCCTTCCCAAAGGGATCTTCAAAATGATTTCCTGGCCTGACGATGCTAAATAATATGAAACAATAAGTCATTCCCATCGGGTGTTAGAGCTTCAAGATAACTTAAAAGATGTTTCAATTTATTAAGCCATAAAGACTCTGAATTACTATCACATGTCACACAGACTCAGCAGAAATGTTCCACATACATATTTAATATGCAATGGAGTCAAGAAATGTCCATTGATTAAACATATCAAACAGCTGTGTTGCTGCTATTGACTCCAATCAAACAGGAATAAATACTTCTGAGATCAGTCCCCGAATCATTGAGCCATACATTTATTTTGTTACTGCTCATCTTTTATCAATCCAAACACAAAGCTAGACTGAGTAAACCTAAGATTGTTGATGTCCTACCTTTAGTGCCTATCCTTATGTAGCACACATTAACACTGTCTCTAGCCTGTGATGCTACAAAAAAAGGAAAGGGGTTATTTCTTCTCTATCCCTGGACATCCAAGGTATGCAATATCATATGCAAACAAAAAGACTGCACTTCTTTTTAAAAGACTGATCTTTTCATACACACAGACCTCTTCACCAATAAGAGATGCACACAGGACGATCTGGATGGTCAAATCCTGCATGGACTAAATCCATTTGTTACAGGCCTATCATGCTATAGACGAGGCTTTGAAGGAATCCTGCTGTTGTTTTGTTGTGTAAACGAAGCATGCAATATCAATGCTACATTTATTCTGTGGGTAACCTGCTTCACAGTGAGCACTTTGAAACATATGAGAGGAAGCCAACCGACACACTCTTAAGCCCGCTTTACCTGAACAGCTTCAGACCGTTGGATGTCATCAAACATTAGGATCTATCCAGTGTAGTAAAAGAGCAACTATGGTCCAATTTAAAAGTATATGGCAGTGTGAAAGGTGTTTAAGTATCTCAAATGTTTCTCTAAGAAAGAAGAATTGAAAAGACTTTAGTATTGACTATGACTTTAGGACATTACTCTATAGAGGTCTGGGTTATCAATGTTTTGATGAAGAGGATCCTTTTGTAAACAACTAATATGAGTTATCAATCCATACATTAGGAAAAGGTTCCAAGTGATCCACAATGTCATGTTTGTTTTACTTGTTTGATTTTTTTTACACTACAACGTAATAGGACTTAAATAAGAAATTATTTAATTTTATTGTTCTCACATAAAATTATCTAACGACATTTTGTTGTTTCATTTAGTTCATTTTGCTCACTAATGTGTAAACCATTTTGATAGGTATAGTTGGTATATCTACAATCAACTATATCAGTTTATTATCATAGTATGAAAATATGTTGTGCTTTTACTCCACTCACATTGCCACCTCGAATTGTACTGCATAAAGTCAATACCTTTAGACCTATTGTTTATGTAGACTTTATGGCTCTAAGGCTATGCGTATATTATTTACACATCAGTCCATAGATAACCGATTGTTTAAAACAATAGTGGGAGAGTGAACCCAGAGGAGGCTTGGTTGTCCTTTCACTCTCAGAGGAAAAAATGAAACACTTCTAGTAAAGGCTTAATATGCGATTTTTCACACTAAAATGTAATAGAAATCAAGTCAATCAATCAGTGTTATCTCAAGACACTTTACAAAAAGCAGGTAAAAGACCATACTCTTTGTCTTTTAACATTACAAAAGAGCAGGTAAAAAGACCATACTCATTGTTATGTTACATAAAGCAGGTAAAAGACCTTACTTATTGCTATATTACAAAGACCCGGCCTATCCATCATGAGCGCTTTAGCAAAGCAGCAAAAGTTACAGTGGTAAGAAAAAACTGCCTTATTAAAAAGCAGAAATCTTCGGCCAGATCCCCAGCTCATGACGAAACAGCCTTCACAGGCCGTCAACCAACAATCTTGAGGAGCCTAAGAGAGCTCAAGAGCTCCCAGGAAAGTGACTGAGATTTACAGATAGATACATGCAGTAATATGATGTACTGTATATGCACAGTGAGAGAGAGAGAGAGAGAGGGGGGGGGGGGGGATCAAGGTGCCAGTTCCCCCGGTAGTCTAAGCCTATAGCAGCATAACTAAGAGCTGGTCTACACCAGTGCCAGCCCTAACTTTAAGATTTATCAAAAAGGAAAGTTTTAAGTCTATTCTTAAAAATACAGACTGTGTCTGCCTCCTGGACCCTGGCTGGAAGATGATTCCAGAAGAGAGGAGCCTGATAACGGAAGGCTTTACCTCCCATAGTACACTTAGAGACTGTAGGTACCACTAGCAGGCCTGCATTCTGGGACCGTAATGTTCTCGAAGGCTAGTATGGCGCTAGTAGCTCCTTGAGATAAGATGGTGCCTGGCCATTTAGAGCTTTGTAAGAGCCAGTGCAAAGAAGCCAACACAGGAGTAATGTGGTCCCTTTTCCTAGTTCTAGTCAGTACACGAGCTGCAGCGTTCTGGACTAGTTGAAGAGTCTTTAGAGACTTACCACGGCACCCTGACAAAAGAGAAGTACAATAATCATACCTGGAGGTAACAAATGCATGAACTTGTTTTTGCATCATTTTGCGACAGGTTATTCCTGATCTTAGATATAATACGGAGGTGAAAATAGGCTGTTCTTGAAATTTGCCTGATGTGAGAGTTAAAGGACATATCTTGATCAAATAGAACTCATAGATTCCTAACAGTCTTGCTAGATGCCAGGCTGATGTCATTAAGGACAGTCATATCATAAGAAAAAGTCTCTCTGAGGTTTTTAGGGCCTAGCACAATAACTTCAGTCTTCAAGTAGCAAAACATTTCTGGTCATCCAGGTCCTAACGTCCGTAAGGCAAATTTCTAGCTTACATAACTGACTGGTGCCATCGGGCTTCATTGATACATAAAGCTGAGTATCATCTGCATAAAAATGAAACTGTATGGAGTGTTTCCTCATAATATTTCCCAGAGGAAGCATATATAATGTAAAGAGAATTGGTTTAAGCACTGAACCTTGTGGCACTCCATGGCTAACTTTGCTGTGCATAGAGGACTTATCATTAACATGTACAAACTGAGATCGATCTGATAAGTAGGATTCAAACCAACTTAAACCCCTCCCTGTAGTTCCAAGTAATTGTTCTAGTCTGTGTAATAGGATTTGATGGTCAATAGTGTCAAAAGCAGCACTAAGATCCAACAAGACAAGCACAGAGAGAAGTCCCCTGTCTGAAGCTAGAAGAAGATCGTTTGTAACTTTAACTAGTGCAGTCTCAGTGCTATGGTGGACTCTAAATCCTGACTGAAACTCTAAACCTTAACTTCCAAAAGGACTTGTGTTTTAACTAGCAAAGTCCTGAATTCTTGAATGGATCATGCCAGCCAATATATCTCATACAGATTCTTATTCTGGAGTTCTCTATAAAGTCCAGCAGTTGGGGCAATGTGTGGGGAAAAACCCCCAGAGTTTTTCGAGTACCTCTTCCCCTTTACTCACCTTTTGCTTTTCAATTATAATAGAGGCAGACTGAATCATATGCTGTAACAAGCATTTCCCTGTTAAAATAAAATCCAAACCTTTGATACATGTTTACTCCTTTAGGTACTTTAAGCACATAGTGCGCCTACATTGGATTGCCCTTTGAGGAGCAGCATCAATATTCTTGCTAATTAAGATTAAGGTGTGTGTTATCCCCTGTTGATTCTTTTGTCACCACAGAGTAAGGTATCTGCATTGATTTTATTTACTCATTCCTTTTTAATTGCATGGGTGGTGTCCCAGTGTAACTCAACCTTACCGCAATCCCCCAGTTCATGGGCAATGAACAGAAACTTTCTGAGTACAACCAACATATTTTAAACATTCAACAAAGCATTTAGGCTTAACACTTCATCTTTCTGTAGATGAATTAAAGCACACATCGATTCTACATGATGGTACAGTTTTTTTCTACCTTTTTGAGTTTTGTTTTGTTCTGATAATTCTTTCCATTTCAATACGTGTTTCAATGTAAACCTCAAATTATGAACTTACTTAATCGGAATATTGCGGTCCATGTTAATGTGGCTAATGCAGGTCCAACAATGTGTTCCCATCTGAACCAGGAGTCTCAATGCAACGACTGATGTTCATTGTTACCATTCACAACACAAAACTTTCCTGCAAATGAAACTTAGCTGCAAAAAAATCCTCACAATAATAACTTGTCTTTCAATAACAATTTGTCAAAAAATGCATCAAAATAATAAGGACATTCTCCATCTTATCAGAATCTCCAGTAGGATAGGCCTATATTTGGGGATAAGAAGCTCTATAACTATACAATGTCTCCACATTTTCACACATAACAGGTTACTAAAATGGTTTTGAATGCTGAACAAAATCTAACAATAAAGAAAATCAGCTAAACATTGGGACTGAGACATCGACGTTGGATTTTAACTATTGAATAGATTACGCATTGGTCTATTTATAAGGATGTGAGAAACGCCCTTTTGTCAAGCAATGCTATGGTCTGAATAACACCTGTGTTCTGTGTTTCAAACTTGATGACCTAATGTAATTCTACAGAGCAAAGGAAGGCCTCCAACATAGACTATAACAAAGAGACAAAGACAGGTGTTCTTCTTCTTTCTTTTCGCTCTCTCCAAGTATTTAAAGCAGCACACTGAATAAGACACATCAGGCAGGGTGTTAAAAGTCTTCATTTTTCTAATTCAATATTGTTAAGCTTCCAAAATGAGCTCAGGTTTTAACTATTGTTTGAGAATCAAATCACAGTAAGAGTTTTAAGGTTGTCCAGGTCATCATCACTGCTTAATTGACCAAAGAGCACATAAACAATTCATTAAATAAATCTCTGCTCAGTAGGTCATGGCTGATTCCTCCAAGCTTTGCTTCATTTAAAGCCAGGAAAAACCCTGGAGTGAGCATCACACCAATATGTCTGGCTACGTTAGACAAAAGTAAAACTGAGGACGGGTGAAAGATAGAAATGTAGATGAGGGAAATAAAGTTTTTATGGATGCTGTAGGCTTTGAAACAGCTGGCAGTGGTGCGCAGGGGGAGATAACCCCACATCTTCCACAGATGTAATCTCCTCAAACAGAGCATGGGGAACATATTATACCAGGTTACAGACAACTAGGGATGGGGAAAATTGATGTGTTTAGAAGTTTATGGCTTTATCACCAGGACAGATGTATGCCCCCTGCTCGGATTGAATTGTGCTGGCATTTTTAAATGCAAGGTTTATGATTTTGCCTCTTGGGTTCTCTTCAAAACAAGAACAAGACACGTGGTTTGACGATGTCAGGAAGTAGAACAGGATAATGGGAGTTGTTGCCAAATGGTGTCTGGATTTCTGTAGCGCTCATTATAAAGCACTCAATCTGGAAATGCCAGGTTACTCAGAATGGCCAGGTTTTTGTAGGTTATTCAGAAAGTAGACAAAGTGTTGTACATAGTCAGTGTTGCAGTATTTAGTTTAAAGGGATTTAAACAGTTTTTAGTGAACAGGCTGGTAAAATTACTATGCAGACCAAAAGCTCCTTTTTATGTGTGAGTGACATTGGGACATTAGTTCCTTTCGACAGCTCTTTTATTATACTTATGAGCATGAGGTCACCATAATGCCCAGTATAGGATAGGAGGCTATTTTAAACAGTAGACTGTGATTAATTGTGGATGAAGCATGTGTGATGTCAGCAATTGGTTACTGAAAGGGGCTTGGTCTCCCGCTGATAGCGCCATGCTGGAAGCTGTCTCACTCTCAACCTAACTTTCAGTCAACCTAACGACAGGTAAAGGGCTGAGGCGGGTCTTATGCCTCCTAACAAGCAGCTATACCAAGCTGGCCGGCTGTCAGGTCAGCTATGTGCCCTATTATTAATAACTCATAAAATCAAACATGAATTATCTAAAAAATGCACCCCCCCCCCCCCTACAGTGTGTGCAGATAGCGACATGCGCTAATAATCAGACCAATTTCGCTTTTTTTAACCAGGCTGTGAACATGTTTATTTCTGCGGAAAAATAGGCTTTTTTGAGGTATGTGACTTCTGGGGCTCCGCCTTCAGGGAACACTTGAAGTTTTTTGCACTGAAAAGTAACAACTCCCAAATGTGTTAATGAGTCTTAGAAAAAAAAGTGCATTAAAAACCTACTGAGGTTTACAGGTTTAATAACTGATTAAGAGACAAAGGTCTGAGCTTAAACACCCTGTAAAAATAGAGAGTAGCATCTGTCTTCCTGACTTGTACAATTATCGACTATAACTGGTGTTAAACATCAATTTATCAAATTAAATTGTGAATTGCCTAGACAATAAGATGACAACGGGATGAAAGAGGAATGAAAAGATGACAGCTGTATAATGTTGAACAGCTGTGTAAAAAGGTTAGAGATGAAACATGATAAGAGGTGAAACTGGCAGAGGTGAATAAACACATGAATCCTGCATGTTTCCTTTCAAGGGCATTTTTTATTCTTCAGTTTATCAGATATTGTGAAGTATCATTATATGATTGTCTTAAAATATATAAATTACAGAATGGAGGAAACAATGTCAGTGAGTGCTAACGGACAGCTTCAAGCCTGATCGCACACAGGTGCAGGCAGTGCACAGAGGCAAAGCATTGCCAAGAGAATGAACATTGACAGCTTTTCTTGAGAGTTCTAATCAGACGGTTTTGCAAGTTTTACTTGCAGGTTTGGACACTAGAGGACAGAGTTTGTTCAGAAATGAGGCTAGTGTGGAGCAGAGTGTGTCTGTAGCCTCATCTGTAGAGAGTGTGGGAAAATCCATACAGGAAACGATTTGTAGTGGTGCCTGTTCCAGTTAGGGCAGGTCCCTGGATGTCTTACGATGTCTACAGCTGGAACGGCTTTTGTTTTATTTGACGTAGCTGAACCCGTCCCTGTTTGATTTTCACCTTGCAATCAACAGAGGGTGTGACTTGGTCAGCTGATCTCTCCTGTTGATGCTCAGAGAAGGACACTTAAGTGTTCAGCCCAAACAAAGCCTGACAACGACCTACTATCAATCTCTCCTCAAAGCAGGTTTGGCTTCACTCACCTCAAGGGAGGTACACACTATAAGATAATCAGGCCGATTCTGCGCCTTCTTCCCCCCTTAAGACCAAAGTCAGCAAAGGGCCGACTATCTGATGGTTTCAAAGAATATCTTGTCTAATTCTCCTGTGGTGTGAGGTGTGTTTAGAGTGATTTCAACCTCCCCGATATGCGATATAAGACGATCAGGCCCACACTGATTTATAATCATGGAATGGAACAATAGCCAATAAGGAAGCAAGCTGACTGAAGCAGGAAGCACAACAAACATTACCATGGCAACAACAGCAAATGTGAAGCATCAAGTTAGATGGATGTCATAAGCTCAGGACCAACTTGTTGATTTGTGTTTTTACAACGTGTCCTGTAAAAACAAACCACAATCAAACTGACAGGGAAAGGAGTTGGACCTAAATGTTAATCGTAATGTTTACCAGCTAACAGCTTGCCACATTTAGCTTGACCATCATGTTTGTTTACTCTTAAGTCGCGTTTGACCGTACAGGACTAAATGTTTTGATAATCGAGACTCTGGTTGTTGGTGAATGAATCGGTTAGTGTGTGTGTCATCTTGTTGTACACCACACACTATAAGTACTGAACTGTTAATATGTCATGATTTGTCGTCATGTGTGGTGTCTCTCACATTTAAAAAGTTGTTTAATATTTTAAAAATATTTTAGTGTGTGCCAGCCCTAAGCTGACTGCAACCTTTCTAGTTTTCAGATCAGAGCTTGTTCTGCTGGTCGTTTTACTGTCAGGCTCCCTCAACCTTGGTTTTTAATGAAAATCCCGCCACTGCTTGATTTTCAGATTGCAATCAACAGAGGGTGTGTCCCGCATCAGCTGACCTCTGCTGTTGATGCTGAGATGACTACAACCTTCCTAGTTTTCAGATTAGAGCTTGTTCTGCTTGCCATTTCAGATTCAGACTCTCTCAACCTTAGATTTAAGTGAAAATACCGCCCCTGTTTGATTTTCAGCTTGCAATCAACAGAGGGTGTGACCTGCATCCGCTGACCTTGCCTGTTGATGCTCAGAGAATGAAACTTAATTACTCAGACCAAACAAAGCCTGAAAATGACTCACTACAAATTCCTTCTCATGGCAAGTTTGGCTTCACTAACCTAAGCTGACTGCAACCTTCCTAGTTTTAAGATTAGAGCTTGTCCTGCTGGCCATTTCAGATTCACACTCTCTCAAACTTTGGTATTCGTAAAAATCCTTACTAGTTCATACATTTGTTACTTCTAGGTTGGATTATTGAATTTTTTAAAAGTCAGGGTTAGTCTCTGAAGACTCTTCAACTAGTCCTGAATGCTGCAGCTTGTGTACTGACTAGAACTAGGATAAGGGACCACATAACTCCTGTATTGGCTTCTCTGCACTGGCTCTCTATAAAATCTGGAATAGAATTTAAAATCCTTCTTCTGCAATGAAAGGTCTTTTACCTACTCTTTAGTAACATAACAAAGAGTTAAGTGTAATACCTGCTTTTTGTAAAGTGCCTTGAGATAACATTTGTTATGAATTGAATTAATAAATTATAAAAATGGATTGATTGATTGACTGATTGAATGATTAATATGTCTAGTTCCCTAAAAACAGACACTTTAACTTTAGAGAATGCGTGATTTAAATAAGCACTGACAATAATCTATTTTGCATTACAGGTAATAAGACCTGTTGTTTCAGAAGGCGATGCAGCTTCTCCTCTTTTCGTAGCATAAGATGTTCCAGCTGAATTTTAGTTCATCCTTCTAATGTCTCAACAGAAGAAGAAAATATAGCTCTCCTGTTAAAGTGAGCTCTTCTGTTGAGCCCTGTTCATTACCTTGATACTGTACGGGGAGCTGTCTGGTAAATGGCTTTCTAATGGCTCTTAGCTTCCACTGTGATCTCCCTGCACATTTCTCTGAATGCTTCATGGTGCATAGAACCATGTGACTCAGAACACCTAATACCCCACCAATAACATTGAACCTTTTATTCTGACATTAAACCTGTCGCTTTTCTAACCCTATTTAAAGATCTCCTACTTTACCTGTCAGGTGTGAGGCTGACCAGAACAGTTTGGCAACCTGAGGCTAGTTTATTTCTACAAAATAATCCTAACAGAGAGAGAATGTAATTGTAATAATTCCTTGTGTTGAAAATCATCTTGAAGATACATTTTAAAACGTCATGGTTTGGGATAGGAAAATAAGAAAAAAACATGAATAAACAATCAGAAGTCCCAAAAAAGAACATATTAGAGTAAGTAAAATATTTTGGCACCTTACAACTTGTAATGCAAATATACAATCGTTCTAGTGGATTTGTATTCAAACACATCATTTAGATATCAATGGTTGCCCTTTAAACCAAGAGTTTTATCAGCCCCAGTTGGGTCCCATTAATTTCATTTTTCATCTTTAGGGGCAGTGCACGTTAATCAACATTACAGCAAATGCAAACTTGTTCTTACACAAAAGGTCAATATTCATTTATTGTCCTTTTGCCTGGTGTAAATCAGCCCTTAAACCAGAATAGTACAAATCACATGTAAAATTAGGAGTAAACAAGAGAAAGCAAAATTCAGCTTCACATGATAAAAAGCTTTATGACCGAGGATTTGGGATAAACATGAGCTAACCCGAGCTCCCAACCCAGAGTAAGCGTTTTTTAAGTTTTGCAGACTTTGAAGTAAGCGCTGGGATGTGCTGCAGGCTGAATTTCTGATTGACTTGTTATCATTCATGGGTTATTGTGTAGTGCTTAATGCAAGCTAAAGCTGGCTTACAATTTATGTTTGCTCCAAAGTGAAGTGGTAATGCTTTTCCTCAGTGTCAAAATGACAGTTAAAGTACTGCATTTATTCATGAAGGTTTATTTTTAGATACATCTAGCTGGAGTACTGATGTTGTGGCAAAACAACATTCATATTTTCTTGACTGATCCATCCTAAGGATTTCCACAGCCACTCATGTTTTCTCCTATACATTTCACTCTTATATTTACAATTGTAACAAATATGCCTAAACTCTGTGAAACAGTTCTGTATGACAGCAGGGCCATGGGTTGTTTTTTCCCCTATTGGCTAACATTGTATCTTTGGATGTCTCACTGTAGTCTGGAATAAAACAGATACACTGAAAGAGATTTTCAATAGCTACATTTAAAGCCAATAAAAAAAACATTCTGCCATCGTTTCAACTTTCCTTTTACTGTAATGAAGTCGGATCATGGTGTTTTATATCCGAAAGCCGTAAGAGAGCCCATCTGAAAGGCCTTGATTTATTCCACTGCTGTTTTCTGTCTTTTCTAGACAATCAATAGACACTATCAGGTAAACAGATATTACTGGCATGTGTCTAAACTGAATTATAATGGTTTTGTGGCTCATTGATTTTAGGGTTATTGCATTTTGAATAATGTTATTGAGGAAATCTGAACATTTTTCATCTCTACCATACAAGAATTGTAATATAAAGGGTGAACCAAGTTCACTTCATTTAGGTTCTTTCTACCTTCTCAACAGACATGCACAATTTGATTATAACTTTCAGACTGATTGAGCTCACCGATTAAAACCAAAATCACGTTATCTGGGCTCTCACTTACATGGTTTCCTCTTTGCAATCAAGGATGCTGAAGGCTAATAATGCTAAACTGGTGCTTCCCTGTTGTGTGAGCATGGGATATTTCATACAAATGTGTGCTCACACACATAGACTATTACAAATGGGTAGGAAGACTCAACTCCTGATGCTCCCCTGACACTTGGCAGAAGTAGAGCTGAAGGTGAAATGCTTAAAAGCTACTAAATAGGCTGTCGTGAAACTTTTGCTCACGATGAAAAAAAATAATTTCAGTGAAGCCTTGCATTTTTTTATGTTTTACAAAAATAGTTCAAATTAAAGACTTTAACTCACTTTCACATCAAACAACATTCCCATCTGCTGTACTGTGTACTTGGTGCTAATCAAAATATTTCACTTTACAACATTTTAAACCTAGGGCGTGATTTGTGAAATTATACCTGCATTGCAAGCATTGCAGGATTGTCATTGAGCACATGTCAATAGGTTGTTGCATTAGCTCAAAGCAAGACTTTAGGGGATAATATTCTAACATGTGTTGCTGTAAATCTCTATAGGCATTAAGAAGCTAGCCATAAGAGACACTGAACTGAAGTGATATTTTGTGTGGCATACACTACCTCTTACACCTCTGTGGACATGTTCATAAGAGTCTCTCAGGATGTATTGCATGTGAAGCAGCAGTCTAGTTCCCCTTTGCATAATGAAATTGGCAAGTTATTGATGCACTATTTTTGCTTTTAAGTACACATTTAATATTCTGGTTGCAGTGAACCATTTCTGCGACTTGGTGAGCTGCATGGATTGATTTTGGCCTCGTTATGTGTTCACTGTGCATGCAAGCTCAAAGGCATCTTTGGCTTTAATGAAATATACTGAATTCTTCACGAAGGCAGTGAAAGAAATGTCTCAATTTCTAATGATTCAACACAGATGCATTAAATGCAGTCAGAGAGAAAAGAATGAAGAGAGAGACAAGAGACAGCAGAGGATGGCTGATTAAAACCAAAACAGCTCACGCTCTGTTTGAGGTTAAGTGTGCATTAATGCTGTTGACACTCCTCTTAAAGGGATACTTCACCCATTTGCATTAAGCTTTGTATCATTAGAAACCTGGTAGTATTTTTGAATGGTCGTGCATCCCGCCCTCCTTTTCCCCTGAGATGGGAAATCTTTGTATTTTTAAGTCTGAAAAGGAGCTTCCGATGACGCAAAAATCGTGATTTTGCATCATTGGAAACGGCCTTATGTGTTGAAATAAATATGTCTGTAAACCTGACCTTAGTGGGAGTGGCCTGTGGTGCTGTGCATTCTGGGATTTGGTGTCTTTCATCCACATGAGCCAAAAAGACACTTTCTGCCTTTTCTCGGCCAAGAAGGCACCAACTTCAAAATGTATTTTACATTTCTACTACATATATGACCCAATGTCAATACAGAGTCATGTTTCAACGGGTGAAGTATCCCTTTAAAGTCTTAAATTGCTAGCTTTGACTCATCACCCTCAGAGCATATAGGCAAAGTATACAGGGATGAGTATGCTATCTTGCACCCTTTCTTGTACAAACACTTGGATATCTTGCTTTTAATGTTTTTTCCACTGGAGTGTGTATTCTTAGCAAACAGGGAGAAGCCGTCAACTCATGCAAGTTGGAGAAACACGTAAAGTTAAATTTTGATTTCAGACTTTGTGTGCGTTATTGTAGCAAAAGAGTTGCAATAAAGTTTTTCCTTCCTTGGAAAACAGCAATTCAAGCTTCCTATGAGCTGTTACCGAAATAAAGCTTATAAGACCATCAACAATTAACCCTTTGTGTATGACTAGAAAGTTATCTTTCCACCACCTATGTCGTAAAGGTCTAAAATGAATTTAAACAGAAAGCAGCTGATTCCTAAATCTTCTTTTAAATAAGATATGAAATCTGATTTGAGTAGATCTGTGTGCTGCAGTGGTAAATAATAACAGTATTTGTTATTTCATATCTGTAAGAGTATTCAGGGGATAATTAACAGAGTAATGAGCAACGATGCATGAAGTAACCATGCAAGCATGTACAATCCATTCCCAGGATGCGGCTTTGCCATCAGGGAACGGTTCATTACAAAGTACAGAAAATAAAGATAACAGCTGCAATAAATACAAATGAAGATGTTTAACAAATATTACAAATGTTAGGAATTAGTACCAATATTAGAAACAAAGTGAACAGTGTAATTGTAATGCTTCAGCCTGTCACTTGCTAAATGTTGTGTCAATTATAACCTCTGGATACATTGTTCACAAGGATTTCAATAAATAAACCAATAGCTGGACAGTCAGGCATTGAATATCTATGTGTTAAAACAAGCAAGCAAGGGGTTCTATTGCTGGGTGCATGTAGTTTAAGTCATTGTGGACAGTAGAAAGGCTGGTCTCACTAACTGATCCGTTAAAAAGTAATGGTATGTTTACCAAACAACTTGCAGCAATTATTACAACAGAATAATCAGCAAAAAAAAAAACAGAAGAAATCTTTGATCTATTTTATAAAAAAAATGTGCGCTTGCATTTGATTGGACTTTGTGGAATCATGTAGCATTCAGGTAGCAGTTTCGAAAGGTTCTCGAGCAGGGGCTCTCAGTCTAGCTTCAGGACCAACCACCAACTCCTTCATGAAAACACACATTTCTGATATTTTTCAACCAATCAGATGCATTTAATGAAAAATTGTCAAGTTCTGACCTCACACGGTGCAAAGCATGTGACTGAACTGAACAAAACTATCAGGTTTAAGGGCACACTCACGTTAGGCAAACCGTACCGTGCCCAAGCACGTTTAACCCCCAAAGTCCAGTTTGTTTCAATGGTGTGAGTGCTCCATTCCATGCTCAAGCCCGGTACACTTCCTTGGCCCTGGCACGGATGGAATAGGTGTGTTTCGGCTAATGCATGGCTACACAACATGGACGTGAAGTGTAAGCAATCCCTGCCTCCATTATTGAGAAATCCCTGAATGTAATGGATGTAGCTGACTCAAATGAGCCACACAGTCAGTAAAGTTGCAATCATGTCTGTGTTGTTCTCCAATGTGTGAACACGGACTTGAGCAACCTTTAACCTTTAGTTATTCTCAAAATGACATTGACGTTTCCCTCATTTCCAATGCCGACAAGATTACAAGCACATTACAACAAGCAAAACAACAACAAACAAATAAAATCAATTCCAAAAACAACTGAGATCAATTAAAATTGGCTAAAGATCAAATTCCTAAACTCTGCAAGAGTGGAAAAAACTCCAATCTTTAGAGTATGCTGAATTTGTAGCGTCAAAAGAAAATGCATATTTATCTAGTTCAGTGAAAGACTTTAAGAACAGGCAAGTCAGAAGAACAAGTCATGTAGGTGTCCAAATTGTACTCCAAAAGGTCTGTTATGTGAGGTGGAAATTTTCATATAAGGGCCTTGAAAATATATTAAAAACAACATGTACCTTTCTTCAAGAGAAAACTAACAGACCTTCTCATACAGGTCACAATGCTGAGTGCTGAATCTATCACCAGTTATAAATTTGAGGGTAGAGTGATAGACAGTGTCATGAGGCTTTAGAGTTGAAGCTGCAACATGTCTAAAAATGACATCGCCATTTTTCGACACGATAAAAGAAAACTGTATTTCTTTCTCTAAAGAATCAGTAATAAATCAACTAAGTGTGCTTCATGATCATGTAAGGCCATGCATGTGTTGTAAGATGTTACAAGAGGTAACCCTGCTCAGGTCCAGTTAGTGACCACTGGAAACAGCTCTGTGACCCACTTTTGTGTCCCCACCCACCAGTTAAGGCCTCAAACCCTTTACATGTAAGGTCCCTCTACATGTAAAACATACATGAAAATGGCAGTGAAAAAGTATGGAAAATCTGTGTTAAAAGAAGTTACATAGAGTTAAAACACATTCATGTTATCAGACTGCTGGGTGATTTTTTTTTCTATCTTGGGCACCTTCAGTCAATGTATCAGAGCTCTGCAGTGTATAAGACACTTGAGGACACAGTTTAAGACTTAGTATAAGCCAGAAATAATGACTCCCGCTAACGTTGGTTTAGACAGGCCAGCTCATTAAAAAACTACAGTCTGTTGGTAAAGTTATGAATATTCCTTCATGCATTGTCCCTGGTCCCATCTGTATTTTGTATGAATTTGAGACTGATGAGCCTCGACTGAATGTGACACTGCAATCAACTGTAAGTGATGTATAATGCAGATGACTATTCCTGTGCTAAGGATGACAAATTATTTTTGGATATAGCTTGACTTTTCATCTAAGATGCGGCACAAAAGCAGTTAAAATGATTTCAAACCATCTTAGAAATACAGCCACAACAAAAACAACTCGAGATACGAATGACGTAACTTTGCTTTCCCCCTACCTCTGTAGGACGGAGACAAAGGTGCTGACGCATCTTTAAGCCTCCTTTGCTCTTCTTTTCAGGTCAGCCATTATCATATCGAATTTGCATCAAATCCTCACTGTCCCAGAGCAGCAGCAGCACCTTTTTTACTATTCCACACATGTTCTCTCAGCAAATCCCTGCATTAATCTCTTGCCCACTGACTCAGAGGTGTCGTCACATTCAGTCGCCTTATGTATCCAAAAAACAATATTATAGTAAACAGTGCATTGAAGGCAAGATTTATAAACCTTCACAATGATATAAAATAATTAAAGCCCCTTTGTTTCCATTTGTGTGATGGATAATAGCTGCTTTTGAAGTACTTTAATGGCTTTGATGTTGGAAAATTCAATTAGTGTGTATAGTATACATTTGTAAGATGACTAATCTTTAAGTATTTAAGTTAATTAAATTTAGTCTGTGTTTTGATAGATTGCTGGTTATGTACTCTCTTGTCTTTCCTTGAAAGGCTAGGTGACTTTTCCCATCTTAAAGTTTTTGACTAAGTCTCCGCAGTGTTCAAGCTTTGGCCCATTTTCTTCATTTTAGCTCCAACATCCCATCTCCTTGTATTCTTCGAACGACCTCTTTTCAACTTCCCCCGTGGGTTCCACTTGAAGGCCTGCCTTGTGATGCAGCTATATGATGGTTTCCTCAAAGAGTGTCTGATCCATCCCCACCCTCTTGCTTTAATCTGAATTTAAATGGCATTCATTGCGTGTTTCCATTATCTTTCATTTGACCTAGACAAGAGGGTTTTCAAACTAGGAGGGTATAAAGAAAACATACACATGACACACTTCCTTTTTTTTTTTTTTTTTTGATTCAGTATGACTTTGACTGCCCAAGGAAGTCATTATCTCTGTTACCCGTAGAGCATAAAAGTCCATAAAACTGCTTACAAATCATAGAAAATAACTTCTCCTCTTAACTTGAAATCTGGCAGTAAATCAACATTCGTCAACAGCGTCAAAGTAATCAGTAACAGTGGTCTGTTCATCCAGTGGTACTGGAAACAGGAACTGCTAACAGCTTATTTGGCATTCTCTCGATGGGAGTGAATTTAGTCAAAGATGAAAACATGCCAACAACACTCGGCCCAAATGATGCTCCACAGTGTCTGGCTTTTTTTGACATAGAGCAAAGACTTCCATCAGCTGTTCCTGTTCAGTCATCGCCTACCTTTACACAACCTTGATATCAAGATTAAGTGTTATTTGTTTTATTTTAATGCCTGTCTTAGTCACTGTTTGTATGCTCCATCTCAAGTTCATTGCAATTGTATGTTTACAGATTTTGTGTGTAATTGTAGTTAAATGGTTTATGGTTTAAGTGTATGTGTGAGCAGTAGCTTGAGTCTGTAGGGACTTGGGTTGGGAACTGGAGGGGTCACAAGTTCCGGCATGGACCAAGTCCGTAAATTGGTCTGGTAGCTGGAGAGGTGCCAGTCCACTTCCTGAGCACTGCCGATGTGCCCTTGAGCAAGGCACCGGACCCCAAAACTGCTCTGGAGCGCTCGCTGTGGGCAGCCCCATCACTCTGAGACCTTTCCATTAATGCATGTCCATAGGATCCTAATTGTGCATGTGTGTGTATTTCGGCATGTGTGTGTGTTCATGTTCATTAAACAGAGTGTAAAACCAAATTTCCCCTCGCGGGATTAATAAAGTATAATTTATTATTATGTAAAATCCGCAGCCAGGGGGCTGAGGTTGAGGCCATGTATTCAAATATAATTGACATGACTTTTTTATCAAGCAGTACGGAAGCTTTCAGTAGCAGTTCCCGCTTCCTTATGCAGCGGTCTTTGACGTAGCATCGTGTTTCTTTGGCAACAGTAAACATGTCGTGGCTGCCACGACAAGACATGTCTTGTTACTACTTTAAAAGTGAGGATTTCTCTGGCTTTGACAACTGTTAGAACTATTTGAGGTAATGTAAGTACTCAACAACAAAATACCTATCAGCTCTGGATATGCATGTATTCTTTTAAATGTTTTTGAGTATTCTCATTGCAAATTGGTACGAAATAAATAAGATTACAAGGGACAAAATGTGTAGGTAGTCCGTAAACTAACTTTTTCAGGCTCAATCCAATCCAGTGCACCTTGATGGTTGATAGTATGGCATCATTAAATCCCTAGAAAACATTTGGGTTGCTTCTCTTACATTGTTAATTAGGTTCTTATTCACTTACTTCTTTTACTCTGTGATTAGATTGGAAAAAGCTTACAGGCTTTTTTGTGTTGCGTAATTAAAAAAACAACACACAGGGAAAGAACAGAGTAAGACACAAAACAAAATCTGATGTTGTGTAATTTACCAAGGCAAAATCTAATTAGTTTTATCTGCATAACATTTGATGTGACACACAACTGGGAGATAATCCCAGTAAAGTAGTCAATGGTGACAGTGCTGACCTAAAAGCTTGCATCGAATATTTAAAATCAAATATTAGGCTACATGATAGCTAATTAAAAAAAAAAAGAAAAGTTCTAAATTTTTAGAACAGCAAATACAAAGGGGGGGAGGTGGGGGGGGGGGGTGTCTGGTGGCCGGACTTTCCTCCATGAGGCCACATGGAGCCGCCGCCCTGTAGGCCCACCACCCGCAGGGAGAGGCATGGGGGAACTGGCTCTAGGGACGGCTCTAGGGACGTGGAACGTCACCTCTCTGGCAGGGAAGGAGCTGGAGCTGCTGCGGGAAGTGGAACGCTACCAGCTAGACATAGTTTGTCTCGCCTCTACGCACAGCGTCGGTTCTGGAACCAAACTCCTGGAGAGGGGAGTTAGAAAGCTCCTCAGTGGCAAGGTGCCAGGTGGGGATGAGATTCGCCCCGAGATGCTAAAGGCTCTGGACATTGTTGGGCTGTCTTGGCTGATACGCCTTTTCAATGTCGCGTGGAAATCTGGGACAGTGCCTGTGGAGTGGCAGACCGGTGTGGTGGTTCCCATTTTCAAAAAGGGGTATCGCACTTCTCAGCCTTCCGGTGAAAGCTTACTCTAGGGTACTGGAAAGAAGGCTCCGGCCGATTGTCAAACCTCGGATACAGGAGGAACAATGTGGATTCCGTCCCGGCCGTGGGACAGTGGATCAGCTCTTTACCCTCGCAGGGCTTCTTGGGGGAGCATGGGAATTTGCTCATCCAGTCTACATGTGTTTTGTGGATTTGGAGAAAGCTTTTGACCATATCCCTCGGTCGGATGGGGCCGTTGGTACGAGCCATCCGACCCCTGTATGACCAAAGTGGGAGCTGTGTCCGCATCCTCGGCACAAAGTCAGACACGTTCCCAGTGCGTGTTGGCCTCCGCCAGGGTTGCCCCTTGTCACCGCTCTTGTTTGTAATCTTCATGGTCAGGATCTCAAGGAGCAGCCGGGGGGAGGAGGGTTTCAAAATCTCGTCTCTGCTTTTTGCAGACGTGGTTTTGTTGGCTTCCTCCAGCTGGGACCTCCAGCAGGCATTGGGGCGGTTTGGAGCCGAGTGTGAAGCAGCTGGGATGAGGGTTAGCACCTCCAAGTCCAAGGCCATGGTTCTCTGCCAGAAAAAGGTGCATTGCTCTCTCCGGGTGGGGAGTGAGTCCTTGCCCCAAGTGGAGGAGTTCAAGTATCTCGGGTGAGGGTAGGATGGAGCATGAGATTGACAGACGGATTGGCGCGGCGTCAGCAGTAATGCAGGCGTTGTGCTGGACAGTTGTGGCGAAGAGGGAGCTGAGCCTGAAGGCAAAGCTCTCGATTTACCGGTTGATCTAGGTTCCAACCCTCACCTATGGTCATGAGCTATGGGTAGTGACCGAAAGAATGAGATCACGGATACAAGCGGCCGAAATGAGCTTCCTCCGGAGGGTGGCTGGGCTCGGCCTTAGAGATAGAGTGAGGAGCTCGGACATTCGTGGGGAAGCTCGGAGTAGAACCGCTGCTCCTTCGCATCGAAAGGAGTCAGTTGAGGTGGTTTGGACATCTGTTAAGGATGCCTCCTGGACGCCTCCCTTTAGAGGTTTTCCAGGCACGACCAACTGGGAGGAGACCCAGAATGTGCTGGAGGGATTATATATCCCGTCTAGCCTGGGAATGCCTTGGAATCCCCCAGGAGGAGCTGGAAAACGTTGCTGGGGAAAGGGAAGTCTAGGCCGACCTCGGATAAGCGGAAGAAATTGGATGGATGGATGGACAACAAACTCATTTTAAAGACAAGCAGAAAGGCAAAACAAGATCAATTCAGCCTTTCCCCACAAGTCTAATAGTTGTGTTGCCCTTTCTCTTTGCTTCCATCGAGCTGCTGCTCAGCTCAGACACAGAAGTTGCATTAAAATGCAATGATAATTGAAGAATCTCCCAGGTGACTGGCACTACAGAGGAAGCACTCTGAATGTTATCCAAGCCCACATCCTGTTGTGATAATGTTTCAGACCTTGGCAGGGACAACACAACACATACGGGGGAGAAGAGGGCAGAGGAGGTGAAGAACCTAAACAACAAACCTGAGCTTCTAAACATGATTTAAAAATAATAGCTATTTATTTAATTATATTCTGATATTTAAGGTTGATCAATGTCATCTGTCTTGTGTGTCCCTCGTGTCTGATTATGTGTCTCTGGAAATCTATAGCCAATATTATCCTGTACAGTTCTGTCTGCCTTCTTTTTTTTCTCTTCCTTGTATTCAACAGAAAATAATTCCCCTTCTTGGGGACAAAGAACAAAATTCTCTTTGTAATGTGGTCAACATTAAATCTCCCAATGGAAAGCTGTTTGGAGCAGAAAGCTTTCACCATCCTTCCACCAAGAGATTTTATTGTCATGGATTTTCTTGCCTTTGAATTGCACAGTGATAGTTATAGGAGTTTCATTTCTGTATTTTATCTAATCAATGAAAAGAAAAGCAAAAGGATAGGAAAGTAAGGATGCTAAACATAACAGTATTTTTCGTACAAACAAGTGATTTTGTAGTATGCACGCATGAATGAATAGACGGGTAAATGAAAAACAATACATTTAGCAGACTGTTGAATCAAATATGTAACTGCAACTGTAGCTATGTCTATAGTGTAAGCTGAGACTTTAGCTCTACCACTGCCTTTTATACAGTTCACAAAGGAGCACTGTAGGCAAACCCTCCAGCTAATGATGTCAGATTTGAGTAGCATGACCCCTAATGATTCACTAATGCAGTCTGCACCAAGTATATCATTACTAGAGTAGCTCTCACTTGTTGTGTAAAATTGTACAGTACAGAATGTTCTTTGATTATAATCAGACGTATCAGTTGGAAACTACAGTGAACTGAGTAGTAGTGAGACTAAGGCGGATCATTTCATATATGTATTGTGGGGTGAGATTATTATTATTATTATTATTATTGGGTTAGGCCTTTTGGAATTATTTAACACATATTCATTAATCATTCGAAAAGGATTCAAGCAACAAAAAATTGGGTAAAGAACTATTGAGATCATTTCTGTTTGTCTTACTCTGCCCTCTACTTTACTCATGTGTGTCATTTAATTCATAATTTATCATTCAATCGTTATGTACTGTATGTACAAATGATGAATGGGTTTGTATTTAAAAAGCTTATTCAACAAAAATTCTTTAAAATAACCCAAACCCTTTCAAATATAAATATGATAAAATACGATTAAAAAGAACCTTGACACAACACTGAATGTTTAACACAATGTGCAGTTGGTATCTGTACACTACAAGAGACCATTTCTGCTTCTGCACAAGATCCATCACAAACTCTGCTTACACACACACACACACACACACACACACACACACACACACACTTTTTCATTAACAACACGGTCACATTTAGTCCCAAGTGTTCCCAAGGTTTTGGCTGTGAGATATGCAAATACAACATCTCTGTGTGAAAGTATTCAAATGTTATCTTGTACGCCGTTAGAGTGAAAGTCCAAAGCTCTTGGTTTTCAATTCAAAATTCTATCTGCAAAATAATGGAAAAGAGATTAGCTGTTGATGTTGATAGCAGTAATGATAGTGGATGTAATTGAAAACGGAGTATTCCTCACAGCATCACATCACTCCTCTGTGCTCTCACTGGACTGGACCCAGGGGAACGGACAAATGGGAAATATGGGAAACAACTGCTTCATGTGAGAGCAAATCAGATTGTCATCTCTGTCCATTTCACTCTGTCTACCATCCCCAGTCTCCAGCCCAGTACAGAGCTACCAGCCCTCCACCCCAGCCTCCACATGAAGCATGCACAGACAGAGTTACAGCAACTCCTACTGGCAGCTTCACATAAATGCAGTAGCATAAACAAATTTCCTTTGCAATGATAAGGTGATGGATTCATGGGAAAGATTGCAAACTAAATGATTAATGTCCTTTAATGTTTACCCTTACATTGTTTCTCTTTTTTTCTTTTTCTTGTTGTTCATGCACAATAGTTGACTCCCTCCATCTCTCAGATAAGTTCCTGCAAAGTTTGACAAGGACAAAAACAGACATGTCATGCAGTTGGTAGAGGCATTGTGCAATTTAAATCAAACACAAAAAATGTAAACAAAATTAAGAATGATTGTTATTTAAAATATGAAGTGTAAACCAGCTGTTTACATTGGTACGGAAGCCCTAAGTGGACAAACATTCATAACAACATTCGATAACGACACTGATTTTCTCATGATAATGACTTAAATTTCTCGAGATCTAGTGAAACAACTTAAATTATGTCGTTATCACAGGAAAACAAGCATTATTATCCCGAGAAAAATAAGATAAATATGTCCTCTAAGGGCATGTTTGATCTATCCATCTATTTAAACAGGTACTTTTGAACAAACAGAAAACATCTGAACATATATGGTTTATATAATTTGAATAAATGGAAACAGGATCAGTGGTATTGGTTACTTCCATCTGTTTTTTTCCGCTGTATTAATTTGCACTTAGACTGAATCATCTTTCCCCCCCCATGTAATCGGTTCTAGATTAGCATTATGCAAGAACCCCTTATTCCTGTAAATACAAATGTTGTGCATCAATCTGTGTTCTCCAGTGAAGCACTTTTCAAGATCAATTAGCATCACCTATGCAGGCTTGGTGGAGTGCTGTTCTCCTTCAATTAAAGACAGAGCTGCAGTCACAATCTCACATGAAGCCACTGATATGATCATGAACAGGAATCCTTAACCTCAGGAAGTTCAAGTAAATATCAACAAGCATAAAAGAGAAAAAGTCGCTTTATCACTAAAAACAATGTGCATAAACAAAAAGTACTCTGTAAGTGTATCTTCTATTTACATTGATGCCACTCTTTCTCATTTAATGCCAACTAAAGCGAGGAAGCAAAACAGATAGACATAGTTGCTGAGGTAATAATATTACCAGAAGGATGTTCTAATTTCCTCTAGAAGATAATCAGTTCTGTGAGAATTATTGATTCCCACAATGTTCTTTGTGCTCTTAATAGGCATCTCATTAACTTTTCTACAGTGTCCTTCACCTCCGCACCTCATTTTACTTTAAAATCCTCTGATTCCAGCACTGCCCTTGCCCCCCCCCACTCCCCCCACATCCTGCACCTCCTTGGGCATCTGGCAGGAAATTGGATTGGAGAAGCATGTGCTGTAATACAAGATGAGGCCTACACACCAGAGTCTTATGATACTTTATTTCAAATGTGTGTGGGGAAAAGAATGAAAGAAAATCCATTTATGATTCATAGACATAATGCAGTTCATGTATTAAAATGAAATTGTCACAAGCTGTCCTTCATAGGTTAATATAAAAGAGGGAGAGAGAGAGAGACAGAGACCTACCCTTGACACACACTGTCATAGTTTGCATATATGGCATCAGGCTGCTGCAGCTATCTTTACAGGGAAGGACAGGGAATCCGTTTGAGGATAAAAAGAAATAAAGAAGAGACAGACACAGAGTGATAACTGTAGCCTAACCAAGCATGTTCTTTAACACATTTGCCATTTAATACAGTCATCCACTGAAGTTAATGGGTTACTGGGGCTTTTTAGATATCCCATGCCTTAATGATAGCTGTGAGATCAGACTAGAACTTTGAATCATCAGGAAGAGAAGAACTCATGCTCAAATATAGGGCATCTGAATATTCAGCAAACAACAACAGGGTGCTGGCAGATTCAAATGTAGCCTATAACTCGGATGTCACAAAATATAAAGCAGGCCACATTCAAGGCTCTAAGTGGTTATGTGCAGACAAGGCTTTTATAGCCTCTACAACTGAGGACCCTATTATGTCCTCAAAGGAGGATATGCTTTCTGAAGTGTAGAACTGAACTAACACAAGGATACTATTTCATGTAATTATAAAGTATTTAGGATATACATTTTTACAACATTCAGGGCAAGTTCTTATGTAAGTGTCTAACTTATTAAATAAATGCAGGATTTAGCATTTCACCTGAGGAATGTACATTGTACTGCATAATGTGCAAGCATATTTGAGACATCAGATTACATTTTTAGTTTTTTTGGGTAAGGTCAACTTATTAGGACAGCTGTAGAGAGATGGGAAATGTTGGAGGGAGAGAGTGGGGGATGACATGCAGCCAAGGGCTGAGGTCAGATTCCAACCCATGGCCACTGTGAGGAGGACTAACAGGGCAAGGCAATGCACACCCCTTCTAGCCCACATGTACAAATAAATGAATAAATAAATAAATCCCAAACTATTAAATGTTTCAGATGCATTTTTTTTTATTGCCATTTGCAGTTGGTTGGACTTAAATTGAATTAAAAAACGTATGGACAATATTTCTACTGCACTTTTATCTACAGTAATAATTTCGGTAATGCAACATACTTTGGCACTATATTTTATCCTTTTAATTGTTTGTAGCTTATCATACATTCGTATAGGCTATCTGTTACAAATGTGTTTTTTTTTTCATTTCTTTCGTGATGCATCCTCGCCTTGTGTAACGGGCAATACAAATAACAATTGTGTTGGTTAGGCTCTAAAAGAACATCTCTTGCCTTGCTGTATACCTGTGAACAGTTCTCTGTGAGGCTGTCACTTTGAGCACAGTGTAGTACACCAGAAGGCCGCCAGGGGGGCAATGAGATACTATTACCACTCGGTTCCTCTCGGTTCCACTCGGTTTCCCCTCGTTTCAGAAAGTTTGCTAGAAGTGTTTGAGTGGGCGGATACCTCCCTATCCTCTTCACCCAATAAGCAGAACTTGGAAAGTGATGGAAAGTTTGTGGTGAAAGTGTCTGCTCACAACCTGGATGACAATTAGCGGAGAACTTTCGCCGGTGAGCAGCTGCGCACAGAACAGGTGACTAAACAAACCGGAAACTTGACAACAACAAAATGTTTCTGTCTATATCAATTTTTAAGTTGTTTTCATGTTTAAGGAATTAACTTTTCATAATGCTATAAGTTAAGCGATGGTTTATGTCATGTTCATGGCTTTCGTGCTCTGTACGAGGTAGATAAAAGTTGTGTCTTTCGCTCTTCTGTTAGAGTCGTCTCTTTGCTTGCTCAGGAGATTGAAGATGGAGTGGCGCCAGCAGACAAGTGTCAGCTGTGCAGACGCCTTCAACGAGGCTCAACGCTGGATTGAGGTATAGACTTCTCTTTCATCTTTTTTAAATACTTTTACAGCATCAGAAGTGTGCAGCTACTCTTCTGATTTGAATGTGCAAGCAGCCATGAAGATTTAGTCCCCCTAATTAACTCCCTGTGGAGAAATGTTTCCTGTTAGCAAGGCAGTCATTTCAGCCATGAAAGATCACTTGTCCATTGTTTGTATCATTTGGACTTTCCCTTGTTAGTAACAGCTGCTATAAGAGGACTTTAACTGAGGCACATTTACAGACTTATCTTGAGTTGAAATGCAAAGTGTACCTTGATAAGACTCAGGTGAGTGTTTGCCTCCGAACACAGCCTCCGAACACTTTGTGAGAATCTTTTGTGGTTTGCAGATAAAACGTGATTTGACTGCAGGCAGCTTCACAGGGGGAATGCACATGGAGGACAGGCAGATAGCCTATAATTAGGTGATGTTTTAAATTAAACACAACACCTTTGTGTTGGTTTCTTTAGTGACTGTCCCCTCGTGTGTCTTGCTCTGACAAGTCAGTTCCCTGCACATATGCTGTGGTTAATGTGATCAGTGCATGGTGTAGGCAGGTTGTTCTATGCACACACTGTGGAGGATGTGGTTTTTATAGAAAATGCTGTTTCTATGTTCCTCATGTCCAAACATTGTAGAAGTTGTAATCCTTAAATCATAACCAGTGAGTTCAACTTGCACACTTTGAGAGCTGCATGTTGACCAACTCTAAATGGGACCATTAATGTCGATTGTGTCTGAGTGGATCATTATGAGAATTCTGTCCAGAGCTCTCTTGGCGGTGAGCCCGTGCCAATTTTACTCGTCTATTTTCCTGCACTGACGGATGAAAGGTTGGCTGAACACTGATGAGGTCTGTTTGTGTTGGGGTGGTAAACAATGCTGGATGCTTTTAAGGTAATGCTAAATGGTGTCATAAACTCTTTCCTGTGCCAAGCAACATAGTAAATGTGTTAGCACTAATATCCACTGTTACAGATTGCAGAATAATACGCTTCTGTTGGCCTGTATGAAAGCATCCAGAAATGGTTGCTGTTTATCATCAGCTGCAGCAATCCCATGTAAATGTTTTCTCATTGCCCGTTTCACTGGAGGAGTAATAGAAATGAATTTGCCTCTTTTACATCATGTAAACAGGCTATTTAGTTTTGGGATGCAATAGGAGCTAAACAGTCCAATTCTTTCTAAAAACAATACCATCTCCTGGGATGAGTTTGACCTCTTAAATGTGGTGTGGTTTCACTTAATTTAAAACATTGCTACAGCAATATGTATTTCCTTTATTGATGAATGTGCCAGTTCAAAATCAAAATAGTGAAAAAATACTGGCTTTGATTTTTGGTTGCCGGAGGTGAGGTCTCTATAAAGATGTTTGGGTTTGACATGTTCGCATATTGTTTTTTGTTTGATATATTTGTTTATTTAATAGGGACATATGCAATGAGCATTGTTTCATATGTAAAATACAAAGTTGATGCCATGCACATACAGGTTACTGGCGGTGGCTTATTTTCAACCCCTGTCCCTGTTCCTGTTTAGGATTTTGGGATTAAAACAGAGGCGTGAGACTTAAAGAAATACAGAAATAGTGATGCTATTCAGTCATTATAATGTTATACAAATCTAAAATAGCACCTACAAATTTGAACATGTTTATCATTTATCTCTTTCTAATCAATCTCTATACTAAAATTTTCATTCACTTATTTTTTTTATTGAAAAACACATTGACACTGTTCGATCATAGTTCAAGGTCAGATGTGAAGCCCATGTGACACATAGACGTTCCTTTTGAGAGAATATCTGTCGCCATCTAAAGGGATTTTTGCAGGCACGTATGTAACTGTGTCACCTGCATACATTTGGCAGCTGACTGTTTTTCAGATGTCAGGTAAATCATTTATATATAAACTGAAAAGTAAGGGCCCTGAAATTGAACCTAGTGGAATTCCCATTCGGCAAGATTGGACAGATGACTAGGCCTATAGAATTTTATTCTTACACATTGCTCTCTGCATTCACGATAAGATCGAAACCAAGCTTTTGCTTTGTTTTTAAATTTCTTTGTGTGAGAATTTCAATGTTCACAGTATCAAAGTCCAAAAATAAGTTTACCCTTCAACAACTGCCTTCATTAGAATACTGTTTCATAGTTTTGGTAAGGCAACAGGTCGCCAACTCTGTTGAGTACGTTGGTCTAAAATAAATGTAAATAAAGATCTGGTCAGGTGCTCGAGCCTTAGGCATTTGGGTTATAATTACTGTTTTCCAGTCATGTGGGAATTAATTACTTCTGATGGATACGTTGACCACACGTGTTACTGATGTTAAAAGAGGAGAACTGTGTTGATGTTTTCGTTTTTAAACAAAAAAAGGTATCCAAGCCAAAAAATACCCTTTTTGATTTGCCAGATTGTCTTAATTGCATGATAACTTTAACAGTCTCACTTTGATCTTCCTCTTTAATATAGAATGAGGCTGGGTGTCTTTTTTTCTATCTGTTAACTAAACAGGTTGACAAGTTGCTTCCTTTTTTTAGAATAAGGAAAAACTTTATGAAGTGTAAAAACAAAGTTGAACGCTGAACATAATATTGTAGACTTTTAGAAGCCAGAAACAGCAAATGTTTGTGGCATCTGTGCTTTAAAAAAATGGTTAAAGAGAGTTTTCTATTATCGAAGTAGCTGAAAAAGGGTTGATTGAGTTATGATTGATTGCATCACCTGTAAGTTTCATTAAAAAAAATGTAAGCTACATTGTAGATATGAATGGCCTATAATATAGGCATCATTATACTTCCAGTATCTGATTCTTTCAGCTTTGATAAACTCTCATAACATATTAAGCTTGCTGGAGAAGTTATACCCATAGACACTTGGTAGAAATCCATTGAGTCTGTGGCTTCAGAGGAAGCGGTCGTTTATTGAAATGACCAATTAAAGTTTTGTTTCTGTAAAACAGACAATATCCTGACCACATGATTGTGTTTTATTGTGCTAACCTGGCAGTGCATTGTTTGTCTGATTCCACTGAGAATCATTTGCTCCATGCCCGCTGCCCAGATCTACCAAGAACGTATTGTGATGGTGGATTCCTGGGAGGACTAATTAGTGAGAAGAATAGCCTTTTGGGGCCCTCTGTTCGTTGTGGAGCCGAACCTTAATGGCCCCATTTTTATGGCCTCGTTACACAGCCTGCTTGCCTTGTGCTTGCCTCTGTCATGTTAATTCATTTAGGTGTTGTATTCTTTGATTTGACCAAAAACATATTTTCAATTGTTTAGTGGGAATGTTTGCCAACATACTGTATACTCTTTAAAGGCCCATTATTTTGCTTGATGGATATTTTGTGTTTATTTTTTACAGAGATCATTTAAACCTTGTCTTTATGAAGTTTTGGGGCAATTTTTAAGGAGTGTGAGATAAATCCTAAAAGTGACCAGCGCATTTACAGCTCAGAATACAGAATTTTGTCACTGATTAAAACCAGATTCCCCCCATACTGACAATTGGGGAAGTAACCTAGTTTTGGTCATTAATCAGCAGGACTGATGCCATGATTAAGTTTTTATGTGAGGTGTTCACAGCTCCAGCTCAGAAAAAAATCAAACGTCTGTTCTTTCCAAGTTTGACCACAACAGAGAGGAGGTGAAGAAGCAGCCGATGACAGTGAATGTCATAGCACTGAGGCTAACATTAGCTAGCATGGTGCTCTTGACAGAAAACTGAAGTACAATCTTAAGTAAAGTTTTTGCTAAAGAAAATAAAATTCAAATGGCCTACCAAAAAATTCTAACAGTGTATTCTTTTTTTAGGAAGTGACTGGAAAATCGTTTGGTAGCAACAACTTCCGTGCTGCCTTAGAGAATGGAGTCCTGCTTTGCGAGTGAGTATTGATGCTCAAACTTGAATGTTTGGTGTTTTTTGGGCTTCAATGGAAGATTATTGACTTCAAGCTTCATTTCCATTACAAGAGAGTATAGTAAGGCTTTTTCAACCAGGCTTTTTTTTTTTTTTAGCTTGATGCTTATAAAATGTGGTAAATAACAAAATCTGAGGAATCAGAATAAATAGATACCCTCACATAAGAATTTTGTATCATCATCAATGGATTGTTAAGAAGTAAAAAGCCCAGAAGTCTAGTAATGAAAGTCAACTTCAAGCTGTTTGTTTTTGGCGATCATAATTGTTCACACTCATGTTGAATTTTCTTTTTTTTATATTTCCTTTTTATTTAACAAAGGTTTGCTTAAAGCCATACTCTGTTTTCATATAGTTTTTTGTTGGGGCCCTAGTTTTATCAATGTATTATGTAGATTCTCAAATATGTGTTTCATAAAGATGGATGTATCCTTTTTGTTATAGCTTGATTAACCAGTTGAAACCAGGGATCATTAAGAGGGTAAACAGGCTTTCTACTCCCATTGCTGGCCTGGTGAGTGTTTTTAAACTGCTTAATGTGTGTGAGACAGTACATGGTTTTTTTTTTTACAGTAACATAAGAAAATAAAACGGCACCTAGTTACCAGGAAGCCTTGACACATTTTGTGGTTTCCTGCGTAAGGCAGTGAGAGACAGAGTTGCCACAGTTTGAATGATCTTCAAACTGCCTTTCAGAGCGACAATCCAACATCTGAATATGTAAAGGTTTTTTTTTTTTATTGGTTATGAATGCAAATGCTGACTTTTATTCCGACTTCAGGCCGTGTTTGGATGGCGCCATCCAAGTATAATTGCCTAAACTGCCCCAAGCAAGGGCAGGTAAAGATCAATTGCAGCTTCCCATTAGAGGGCGATAGACATTCTCCAACAGAGACTAGAGTGTATTTGATGGTGGGGTGTGAGATACAGCAGAGATTCTGCGTTTATGTGACAGCCTACAGGACCACACCGGTTGTTTTGCATGTTTTAGCCTATTAAATGTGAAATTAATTTACTTAACATTACTGTTGATGTTTATTAAAAGACTACATTGATTTTCTACCCTTCAAGTTGCAATTTGAATAAGTAGAGACTGAACATGCTGTTTGTAGAACCCTTAACTTCCTTTAATTTGCAGTAAGTATATTGTCTTTGCATGGTATTTATAATTTCAGCTTTAAAGGTGCTTGTACACGCAACATTCAAACTGGGCCCCTCCTTCTGGGCTCATTGCCTCCAGAAACAAACACTCAATGCAGGACATAGTGTGTACGTTTACTGCTTGTACCTACACTGCAAGCTAGCACAAGCTAAACACCGGTGTCTGGCACCTGTCTGTCTGCAGGTGAAAACCAACCTGATGTTCACCCTCATTTTGGAACAAGCTTTATCCACGTAGCGTTCCTTCTCACTGTGAAAATGTTTTCTCTTCTTTGCCGCTACTTACCTGTCTGCTATATTCACCAGTGTGAATCATGTCCAATCGCTGAATTGTATCCCCTCCTCATCTACGGCTTTTATTGCTTAGAGGAAACACACCAGCCTAGAAACGTCCTGAGACAACAAAAACAAAGAAAATGTGAAAATGTTCATTACATTTAATGAATTAAACAAAAAGCTTCATGTTACAGTTTGAGTCTATAAACAGATTTTAATGGAACATTTAAAATGAATTCTGCAGGTCATCATAAAAATACCCCATTCATTTAATTTCAGTGATTCCATATCCAATGTTTGGACACAATGTTTTTTTTTTCATGTTCAAAGCTGTCGAATTCCTTCATTTTTCATCATACTTATAGATGATTGATAAAAATTAGTCTCAATAGAAATAGTCTCTGGTCTTATTTTGTTCTTTGTGGTTATCTTCAGGATAATGTGAGTGTCTTTCTAAAAGCCTGTGGGAAACTGGGACTGAATGTCTCTCAGTTGTTTCATCCAGGAGACCTGCAGGACCTGTCCAGTCGTGCAACAGTCAGGTGGGCTTTACTCTCATATTTCTGGGTGCTGTTACGCTGATAGTATGTGCTTAGCAAACGTAAAGCCTTTTCAACTTTCACCTGTTTTATCATCAGTTGAAAAATATATTGAAATTCACTTTTATAAAGTGAAACATTTGGTTTCGGCTGTTCTGGGACATTTAACACTAAATGTTTTATTCATGGCAATACCTGTGCTCCAAAAGGTGTTCAGTTTTGGATGACTTTCACAGCTGCTTTGCATTTATAAAGATATTAACATTGGCTGACAAGCTGCTGATTCAAATGAGTTGACTGCTGGCTCTGTATTATTCTGATAAGCAGATGATTAGTTGCGTTTTGCAAATGAAATAGCTGAAATGTCACTTTATGATTCCCTCCCACTAACAGCTCTATCTGTTTTACACAACAAATAGCATGTTGGTTTAATAATATGCTCTGTCCCTCTGTAAATTACAGTTTAAAGTGATATTAACTTCTGTTTTCCTCATGTGTTTTAGACGAGATGAAAGCAACAGAAGACTCAAAAATGTAAGTTGAGAAGAAAGATTCCTCATTTATTTTCCTCCTTAACAGTTTTAATTTTCATTCATCATTCCGAAGGCTTTAAAAACGAAACGTAAACTTTGTCCTACCCCACTTAAACCTAGTAAGTCCCCTAAACACCGGCACAAAATGTACCTCCATGTCAGACCAGGTCCAAGGATCTGTACAGGTTCCAGCCCCAGATCCAGATATTGGAAAAACCCACCAGCAGCCAGAAGCAGGGTGATGATGGTCTTGGGTGTTATTTACTGATTGAGTTTGGGGTTCACTTAAAATCTGGCTTTAAACCCCAGAAAGTGTGTGTCCAAAATGTGGTCAACACTACGCCTTATACTGCATCTGTAAACTCATTGCCTCACATACTTTGTTTATGAGTTTTCTGTGTGTTGAACATGTGAGTACTGTGACTGTGTACACGCCTGTGTGCACTGCTGGTATTTAGCATGTTCCGAAGCTGATGAGTTTATCGAGGAAGCCTCATTTGAATCACACAATAGCTGACAACTTGGACCCAGTAATGAGGCTGCTCATCAGAGCTCTCTTTCTTTGGAACGGGTGTTGCAAATTTTTTTTTTCCCATTTTACCAATTAGGGACAATTTGCATCCAATGAAATCCACCGTTTTTTTCCCCCGCCTCTGGAACAAGATCCACAAATAATTAAAACCAAGTTGCTCAATAATTTAAAATAATTGACAATCATTTGAAAGTTGTAAAGCAGAGCTGGGTGTTGTGTTGACAAACTTTATCACAACCTCAACAAAGTACACAATACCTTCACATTAACTGACACAGTCTGTATGTGGTTTTGTAAGCATGTTTGACTGTTCATATTCTACTGATTAAGTATTCTTCATTTCACAGTGAAGGAAGTCATTTGCTTTAAAAATGTCTCCAAAGAAAGAGTGTGGTCTTATTTCATCCATTGACTCTCTTGTGTTTCGTTTTTGGAGCCCAGTACATTGAAAGCCTTTCTAGGTCAGATTGAAAAGAAATATCGACGTCTAAGATTAAGCGAAGAATTCAGTAGTTTATGAGATGTTTTCTTTTGTTATGTCAGGAAATTGTATATTTCCTTAAACTTGTAAAAAAGCATTGTTTTTTTTCAGTACACACAGCGAATGGAATTGTTTTGAGCCCCCTCCTTTTTCAGTGTCTCTGGAAGTGAATATAGAGCGTCTTCAACCAGGCGCCTACTACATACTAATTTTAGGAATCTTTCAAATTCAGCCTCCTAAATATCAAGCATTTGAGTGATATGATTATTGTTGGCAGCATCTGATGGGGGATTTTCAGGGTTGTCTTGATAATTTTCTAAGAATAAAATAATGACTTTTAATAAGATTAACCTATGACGATCTGTTGCATGCTGTGTAATTATTTCCTTGGCATCATGCAGATGTTAAGCTTTTAGAAAACAATAACAACCTCCTGTCCCTGTGCTTACACTGCCTGACTAACATAAAAGGTTTAATCTCAGGCTGAACAAATGAGGGTAAACCAGGACACATCTTGGCGTCAATGGTTTAATCAAGTTTAATAGCTAACAAAAATGCAGTCAGTGGAAGACTCCATATAATGAATCTATGTATGATCGAGTGAAAACCCAATATTAAACTTTACTTATGTTATAGAGATTCTATACAGCTGGAATAAGGCGAGAACTCTGAGACAATTCCACTATTCAGTGAATGATTTCTATTGACCTGTAAGCTTCCTGCAGACACTGATCAAACAGAATGGGAAAACTCATACAAACGCATTTGTTACCTCTCAAAGTTCTTGTCCTTTCATCGAGGTAGCATTATGCCGTTAAATATTTGGTCAATTCCATCATCTCTTAAGACCCTGCATGGATTTTTTTTTGTATCGGCTGCTCAGTGATGACTTTCTTAAATTACAAATGGAGCAGCAGCAGAGAGGAGTCTAAATTTCTCTATCAGGGGAAAACTGCGCTTCAAGGCAAATGTGAAGTAAAAATGTCAGATGGAGGCCGACATTTCACAATCTGTTACTCTCCATCTTTACTATCAGTCGTGAGTTTAAGGATCTGTTGTGTTTTCTTTGTAGAGGTCTCTGAAAATTTCATCCCTAGACCAGCTACAATTAATTGTGGTGATGCTGGGGGACAGTTTCATGACCTGTAACACATGAAAAAGAAAAAACAAACATTCCTTATTTGTGTTTAAGGATGATTTATAAAAAGGTTAGCCTGCTACTAGCATGGCTCTCATTACTTCACTCTGGTCAAGAAAGCATTGAATAGATTGCCATGATATTTTGAACAGAGATGACTGGATGTGACCATCATAAACATTTTTTTTTTGCCTGCTGATGTTTTAAGGTTTTTGTATTTTAATCGGGGTCATCATTTCAACATGATTTTGTAAATTCCTTGATTTTTTTCCTGCATTAGTTGAAAGGAATGTTGTCTTCCCTGCTATGGTTATCTCTGGTTTGGAGTTTCTGTTTTGTTGAGGATGAGCTTGTAGAGGTTCGGGTTATTCATGTTGTTCCATAACTATGCCTAAACAAAAATATGATTAAATGAAACAAAAACTACACATTCCATCTGGCATATTTTACTTTGATTTCTTTTGTCAATCCCTTCCTAGGTTCTGATAACTATCTTCTGGTTGGGTCGTAAGGCTCACTTAGACGCTCTCTACAGCGGTCCCCAGCTTAACTTGAAGGCCTTTGAAGGACTCTTGGGGTTGGCCTTGTCCAAGGTAAGCTGGGCTTCTGGTCTTTTAACACAGTTGTAGTCCTTTCTTGTTCTTACTTACAGTAACATTGCCCTCCAAATCCAGGCTCTAGATGAGGGCGGTAATGTGTTTGTGAAAGACAGCGGGTACAGAGACGGCTGGGACCAGGACAAGGAGGAGTACCCGCATAAGAGGCTAAGCTATAAGATGAATCACTGTGTGGACAGCATCGACTCTCTGGAGTCCAGAGTTCTTCGCCCAAACTGTGAAGGTACATTTCCACTCTGCATACTGTCTTCTTTAACTTAATAAGGTGTGCTTAACAAACCACCTGGAGTGTGCTTCCCTTTTCGTTGGAGTCTAAAGATTCTGCACTGCAGCTTTCAGATCACTTGGTCATCATGAGCAATCTCATCATATTGGCCAATATTGACACCTGTTGTCCTTTTCTAATTAACACAATCTTGATGCTGTGCACGTTTCGATATGTTTCTCACTTGTCCAAGCTCACCACACATTATTGTATTGATTTCATACAAAGGCATCATTTCCACTCCAAATACATTGTTTTCCTGAACTCTATCAGCTTATGTAAATCAGAAAAACTAAAAACAAAAACAAAAGCAGACATATTTTTGGCAAACATTCATTTGGTGACGACTTCAGTCAAATCTGTTATATCCAGTACTTTGTCAATCTGAATAGATTTTCTTGGATCAACATCATTCTGGAAACTGCTGATCTGCTGACTCACTCTGTCATTAGTCTGCTCTCTGGCGTGCTCGGTTTCAGAGCACGTCAGTGACAAATTGGAGTAAGTTCAACACTGTGGTGATGGAAGAGTCGTGAAATATTTGACACATTGCCCACGAGAGGCTCGTCTACTTGAACACCCAGTCGTCCACTGAAGAGCTTGCTCTGCTCTGCTCTGCTCTGCTCTGTTCTGAGAGTTTTAAAGTCCATTTTTCTCTCAAGTTTTTCTCTCCTTGTTCGCTTAACTTGTTTCTTTTCTGTTGATCATTAATCACTTTTTTTTTTTTTTTGACATCTCAAGGTTGTGGAAGTGACGCAGAGGCCGAGCAGGTGTTCAAGATGGAGACCACACAGCCCTCGACCCAGCAAAACAAAGGTCATGTCCCTCCAGTGCTGCTACAGAGAAAACAAGGACAGGAAGAAAATGGAGTACTCTCCAGGTACTGCTAATGTATCTCCTTTGAACACAGCGTTCACTTGCTGCTACTAACTCACTCGTCCATAGCTGCTGAAGGACTGAGCGAATTTTGTTTGGTATGTTTATTTAACCCTTTGTTTCCTCACTCAAATTAAAAATGTTCTTCTTCTTTTTTGCACATACTTAATGCAAATGATCCCTCTCTATGCTGCTATTTGTTCACTTCTATCTTTAGTTTCTGGATATTAGAAGCACAATAGGTTTACTTAGTCAAACTAGACTGAGCAGCTGAGTGATATCTTTATAAAGTAATGATCATGATCAACAGTATCAAAGGTCTTTTTAATTGGGACCGTGGCTGCTAGGTTGTTTTTATGAATATACTTACATACTTCAATGAGTAGTGTTGAGTAAATAGTTTTTTTTTTTTTATTGCCTGCAGCTGGACCTAAACTATTACTCATTCTGTCTGGGACATTGAAGACCCATTGGCCTCCTCTGAAAAAGTGTGTTTGTTGTGCCACTCTTTATCCAGTTGTCCTTTATTTACCATGGTAACATAACTCTGAAGACTGTGTCAGGGTCTGTTTGGCAGCAGTACTTCAACCGCCCCAACAAGCGTTCACTCCTGGTCGGTGCTTGACAAATTGCACTGTCTTTTTATTTTCATTAGTAGATGTATGTGCAGTATTTGATGAATAAGTCTGAGGTGTCTGCAAGCTTTGATCTCATTCTACTAATTCAACATGGAGCTGCCGTGTGAAGAACTTTGGATGTCAGTGCTCTGATAATGCTCATCCATACTACCCCACTACTCATCTGCTTGGAAAATGAGAAGTGCCAAGTAACCATAACCTTATTTTCATAACTCAGCAATTCCTCTTAAAACGTTTGCCTTTCAACGTTTTGAAGCAACTTTTGTGCGATCAAAAACAGTTTCTGAGACACTTTGTATAACCCTCCCAAAGGGATGTAAACAGGTGTGGGTGTACCACTCTCTGCCACAGCACTGAAGATGCCCCTATCTCTCCTCCACCTCCCCTTACTGTGACTCCTGTTTGTGCCGTTGATGAAGATCTTTTCCTGTATGTCTCGTGCGAGGAAGACTCAGAGGATGATTACACCGACGCGGATCCGGTCCTAGATGACCTGTATTTACGACGAGTACAACAGACACTTCATCAGACTTCTACCAACCCGGACTTTGACCGCTTCTTACCACGATATTGGACACCTGAAGAGGAGACTCACGTGCGCACGATCTACCTCGGCTCCCAGAAAAGACCCTGGTATCATAAAATGCAAAGATTAAGGTGTGTTTGCTGCTTTTACTTATTTATGATGCAAGGCAGAGAAACATTTAAAACTCTCATAAAACAAGTACAAGGCAAAACTAATCCTGCAGGTTTCTAATTTTGAAAATTCTTAACGAGCGAACAATGTTGATGCATTATTTAACAGCAAGTCATGGTTTAGTCTAAATTATGCCTCCTATAGTTTAAATCTAATAAACCTTTTGTTTGTGATGGTACAATAACCTCTATTTGACATAATGGCAGGTGGTTTTATATCTTCTGTTGTATATTGTTTTCTTAAGAGCATTACAAAGTCAATTATAGTTTGCCAGTCAAAATGAGAAAGCTTGCGCTAACATGAGCTAACCTCGCAAAATCACAAAACCTTAAGTTCTTTGTCCTGTTACTTGGAAGGCATTTTGTTTCCAGTGTTAATTTTGTTTTACTCACTTTCTGCATTTCCTGTTGCCTCTCTCAATGACTGCAGCCATAAAGCTTTGGGTTCTTCTGAGCAAGAGTTTGACTGTGACATCATTTCCTGGCTTGTGACGTCTGACAGAGAATGAAACATCTCAGCCGCATCTGGACAGCCTCAGAACGATGTCTTAGAAACATTCCTGTCCTGTCCTGAAGATCCAGACCTGGAGCAGATTAATGCACACACCACACACCACACACCACACACCACACATCACACACACACACTTCATGTTGTGCAGACTGTTGACGGGAGCTTGTACAGATTTCCTCTTTTTTTGCAATGATAGAGTGAACCTGTCTTTGTTGCGTTTGCAAAATTTTAATCCATCAGCAAACAAAATAATTTGATTAAGATGTGCAAATATTGCTCTCTATATCCAATATATGTTTTATGACACTACTTAAACTATATATATTTTTTAACTCTTACTCACTAATTATCTGGCAGTTACTGGCATGATGATGTGAGGACTTTTACAGCACCATGCTGAGTGACTCACTTCATGAGTTGTGTCGTACTTTAATAACCATAACAGGATCATGGTATTTATATCACCAGTTTCCCATGTTCTCTTCTTTGTGAAAATGGTTTTGATATGTAAAAATAAAGTGTGTCACATTGGATTCAATAAAGTGACTTAAATACTGTTCAGCATTAATGCATTGATTCTGCCAAGGTCTTGTGTGTACAGCAGGTATGTGATTGATTGCATATGATGTATATCTGGTCATCATCTTCATGTGGTTTATGGATTTTGGTTACTTTTATTTATAGCAACATTGTGTTCATCAGTCTTTGTTTTTTTTCTGATTGTGTAGAGCATATCAAATCCAGGTCAAACCTGAGAGATCATTTCAGGTCAACCCTGGCTGGATTTGGTAAGTCCTAAAGTTTTGGTTCGATCATCGGCGCAACATTTTCTGAGGCTGCTTTCTTGCTGCTTCATCTTCTGCTTTTGTTGAGCTCACATACAGAGGAAATTGGGCGGCAAACATAACTTGCCTTTTCATGGAGCACTTTGTGTACCTCCCACTATTCATTTCTTGGCAGAGACATGCCAGTAGAATTTATGACAAACTACAGGATTGTTTGTCAGCACAGTCCTGGTTCCTCCCATCAAGTGATGTCACAGTTTTGATTTACCATCTGCTAACGGCAGCTGTAAGTTACTTGAATGTCACATCTCTTTTGCCCAGCGCAGTGCTATTACCTGTTAAAATTCATGGCTGCTGTGTTATCCAGACAGCAACATCTGTTGCTATTTGTACTGCTGCGTTACTTCACTTGCATGCTCCTCTCTGCTCGCACTTTGCTACCGATTCTGTTGTTTGGATGCAGAATGTGCCGTGCTGCAGCTGTAAATACTGGGACATGCCGGCCTGTCATCTAGAATGTGTCAGTTTAAAATGACATGTTTGTGTGATTGCATTTCTGCCATTTATCATTTCTGCTACTGCTCTTATTCTTGTAAAACCTTTGACTTCAGTCTTTTAAATGTCATCTTCTTTTACTCTGATCTATTATTTATCATCATTTCCTTCTTTGATTCTCTCTGTACCAGGAGCAAATCACTGACTGACATCCCAATGGTGTACCCTGTGCGGAAAGTTCCTGCTGGTCACACCATTTATGATGATGTGTACCAAGATGCCGGCATGGCACAGGAGTGGAATCACGACAACAAACACAAGTGTAGCGTGGCTGCCAAGGACAGTGAAGCTCAGTGGCAGGATGTAAGTCTTAATGTTAACAAAAGACAACAGCAACAAAACTGTTTTGAGAAAGACAAGGTCTGATTTGTAGCATTTTGTGATTATGCTTCAAAGCTCCCTGTGTTGTTTAACTGTAAAGTTTTCCCTGGTGTGGTGGAATGTAAGACGCTCAAACTATGCTTTTTTCAAAGTTGGGATTGAAAGTTAATCTTGAGCTACACATTATTTGTAATATCCCATAATATTTAGCCAATTGTCTCTTTTAATACCGTTTTAATATTCAATATTGACTTTACATTGCTTTTTTTATACAAAGTACTAGTACTTTGAGTAAAAAGTAAAAGTATTAGGTTATTAACTTGTTACAGGACCTGACAAAGTGGAAGAACCGTCGCAGGAGCTCTAAGTCTGAACCCCGCAGAAAGTCCCTGGACAGGGAGCATGTCATAAAGCAGATGGCTTATGGGGACGGCAGAATCTTTGACAGAAATGGAGCACAAGAAGGACGGCTGAAGAGGTAGCTCATACTACAAATGTAACAAAAATCATTTAACAATCTGAACAAAATCTTTTGTTGTCACCAAGAATTAAAATAAAGTTTTGTATGGATAGCCGCTGAGCTGGCTTGATAACTGTTTGGTATGCCACGGTGAACTCCTGTAATATGACACATGCCCTCCCCCCCTCATCTTTCTGCTTCCTTTTATTACATCTCCTCTTCTTTCCTTACACGCTAATTTCCCAGAGACCAACAGTCACCACGCAGGCATATCTCTGCCCCCCGTCCTTACTCCACCTCTCCTCCATTGAAATCAGCAAGCTTTGATCTGAAGCCACGTACTCGTGCTCTGCTGGCCCGTAGCTACGCCACAGAGACACCTTACAGCCCCACGGCTCCACTTAGTCCCCATATCTCAACCCGCTCTCCGGTAAGTCTACAGTTTTGTTTCTGAGTAACCTCCATGATCTTTATTCACATCACTGGGCATATTTACTAAGTATACTTGTGATGAAAATACCGATATAAGTAATTACAGCAAATATTCAGGCACAGATCCTGTATAGCATCTGTAGAATAATTATTTGTTTAACGTAATAAAATAAAAGCCAGTTTCAACTTCTTTTAGGGGGCATCCGTTGGATCCATGCCCGCCTCTGATGGGATCATTTTGGGAGAGGAGACTCACTTTGCCTCCCTGGCTTCAGATGGAGCAGGAGTTACCACACCTTCTCCAGACTGTCCTTTCAGCTCCCAGACCCCCATCAGAGCCCAGGGCTGTCTGGATCCTTTCGAACCCACTGCTGAATCCGCCCAGTCAGAAAATGTCTTCACAAACCAAATCTCCACGCTGATCACAACTCTACAGTCGAGCAAGTCCACAGAGTCGCCCAGCAACAGGGTTACATCTTGCGTTGACCCAAAAGTTACAACTCTTCGCCCTGATGCAGTTCATCAGCCAGGTATTGATCATCTGGTGGACTTGACACATCAAAACCACAAGTCCCACGAAGACACCCAGAAGGAATCTTGTGAACCAGCTGTGCAGCAAGGCCGAGGCCAACAGTCTTCAGGCAGCTACAAGTACTTTTCCAGAGCTGGGTCGTGGTCTGGCTCAGCAAGCCTTCCTCGTGGTTACAGGAGATCTGAGGGCTCAACTCGTCTCTCATCTGCAATCACAGCCAGACCCTTTGGGAGCAAGCAGTCCAGGGTGTCCTCACTGTCCAGACTGAGTAATGTAAGTTTAGGGCTGAAGCACTGGTGCTCTTTGATTCTAGTAGAGTTAAACCAAATGGTCTCCTCACAGTTAGTCATGAGTGAATAAAACAACTCTTGTCTACGGAAGGGCTGACTGAAATTTCAGTAAACCTGTAAGCCTGCTTAAAAAGGGAATGCATTGTAAATTTGGTGAACATTACTCATGGGTAGTATGTAGTAAATGTATTGTTGCATTACTTGCAGATGTGGGGTAATACAGATTTGTCGTGGGCAGTGTCCGTGTGAACTTCTAAAATGAACTACTGAGCCCATTATCACCAAGTCCAATCAGATGGCTCAGATATGTTTTGTATGTGTTACAGGTTGCTTTCACTATGACATGCTTTCATGCAAGTATACATTGAAGAATTAGCTATTACTGTAAACATTTTGAGATAAACCTACAACACTGTGTGACGGAATATACATTAGCAACAATCTGTATGCAACAGTCCATACCCATAATTCATTCAAACTTTGCAGCCTAGTTTGCATCCAACTTGAAATGTGACAGATTATTTTATTTTTTTTCATAAATATCTCTCTCTGATAGAGATGGAGAGATAAATAGGGGATATGGAACTTGAAGTTCTGCAGAGTTTCACAATCGTTTGAGCTTTTAGAATAGGAGGAGGAACCACCTGCAGATCTTTATCGTACAGTCAAGATGGTACAGTATCTGGCTTCATGGACGTATAAGTGTGCATCTGGCTCTTTTAATTAATATATTTTTTTTGTGGGGGGATGTCCATAGGAGTGTGTGTTATCATTGTTATCTTGGATCAACCTTCCTCATAAATAATGAAATAGCTGCTGCACCATTGTGAAGAGTGTTAACTCAATGCAAGGTTACACATTTTCATATTCACAAAGCTGTGTGACTATAGATGTTCTGTACAAGTCTTACAGTGACGTTTCAATGCTGAAATATAAATAGTGCAATCAGATGTCACTTTACTGCCACTCTGAGCATTTGTTGTTTTGTCCTTCTCTAGGTAGACAACAACCAGGGTCTGCAGTTGAAATGTGAGACAGAGGAATATCCCGCTGAATCGTCACTTAAAAGACAGACTGCAACCATCCATCTGAAGAGTCCGTTCCAGGCTGCCATCTTACTGAAGAAAGAGAAACAGGGCCAACAGAATGGTAAAGATCAGGGGGAGGAGGTAAAGGGTGTCACTCTTTCAAGCCAGACCTCCTTCCAGGCCCACGGCTATCACCATCAGCCCTCCAGCCAAAACCTGCTACTACCGCAGCCTTATTCAAACCTGCAGGCCCACCACAACAAAAATTCCACCCTTCCTACTTATGAAGCTCTGGACCAATCACAGGTATAATGTATTTTCAGGACTCATGGGTGGACGTTATGCATATATTGAAGCACATGTTAAAGGTTAAAATTATCTTTGGACAGTTTGAATATTTTTAATCAAACTTTCCTTTCGGGATTATGAAACAGAATCGTCTTTCAGTCAGGGATGGTGCTGGTTGAGGACTAAATTAGCCACCGCTAGCTGAGAAAAATGTGCTGATGTTGTGCATGTTTTGCCTGTGTTTTCAGTAGTAGTAGTAGTAGTTTAAAGCTATTTCACCAGAAGCATATTTTTTTAGTTATTTATTATTTATTATATTTACTTTTTTTTTACATCAGAGATGATTGTTAGATTTTTTCATTATGTTTTAGTACATTTTATTGAAAGGCTTTTCTTCAAAGTATTACATTTAAACCTCTTACAAAAAAAAAACGCATAGGATGACATTTATATCAGGTTCACTGTGATGATTGGACTATTGTGTTTGTTGTGTATGTAATAACCTGGCCCCTCTATGTGTCACTATTTGTGTAGCAGGCCTCTGAAGTATTTAGTTTCTGGGACGCGTAGGACATTGGATCACAGGGTGTCAGCTTTACATGTGTGTGTGTGTGTGTGTGTTTGTGTGTGTGTTTCAGGTGGCTCACAGTGACATGAGAGTGAGCCTTACTCTTAAACCCAACAGTAGACCAGACTTTGGTTTCCAGACTCACTGGGACTCTACTGGGGTGAGGGTCAAATTAATTCAGCCAGGTAAGACTTTTAGATTTATTTAACTGTTGTTCACTGTAGTTTCTCATTAACATCACATTTAACGTTAGGTCACCATGTTTGTTTTGAGAAATATAAAGTAATATAAGGACATTTTGATTAAAGAGACTGCATTTGTATGTGCAATGTGCTCTCAGGTTTTTTTTGTAGGGAAATGTATTCAAACATCCTGCACTTAGAAACAGATCAGTGACATTTACACATATGACAGAGAAACCTTGCACAAATTTTAAACAACCAAAACGCAAACAATAATGCTAAAACACAAGAAAGCCTCTCATGTGGCTGGAGGTCGGTTAAAAAAAAAATGCTGAAGGAAAAAAGTTCCTGAATCTGCACATTGACCATGTATGTATTAAACTAAAAACTGCTCTACAAAATGTAGCCATTGATTTTGAACTCCGTCATGAATATTTAATTAGATGTTAGAAGATGTCTTACTTACTCGCTGCTATGTAGATTCGGTTTACTGGCCTCATTTTCAGCTAATGACAGCAACCTTGTCCTCAATACTCCAGCTTGTTTCTCAGCTCTTGTTAAAAAAATATTTTTTGAAGCCGCTTCCTTTTTTTTGTCTTTCTGGTTTTATGCTACACTGTCATCTTTCTACATTTTCATGACACCTGTCCCCCCTCCTCCTCAGGCAGTCCGGCGGAGCTGTGCCAGCTGTGTGTGAACGATGAGATCGTGGCTGTTAATGGCATTGCAGTGGCACACATGAACTACACCCACTGGAAGGATAAAATGACGTCTTCCCTGCAGACCGGCAGTCTGACTATGGACATACGGCGCTATGGCAACAAAGGTAAGATAATGAGGAAAAGAGAAGATTTTTTTTTTGGTAACGTTGTGAAATTATTTGCTATAATTGAACCTCTAACTTTTTACCTGCGGGCACAAATATTGGTTCACAGTGTGGCCTCAGTTCATGAGTGGTTATTTTCATTAGACTGGAGCACCAGTGAGGAGAGTCATCACAACCAGCCAGGCCAGAGCAGGATGACCCTCAATCTAACCGCTTCAGCTCCCGTTCTGATAGGTTACCCTGATCACCATGCCAACAGTGGTGCCTCTACAGACACCACAGTGAAAGTGTCAAAATCCAATTGGCAGAGCGACAATGTGAGCAAACGTTTAAGCCACTTATTATCCTCAGTTCAAAAATAGAAGCAAATAGCTCTTCTCCTGCAGCATCATGATAAGTGGTGCTCATCAGGTGAATCTTGGTGTTCTTTCACCTGCCCAGGTTATGCAGGGTAAAGGCATGAACGGAGAGCTTGCTGACAACAACAGGACAGCCAGAACTAAAGGTAATAACAGGCATGAAGTCTGTAACGGCAACAATCGAGATAAACACCTGTAACTCTTCACATGAAGTTTGTTCTGATGTACTTCCTCACCCTATCCGACCTTCCTCTTCATTTAGATAATAATAATGCTATAAAGAAAAATCAGAGACGCAGGGCTGAATTTTTCAGACAGAAAGGTAAAATTCCTGTTTAAGCTTGAACCTTTTATGTACAGCAGCTTTGGGGGCTGGGGCTTGGCTTGGTTTAGCTGCTAAATAAAAGCATTCAAAAGATTGATGTAAGTAAAGGACTTACGTAAGCATTTTAATCAAAGAAGGGGACCTGGAAAAAAATGAACTAAATATATAATCTGTTCTTGTTGAAGCATTCCACAAATGACTGTTCAATATATATCTTATTCTTAATTTAAGATTAACTGAGGCAATACAACATTGCAGGTCTTTGGTGAACACAGATCTGACAGCAATCATTGTGTTTACAACATACAGTGTGCATCAAATTCTCCTTTTACTGAAGTATTAGATGTTCTATGTGTTAATGGGATGTGGCTGGATTATGATGCTGCTGTCCTTTGCAGTTGTTAATAAATCTGATGCATGTCCTACTTCAATGGCTTCTCTCTTCAGGCTCTGCAGGATTCAGCTCATGGGTTTACTTGTGTGGTAAAAGTTTGCACTGTGTGGTGTTTTCTTATTTTGGCTGTACTTTGGGATGCATGCTGTTGTCTAAAATAATAATTTTTTTTTTTTTGTGTGGAGCATTTTCACCAAAAAGACGAAGCAGATTTGCTGTGATGCAGTTTGTGAAACCGTTTACACCCACTTTAAAATTCCAAGCTTAAGCCTTTGCTAAACCATGTCTTTTCAAGTGTGTATATGTAGTATTGTGAAGCTGGGGATACATTAGACATATTTGCTGATTTACATAGAGATCTGCTGATTCTGATATCAGGACTAAAGATTAAATCCTAAATACTCTCATCTACTCAGCTATGTGGGCCACCTTACATTTTATAGTTGTGATCAAAGACTAATTATAAAGATACATTATTCTTGTTCAGTCAAGGGTTATGACCAGATATTGCTGCAGGCCTGAAACTGAGATAACTTTGTATTGTTATTTTGCTTATTTGCCTCTGCCCAAAAATAATGTTTTTTGTTTATTTCTAAGAATTATTTTTGGGCTTCTTTCTGCCTTATTTTAAAGGACAGGATAGTGGATAGAGTAGGAAATCAGGTGGAGAGAGTAAGAAACGGTCATGCAGAAGAGTGGCTGAAAATTGGAGTCCAATCCTGGCATCCCCGCTTTGATGGCTACAGCCTCTTTAAAAATAAAAGGCCATATTTTGGCCTATAGTTAACATTGTTAAAACTTTATTTTTGTTGCAGGGTACACTGTTTACTTGCTGTAAGTCTTGTTTTCTATAACACAAGCGTGTAATGTAAACTGTATTAGCGGTACAGTTAATTTGTTGGCTAATGCCTGAGCAAACTTTGTTGTCAGATGCTGCAAAAGATCTGTCAGGGGTCAGAAATCAAAGTAAAATATGCACTGTTTGATCACTGCTTGTGTGAAAAGGTGCATACATACTGTATGTTTATATAGACACAAAATGCATGATGCATAAGTCATCCATTGTTTGAGCCAAAGCATTTCCATAATGCTTTATATTCTCGGTCTAATGTATCTCCAGCCGTTTTGTGATGAATGTGTAACCTTTAGACACAACTTCAATCTATTTTAGGAGATCGCCCGACGTATGTTTTCCAGTACTGACCTCCTCTTTTCTTCCTCAGGAGGTTCAGAATCTGCAATATCTGATGTAAGTTACCACCATCATTATTACTTAATCAAAGCGTGTTGAAACATAAGTTATCTGTGTGTGTCTTTATAGAGTTTGTGTACTGTGCTGTGATCTTGTTAGAATCTTTTTATCTATTTTTTTTTTGCATCACCAGCTCCAGGTGCCATCGCTCAGCCCCTCCTCGTCCAGCTGGTCATGGGACCATGAAGAAGATCGAAGGCGTCAGGAGAAGTGGCAGGAAGAACAGGAGCGCCTCCTACAGGTGAACAATCTTTTCACCAGCACAGAATTGCAAAAAAAGATAAGGACCTGAACATTATTTTTAATTTGAATCATCATCTAACATTTAAAGATGTGTGTGTTTTTTTTTTTTTTTTTTAAGGAGCAGTACCGGCGGGATCAGGAGAGGCTGGAGGCTGAGTGGCAGAAAGCACAACAAGATGCAGTGGGAGAGGTTTGCATGCAGATAGTTTCTGATGTCTTCATTTTTATGAATGGGTTAATGAAGCTTCTCCTGTATGGTCATTGCTTGTCTTGTATTTTATAATATGAAATAGTTTTTCCAGAGTATAAACGTTGTCTTACGGATATGCTAAGATTTCATGTTTTCCCAACATTGTGATGATGTCAGACTGGTTTAAGTCTGACTTTGTTTTTTGACAGTAATAAGATCAACAGACTACCTTTTTACTTTTACAGATAAATATAATGTTCGTTTTCTGGTCTTTCCTTTCCTCTCATGCAGTTTTGATATCCATATGACCCCAAATGAAAGTCCTGTCATATGATACATTGAAGTGCTTCCCATTGTTTCTACAAAACTTAATTTATTTCCTTTTTTGTGTATATGTAGAAGAGCACCTTTGCTGGTGGGATGACCAACGATAGTGAGAGCTTTTCCAGCACCCCGTTTCATGTGAACGGACTGACAAACAAAACCAGAGACGAGGAGCACAGCCCTGAGAAACATGACCTGAAAGAAGCAGGATCAAAGACTCAAAGTGATACACAAGGAGTGCAGAGGGACAGGATCAATGGACAAGCCTGGTAAATAAACTTTTCCTCCACTTGTTTTAAGTCAACATCAGCTCTTCTCCATCACTCCATCTGAGTGTAACAGTGTTTGTGTGTGGTGCATTTATTGCTTACATTTAAAAGCAACCTTTTTAAGCATTGATTTTATTTTTTTATTTTTTTTTTAACTTGTCTTGATCTTTTCTTCACTGCTGCTGGTGCTGAACTTGATGCGCTTCTTGCTGCTTTGTTCGTGTCATGCTGGTCATGCTGGTCATGCTGTTCATGCTGTTCATGCTGCACCTCAGGGCTGAGGACTTGTGTGGCTTTGCACAGCTGTCGCCTGCACACAGGTCAGAACACAACAAGCTCAAGTTTCCTTCTCAGTGTGACTCAGTCCTACAGTAGTTATCGTGTAAAAGTTATTTATATGCAGTATAGCTCTGGGCATAAAGGTCCAAGTTTAGTGTGTTTGTCTGCAAAGCTAAGCTACCAAAATATCGTTTGAATACTATCATTTAAAAATGATTTTAACCATGTGAAAGTGTCACCCACTTTGTAGCCAACATCGGCATGCAGCCTTGTCTGGTGCAGATCCTGAAATCCAAAGTATTCTCATTTTTGTGTGAAATAATTGGGAGCTTTTTTTGTAGGGCAAAGTCCTTGTCTACCCCTGTATTAGCTGGCACTCACAAACAGCCCGGAGGTAAGTTTGGTCAACCCCTCGCTGTAATGAAACTCTTCCCTTTTCTGGCGATGCAGTGTACTAGGCTAACCTCCCTTGCTTTGGTTGGTCCAGGTGAACAGAGGAAAAGCTTGGGACACTCTGTTTCTAAAGGTGAGAAAGAGAGACAGCAGATTTTGGAGGAGATGAAGAAGAGGAATCATCTTCTGACTGACAACAGCTGGATACGTCAGCGCAGCAGCAGCTTTTACAAGGAACCAGTCTATTTGGGTGTTCCTCTCAAGAGGTGGGTGCACCTGTACTATGTCCTCTTGGTGATGATGTTTTCTCCCTGTCTTTTTATTTTTCTTAAAAGAGTTAAAATGCAAAGCAAATGTGTTGTCTTCCCTGCAGATATGAGTCTCTGGACAACCTGGATACTTTCCGCCAGCCACCAATCTCTAGCACTACATTCAGTTACCCTCGTCCACACTCGGCTGCCTCGGGTTATGGTGCTCCCAGTAGGAACTCATCCTCCCGCTACAGCACTGGAGGTATACCATACCAGAGAAGCACAACGATTGAATCTGCTCATCAAGGAAGGTTGGTGATGATGCAACTATAAAGCCTGTTTCTCTTGTGCATGAGTGTTATTTTCTCTGTTTGATCATACATTCTGGCCTCACACTGTTGACGTGTGCTGCCTCAGGATCAGTGGCAGGAGGACTTGCAGTGTGTGTGAACGTCTCCTGGGTAGTGGGGCAGCCATGGTCATAGAGACCTTAAGTCTCTGCTTCCACCTTGCCTGTTTCCAGGTGAGAGGTCACTTCAGGTAAAGGTGCGGTCACAGTAGCTCCAAGCCCTACGAGTAACTGCTCTGTTCATCATTCCCATCTAAAGAGGGGCCTCCTATTTGGTGCACACTCTTCAGTTTTACATGTCAGACTTGGATAAGGCCGTATGTAGGTGGGTATTTTTTGAAACAGATGTTTTTGTCCTCTGTTTCAAAAAGTTCTCAAAAACATCTTCGCCCACATGAAAAGACAAAATGCAATGTTATGGCTGGCATGAGCATGCCATGTCAAAATCAATGTCCTTGATATGCTAATATTTTCTCACCATTCCTCTGCAATGACCATTTCATTTACAAAGTTGTCCATTCAAGCGCCTCTGGGGGACATTTAAATAGGGCTGAAGACTATTGTGACTGTACCTTTAAGTAAGGTCACAGAGTCTCACACCTGTAGTTAAATTAATCACAATCACATGTGCTCATAGGAATCTGCTTATAGGTTAACTTCTGCCACCTTTCCATGCCTCTATCTTTCCTACCTGTCTCTCTCCTCATGTGTATTTGGCTCCTGGCCTGGTGGACAGAAATTCTTGTTTGGTTGTTCGAGTGCTGTTTATCTTTCTGTTCACTGCATGTGATTGGTTAAGAGCAACACGCCCACCAGTTTGTCCCGCTTCACTTTTCAGATGCTCACTGTGAATATGTCACTGGCTGAGGATCCCCTGATTTAATTGACTTGGCTTCATTAGCATGTAGATGTAACAGTCGCTTCTTCAACCCTCCGCTCTGTATGTGTTGCATGCGCACAAAGCACTCATCAAATATTTATAGATTGTAAGTGTTGTTAATGCAAAAACAACGCTCATTTCAGTGCTTTGGTTTCACATATTCTGCTGAGGTGATTTAGACACAAAGGCCCACGCTGCAGGTCAGCTTTGTCTTGAACAATCCTCAAATGTTTTCTCAACTCTCCCTCCTCTCAGTGCGTGGGCTGCCAGCGACACCTCGGAGGAACCGAAACTGGAGTCCAGGTTCGAGTCCGAAACAGGAAGCCCTTCTGTGAGCCCTGCTATTTTCAACTCAAGTGTGAGTATTGTGGGACAATCAGTTAAACTTATTTTTTCAGACGGCATATCAAACGTCATAGTTTTAATTATTTATTTATGGTTTATTGGATAGGGACACATACAATATACATGAACAAACTGAACTCAGCCCATCCAATGCAGGTATCATAGTATTTTTAGCGGATGCTAATTTGCAACACCTGTCCCTGTCTCTAACCTCCTCAGATTGTCGATTGTCGTTTGACTAAAACAGACTGAATTTGGATTGGGCTGTACTAATGCCCATGATATTTAACTTTGAATAGCAAATCAAATTCTATTATTGATGATCTTTTATTCAACTTTTAGCCCCTTGTGCCCCCTCCATGTGAGCAACTCACCTCCCTCAGGATTACTGAGTAGCACCAGAATCAGGGTGAATTTCAGCCAGAAAAAACTGCAAGAACACGGAGTGATATCATCCACACAGCCAAGGCACGATTTTTATGTCCTACAATAACAAGTTGTGAACTCTATGATGTGGTATAAAATGTTGTCGTGTGGATCCACGGGTTAATAATACTCTTGACTTCTGTTCTTTTAAATATAGTTAATATAGTACTTAGTGTGTCTGTCCTTTCTTCTGCTAATGTGTTTTCAGTCAAATTTAATATATGAAATAAAGTAATGAAATGATTAGTGTTTGATAAATAATGTTATTTTTCCGTTATAATTAGTTTGATATTTTCCTAATAGCCTTTTACAGATATCAGATAATCGGCATTAATGTAACACCTGTTTGGAGGCACCTTTTTAACCTTCTGTACTGAAGCACTTTCTTCTTTGTTCTAATCTCACTAAGTGCACTCTGGGATTAATAAGTGGTCTGTCAAACACATGTATCTCTAACATTAAAAATGACCTTTAATACAATGTTAATTGAATAAAGTACACAGAGTTTTATCCAAAGGGGTTGTTTCATTTGTTTACCACATGGTGGCATCATTTGTCTCTGAATTCAAAGTCATTAAAATAAGGATATTTTGGACCTACATCTGAGTCACATTGTTCAAGATCACACAACTTTTTCAAATGTTTATGCTGTGTGTTTCAACAGAACTGAAGTACAGGTACTCTGCAGCATTTATGAATGTGATTATTTCAGATGAATGTTTTTTTATGCATTTTGCCTTTATTTTGATAGGATAGTAGATAGAGTGGGGAATGACATGTCAGACTTGAACCCAGGCCGCCCGCTTGGAGGACTATAGCCTCCGTACATGAGGTGCGCCCAAACAGTTAGGCCATCAGCAACCCCATTTATATGATTATTATTATAAGTATGAATTAACCTTAAATTAAAATTAAAATAATGCAACATTTACAGTATCTGAAATAAAGAATGTGTGCTGTGAGTACTTTCCCTCTTGTAAACTCTTGAAAATAAAATACTTGAAAACTTGTGAATATTTTCAAAGGTTTTAAGGAGTATCTAATTTCTCTTCTTTATCTGACTCTACTGTAGACCTGTTTGTTGGACCGTATGTCTGGTTAAACAAAGAGCGTTTTATCATGAAATACTCCCATCGACTATCGTTGTGTTGTGAGTCTGTTTCTTGTGAACGTTGTCCAGATCTGACCACTTTAGAGTCTAACTCTGACATCGGTTACTCATGGAAGATTTACCTGCTTTTATAAACTTCTCCATCAGTTCACTACACTTCATAATAATTTTGCTCATCACGTTTAAAGGATTTTGTTTCATTTTATTCCGATTTTAAACCACTGAAGCACTTCAGGTCTTTTTTTCCTCCTGCATTTATAGACACTACACCAGTTACCACGAAAAAAGCTTGTTAGTAGGCTGTTTTTTCTCATGAGGAAAATTATCCTTTAACACTTTGCTGAAGCGCACAAACAAAATTCCATTCACTTCCATTCTGTTTGGGTAAGAAAGAAAAACTATTTATAAAATCTTTATAAATATACATACAAGAAGTATGTAGCATGTAAATCAATGTCACACAGCATTTATAGCCTTAGCTAGTTTGGAAAGCTAATCTAGAGATGGAGCTTTTATAAAACATAAACATGCTTAACAAATATGCAATGATGAGAAATAAATGCATTAATCAAGACCGAAAGCATGAATTGTGTCATTTGTGTGTACTACTTTTTCCAGGAAGTTGGTGAAGCAAGTTTAAAGCTGCAAAAGGGAAGAGAGAGTCACTGTTCTTACACCTTGAATGGGGAAGTGCCACGGCCTGAAATGTAGATTCAGGCTCTGACATCTGTTGTAAAAGAAGAGTCTATGCCCATGTGGTTAAAAAAAAATATGAAAAACAGAAGTTGGTCAAGAGTTATGGCTGACCCTTTGTTTGGGGTTGGTTCCACTGTAATAATGTCCCTTGTGTGTGTTTACAATTGTAGTCGTGGTGTGGCACAAAGGCAGCATTGAAAGCAGTATCTCATCCGTAAGAGGAAGTTGTACTGCAATGCAAATCATATTTCTGACAGCTCTCACTGGGACTCTTCTGACAGTTCTCTTTTTTTTGCTCAATGATGCAGGAACATCTCGTGAGGATGGGAAGCTGCAAGAAGCATAACAAAAAAACACCCATATATAGGTCATTCATGCAGTGTCAACATGGTAGTTTAACTTTTAGAGGAATCTTTTCCATAGCTCTTGGAGCACTTCATGCGCTCCCTGTGGACCAATACAGTCAAACTAAGATGTTAAACAGTGGTCATCCAGCTCTCTTGGCCTGATGGATGGAGATGTTTTTTTCTTTCTTTCTCTGACCTGCTCTTTGGAAGGGAGGGTTCAGCTCCCAAAAGGCACGAGCTGGAGCATATTTCAGCTTCTGACATGCTCAATCTGTTGGGGATGTCTCCTGTGACTCCAGCCTGACCCATATTAAATACCACATGTCAAGTAAGCTGAAACAGCCTAGGGTCAAACAGAACAGTCAGGCTGCACATGTTGAGACATCACTTACATCAGATTAAGCTTGAGAGAGGTGAAACATTAAGATGATCAACTGAGCGGATGATGTTTACTGAGCAACATTCCTGTCAGTGATAGTTTAGCTCCCTCACTACTGATGTGACATGAAGTCCTTTTATACTTTTCTTTTTGCATCAAACGTTTTCTTTTTTGTCTTCAAATGACCGTTTAATCAACTCCAAATCACAGTCAAATTTGATTTCATTTTTCAGCATTTCTAGTTCCATAGTTATTCCTTTTAGCATACCAGAGATTTACCTCTTTAAGTGCTGTCAATGAGTGAGCATCTATTATTATATAAACACAGATAATCTGCAAGGCCTAATGGAGGCTTGCTCTCAGACAGAAGTGTCACTTTATATACGCTAAGAAAAGCCTGTGAGCCATAAACAAGTGGACGCTTGTTGAATAATGCTGGGTTCTATGTTAAGGCTAAAATAAAGGCTGCCAGATGGATGCTCTTTTTAAACTTTACCCAACAGTGTAAATGTGAATAAGTAACCTTGAGACACGTGACAGCTGACACCACAACTTTAAAAAAAAATGTTAATGTGGCTTAGTTTCCCCTTGAGTAAGACAAGATAGAGTGGGAAAGTGGAAAATCTTGACCCAGGAGGGTTTTTTTCCGAAAATCTTTGGAATTTTATAAATGAATTTTTTCCTTTGGGTATATTTAACCACTTCAACCACTTCCTTTTTTCCTGGGAGAAATTCATACGTCCACCAAAGTATTTAACTATGGTAATATTTGAAAGCTGCTAACTTAAGAGGAAACTCTCCCCACAAAGATTCCCGTATGGTTTTCTGCACATATTTTATTATTATGGTCCCTGAACCTCCGGCTCTATCCAGAGAGATCCAGATCTTAAAGACATCCCATTTTAATCTTGTTTTATCTTTGCAAATTGTCATCTTCTTTTTATCAAAGCTATCTAAATATATTGACCTCCTTTCAGTGGTGAACTGATGAGAGAAAGATGATCTTTTTAAGCAGAAATACTCATTGTTTTTTTTTTAACAAAATAGGAAACAGTTGGAGAATCATTGACAAAGACGTGCATGAAAACTCTAAAAGACTCTGTAAACACACACACTGTGGTAGCACATTTTTAAGACAGGAAAGCAAAAAGGAAACAGTTTCAAGTTACAAATGTGCTACCACCCCCCTCTGTGCGCCCGTCAATCATGTGCTATCAGCACAGTGAGATCCTACATGGGTTTGTCTATATCTGGACGACACAGGAAGCAGTCAGGAAGACGTGGGTGTGTCTGTGCATAGTAGATATGTGGCAAGTGTTCTCTCACTGGAACATCACTGCTCAAACACTGTCCAGAGCTCAGGCAGACAGAGACGTCAGGCCGTACAGAGAGATAGGCAGGGCAGACCTAGAATCTGTTTTTACAGCTCTGTTATGCTGTTAGCCAAAACAAAAGGACAAAGGCTAAACAAGATGAACAACTAGTTTTTCTTAAAGGGATACTTCACCCGTTGAAACATGAATCTGTATTGACATTGGGTCATATATGTAGTAGAAATGTGAAATACATTTTGAAGTTGGTGCCTTCTTGGCCGAGAAAAGGCAGAAAGTGTCTTTTTGACACGTGGATGAAAGACACCAAATCCCAGAATACACAGCACCGCAGGCCACTCCAACTAAGGTCCTCGATTTCAGAATCAGAATCAGAAATACTTTATCAATCCCAGAGGGAAATTTGATCGTTACAGTTTCTCCAAAATATACAATATAGCAGTAGAAATATAGTAATAAAAACATTTACAGACATGTTTACTTCAACACTTAAGGCCATTTCCTCAACTGATTCAGAGATTTCTTCCAGAATTGATCTTGGAAATTCCTGGCAGAAAACAGACTCTATGTCTGTGTCCATGGGCAAACAGTGAGAGCACCGAGACTACCAGTCCGCCCCAGCTCGAGCTGGCCCGGGCTCCTCGCTAGCGGCCCCGGCGGCCAGCGCTAGTGCAAGCGGCCCTGGCGGCCGCAGCAGCCAAAATGCAAGACCAGCCTGTCGGCAGCAGCCTTCTCGCCGCTATTTTTATATTTTTTCGCCATTGTCAGCTTTCTCCATAGAGCCTGTTAGCATAGCTTCCACGGACGTTAAGTTTCGATTCTGGGAGTGAGTTCCCACCCACTGATCTGTGATTGGTCTGTAGCTTCAGTGGTCGAAAATATGAGGAACTACCGTTGTAGTTTCACACCGCTAACCGCAACAGCTTCCAGTGACGCAATATGACGATATTTGCGTCACTGGAAGCTCCTTTTCAGACTTAGAAATACAGAACTTTCCAGTCTCAGGGAGAAATGAGGGCTGGATGCACGACCATTCAAAAATACTACCAGTTTACTACTGATACAATGTGTAATGCAAATGGGTGAAGTATCCCTTTAAATGTGAACTTTTGATGAGATATTACTAATTTTGTTTTTTTAATTATTTAGGACTCAAGTCCACAGGAATGCTAGCAGCTCTGTTAGGCTGTACTTACAGTGTTTCTTTATGCTAACACTTACAAGCTGACAGATGTGTGTGTTAGCATGCTTACATCAATCGAGACACGCGCGTTGTTGCCCGTAGCTTCTTCAGGTTCGCTCAATATGTGAAGTCCTGTTTATCATTTTGAATTTTTCTGCTGTTGATGGTCCTAGATGAACAGTCAGTCTTGAGAACATAAATGTGGTCACCACATTTAGGGAATCCGTTCAAGATAGTTCACAAATAACTTCTAATTGCAATCTTTTGGTGGGGTCCAGTAAATAACCAGTCTTAAGGATTCATCCATTCGTGATCATGAATGTCTACAAAGGGAATCAGTGGATCTTTGAGGTGTGATAACGACTTGTATTTCTTAACAAATTTGTAATTGTTCCAGTAGATTGTTTCAGTCAGCAGTCATCCCGACTGCAATGTTATCCATTGGGGGGATTACAGGCGAGCAAGTGAAGTCTACTATTTGTATTTGCTTTTGCCACTTACAGGCTCAGATCGTTATATAAAATGTCCGATAGCATTATAGAAACATTCAGAACATGTTTAACCGGTTAAGGAATCTCACTTAAGTCTTCCTCTGATGTCTTGTAGTGAGGAGACTTGTTTACATAATGTTTTCAGACATGTAAGGTACCAATTGGTGCCTGTCAATGACAGAAGAGAGCCCTTTAATGGACTTGAATTGATTGTCTTTAATAGACCAAAAGGATAACATAGTAGCCATTACTGCTGTGATGCGTCTGCTGGCTGAAGTAATTTACTCGAGCTGTTTCAAAAGCTTTTGAACCTACTTGTGTTTTACTTACTGAAACATACTAAAAACGATCACTCTAATTATGTATGAATTATACCAGTACCTGCAAAGGCAAAGAAAGGTGTGGGTTTTTAAACTCATTGTGTAAAGGTGATACTTTGTACAGTGTCAGCTACCAAGGCAAAAAAAAAAAAAGGTTTTGTTTAAACCACTGCACAAAGTATGAAAATAATGCAGGGTTTTGCGATTTGTGAAATGGCATTTCAGCTCCAGTTTCTTACAAAGTCAGAGGATGGTGGTTCAGTGTTTGACTCTGAATCAGCTTCCTCCACATCTTGCCCTTTCATACAGTCTAAGACGGAGGTAAGGAGGAGGGGGTTGCACATGTTGTGAAAGGAAGCCCGCTGCAGCCACAGCGGGAAAGGAGGATGCTTGTTCTCTTTCTCTCTGTTCCCTGCAGCTGATTGATGCTGGCAGCCTTTTACCTTTCAGTTTACCGGCACAGCGCAAGGCTCAGCTTTGTCAAAGGGAGCCGAACCAATCTCCGGCCTGCTGCTGGGCACTGAGAGCAGCTCAGCAGAGACTGGCATTTACACCCACCCTCTATACCCAAAGAAACTACTCAGAACAGACAGGGAGGGAGCTTTTAAGTCAGAAACTCAGAGGCTGAGTCCTTAGAGAAGGCAGATAACATTTTGGCATTTAAATCTGTGTTTCTGCTGACCATACTATCCTTTTTTTTCTCAGAGCATGACTTGCAACCTTGAAGTGTTCGCAAACAAAAGAGTTGCATGCAAAATCCAAACCAATTCCCACAACATTCTGAAGTAGATTTTATCTGCAAAACTTACTTAACTCTTGCAGCTATATGCATTCACACTTTTTTAACTGGTTGCATCCGGTTGCAGCAAAGCACCCCTTCAATAAAAAACTTTCTTTGCTTACAAGAAATGTCTAAAACTTAAAACCTAATTTCACTCATGGAGGCTTCTGTCTCTACAGACATGTAAAAACATGAAATGCCCTGGTAAAAGTACTATGGGAAAAAAAGGAGGGGGGTTTAATACTTAATCTTAATTCTTATATTTCTGTTTTTGTGCCACCGATTTGAAATACAACCTAATATGGACAGCTCGCGGACAGCTTTGAAGCCACAGCCGGTACTAAACTGGACTGTACTGCTGAGACTGAAAACAAGCTTAGTATAGTTGTGCTTTTCTTATATCTAATGTTGCATTACCGTGCTCTGGGCCACAGGAAATAGCAGAACAAAAAAGCTTGTTGTGTGCATGTTTGTGTGTATGTCTTGTCTCATTGTGAGGATTTCATTCTATTACATGAGCTATAATTACATGGAGTGAGTCTAGAAAGGCTGCCATTCACAGAGTCCTTCACTTTTTCAGGGATAAAAGTTTTGAGTATAGATTATTATTGCTTTGAGTAACAGCATCAACAACACCAAAATAACATGCAGTAACTCTAGAATGGACTGCCATGCACTTCTTGTAACTGAAGAGGAAATTAGGTCACTTAAAGCTGCAATCCTTAGTGACAGCAACCAAACTGTCAGATAGTTAAACTGAATGATGCTACAGTTAAAACCGGATAAAATGGCTTCATATTACCATGTCACAATCTCAAGACTGAAGCCAGGCTGTCACATGATGGAGTGTGTCTTTAAACAATGTTTTAGTGACTCTGCTAGCCTGGGAGAAGATTTCTGAAAGAGGAAGTCCTCTTGTGAAAGTTCTTGTAATGACCAAAAAGAAATGAGTCACCCTCGCCATTTGCGTATTCAACATGAGACACATAGGATACACTAGGGCATTGGGTGTTTTTTGTTGAACACATTTCTGAGAACTGTTAATGATTCAAGGAGTGAGTGGACCTTTAATGACTTCACTGCTTAGAAACACAAACACTTAACAGGGCTAATTATGTGTTCAGGTGTAAGCAAACATTAATAATCCTTCCTGATATGAATCTGTGATGATCTTTTACAATGTGTTTACTTTTATTAGCAGTGGATGGCTGCAGAGCAACTTTATTCAAACAGTGAAGTGTTTGCTTTAATAGCTAATAAAGAGCTCCAGACCCAGCGAGTAAGTGGAATTTTACTTGAGATGATCTGTTGCTGTGAAGGTTAAGAAGAAAATGTGAGGTTAAACGTTTCAGTCTAACTGGATTCAAAATTCCAAAGGCTGCTCAGACTCTTCTGGTCTTATATTTCAATAGAAACAGGAACACACACAATGGGCCATGTGATGTGATCAAAACTTTCAGAACACAGGAGTAAGTGGACCATGAGTCTAGATTGTTTTGTCAACTAATGTTTCCAAGTTCATGAATAAAAAGGCAGGCTGAGCTAAAGAGCTCTGATTTATTCTGCCACAAAGGAGAAAGAACATTTAAAGAGACACTTCACTATAAGTTAGGATCAAACGATTTTGTGTCAATCAAGTGTGATACCAAGTTGAAATGTTATTATATTGATTACTGATTATGCTTGAAATGGGAAAGCTCATTTTGAGACCTCTTAGTCTATTTGCCCTATTGCCCAGAGTTGCATTAGAAGAGTCATATTTGCATGCTGAAGATAAGGTTTGATCCATAGGTTGGTTCACCTGTATTAAACTGATTAACAAGTTACATATTTTTTCTTTTAATCTGTTGAACTGTTGCTTAAAATCCAGGAAAATATCCATGCTAATGTTTTATTTGGTTGCCAAGTTTCCCATTCTGACAGATATCCATTCAGTCTGATTAAGGTTGTGTCAACTACAACCATATATCCTTTAGCATGGAAGTTGTGGCTACTTTCATGCTAACAGCCTTTGTCTCACACTTACACAACAGCAATATGAATTGGATTTTGCAGGTGGTTACCTCGCCTAGCGGTCTATCCGCTACCCCAAACATTTCATTTTGGACCGCACCCGACACCTTCTCGACATTAAGAACTGAGAGGTTCATGACCATTAGGTCCTCTTGAGACTATAAAAACTGGTATCTTAATACAACATGTAGTGGTTAAATATATGTCTTTAATGATTTGCAGACGTTATGTGGACTGATTGTGTTAGCTTCAGTTAGTGACAGGCTAGTTGTTTTAAGTCTCCCTGCTGAGCTAGGCTAAGTGGCTCTAGCTTTAGCCTATTTGAAATCCGCTGCATTCTTGTCATGTATCCTAACTACAAGAAGAAACAATTCATGCATTTCATAAGCTGATAAATGATTCCTAAGTTGTATACTTTTATTTATTTTTATTATTTGTGGCCGAGAAAAAATATCCACATATACCAAAAATGAAGAAACTATTTAACAAAGACAGCTTTGGATTGTTTTATGTTGATTCAAGTTTTATGTCCACCTTTTTTCATGGATTTTATGAGGCCTTAAGAGTCTTCTACAGACAAAATGTTGAATCTGTTTAAAAAGGGGAAAGGGATTTCGACTACCAAAAACTATAAATTTTTCTATATTTTAGCCTGTTTTAGCTGTAAATAGCACACTTGAGCTAACATGGAAATGAGGAGACATTTTTTTTTTCCATTTAGCTCGGAGGAGTCACGTTTTACTTTTTGTTCTCACACCTAATCTAAACAAGGAGAAACACAGTTTGAATTCATTAATCAAGTGTTGCTCTCCTTCATAAACACTATGAATCTGCCTATGTATAAGAATAGCTGGGAAAGGTGTATAAGAAATGATCTGCATTAAAGACGTGCAGGTCATAGTGAGCTGTAGGCGGAGACTGTTCGAGAAAGTGTGAAAGATTTAGCACATTCAGGCAGATCTGAAATAAAGCCAGCAAGTCTGTGTTATCTCCAATTCTGCAAATTGGCTAATTTGCCTTTCTTTATCTGTCCCCCTCCTGCGCTCTGCGTGTTCATTTATGAGTGTGTGTGTGTGTGTGTGTGTGTGTGCCCACATCTTCAGCATTTGGCAGACACTGTTTTCTAACAGAAAAAAATAGCATCCATGGAATGAAATGTGTTTTGGAGGTGTTTCATCACCAAGGACACGGTCCACACTCACACAACAAGGCCTGTATTGGATAGCGCTGTTTGGCAGGGAAACTCATCATCCCTTCAGAGGAACCAAGAAAGGGCATTTTTAATTTAACCTAGTGTTTTGTGAGTCTTTTCACACATTTATACAATGGTTCGATGAGGTGTAAGTCCCATGGAGAATATGTTAAGTGTTTAAGGGCACCCTTGCCTATCACAGGCTTTTAAAGGTTTCAACCACTCTGTTTTCACTAAAATTATACATGCACAGTCAGAATCGTAATGAGGACAAACGTGTCTAATTTTGCTGAGGACAGCGCCACATTCCACGTCCTGTTTCTGGAGGAAAAAGATGCGGTCGATGCTTCCTATTTCCTGTCCAGATGGCAGCATCAGCTGACAGCAGATACCAGATCTCTGTCTATCTTTGAAGCTCTTATGGAGCTCCTTGGTGGCAGAAGCGTGTGTGGGAAGTCAGAGTTTGGCTTGTGTTTGTGTATGATGTCTTCATGTGATTTTGGATGAGAATCCCCTGCAATATATTCTACAGTAAAAGCGTCAGTGCCCCTGGAAATCTGACGAATAAATGATTCATTCTGCAGATTTTTTTTTGTCCTCTTTTACACGATCTTATTCAAGTGCACTCTAACACAGCCCACACAAAGGCTTTTATATTAGTCTTGATCCAGGGATAGCATGGATTTGTGCCCTGGGATCCCACAAGGGAACAGAGATTTGATTACTGTACTTGTCAGCCAAAGAGAAACCCCCACCTCCTCCTCCTCTTTGCCATCTTCCCATCCTGCCCAGGGGAGATAACAGAGCTCCTCTGTGCTCTGCCAGATCCCCAACCAAACTCTGCTGCTGACTAACAGCAATTTTAATTTGAGCTCGGACTGGACAATAAATCTCCTACAATAGTAAAGAAAGTAAAATGGTGGTAAAAATCTTAAATTATTCAGAGTATATAACTCGGAGGAATGTGATGAATCCCTGTGAGGAGAAAATAGAATGTCCGTTAAATACGCAGAAATCTTGGAAGTCAAAGGGAATTTTGTATTTAGACAGCTCATGCACCTGTGCATTTGAGCTATTTTGCACTATAAGTGATGTACGCCTTATAACTTTAATCATGTGACTTTAGGGCATATTTAGGCCCTCGTTTTGTTTCAGTGAACTCTGACTTTATGATGGGGAGAATGGAATAAGGTCATACGCAATGATAACAGCAATATATAGTGACTTTATTCAGATCCAATTTGTCATCAAACTCGTCACTAAAGTCTCATATGGCCATTGCTCAGTCAGCAGGGTGGGTGGCTCTGCACTTTTTTTTTTTAAAGGATCCAAGAGTGAGGTCAGAGTGGCAGATTGCATGAGGAAAATCTCCTATGTTTGTGTATATCACTGAAAATGTCTACTATTTAAAAGTTAACCTAACAATAGCAGATTGTAAATTGCCCTTATGTTTTAGCTGACACACAGAAAAATCACCAAGAAAGAGATGAGGAAACAGCCACCACTTGTGGTTTCTCCTTTAAAAGTAGGCTGCTGTATTTGGCAAACACAGCATTTGTAGAGATTGTGAACTCAAGAGGAAGAAGAATTGGATAGTGTTGGTCAACGTCACACTTTATTTGCTGCAGCTTTAGAGATAGAACAATACAAATTATGAATAGCACAAAACAATGTTGCATTATGTGTAATCTTTAAAGCTATATGTGACACTATATGCCTAATGGTCTGTTAATCAAACTAAACAAAAAAAAAAAGATTACACAAAGAAGCAACTATCTTCATTATCCATTAATCTCCAGAGTTACTCTGGGTAGGGAGCATACAGGAGGTCAAAGCCAGAGCAAACATCAGGCTATTTACAGTATGACCATGTTAATGTGTTCAGAATACCAAAAGCCGTGCTACAAAAACATGACAATGCAGGTGAAGCTCAGAAAGGATGAAAAGAAACCAGCCCCTATCATTTCTGCCAATAAACTACTAATGTCATTTACTTTTAACTGTCTCTGTGAAAGCAATAAAGGGTCATCAAAATAACCCAGTTAGGGGCCCTGCAGTGACATATCCACACAGTGACTTTGTCTGACCAATGAGATTGAAGTTTAAGGTCTGGAGGAAGTCTTCTTCTTGCAGAATGTGTGGGGGAAATGGCAGAAAAGTTGAAGTCTGGCTGCTCCGCACATCCCACTGCACGTCCCACTGCACAGAGCCAAAAGTGACCAAAACTTAAGCAACAACTAGATCTGAAAAGTGACCATTCATGACGTTTGAGCTTTTGCAAGTCGTGAACTATAACCTATACGTGAAATTAGTGGTTGGCACGACTGCACTGTTGCAGTTTCAGTCCAGTTCATCGGCAGAAAACATACTCGGTGTAACTGGTCCACAGTTTGTCCTCCCCCGGGTCGTTACTGGCGTACGAGCAGGTCCCAGTGGAGTTACAGGCCACCATGTGGAAACCAGCGTCTGCCAGCCGGTCAAACGCTTGCTCCAGAAAGTTATATTTGAGGTAATACCTGGCGGTGTATTTGTCAGGAGGACGGTCTGGGTCTCGACTCTCGTTCAGGGTTTCTCCAAACACCTCTTTAGCCAGAGATATCTTGCTACAGACCGTTATTCTTGCCACCCTGCGGAATTTGGCGTCCGCCTGGATGTCTCTCCCGATAGTGTAGCTGCCTCTGTACCCGACAGTGATGAAACCCGGGTTGCCCGCACCCCCCGGGGACCGAGGGGTCCGGTCCGAGGAAGAGGAGGAGGAGGTGACCGGGCTGGCGAGCAGCTCAACCTCCTCCGGCTCCCCGCTGTCCTCCGAGCTGTCTTTGCTGCCCGCTGCCAGGAGCCTCGACAGCTCCGGCAGCTTAAAGAAGTCCGCTTCTTTTTGCAGTCGTCTCTTTTCTTTGAAAAACTCGGGCAGGAAAAGCTCCGAGTCCCGCAAGTAGTCCAAAATGTAGCGGAAGAGAAAGCCGTCCCGGTCGAAGAAGAAGCGGCCCTTGCTGTCTTTTGGCAGCTCGCCCGGGGAGCTCTGGGTGAACTTGGTCCACAGGAGGGAGTTTGGGGCCGCTGTTAGAGTCTCAAGTCGGGTCACGTACACCTGGCCACCCACGTTCAGCTCCACAATCTCAGGAAAACGTTGGCTGTCGGTCTGTGCCATCTCTCTGCCTTTTTTTTATATTTTTTTAAAAGAGACTGTGTAGTGTCCCTGTAGGCGCCCTGACTGGACTCCTCACTGTACAGATATGTTTGTATTGGTTTGTCTGTGTGGGAGGAGAAGGGAGAAAAAGGACGGCCAACACACAGACACATTAACTGTTCACTGGAAAGCTCTGTGAAGCAAATGCTGCCTTCAGTGGGCCAGTGTAAGCCTAAACTTCCTCCTCTTAAACACCACAAGATATTATGTTTATTTAGACAGAACGCTAACTGAAATAGTAAAAGAAAGTTCCATTATTTTCTTGCCATGAGTTTTATTGGACGATTTTAGTAATCATTTACTGGCTTTAGTAGGCTAATAACTTTAACAGGTTAATGAATAAAAGTCAGAAATCTAATACCTTGTTGTGTAAATAGCAACAAAGTAATGAAGTATGATTTTCAAAGGTCTTGGTCTGAAGCTCTCTCAGCTGAATCTCTTATGAGCAGAAGGGAGGGCTAATTAAACTTTTGTGCTATTTTCAGAATGATTTGGCAAACTCTATCTACCGGAGGGAAGTTGGCAGTGTGATCAGAAGTTCCTGTAAAGTTAGGCTAGTTACTCATGTACTTTGAGAGAGAGTTTGAATCGTGTACTTTGAGAGAGAGAGAGAGAGTTTACAGTGCATTATAAATTCTTGATAACACTATTTTGTGGGGCTTCAAATTGAAACTGATGTGGTCTGGCTGTTGTTTTATTTTGGGAACCAAGCAGTGAGTGAAGCTGTGTGGCATAGTTCAGGGGTTACAGTGATGTTGCATTAAGGTGTCAGAATGTCCAGCGAACTGATTTCCTTCGGGGCCTCCTGGGGATCAAGCAAAGCATCAAGTCTTCCAGGTTTTGAGTTTAAGTTGAGAATTGTAACACTACATATCAATCAATGCTACACTGTGTTTGACGGGACTGATCAATATCTTTTTTCATGTTATAGAGGTTTAAAAAAAACCTGGTAGAACGTAGTGTTGTTTGAAAGATGAAATGCAAGAGCAGCTGTTCATTAACCAGTAAAATCCCAGTTTTCCTAAGAAATCTCCATGCAGTGATAACAGAGTAACAGACACATGATAAACCAAGAAGCTCTATACTTTCAAGATAAAGCTGGTTCGACTGATCTGTGATGTCGAAAAAAATCCCTTGATAAGCGGTCCTACTTTTTCTCAAATCCACCCAAGTCTTAACCCTAGATCGATTTCAGCTTATATCACCAAATACCTCTTTGATCTGTTCTTGAAGTGCAGTGTTCACTCTATTCATACTTCACTCCACACACCAGTGTTTCCATACTGAGGCGGACCAGTGACATCATAATCTGAGAGAGATACGATTGGTCTGTTATATCTCACATGTTGCATTTTTGCTTGGTGCCATCAGCTATTTGTAAGAGAGAACGCTAAATTATGATCCACGTGTATGACGATAAACAGTTATTACAATTTTCCTCACAAACAAAGAACGGAGACTTGCAGAGATGTAGCTGCAGCCATCAGAAATGTCATACAGCAGCTTTAACCATTCAGGATAGTTGCAGCTTAATTGCTGTTGGTGCAGTTATTAAAAAAAATGATTATTGAACAAATCCTGCAGAGATTTTTTTAGGAAGTTACGGCAAGTGTTGATTCAAAGAGAAAAATAGAACATGACATTATAATAAAAGTTTTAATTAAAAGCAAAAAATATTAAAGAATTCTGGATATTCAGTCAAAAATGTCAGGAATATGAAGACGCTGAAACAAAGCTGAACACAGATCCTTAAATTTATTTGACTCCATACTCAGTTTAGTTGTATTTCTGTGGTGCAGGAGATGCAGTCTTACTTTTAAATCAAATACACTAATAGGCTGAAACTAAATTTACATAAATGCTGATCTTTCTGCCTAAATCCTGAATATTGCACTTTATATGGGACTCCTTTTTCCATCTTTCTTCCCATTCTGATTATTCTTGGCAAAAAAAGACAACATATTTGTGACTAAAAGCACAAAAACCTGTAGCTGTCCTGAAAGATAAAGTTCTCTGTTAAGTGCACAAACATAAATGTTTCACCCGGTCTTTCCCAACTCCAGACATTTGAATCTGTGGATTAGACTGACATCTAGTGGACGATTCATGAATTAGCAGTTTGTTGTTTGGGTGTTCCTGGAATTAATGATCCACCCTAACACAGCTGCTCATGACGTGCAATGTTATATGAGGAATTATTTAGAAACAACGAATTATTCTGGAAATCACCGCCACAAACTGAAAACACCAACAACAAAAAATAATCTAAATGACAAATTCATTGTAGAGCTCTTGTGTGTGATAAAGATTTGTTTAATCTGTTTTCTATCTGCTGCTTTTTATAACAGAATTAAAAAAAACCAATATGCTTGATGTGTTTGACATGTATTTTTTCATTAAAAAAAAAATGAAACAAGACACATTTCATTATAATGATAAACTTCATCTCTGTGTTTAATCATTGGTTAAGTTACTGTTATATGTGCTGAAGTGTGTTTTTATTTGTGACTTACTGCAGTATTCCCACATAACTCTGCACTTCCTCTGTGCCGGAATTCCTCCAATTGTCTCCTTCTCTCTCTCCCTCTATCGGCAGAGAACAGTTAAATTGCCGTCCTGTGTTCAGTCCTGACCTCATGTTCGTGTCATCTCTGTTAAATGTTTCCTTTTTTCTCTTTCAGTCTGGCAGAAGATAATTGGAAGTTGTAAAGTTAAGCCTTCCAGCAGTGTCCTGGTTAATATGAAGGTTAAGAGTTATGGTTGCTCTCTTAATCACCATCTGGGTTCTGCTATGAGAACCATCCATTTATGTATTCATCTGTCGTTTTTGGATTATTGCAGCCTTTGTGTTGGCTAAACCAATCTCTAAAGTCCAGCATTTACAATCCTGCTGTACACATAGTACACATAAATGTTCATTTCAGTACTGGATTTTTTTTTTTTTTTGGTGAAATGGTTAATATGACTGCTGTGGGTATCAAACAGACAGTTATCCAGATTGAACATTGTGAAAAGTTTAGAAGAGGAATGTCTCTTATTTTGAGCTGCTAACAACCAGCCACCTGAAATAAAGTAAACAGTAAAGCCTGGCCAATGTTTAAGTGGTTCATATGTGTTTGCAGTAAAAAAAAAAAAGCCTGAAAACTAATTAGTAACCGTAACTTTGAAATAAATCAAGAGAAGAAAAAAGTACAGTATTTCCATCTTTAAGGTGGTGGATCAAACATTTAGGCTATAGAAGAAAACAGGCTGAGTGGTAACTCCACCAGTCATCATCTTTAAAACAATCAGGATCTTTTATTTATCTGCCTGTTCTTCTTCACAGTTAAATGAACATCTGTTGCAGAGATGAAAATAACGACAAGCAAAACTTCAAGGAAGTGAATATTTGGATAAACATTGGATTTTGCAACACAAATATCTCCGTAGAAGTGGCTAGAATCCTATATTTATAGCGCATTTGGCGCCATCTAGTGGTCGATACATAGACAGATAATGTAATAAGAATGATGAACTTTAGATAGATAGATTGGACTTTTTTGGCCTTCTTTGTCTTTAATGGATAGATGAACAGGACAGCTGAAGACTGGATAGAGACAGGACATGTAGGAAGCAGAGAGCAGGGGATGACTTGAAGCAAAGGACCGAGGTTGGATTCAAACCCATGGCTGTTCAGGACTATGGCCTACATACATGGGATGCACCTCATAACCGCTAGGCTATCTTCGCCCCCAGATGGATAGATTTTATATTCTGCTAGTGTATGTGTCTTTATTTAGAATACTGAGCCACTATCAACCAATAAAATATTTTTGGTTTCATGCCAAGAGCTCCTCTTATTTTAACGTGCTGTTGGATTGTTGTGATGTAACTTCAATTATTTTACTTCTTCTGTGTTTTCATTCTATTTTTATTGGTGTGTGTGGGGTGTGTGTGTGTGTGTGTGTGTGTGTGTGTGTGTGTGTGTGTGTGTGTGTGTGTGTGTGTGTGTGTGTGTGTGTGTGTGTGTGTGCGCAGTGCTGTTTTATGACCCGTACCTTCCTATGAGCAATCATGTGGCCTCTAGCTCGTGATATAAGGTGGCCCCTCTGATGTGACATCTCAGCAAAACACTGTCACTCTGCGGTTTGCTGGAGTGTGACCCACTCAACACTTTTTCTGAGCTCTCTACAGCAACAAACCATCACCCACGTGCTGCCCCCACCCCCCAACCTTTACCCAGCTCCTCTCCAGTGATCCTCCCCCTGCTCCTGTCTGACACATGGACAGAGAAGAGAGGCTCTTTTTCTGTCAACTTGTCTTTACTCTGTCTCTTTTTCTTTTTTGTACACTTCCACTTACCATCACATGATAAAATAAAGGCTTATCTTTGCAAAGCTATATTAGTCTATTCTATGGTCAACAGGGTACCATGTTCACAGCCTAAACACGCTCCCAGGTTCTATATTAGTTTATGTTTCAAGTCTATGTTTTATGAAAATTAAACTTGTCAAGATAAAATGATGAGTATCTATACAGTATAATACAGGAGGATGTTTGTAAGGAGAAAGGTAGCAGAGGAGAAACATAAATACAGAGTTTAGATGCAACATGTAAATATAAAATGATTCCAGTCCCTTATAATTATTCAAACTCATATACACACAGTACACCTGCCTGAGTCAGTGTCTATTTACCTCCTACTGCAGGAAAAGAAACAACTTGCTAAATTTGATACAAAATAATAACCTAACTATAACACTGTTTAAAGTCATTAAGCTCTTAAGAGTAAATAAAAACAGAAAAAAGTCATTCTAAAATTGGCTGTAAGAAAGTGGTGTGCTGCCCGCAAATAAGTAATTAGCAAAAGCTAACTATTTTTAAGGCGTTTTAGTTTGTCTTTAAAGTTGCGATACATTGTTTTGGTCACTTCGAAGGCAGCTCAATCAAGCTGTAAACACAACTGTAGATTTTATATTAAACAAAGAAGTCCAGCATCGACTTCCTACAGCTCTGTTTAGGTCCTCCTGGTCTGTAAATCAACCTGGATCGACTTATATCCAACACATCTGGCTATTTTTTAGTAGTAGGTTAAGTATTATGGATTTTATTTTGAAACCCAAAGCAAGAAAGTTAACTCATATTCCTTCAACTATTTTTTTTTTTTACATTCATAGCAATAAAAGAAGCAAACTCTTCCAACTGAGACCTTAAAATTGTTACATGGTACCTCATGGAAGGAAGAAACAAAGAGTATACTACATGGTCATTCATCTAGTAAAAATATACTAAGAGAGTTAATAAATAAAATAGTCAGCTGTTAGCTAAACAATCATCAAAAAGCATTACTGGAGTTACTGGAGTAGCAACACAATAGTCTCACTTAGCCTGTAAAACAGCTGACCTGACTAACTTCAACTGAAACAATGGTACTTATTGATGGACCTCCATTCATTTTATAACCCCTTATACACAACCAGCACATGTATGTACAGCTGTCATACAGACCTTTTACTTCCTTATTAAGATCAAACTGCAAACTCATTCCTCTCAAATTAGAAGAAGGAGAATTTAGATGTATGTGTACAGTATTTATGTGTCTCTTTGTGAAATGTGTTAGTGTTTTCATGGAGAATATATTTGTTATTTGTAGCCCTCTCTGTACTCATACTCGTTTTAAAAAAAATACTGGTGACGTATCTGCTTATGGCTTCAGTTTAACTTGTGTTTTTATGTGACTGGACTGGACTTCAATGTGTGTGTGAGTGTGTTCTCTTCACCTTCTCTCAGGGTTACGTCTGCACCCTTGTGCTCCTCAATCAGCTCTAATGGATCCTCTGGCTCCGACTCAGCCAGTGCTCTGATTGTGATACTAAAGACACTAATACACACACGTGTACACACACACACACACACACACACACACACACACACACACACACACACACACACACACACACACACACACACACACACACACACACACACACACACAGGTCTGGGTGGGGCTGGAGGCTTGTGTGCTCAGTGATGATCTAAGAGGTATGACGGCCCTCTGAACATTTTCTTCAGTCTTTGTCCTTTGTTTCTTCTCTCCTGCTTCACCATGACTGTCCCTCAAAGCTGCTCCTCCTGCAGAAAGAATGATGCAACACTTTAGTTTCCGATATCTACAATGAAACTAGGTCAGATTTAACTGACTATGCACCGGCCTCAATGTGGAATATTTTTTATTTCTAAATCAAATCTTGATTTACAAAAGTAAAACAATATATAATACAAACAATTTCCCTACTGCGTCTTTATGTCACCAACCCCCCACCCATAACCACCAGCAGAATGTGTGTGTGTGTGTGTGTGTGTGTGTGTGTGTGTGTGTGTGTGTGTGAATGGCTCACATGGGTCCCATCCACCCTCCTCTCCTAAGCGTCTTCTTCATTCCGCGAGTGAACAGGTCCCCAGGGGGAAATATGTGTTCCAGTGTTTGTGTGTGTGTGGTCGCTAAATTATTCCCCCCAGTGACTTTCTATGGGAAGAAAAAGACGTCTGTCCATCCAGCCTATTTTAAGAAAAGAGACTGGCTGAAGGCAGCCCTCACATGAATAAAGACACAGAAGTCAGAATACAGAGACATACGGATGTTATGTCGGTGTTTACAGCTGCTTTGGCTCAACCTCCACCACAGACATCATTCTCAAGAGTCATACAATCTCAAACAGCACAAAAAAACACGAGTATTAAATTGGGTAATATAACAGGCAGTTAGTTTGCAATAACGTCCCAATTCATATTTGCCTCACGGGTCTTAAATAAAAATGGTGAGATGAAAAATGAACTGTTTTTCCTTTAAAACTGATTTCTGACAAGGCATTACATAAAATATCATCTAAATGACGTGGGGAATAAATGCAAATGAAAAACAAATAACAAGAACATGATACTGATACTGAGTATTCACCCCCCCACCCTAACCCCACCAACTTTTATTTAATTTAATGTATATTGTGCATGACTGTTAATATAAGTGTAACAGTCTACAGTGTATGTACTGTATATCTAATTCCACATTAACAGAGCAATGTTTGGTTTTTTTTCTTATTAGGGGCATCAGTTCACCCCTCCCGTTCTGTTTCATTAAAATGTGTTCAATATTTAAACTTTTAATACATCATTCTAAAGTTAATATTTGTACGTCTCTAAACTACAGCTGCAATATTTTGACAGAAATAAAATGAATTATTTTTATATCCTGCAATACATTTGAAATATTTAATCAACAATAGAACGTATGCTGCAACTTTCACCAGTTTAGTGGTGTGAATGAAATGAAAAATGCTTGTACACTCATGATTCAGTGTTGTGAACATGTGTTTGTATGTAAGCTAAGCATTTCTTTTGATAATGAAAATGTGTGTCTCTGATTTGAGAGTTGCAAAAAAGTACATAAAAATGTGTAAAAATCAATTATCATCAACCATGGCACAAAAACAAATCTAGTGATACGGTGACATGGCTGTTTCATTTGCACTCTAAATTCACATGCATTCAATCACTTAACCTCACTGCCCCCCCCCCCCCCCCCCCCCCCCCTCCCCGACTGCTCATACATGCAGGTCCAATGAAACAATCAGATTCTGATTGATCCAGATGAGCCACTTGTTCAGATCTAGTAGCCTATCTGAAGAATCGTTCAAACTGTTTGACTCTAAGCTGTAATTTCAAATCAGTGCAGCTGATTCATGACTGTGGCTCATTTACAATCTTTGGGTTTTGCTGATTTCAGAGCAGTCACCTCATTCCTGTGTGGAGCTCCAGACGGTCTACCTGCAGCCGGCCCGAGTGGAACAAAGCTGCTTCCATAATTGGGTTCTAGTGGCTGATTCGATTAGAGCAGCCGCTACATTCATTTTGCTAAAGATGCTCCTCAGCTGCTTGGAGGGACTAATGGAGGAGATGGAGAGATATATGGGAAACAATTAGACATGGCATTATTTTATTTTGGTATGTGTCTGTACTTGTGTATACAGAGGATTTATTTAAGTACAATATGTGTAAGTATAAAAACTATAACCTAAATATAGAACATTCATAGTCGCACATTTCACCTTCTCAAACCTCTGTCACATCTTTTGTTTTTCCCCTTCTTCATCCCTCGCCCTCTTCCGATGTTTCAATTAGCTTCCTTGAAATTGAATTACAGCGGACATTACTTAAGCAGGACATAAATAGTGGCCCAGCGACGTGATGCTGGTGCCTCAGATGAGATATGAGCTGTCTTGTGTCAGTCTATCAGGAGTAAAAACCAGGATCTTTATCTGATGCACTACATCATGTTCAATACATACATTTCGCTTTCCCTGGGTGTACAATAACACACACACATACATACACAAAAAATTGCATGTATTTGTTCACGTAAATGTCTCACCATCACTGCAATATATGGGTTTAAGATGTGCAGTGCATTGTTTTGGGAGCCAGATTAAGTTCATTATGAAACTTTAAAGTAGCACATAAAAAAACGACTGAGGCCTACAAGACGTTTCTGTTGTACAGTAAACTGAAAATATTTGTCTATTACCAGATTCTGGAATTTTAAGCGAAAAGGAGAAGATAATTTAAGCTATTTCCACAGCTAGAAAAATAAATAAATAAATCTTCTCATTTAAAGTAGAATATCTGATATATCCAGTCACTTTCCTAATTGCGTTATGTAAATGTTTCTTACAGCAGACAATAACAAATATTGATTCTGCAGACTGGGTTGTGTTTTGGGGGTCAGGGGTCATTTAACCTTGGGTCAGATGAGGTGTTAGTCTTTAGTGTTAAAGGCACTGCTCAGCTCATATGTGAACACAGATGTTAAAGTTGTGTGGAGAATTCTTTGATTACCTTCATGATCTTCTTCACACACATTACTCCTGTTTCGGGGAGATCCAAAGGTTCGATGTCCTGTGTGAGACATATTTGAAAAAGAGGTAAAAAACCAAGACAGCAGAAAGTGGGGGTTTTTTGTGCTGCAGCTCACAAAAAAAGCTGCACCCTAAAGTTGTTGTGATGCAGTTAAAAATGTGTTCTTCAAGCAGTCCTTACCCAAAAACTGCCCCTCAAACTTAAATGGACGAGTCGTTTTTTGTTGAGTAATTTAACTGACGAGTAAACTGATCCCTATGTCTTAAATTGATGGTGTCTCTTGAAATTAAACATGCAACATAGGTTTCAAGAGGTTTTCTTTTTTCTCTACCATTATGCTGCTGATTTTTTGATTCTCATGTAAGCATGTAATCCTTAAATAATTCTAAATTCTTTACTTATTGTTTATGACATGCTATTTGTGCTGTTTTTCATTTGGATTTAATGTGTTTAAACATAGTGCTTTAGCTGTTTGGGACAAATGTGTGTCCTATTCCAATCTATTGAAAATTAACAAACAAGTAAACAAAAAAAAAAGGAATTCCTTCACTCAAATAACATTCCCAGCCAGTGGTGTAATTCAGAGACGGTCACCTTGCGTTAGGTCGTCTCTCTGAAGTTCATCTTGACTCCAGCTCATTAGATATCTATCTGAAGCACCGTCTGTTCTGCTGTAATCTCATCTCCTCGTGTCCACGTTGAAGAGAAGAGCTGCGGTGGGGCCTTGATTCCCAGAATTCCTTTTTTATCTCTTGAGGTCTACCTGGGAAAACAAGTCAAAACTGCTGGAGCATATAAAAAAAAGGGGAGGAAATGGTTATATTTCATCATTTAAAAAAAAAAAAAGAACACATCTGTCTCTGAGTCAGAGCCACAAGTCGGCTGGTTTCTCCTTTTGGGAGCTAATTAAAAACTTAAAGAAACCTTCCCTCGGACTAGCGAGGAGAGTATGGAGTCCAGCTGAGTGTGAGCATCTAAGGTTTTAGAAAATCTCTCATTTAGGGGGTTCTGGGTAAATATAAGGTTAATTAGACCTATTCTAGAAGAAAGTAGAAGAAACCAATCAAGACGAGAGTCCAAATATCTGTCAGTTATAAATCTCACCAAATTTCCTGACTTAAAGGGCGTTCTAAAAATATCCAGGAGAATGAACGAATGAATCTGTTTTGGTTCACATCCAAATGCTCTTGAAGAGAGAGTCCTACGCAGAAACCATCCCCCCAACCATCTCCTCTCCTCTTACGTAAATAAATGGATTGACTTTTGGACAAGCAACAGTTTTCCTTCATAATAGTTAATTATCATGAGTGCTCTCTGAGGTACTTTCTATGAATGGTGATGGGACACTTTCTCTCTTTTCTCCTCCCTCTGTTCTTTTTATGGGATTGGTCTTAGTTTTCAAGGACGGCGAAAAGGACGTCGCAGGCGGAAGGGAGGAGGTGCAGTGGATGGGTGGGGCACCAGCGTCATTCCTGCGCATCAGAGTCGGCAGAGTTTTATAGCTACATCCTGTTCGAAACCCCCCACCCAAGTCCTTATTCTCCAAATGAACCAAAACAACCCCACCCACCCCCGACTGGCTCCTCCCCGAGTCCCGGACTGGAGAGAGAGTACAGCACTTAAGATAATGTAAATAACCAGAGAGGAGAGCTATTTTAAGATGCTGTCTTTCACTGTGGCCATCGAGGGGGGACAAAGATGCAAGCCAAGCGATTGTAATTTCAGTCACGTTTTCTGACATGTTCTCTTTCTGCGTCTAACCTCCTGCTAGCTGAAGGGCCTTACGGACAAGAAGGAGCTGCCACTGGCTGAAAATTCAATGCTAGCTTTTGTTAAGAGAGAGATTTTTTTTTTTATGCAACTAGATTTGACTGAAACATGCAGCAATGTATTTTGAAATACGAGCCAGAAACCTCAAATTAGACACTGAGGAGAAAACAAAAAATGTGTTCAAATGGGCTGTAACCATCCTATAACATTCTCCAAAGTGCACGTCAAATAAATCTGATGGGTCTTAAAATATATGCAGAAAAGGAAATCATAAAAAATATATAGTCCTACAAGACAAAAATGTACGAGTCTTTTAACATTGACAATTTTAAGAGGGTAGATTGACGACTTTTAAGGACCTGATACAACACAAAAAAGAAAAGTCTAACATATTATTTTGTTTTTAAGATATGTAACTATTATCTCTAAAGGACAAGAATTATCTGCTGTTTAAGAATTAGATTCCATTGGGAAAAAAAAAACAAACAGCCCTAAAACAATCTTTGTGGAAAGACTTCATACGTAGACTTCTTTTCTACAAGAGCCAGCAAACAGAAAATATGGTAGACCATTTTTTTCCTTAGAGAAGCAGAATTTATATATATTTCCTGATAACTTATTCTTTTTTATTGTTTCATCTTTTATGACATCAAAAATAAATAAACATTTAGACAGCATCCTTTCCATCTTACATGAACACTCTGAACCAGCATTACTTTTTTTTTTTATATATATATATATATATATATATTTATATATATATAGCCTTTTTTATCTCCATATTTATACAAACATACACATGACGAAGAAAATCATCTCTACACTGCTGTTAAGGACAAATCAAGAACAGACTTTTTTTTTTTAAAGAACCTGCAGCATTACTGCAGCAGATACAGTTTGACTTCGCTAAAATCACAAACTCAAAACATACACAAACAGCAGAAGTACACTACTTGATATATTCAGATCTTCTGTAGAGGTTACATTCATTTTCAAGTCTTTGTTCGCTGCAGTCTGACTGGAGTTCAGTCACGGCTGTGGAAATATAGTTTCTCTTCTTCTGAGCGTCATTAAGGCAGTTAAATATAAGATCCTTGTGAAACACTAAATTACACTGACTCTAGGTTTAAAACTGCTGCTAACCTGACAGGAAAGAGAGTTTGATCTAATGCTTCAAGTTAACTACCATTACTACGTATATTTTCTACTCAGCATGATACATGGGGTGGTTTCTTTGTTGATTCACAGTCATGATGTGTCTTATATTAATATTAAATGTTACACAGGACAGCCTGTCAAAACTTTATCAAATTAAAAATTACGTTTTTGGATGTAGTTATTATATAAAGTCGATTTAACATTATGACATTTACTCTGTGAAATAATGTAGAAATCAAAATCCAGATAAATCTAGTGTTTTGATCTGCAGTATTAAAGCCATCATTTATCCTGTTTTCATTGCATCATTTCTTTTTAGATGATCAAGAGTGTGTATGTGATATTGCTCTTTTTTTATTTTACACATACTTTGGCATATCCTCTTTTAGAATTATTGATCATATTCAGACAGCGACTGGTTTCCACAGACGTCAAACTCAGAGCAGGAAGCTCAAATGCTGCTATAATTTAGCATTGCTGTGTTTCAGGTTAAAATAATTATAAACGAAGTGAATCAGACAAAATATAATCATTTCATTGCTATCAGACTGTAAGCAACTGAGAAGAAAGTGAACAGTGAAACTCTGGGTGGGCATAGAGTAATTAAAAAAAAAAATCATCATATTTGAAAACCCATTTCACTGTAAGACAAAAGCGTCATGGTGTCCCTGTAGGCTTTTTATATTTTCTTACCTTTGTAATTGTATCTCTCATGCTGTGTTTTTGCAGATCTTGTGCAATATATGTTGTGTTGTTCTGTATTGGTAGGTGCCTTTTTGTTTATGTGTGGATGTGTTTTTTCTATTGTTTTTTTATTTACTGATTCGAGTGAAAGCAGCTGAATGTTTGCCAGCGCTTTGATTCCAAGACAAATTTCCTCAAGAGGACAATAAAGCGTATCGTATCGTACAACAATTAACATGAGCTTAAGCCACTTACTTGCTAACTTAACTGTTAGGCGGTACCTGAATGCTAACATTAGCTGTTATTAGTCTTACAAAATGTGACAGGACAGGCATTCATTTTTAGCTAACGGTAATTTTACCAAAAGAAAGGGGTTGCATGCTATCAATAGGTGTTGTCTGGCGGTAGCTATTTTGTTGTATAATAAGTTGTTGACCATGAAATAGGTCCCAATATCACAACAGATTTTCACCATCACTGTCATCATTTGTAAGTTGCTGATTAGTCAGGAAGCAGTGGAATTCTCTAAATGTTAAAACATCTTGAGAACCTAAACACAGCTGTACAACATGATGGTGGCATTTGAGTTCCTCCCGTTGAGAGTGACGGCGAGAGAAATGGCTTCCGCACAAACAAGGTGAATGGAGGAGAAAATGAAACCAGTCAAACCAAGTAAATCTCCAAACCAGTTAAAAAAAGGTGAATATGATACACCCAACTATCTATAAGTTTTATATGATTAAATGTATGGTTGGAAGAACTTCACTGAAAGACAAGTTTATGTCCAGACGACCAGCAAGCTGCTACACTATATATCCAGACATGTGGAATTTATCCAATCACCACAAAGCGGCATGTGGTGGTAACATAGTTCCAGGGGCATTGTCCCCTGTCGTCTATTAGTTTTTGTTTTGTTCCAGTATATATGACAGAGTAACCAGTTATCTGGCAGTTCCCATCATGTCTCTGTGTTTTTAAATCCCATCCTCAATTTGTCATTCATCATCATGGTGGGAGGAGTCAGGGCTTGACTCCTCCTCCTCTTCCACTGTTTCTTTTGCCAGCGTGTCACGGCGTGTGAAGGCTGCCGCCAAGGTCACGCTCAGCCGCGGTTTAACGGGTGCCATCTCTGACAGCCCGATGTTGTTGCCACGAGTTACAAGTGTGGTCTTATCCATAATTTCTCCACTGTGTTTAGACACCACCGCGTCTAGAAAGTCGTACTTGTGTGAAATCTTCCCGCTCTCAAACAGGTACTTTGCCAGGTAGGAGACAGCAACGTTACCAAGAAAAGAGGCGAGCATGGAGACAGTCTTAAAGGGGAACTTCTGGACAATCACTTCCTCCATGTCTCCAGTAATGTGGTGCTTCCTCTGCTCAGTGGTCCAGCCGGGGTAGTAAATGAAAGGAGGCAGCTGCAGGTAGGGTTCACCTCCGCCGATTCGTAAAAACATTCCGAACAGGTAGGCAGCCACCGAGCCGTACGTGTTGGTGCCTTTGACAAAGAGGACACTGATCAGCTGGGGGAAAATGATCACGTAAACCAGGTCCGAGCTCAGGTACCAGAGGCCATAAACTGTCCCGGTTACCAGCGCCATCAAAGTGGCAAGGCCACCAAATACAAAGATGGTGATACGCATCACCCATACGATCTCACGGTCAGACGCCTGAGGAGAAACAGAGGTGTAGGAAAAAGGATTGAGATGTATGCAGAACATCCAAACACAAGCTAACAGAAACAGATTTAAGTGTTGACTTAGCCAGACATCTGTTAACTGACATCGCTACCTGAACAGAAAAAAACACAATCGCATGTGCTTACCGATTGTCTAAATGCAAGCTGGTAGATGTTTCTCGCAAACATGGAGCTTGCGGAAAGGATGGAGGAGTCGGCAGATGACATGACAGCAGCAGACACGGCGCCCAGGCCAAAGAAAGAGACGAATGGCGGGCAAAGGTGTTGCAGCACAATGGGAAGAATCATGTCGGCTTGGTCCTTGTCTTTCGGAGGAATGGCACCATACGAGGTCTGGTTCCAGTCTGGGTGCAGAACAAAGTTCAGTGAGTGTTTAAAGTGACAGTACATGTTAAGTGTGACATACCGTAGATAAAGAGATGACAAAGGTACATGATCTAAAGAGGAATCAAGTTTATACAGATATCTCAGAAATTAATATTATTTACAATTTAACATTCATAATACTGAAAAAAAAACGAGCAATGATGCCACAGTTTACTCAATAAATGGAATGGAAACATTGCAGTTCAGTTTTAAAAATGCATCAGACATGCATTATTAAAAGGGGAGTCAATACAATAGGAAAAGAAATTTCTTTTCAAGAAATAGGATTTAATACAGATAAATAAGTATCGTCAAAGTATATATATGTATATTGTTTGTTTCTATAATGATGGCTGATGTTCATTATTTTTTAAACTATGTATTCAGATGTTAACCAAGAAATGTGACGCCTTAAAATCTGGAGATCAAACCTCTAATTTGCTCCCTCGCCTCCATCTAATGTAATATTTACACAACCAGCGTCACTATTAAACCGATTGCTGATTCATTATGGATGAGGGAAACCAGCTGCTATTTACCCGGCTCTCTTAGATCTAAGAGCATCATGGGCCCATCCATAGCCTCCCTTCCAGACCCCCACAAACACAGACTGTTCGTATATGCAAGCTCACGTGTGAACTCTCTTACCTGTGGAGGCCCCGATGGCCCCGATGAGCACAGAGGGAACAGCCATGACGAGGCACCCGAAGGCAGCCAGGAAGGAGAGGACTTGAGCGTAGGTGGCTGATGAGGCTGAGAGGACTCTCTGGAAGTACACCTGCCAGGGTATTCCTCCCAGCATCTGTGGTACATTTACAGGCCAGTGAATACCTTTCTTTAAGGTGGGTACATTTTATCTTTAAGCCCCAAATCCCAAGTTTGTCTTGAGAGACTTTTTACTACAAGTGAGTGACCTATTGATTCATTACAACCAGACCGCTCAGGTCATCTGGTACAGGTCTGCTCTCTGTCCCCAGAGTCAGTACCAAACACGGAGAAGCAGCGTTCAGTTTCTATGCTCCTCACATCTGGAACAAACTCCCAGAAAACTACAGGTCTGCTGAAACTCTCAGCTCTTTTAAATCCAGGTTGAAGACTCACCTGTTTACAGCTGCCTTTCATTAAACAACTTTAGTACATTTTAAACTTTAACTCTGCACTGTAACTTTTTCTTTATATTTTAACTTTATTTATTTCAATTAATTTCATTTTAATGATTTTTATTTGAACATATTTTCAGATTTAATAATTTCAGTGATTTTTAAACTTTCTATTTTAATGTTATTTTTTTCCTCTGTCGTGATGCTTTTGATGTCTTGTGTGAAGCACTTTGAATTGCCTTGTTGTTGCCTTGCCTACAAAGCCTATGACAACTCCAATCATTAGACACTTGATTTTGATGGGCAAAAACTCCAGGGAAAAAAAACTTAAATGAAACCTATTTTAAATGGATTAATTTAACAAACAGCTGTCTTTATCACAATGATTATCACTGAAGAATTATTTAGAGACTAGGTATAAATTGGTCCATTTGTAGTCATTGTCGAAGAATTAAAAAAACAAAGACACCTCAACCAGAGAAAACCAGAATCAAATGCCTCATTCTTGTCGTCTTTTCACTTACCAAATGAGTAAATAATGATCATAATTATCACTGACTCATTACCTACAATTGAATTCATGAAAAAATAGGGCAAGCATGATGAAATTGAGTTCCTTAATAATATATTCAGTTAAAGAGGGCACTGGTTTTCTTTGACTGAATTCTGAAAAAGGAAGAGAGGAGAAGCGAGATGTAACTGTACCAGGAGGCAGATGTTGTCAATCCAGACCCAGGTGTCGCCCTTGTCGATGCTGCCTCTCCAGGGCGACTGGTACACGTGCTTCACTGCAGTCACAGTGATGTCTGACACGGCCTGGTTGGTCAAGGCAAAGGGGACACTGATCCACTGTAAACCATCAGAAACAAGCACAGGACTTAATAGTCATTCACAAACACATTTAGGCAGTACGCTTATCATGACTTTTTGTTTATTATTAATCGCACTTAAGTACTTTTTGGGAATTTCCATTCAATTTGTAAGAAAATAAATCTTTGCAGTGTCATTGTAAATGTTTGGGTTCCCTTGGAATAGCATGTTGTGCTTCATTCTCTGAGTGGTTTGGTAGGTCAAGGTCAAAGTATATTTACATTAAGTAGTTGCTGTTGTCTACTTTTCATTTGAGCACAGCATGAACCTACCAGGCCGATGAAGATACAGAAGAGCTGCACAACGTCAGTGTAGGCCACAGAGTAAAGTCCTCCAACCAGCGTGTAGAAGATTGCAATAAGAGCTGAGATAACCACGGACATCTTAATGTTGATGTCCACAATGACGCTCAGAGTCGCACCTAAGGTCATAAACACACAGATGTTATCTACACTGCTACATCATGTAGAAAAAATAAATCAAGATACACAGGTTCTTTGGTTTTTTTTGTTTGTTTTTGCAGCGGTTGAAGTTTTATCTGACCCAGAGCAGACAAGATGGCGGCGGACCAGAAGATCTCTCCCATCAGTGCAGGTATGAAGAGGAGGCCACCCATGCGTTTTCCATACAGCTGCTGGAATGGGTCCAACATGGTGACGTAACCTCGTGAGCGCATGGGCTTAGCGAAGAAAAGACCACCTGGGACAAAAAGGGACACATCACTGAACTGTGGCACCCTCCATCCAGAACTCAGAAATCTAGTCTTTTGCTTCAAATTGACACATTTTTAACTCACAAGTGTATATTTATATACATCATAAAATAATGTGTGAGGGATTTTCAGTGTCAATGTGTAGAAACATAGCTGATGTGCAAATCCTCACTATGTATTCAAAATATGATCAAGACATTACTCCACTCACCCACGACAAGACTGAGGGCGTATCCAAAGGGAGCTTGCGCCCAAGCCAAACCATAATCAGGTAAATACACATATTCAGCTGTGCCATTGATGTATCCGCCTCCAACCCAGGTCGCTGAATGTCACACACACACACACAAAAATGTCACCACTGGAGATAATATTATCTTCAAATAACATCTATTAGGCATTTTTTTGTTTAAACACATATCAATAAAAACACTTATTCTTTAACCAAGAAGCAAATTTTGAATATTGTCGTCAAGGCCAAAGCTGGTACAGTGACCTCTAACAAAATGCACTCATTAAATGCTTGCACTCATTTAAAAAAAAAAAACAAATAAAAACAAGTTATTCATTACAAAATGTTCAGTATTTTCAACTTCACGTTATAGAAAATATTAAATGTCTTTAACCTACTATATTTAAAGTTAATGTACACAGTCATAGCAACTTAAAAGCCACATTTACAAAAATACAGACTTTACCTGTCATAGTAAAACCTCCGACAAATAATCCAATGTCTCTCCCTCCGACCATGATGGTTTCGCTGCGGTCGGTGCCCTCCGCCTCCCCGGAGTGTTTGTTCTTCCATGCCGCCCAGATGCCCACGAACAGGATGAGCATATAGAAGAGCGCGATAGCCACAAGCCCCTCTACATGGATGGTCATTGTCGCACCGGGCTGTCGCTATGAACGGGAGGGCATGGAGACCTGCAGGGCGCACGGTGACTAAATGGTCAGATATGTAGAACAAGATTTTTTAATAACTATTTAGCACTTTATTGTATGCTTCCGGAAATTTTGGTATTGTAAAATATGCTAACTTTGTATTATATTAGGTGGGCTTGAAATTCAATCAATTATTTTCTTCATTGCGGTTCAGCTGGATCAGATAAAACGATAATTGTCCAGAAGAAAGACTTTTCTCTGCGAATTTAGTATTCATGCGCTCCTGAGGCTCTGGAAGCTGTCTTTCCTACACATGACTTTCAAATCTGTGATCTCCACTTTAGATCATGAAGATATCAGTTTAGTTTTAAAAAATACATTATTTGAAAGTAACCTGGAAGCTCGATAATGTTTTGATTTATTGTTCCCATATTATTTCAGGCATGTAGCTGCTGCCAAACATATTCTGGGGGCACAAATGAAAAATAATTCTCTACATTACAACAGAAATGTGCACGAATTAAAAAAAAAAAGTAACATGTTATTGTCTTTTCATACATTTTGTTCGTTTTTCATCCTACTTTTTGTGTCTCCTCTATCTCTCTTCTTGTCCTTCAATCCGGATACACGCGCGTAAAAATCTAATTACGCACAACATCCATGATTTTGAAGTTTAACAACCCTTAGTTGGAGACAGCCTTATTAAAATGATATTGTGAATAATCAACTCTTACAAAATAACCTCACTTCAAAAATGACAAGATATCCTCCTCTGAAATGACAATTGATAAAAGTCCACTAGATTCTTTGCTAAAGCTTGAAAAACATGCAACACTTACCTCAAGTACTTTTAGAGTCATGTGCTGGGGCACCTGAGGCAGGAAACTGTGAGCAGAACAGTTTGACGGATTTATTAAAAGCCCCAGTCCTCCCTTTTTGCAGCGCGAGGAACAGTGAAGTGAAACGTTGGTGGAGGTCTCCCGGGTGACTTACTGAGGCTTATAAGGGGGCAGGTGCCGTCAGAGGACTGATAACACACGTCAGAGAAACCAAACGTCTCTCTTAATGAGCTGCTTGCATGAAAACACGTCACAGTGTACTGGCTCGTCTGACTGGAGGACAGGGGAAGAAATTCCTCTGCTCAATAACAGAGAAGGACCTTACTTAGAAAAATAACGACACGAATTGTAATCTTGAATATTTACACGCTAAATCATCGATCATTTGTTGGGAGAATTTTGAGCTTCACGTGGCACTTGCTCCTGCAAACTGTGTGCGTAACAGGCGCCTAATTGCGCAGCCGTATACTTCTTGTGGCCTTTTATCCGCTGTCACTCTCCCGCCTGCCGGCATTTTACCTTACAACCGCAATTAACTTTGCTCACCAGCAACAGTTTTTGCGCGTCTGTGGATGCCCTCTGCTCTGCGGAGTGAAACCTTTCTGAAAACATAACTGACCTCACTCACCTATTTTCAGCACTGGGTGAACAAAAACGATCCACTTTTTCTTCTTTTGGGCTCAATATGGAAGCTTTCTTAGAGCAATAAACTGCACACCTCTGAGCAATTAGAAATCATTTAGGTGTACTGTGTCTGTCACTTTCCCTTCACGGTACATATCAATGAACTGTGTCTACTTAATGGCCTTCACTGCCTGAAGTCGTTTAATCTAGGCTCCTCTTGTCAAATCTGACAGGCATCCAATTAGGATGGATCCAGAGGAGCAGCGGAGAGATTTAATGATACAGTCTGACTTTGAAAATAAAGCCCGGTGCGCACACACACAAACACACACATTATCGGTATTGAGACAAACACGCTCATCCAGTGTGAGGGAGGGCTTATTTGCAGTAGACAGCTCGCCACGGGAGAAGGTAACAATCTTATTTTAACCATTTGACGCGCACGGCGCCCCCTACTGGCCGTAGAGCCTAATCAGCACCATGGACAGAGGCCAAATGATCATCACGTATATATTTCTGCAGACTTTTTTTTTTTTTTTTTAAAGTGGAAAGGACTTCACCATAATGTGTGATGTTTTTCTTAAGGTACATTTTTAATAATATGTTTTATTACATTAATGTTTTGATGTCTTTGTAGTCGTAGATTCCCCTGCTGGCTCTTTCCTTTTGAAATGCAATATGTATTTCTTATTTTTTTGCCTGGAGGGAAAATCTATTTTTTTTTATTTAACAAATATCACTCCCCACTAACTGAGGGGTTGTACTGTAAATTGTTTGTCTCTGTAAGGAGCATTTATTTTCTTCTGATGATGTGGCTTGTAAAATGAGAAATACTTTGCATCTAATTCAGGATAAAGGATAAACTGTTATCTTTTCTGTGCCCTTAGGGTGTCAAATTAAAAAAAATCAACTAACCAAACATTTTACTATAAAGAAATAAAATTCATATGAGTAGTAATTAGAACAGGGTTGATTTGAATCAGATTTTGTTTGACATCTGACAAGTGATTCTGTGTAATACTGAAGCCAAAATGTAAAACATCCGGAAAGACAGCTGGAAAGGTTTCTAACTGCGTGTTTGACAGATGGCTGTAACACAACCCAAACACTTTTTCAAACCACACAAACTGCATGTGTGCCTGTATGTGTTTGTGTCTTGATGATTAAACCCACACACACACATGTTGCTCCAAAATGTCATAGATCACATAAGTAAACAGAATAACCACACTCAGTTAAGAAAAATAAACAGCCAGTTGCAAAGTGTTGAAATATGAGTCCTCATAACTTGTAGAAATGAATGTTTATATTCAGAGCCCAAGGACTCGAGGTTTAATGAGCAGCTGTCGCTGGCAGTGCTCAAGATGTTTGTGAGAGAGCGAGACACACACACACACACGCACGCACACGCACACGCACATGCAGAAAGAGAGACGATAGTTTACAGATATTATATAAAAGCCCCAGTGGGCCTTTACTTTTTATTCTTTGAAATGTAACACATACAATGTATTCAACAAATGATATACAGCTCATTAAGTACAGATTGACAAAATAACCTACAACCACTCTGATACTAAAGTGAACCTGTGCTCAGAGGATCCTTGTTGACTAGGCGATATAAAAACCTAATCTCACAATGACCTCTTTGTTTGAAAATATGATGTTAGATGTCTGGAGGGTAACAGAGTTGAAACTTCTCCCACTAAATCACTTCTGAAATTCCTACAGTAAGTAACAGACTAAATATCATAAATCAATGTAGTGTCCTTAGAGCCACTGTGGGTAGGATGAGAATCTTTTGGACCAGGGCTTCCCTCAGTGTAAGTACAAAAATGACAATGTCCATGAGGACACTGGTATGAGTCGGCAAAAAAAAAAAAAACTCCTGTACCACCTCTCACTGGAAATGTCTCCTCGCCAAGCCATAATAGTACACAGTTTTAAGAGTTGTAACTGGAAAACTGCCCGACAGCGACAAAAAGCAGAACTTTTAACTTGCATCTATATAAAAAATGATTAAGTACTTAAATATATGAAATATTTTTCTTATAGATCTGTGAAGTTTTTTCTGGATTGTATCTGTTGAAATGGCCAGAAAACACAAGATTTGGTTTTTCATTCAATCATGACTTAAACTAAATTCACAAACGCTCACATGATCTTTGTCCAGTTCATTTGCACAATTCAACAGTTATTATTTTCGATGACGAACAAAACCTGTGTCAAAGAGAAACTGTGGCCCTAATGTCAGTCAAACATCCTAAAGTATATCTGCTGTGTTGTCCAATGATGAAAGTGAGCAGGACTACATGTGTTAGGACAGATGAGTAAACCTAGACTGATAAGTTTTTTAGAGAACTAAAAGACTTTATTTTCTTCTGGTATAGTTGATTTTTTTAGTTAACAGATCATTTTACAGATGGTAAATATACTACATAGATTCCATAGCGTATATGATATAAAAAAATCTGATTGTGCAGGTTTGTCAGTCGTTCTTCATGACACACGTCAAAAACAGCAGAAATATGTTTTCTGTCCTACGAAGCTTGTTTTATATGAAACTTGACAAAAACGGTTGCTCGACAACACTCAAACGTGCCCACACACTCTGATCTACACAGCAGTGGTTTTTAATGCAAGCTTTTAGTCAGTGAATGGAGAAGAGGATCAAAGGGTCGTGCAGTCTGAGTAGATGTTTTTTTTTTCTTTCTATTGTGTCATTGAATCACTGAATCACTTTTTCTTTGAGAAATGAAATAAGGCAAAAATAAGAACACTAGTTGAAATGAAGTTTAGTAAAGAGAAGTTTTGATTTTAAAGTAAGCTAGCCATGTGCACTTAGCCACCAGTTCCAAAATCTACAAAAATAAACATAGTGGGTTCAGGGAGAAAATATCATCTGTTGTTAAATATTCACAGCCACTCAAAAGAAAGTGACATCTACACAACAGGAATACAGCAACATAAAGTATGAGCAGGAGGGAAAATAAAGGGATTCTTTCTAATGTGACGGTAAAATGATTCTATAACTTAGCTTCACTTTAGATGTAAATGTGTGGAATGTGTTATGGTTGTAAGTTTCCCCTTTCTGTTGTGTTTTCTCATCTCTTCCCAGGATGATCCACTGGTTTGTCAATCAGAAGCATGTGAGCTTGTGACTACTATTTCAAGCCTTTCAGACAGGGAATTTGTTCCTCTGTTATGTTTGTGTGTTTTGTTAATTCAGTCTTAATTGATGACTAACCCTAACCCTGTGAAATAGTTCTGTATGTGTGCGCCTTAAAATGAATCACTTGGTTTTGACCTTTTAAAAATTGTGTTATGTTATTTTACTGGGTCAGTTTGTTGGTAATTGTTGACCTCATAGGGCCGCCTTTGACTGGAGCAGAGTCAAGTTTTTTCTAAACAAACTTGCTGTGTTGCTTCAAACCTCTAATAATTTATATTAACACACTAAAAAAAGACATCCAAAAAAGAGGGAAAAAGTTGAGTTGTCTGGCACGAGTTTGACATGGCTTTAAAAGGACATATCTTGCAGGTCGTTTTGTTTGTATTTCCTCATTACATTCAGATTCTGTCTACTTGACATTATTTCCAAAATGTTTTTAAAAGAAAGCTGTCTGATGCTAAAAGGCTTGGGAGAGGCAGAGACTTTGGCAGCAAATGTTAATAGATGTATTCATGCGAATTGATGTGGTGTTGCCATACAATTGAAGATCAACGCTTTTAAGAGATGAATAATGATCCTAGCACAAAAGGCTTAAAACATATTTAATGTTTATATTTGTAAGCTGAAGATGAAGGGGAAAAGACCTTGAGTTTACATGCTGTCTCTTCAGAGAAGCTGACACACAGATTGTCTGAGGGCTAAAGCATGCAGAGTATCACACCGCCCAACAAAATGTATTTTATGCTCCCTTAAAAATAAAGTCAGCACCTGTTGCACATAGATATTGAGAACTGGGAGTAATAAAATAAATGGATAAAATAATGATCTACACATTTGACTGCATTGGGAGAGCTGTGTTCATCAGGTTAACTCATAATGCTTTTATTGAAAAGTACGGATTTGTTTCCAATTGGTTTCTTATTGACTTAGCACTATTGTTTGATGGATTTTATTGGCAAAACTGGTACCAGAGAATGGAATTACACCCTCATATTTGGGTGAACCACCCTTATCCAAGAACCACCCAGACACTGCATTAAAAACATGACTTTCCCTATGGTACCTCTGGAAACAGGGTCCAGTTGACTTTCATAAAACCCTCTAGAGGATCTGTCTTCTTCTTCTGATGTGTTCGACCTCATGCCCTCACGTTCTCATCGTCTTTATTTGATCTGGAAAAAACACAAGGAATGCAGTTAACCATTGTGGAAAGAAATAATTGAGCAGTTGGTACTGGATAAAGATGCAGGAACAGGTTGGGAAGTGATCTACAATCTAAATGCTGTAAATTTCAGCCTAACCACTACTAAGGTTCTTGACAACACAGCCATCTTTAATCCTTTAAATTTAAGCTTCTGATATTAAAGGTACAGACTTTAGGTAAAGTATACCTTTAAGAACTTCATATCAGAAATCAGTAACAGCTTTCTTGAGGCATCTTCGATTTAAATGAGATGCATTGGGAAGCCAAATAGCTAACAGGGAAGCTAAAGCAACAAAGAGTTTCTAGGGAAGGACTGTTTCTGATCACAGACTGTTTGTGTATCTGAAAGCCTGAGCTTCTTAATAGCTTCACAGTGTTTATCTAGCACAGAGACATTCTTGACAGTCCTCTACTACAACACAGAAACACAATAAATAGCACTCACAAAACACCCAGTACTCACTGCATAATTTGTTCTATGGAAGGATGTGAATGAACATAACAAAAAGAAAACAAGATGATGATGATGGGGGGTGGGGGGGGGGTGAACAAAGACTGCATTGTTAACTGAACACAAAATTACACTCACACTCTCAATTTAATGCATATTCATTCTCATCTCATACCTTGTAACCAGTCGACTCCTTCCTGTAAACCTTCTCCTTTCAGGGCGTCTGTGGCGCTGAAACATATTAGCACAGATTATTTAAAAGGGGTAACACTTTACAATAAGGGTACATGAATTAACATTAGTCAAGGCATTATTAGGCCTTAACTAATGGTTACTAACAGTTAATAAATGTGTCTAGTAATCATTTATTAAGGGTGTTCATGTTAACTACAGTATTAATTAATACAATAGCGTCCTTAATAAGGATTAAATAATGTATTAATTAATACCAAATGATTACTAGAAACATTAGTTAACTGTTAGTAACCATTAGTTAAGGCTTAATAATGCCTTAACTAATGTTAATGAATGTATCCTTATTGTAAAGTGTTAGTACAACTTTATGAGTGAGCTTTGTCACATCCTGCCATATATACATGTGCAGCTTATATAATTTGAATATTATGAAAAAGTTCATTTATTTTGTTATTTAATTCAAAAAGTGAAACTTTCATATTTTCTAGATTCATTTGACATGAAGTGAAATGTTTCAGGCCTTGTTTTGTTTTAATCTTGATGAGTACAGCTCAAGAAAATAAAAAATCAAGGACCTCAAATTGTTAAAATATTACACAAGACCAAGAAAAAGAAAAATTATAATACTGAATTGTCAAGTTTTCTGAAAGCATGTCCATTTAGACAATTAATATTTAGTGGGGTCCTTTTGCACTAATAACTGATCAGTGAAGCTTGGCATGAAGGCAATCAGCCTGTGGCACTGCTGAGGCGTTATGGAAGCTCAGGTTGCTGTGATATCGTCCTTCAGCTGGTCTATATTGTTTGGTCTACTGTCTCTCTCTTCTTCTTGACAACACTCCATAGATTCTTTGTGGGGTTCAGGTCAGGTGACTTGGCTGGCCAATCAAGTACAGTGATACCATGGTCAGAAAACCAGTTACTGGTAGTTTTGGGATTGTGGGCAGGTGACAAAACTTCAAAAGTTAATCAGCATCTCCATAAAGCTTGTCAGTGGACAGATGTATGAAGTGCTCTAAAATCTCCTGGTGGACCGCTACGTTGACTCTGAACTGGATAAAACACAGTGGGTCAACACCAGCAGATAACATGGCACCCCAAATCACTGACCGTGGAAAGTTAACACTGTACTTCTGATCCTTGATAGCAGCCTTTAGCTCCTTTGTATTGGTCTCTTATTTTCCTCTTGACAATACCCCATAGCTTCTCTACGTGGTTCAGGCCATGACCCTGATGAAACACGCCGGTCTAATAAAGTTAATAAAAATGGTCTTCATACTACAAGTGTTGCTGGAGTGTTTTGACCTTGTCAGAATACTATGCACGCAGTTACAGAATAAGATCAACAAGAGTTAAGACTTACAATGTCCACAAATTGTCAGCCAATACCCTCACATTATACATTTAACTTCCTCATACTGTAGCTACTTAAAGCAAGCAAGTGCAGTTTTCGTTCATACCAGATGTGCCAGGGTTTGTCTTTGATGTTGTCCAAGCAGAGCAGCTGTGAGACTTTGACTGAAGACAAAGCATCCCTGACATCCATCTTGTTGGCAAAGAACAGGATGGGAATCCTCCTGTGTTTAATATCTGTAGAGAGAGGGAGATGGATGAGTTCAGTAACTGAGTTTGATAAATAAGTAATACCCATCGTATCCACTGATGAGAGACAATCATCAGAGCACAGATATATCTGAAAAATAAAAATGAAATTAGTCTATTGCAAAAAAGAAATACTTCAGTCAGAAAGAGATACAGCAGCAAAACAGTAAATGGGGAAGAAATTCAAACTTAAATCAAGACTCATGTTTAATGTTTAATGTATTTGTACATACCAGGATGGTTTAGTAATGTGTCCAGTTCTTCTTTGGCCACCACCATCCTCAGTTTGTCAGCACTGTCAATGACAAATATGATTGCCTGGCCTTCCCTGAGAAACATAAAAAGATTGCAGAAATGATCATGTATATTGTGGCAAATATGACGTGTGTTTTAATGGAAATGGTGCACTCACTTGTAGTAGTGTTCCCAAAGGTTTCTGTATCTGCCTTGACCAGACATGTCAAACACTGTGAAGGAAAGACTACAAGAAAAGTAAAGTCTTTAATGCTCTCATCCAGAGTATACTGAGTAGGAGAAAAACACAGCATAGTTTATCAAACCTGCTTTAAAATTACACTCATACTCTTAAAAAAAATGTTTCACAAGTGTTATAAAATGCCCATAAACTTGTTGTTTTATAATGAACAACTACCTGGAAGTCTTGAACTTCTCTATGCTGAAGCCAATAGTTGGAACGATGTCTTGTGCCTGGGCCTGTAAAACAAATACAATATGTTGAAAATGATAAAGAAATGAAAAAGTCGAGTCATTAATATTGTGACTACCTTTGCAAATAAATCAACATGTTTGACATTGGTTATGACTAAGCTATGACTAAATAACGCTATCTGACTTCGATCAGTCACAGCAACTCTGTAGAGAGACTTTAATAGACTTACATTAGAGGGCTTGAGTTGGTTGATAATTGTAGTTTTTCCACTGTTGTCCAGACCAAGACACAGCACATTCACCCCTTTCTTCAACCCCAGCCATCCTGCCAACTTGTCAAAAAGCCCCATTTAATTGCCAACAACCATCAGCAGCCAGTCTGACCTACAAGAAAACAGACATGCATGGTTAGATGACAGCATCTCTCGAAGGCTTTCTCAGTTGTTGGACAGGTCATAAACTCTACCAAGCATGGGTTTTGCACTTCCTCTGGGTTCAAAAATCAGTCTGATATGACTTCTACGTGAGATCAACAGAGAACATGCACCCAACACGGCTCCATCCCTGACATTAACTTCTTCTAACTAAGCTTTTTAAACTCTATTCTCATGAGACAAACCAAGTCTTTCTTCCACACAACTGATGATTTAGCTACTTCCACGATATAATGGTTACTCGCTTCAGTGAACTGACTTCCCTCCTCTCGTGAAAAAGGCACCAGACTTGGCTGAGGCTCCACTAGTTCTCTTGTAATTCACATTATCTGACTTTAATCATCACCCACCCATCCCTACTTTTCACCTTACACCCCAAGCACAACACGTCAGAGGGGACGATTGTGTTTATTATCTTCACAAAGCTCGTCGCAGCTCTACACAAATGGCATTATGTCGACTTTTATTTGCTAAATGTAGCTCAAGGTAACATGCTTAGTGGGCTCTTAGTGGGTTCTCGAGTAATTAACACTCGCGTACAGCTATATAGTTAATCTCTTGTTGTTAGCCTGCTAACCTGGGCTAACCTTTAGCTACTAATTACGTCAAGTTGCTAAGTGTATATGCTCTCTCTCTCTCTCGTATTCACTTCCTTTTGCATTTATATTTCAAAGCAGCGATAGATATGGGACTACAAGTCAAAAGCCACATTGCTTAGCTTGACGTTTTAACGCGATATTTGAAGCTACCACGTTAGCTTCCGAGGTTACAGCTAGTTATCGTCCCTCTTGTATTAACACAGACAGTTTCGGTAGAGGTGGGCCTTACCTGTAAATAGCCGTGGGATCTTTCTTACCCTCAACTCTTTGATAAGCTAGCTCAAAAAAAAAAACCCAGAGTCAAACTAATGTTTCATTCATTTCTCCTCCTCTCTCTCATGCTCACTAGCCAACACTACAGAGGAGCAGCTTGTTATTTACACGGTGTTGCTGGGAGACCAGCGTTTCGGCTCAAGACTGACACCTGCAGGCCATACAAGGACACTGCAGCCTCAGAAGGGCAATGTGGCTGTAGTGTTTCATTAACCATAAACGTGTTATAGTTGACGTGCAGCACAGTTGAGTCTCACATCAATTATTGTAGTGTGCAGTATTAAAAATGTATAACTTATCTGCCCATGAAAAATGCAAACATTTTTTTGGTAAAATAAAGCTCTAATGACAATGAAAGTCAATTGTAAATGTGTTAAATTGAAATGAAAAACCTGAAGACCTGTTGGTATACAATGTGAGACCTCTTGTTTACATAAAAAAAAAATGTGTGTAAGCTGTATTTTGTCATTGTCTTTTCGCTTTTTTTCATCTGCAACCTTCCTTGAGCACCTGATTGACAAACTCACCTGACAATTCTTCATGTCCAGAAAACGTGTTAGTCTCTTGAGTGACAATTAAGAGCGCATTGTTCTTGAGCATGTGTGTGTTTGAGAGAGAACACGAGATGCAACCATGGAAACCTTGTCATCCCATCTCTCCCCCTATCCCTTTCCAAGCCCGGCGCAGTCTAGGCCTGTGAAGGCTGTTTCGTCATGAGCCTTTTTAATAAGGCAGTTTTTTCTTACCACTGTAACTTTTGCTGCTTTGCTAAAGTGCTCATGATGGATAGGCCGGGTCTTTGTAATATAGCAATAAGTAAGGTCTTTTACCTGCTTTTTGTAATATAGCAATAAGTAAGGTCTTTTACCTGCTTTTTGTAACATAACAATGAGTAAGGTCTTTTTACCTGCTCTTTTGTAATGTTAACAGACAAAGAGTAAGGTATTTTACCTGCTTTTTGTAAAGTGTCTCGAGATAACACTTGTTATGAGTTGACGCTATACAAATAAAAATTGATTGATTGATTGAGTGTTTGCTTGTGTGTTAATGTGCATGTGCAATGTGGAATTAACAGTTCGCTTTGAAGAGAGAACGATGATGTCTTTGGGGCGGTGGTTTAAAGTCTGAGTGAAAACAAAGTATTAAAATAGGGTTGTTTATTAAGGAACAAACATACTGAATAAAACATACAACTTTCACAAGACTTTTTGTACAAGACATACTGCATTATCATGAGGATAGAATGTACATTTCTATAAAATCTTTTGACATTCAGCGGTCTTCAGTCCAAAAAACATGATTGTATATACCATTCTGTCAATCTTTATTACTGGAACATTGTTTTCTTAATACCATACCTTCTATATCATATCCACATCTTCTCTGGCCTTGAGGTAACAGACTTGAGACCATTCAAAGTCAAAAACTGTTGGATTGTCACTTGGAAAGAGAAGAGGTATTGGTGAACACTTGAACAGACACTAGAGAAAAGAAGTCCTAAATTCAAGTGAATGCTAGTATTTGCTGAGATAATAAAGAGACCGCATTCGGCCAACGCTGACAGAGGTTGGTTGTTGTGGAGGCTGTATTGATGATAATGATCCATAAGATGATTGAGATGAGTGCATATGAGCCAGACCACATGTGGCCTCGCGGGCTGACCACTCTCACACGAGCAGCCTGTGGGTTTCCTGCTACACCTAACAGTCTGGTGTTTGTGCAATTAGTTGAATGTTGATGCCAAGAAACTCTGGTTTGTTTCCTGGTCATTGTGTGCTCACAGTCTGTCTTTGTGCCGTGCTCTCACACTTGAAAGCCACTCTGTTGAATGTGGTGAAGCTGCAGGCGGAGCGACTGTATGCTGCTTATGATTCTCCTCTGGTGACCGATCAAACAGATCCCGATACGGCGGATGTCGCTGACAGGAAAAAAAAAAAAGATAAATATTTCAAATGAAAAATAGTGCACCATCATATCTAAAAAAGACTGCTACAGTACATGATAAACACAAACTGTGCTCATGTTTCTTGACAAAGCTTTATAGAGGTATCAATTTAAATACAATTTTTTCTCATCCTTTGATGCTACTTTGTGTCCTTTTATTTTGCTGTTTGAAGCTGTAGCTGCACTCAGTTTAATTTGGATTCACTCACTCTATGCTCATGGTTGAAATGGAATCCAGGGTTGTGTATCCTGCTGCAAGGAAGTTGTTCTTATACTGGCTCATTTTGATGGAGTCAAGCCAGTCGCCGATAGAGATGAAGAGAGGATAGTCTGGCAAGTCTTCTGGGGAGTCGGGGAAACTGTGAAAACAGAAAGTTAGGGATAAGGTTGGCATAATGCTGAGTTGAATAGAAAATATTTGAAAAAAACTGCAAAGAAAAATGATTTAATTTTTCTAGTTTGGTATGAAAATGAGGATGCAGACACCTGCAGAGCTAATTAATTCAGCTTAATTGACTATTATTATCATCCCCTGGTATAGTACAGAGCATTGAAATGTAAGTGTCCCTACTGTCTAACACTTAATGTCCTTTTGTGCTTCTATAAACTTTGAATTTACTTGTGTCTGTGTCTGCTGTGTAGATAAACCTGCCTTGCCTCATCACACACTACAGACACTAAAAGCAATAGCTGCCAGTTGAGTAGGAAATAAAAATCTCTTTTGTGTTGCAGGTACATGTAATTGGAAGGTGTGGCCGTCCAATCAGCCAGACTGAGATCAATTGGGCCCAATGAGCACAGTCATTATAAAGCTGCCGCCGAGGGAGACTTTCTGCATGTGACTTGTTACTTCATCTTCCTTTTCCATCCAACACATGCACAATAGACTTTTCACACACCCACTCAATTAAACTTCTGATTCTACTGACACCCAAACCTCATCCCTTTTGCAATTTAATTTTTGTAAATAAATCAGCATAATTAGGAGTTATTTTGAAATCTCTCCATTTATTTGGTATGGCCTTTGAGCCGGTCATGTCAAATTGGGGGCTCGTCCGGGATCTGAACCCAGGTCCTGTAGTATTGTAAAGTTTTCAGTCAACCACAAAAACAACCAGTTGGATCCTTTTCCAGTGATACTTTACCTCTGCATATCATTGACCAGAGTGAGCAGGTTGCTGGGATTGATGATGAGTTTATCCAGGAAAGAGAGCACGTTGTTGAAGTGTGGACGCTGGCCAAACTCTTTCTGCCAGCAGTGCAACATCAGCTGGTGCAGGGTGACAGGGCAGCCCATGGGTGCAGGAAGACGGTAGCCTTCTTCAATGGATAAAATCACCTGAGATGGACATCAGCAGGTTAAAAACAAATAACAAAAACATTTAATGCGTCTATGCTGAGCATGCTTTAGTGTTAAAGAGTTTAATGTGATCAGCGGCTTACATCTTGATTGGACATCTCCCAGTAGGGCCTCTCCCCATATGACATCACTTCCCACATGACAATACCATAGCTCCAAACATCACTAGATGAAGAGAATTTGCCATAAGCGATGGCCTCTGGTGCTGTCCAGCGTATAGGTATCTTTCCTCCCTGACACAAAACAGTAACATAGAAGAGGATTAGCGATATTCAACATTTGTGACTTCAATAACTCTGTGATCCTGCAGTGACAGTCAGATCTAAACTCACGGTAGCAGTGTAGGCTGCTTCACTGTCATCTTCAAGGATCCTGGACATGCCAAAATCAGACACCTTACAAACCAGGTTCTCGTCTACCAAGATGTTGCGAGCAGCTAAGTCTCTGTGAATGTATCCCATCTCTGAGAGGTAGGTCATGCCCACTGCAATGCCGCGCAGCATGCCGACCAGCTGAAGGACTGTGAACTGACCATCACGTGTCTGCATGTCAAAGAGGGAAGACATATAGGATAGATGAGAGAAACGAATCACAGAAGAATACAGGTGTAGTAATGGGAACATGCACATGTCTTACCCGGAGGAAAGAATCCAGCGCTCCATTCTCCATGTACTCAACCACTATCATGACCGGTCTGCCTGAGGAAATGATTAAGTGCATGTTTTAAATGGAAAAAAAAAAGAGTCTATAAACAAACACATAAAGACAAAGACATGTTTAGAGCTTACTTTTTGTGACCACTCCCTCCAGCCTGATGATGTTGGGGTTGTTAAACTGTCCCATGATTGAAGCCTCACGCAAGAAGTCTCTCCTCTGCTGGTCCATGTAGCCACCTTTAAGTGTCTTTATTGCCACAGCGATATCCATCCTTCCTGGTATACGCAACCGACCACTACACACTTCTCCAAATTCACCTGTGTAAAAAAAAAAAACAACAAAAAAAACCTTATCTTTTATATATTTCTAGCGACTTATCCCAAGTAGTTTATATCTACTGTATCATAATGCTCCCTGTTCTTGAGGAAGTGCTAATTCATAAAGAATATAAGGTGTGTTTGACATTTGTTAAATCAAATCAAACAACAGATAACTATGGGCACAGTGGTGTTACATGGCTTGCTGCCTTGCCCCTGCAACACAAACAGTCTCCACAGGGTGGAGTCGACGATACAGGTAGTAGATATCTGAGAGGCACCTTCATAATTCCTCGACGGTTTAAATAGCAGACACAAGCTGTTCAATTTAATGAACCATCAAACACAATTATTCACTGGTGTCAGCACTGACTTTGTCCCTTTGAGGCACAATACAATAAATTACTTTTAAATCAGCTTGCTAAGAGATGCTATAAACGTTTAAAATCTGCACTTTATGAGGTTTAACATTTCTCATAAAATAAAAAATGTTACTCAACATAAAATGTGCTCACTTCCCCGTAACAAGTGCTAGACATCCGTCACTAGGACACTTCAATATCCCTGTGTAATCCCAGCTATTAATACAGAGAATAATACCTAGATTGTGCTTTGAAAATCTTGTCTGCCTGCTAGTCATGCATTGTAAAAACTTCTGCTTACTCGGCTTGCACACAAGTAACACCGATGTTTCTCCTTTTGTAAAAACAGGAAAAAAAACATGTGCAGCAAACAACAGAAGTAAATACATGTCTATACATCCAGTGTCCACATGCATGTTTCTATTTTACCTGCACCAATCACCCTCTCAATGCAAATGTATGAGGGCTCTATCTCTTTGGCAAATTCCTCCACAGCCTGAGTGGGGTCTTCATAAGTGTCTGGATCCACATACGTCTTTATCCCAGAGAACGGGACTGAAAGAGAAGAAAAACAACAACAGTTAGTATACAGTATGATCTTACAATATTTGGAGCATGAAACTTTGAAATGCCCACACGGTTGCACTGCAGCAATACAATATGTAAGGACATGATAGAAGTAACAGGGTGAAGACAGATAAAGACACAGATATCTATAGAAATGTCCAGTGACACTGTAAAACTTCAAAGACGCTTTTCGTATCTCTGTTGGCTACACTAACAGTATAATATCAATGAAAATATGGTGTTTTTTTAGAGTTCTAAGATAGAAAAATGAATATTAATGTAAAAAAATTTGAATATCACATGCATAATATCCTATCAGAGTTCCCATTCCTTTTACTAGAGATGGCATTAAAAGAGAACCAGTGCAACACAATATAAGAGTGTTGCCAAAAACCTAACGTATATTTGAGTTGCAGCTTTGAACAACAGTCTCCTTCATCTGAGTCCTTGAAATGCTCCTCTAAAACTCGGCTTATTTTGAATCAAATAAGCTTTTATCTCTTTACAACTTTACAACATGCATAACAGGCGAAGTCATTGTCTTGTTTTTTTATGAACCACATTGTTGTCATTTTCTTAATTGTAAATGCAAGTGCAGAATTAAACTTTGATTTGAACATTTTCCTTACATAAAGTGTTATGTTATCTTTGGACTACAGCCCTGCAGTAAACTCTGTTATATCGGAGCATATAGTGTTCCAGTTTTTTTTTTTAAAGATAGTGCTAGAGGGGTTGATTCTTGCCTTAACAGCATGAGGCCATAATTAATGCATTGAGCTTCCATTACACTGTAAAGATTTTCTGTTTTTTTTTTTTCAAGAGATGTAGAAAAAAAAAGGATAAAAAAAAATAAAATAAAAAATGGCCCAGAGCAGCGTGCAAAAAGACATAGCAGGCAGACAGTATTCAGCTGGCTGAGGCTATAGGGACGTTTCAGCAGTGAGCGCTGTGCACGATGACTGGCACAAATGATAAGTTGAAGAACCCCCTGGTACACCTCGAGCAGATGAGCTGGGGACTTAATGTACTTTATAGCTGTGTCAGCTCATGTTGCAGAGGGTTGAAGGCTTCGTCTGAGAAAAGATTCCAGTTTGGAGTCTTACACTCTACCTCTGTCTCCAGGGTGTCTACGCTCAGCGCTGTAATAGTACAAACCATTTCTACCTGTTTGTTGAGCCTGCTGGCATCCCCTGCTTGCACGTTGCCTCCACAGCAAATAATAAACAAGAAAAGACTGCAGGCGTGGATTAAACTTCAAATAAACTTTATAATATGTAAGGAAAGGCTTACAAATGCGCAACTTTATCAGCAAGGCTTTAATCAGCATTTGTCGTGTGCTGTAGGTCACAATTCTGATGTGCAAAATTAAAATAAAATAATAGACCAAACAATTCTGCGGCAAAACTCTATCCAACTTTCTTAACACTTGAGGAAAAAGCCACAGAAGACAGCATAAAGACAGCCACTGAAACAATAGTAGGGCACACACAAAGTGTGTGTGTTAAGGTACTGCCTGCATGTTATTTTTTTTTCTTCTACCTGTAGCCCTTCATGTTCCCTTCTGGATCATTCTCAAATGCCCAAATCACGCAACAGGATGGTGAGATTAGTCTCAGGAGGCTCACTTGTGCGTCTGCAGGCCTCAGATCAAATCCCACTAGAGCTCTCACTGATATGTTTTAGGAAATTACAGGACACCCTTTAGTTCCCTAAGAAAGATACCCTGCCTGTGTAGTGGGGGTCAATAACTGTGATTTTTTTTTAATCTGTAATTGCAGCACCATACCTGGGACACTTATGTGATCCTTAAAATAGTACAGCCGATACCTTTTTCTGCCTTTTGGCTAAGATCAAGTGTAGTATCTGTTGTTATCAGTTTGTTACAATATATCCAAGGCCGTATAAAACAGGGAAAGAGTTGGAAGGCTGGAAGAGACTCATCGAGATTTAGCACAGAAATAGCCAATCAGTGTAATTCTGACAAATGGCCTACCTCATAACTGCTCACCTGCAGCTCGAGGTAAGACAAATCATAACGGTTATGTTTTTTAATTATACCTTCAACATGAGATGAATGAAACTATACCTCAAACTAAACCATGTTTTGGAGACTGTCATTGGTCCAATAAAAAATGAAAATGTGAAACGTTACCTGCTGACTGCCTATTTTGCTTTTGATATTATAATGTAGCATAATGAAAACCAAATCATGTTAAATACTTTGATTTTCTGTCTGAAGGAACTCTACATGCCTTTTTAGCTTTGGTCAGAATTTTGTTAACATTAGTTAAAAATTTGTTGATTTTAATTTTTTTCCCCTAAATATAAACCTTTTCTTGCTCCTTCCAGATAGTTGACTATAATAAACCTCCAATCCAATCCATCCACCATGTCAGTGTATGTAGCTAACAAAAAAATCTATTTTTTTGCAGGAAGAAGTAATGACACAAATCCTTTTCAACATAAAAGGGACAAGTGTAGCATATTAGCACCCACTATAAACACTATGATTCATGCATTAGATTGCTGTTTTCAGTTTGTCTATGTATATTGTATCAGTCCCTATCAAATAAACCATATGACAAAACCTCCATACTTGCAACCCACAGGCAAACGGTGACTATTTCATTACTTATGTCCATACCAGATCCGTTGCACTACATGATTATTGCATGAATACCAGAGTAAAAAAAAATCCTGCAATTGATAAGTAGCTAAATAAACACAATTAAAAACCATTTCATTCTGTACCGTGTCCGCTGTGGAAGCGAGTCCTCCTCTTCTCCTCTGACTTCATCCTGGCTTTAATATATCCCTGACACCTGCACAGGTGAAGCAGTTTGTTAAAGTGTAAGAATCACCTTCATCACACACCCATTCACCTCAGTCTTTTCTCTTGTGGTATTGGTGCTGAAGAAATATTGATTTAGTTGACCTTATCAGTGGGAAAAGAAAGTGTGACGTCCAACAGATTTACTGCCCCCATGACAAAAGGTTGAAGAGTGCACATTTATTCTGACAGCAAAAACTGCCTAAAAAGAAGCTTTTCCCTGTAATGCCTCCTCATCAATCTTTTGCTCTGTAAAGAGTCCTCTGGTGGAAAGAAGACAGCCATTTCCCCTTCTTCTATTACCAATTCTTCAGAGCAATTTTTGTTCTTGCCTTTATGCACTTCTTTTTATTTTCTCCCATCTCCCCACATGTATCCTATTCAGACTCCCACAAATTCAAGGCTTTCAAGGCTCAGTCTCCAAAGAGGGAGAGACAGGACAGAAGTAGCAATCAAAGACATGTATTTAACAGAAAGAACATTTGCATCCTCCTTGGGAAAAAAAATAAATTCAGAGAAAGGTTGCCCTTTGAAAATGTCATTACGGGATTAAAATGTGCCACTTTGCCACTTTTAACTTTTGAAGCATTTAGTCATGTAAAAAGTCAGTTTAAAACCATAATTGTTGCCTCCTTGTCTAGTCAAGTTACAGTTTACATTTATCAGTGTTCACAAAGAAAAACAGCCTAACCATGGATAGGACTGTGAGGTACGTGAGGGGTAGAAAGATAATCACTCATTAGAGAGGTGATCTGAACAGTTTAACAGAATAATAATACTCACCCAGGTTTGAATTCCCTCTAGGTGTTGCTGAACTTGTAAATATAATTAACTTGATAAGATGTCAAACATTTTAGCCTTGGGTCCAAGTGGGCATTTGTGACCCTCAAGGAGGCAAATTACAAACTGTCCATGCATGTTTGTTAACATCTTTCGGAAGACAGTAAATGTAGCAGCTTTAGGTATAACTGCTCCAAGTTTTCATCTTCATTTAGTACCTTAGCTTCCAGAAAGAAAAAAAAAACAAGATGGCAAAGCCCAACATGCTAAAGTGGAGGCTTCAGATCAGTAGTCCACAAATCAGCAGGTATGTAAGACACTCCTCCCATTCCTTAGTCCAGTTGTTTTCAGATGTTAGCAAATTGTGTGATTAAAGACTATTACTTCAGCTTGAATCACAATTTTACAAAAATCCCGACCAAAGTATCTCGCAATTGGGCCATTATTCATAGTTTATTAATAAGTGCCACCGAGTGTAAAAGCCTGTGAACTAGAGGCAGACTGAAGACAACAGTCTGAGCCAACCTGTGGAGGTTAATGGAATGGAGCAAACTGCTGGTACATGCATTACATGCTGAGTAATTAGGCAGAAAATTGCTCCAGCCATTTGGAAAATAAGAGTGTCTGCTTGGTGGCAAAAGAGAGTCCATTAACAGACTTCTGGTTGTAGCATGACTCTGGAGATTATGAGAGGAGAAGCACAGAAGTGTGCGTGCGTGTGTGTGTGTGTGTGTGTGTGTGTGTGTGTGTGTGTGTGTGTGTGTGTGTGTGTGTGTGTGTGTGTGTGTGTGTGTGTGTGTGTGTGTGTGCGCGTGTGTGTGAAACAGGGAGTGTCTTACCGTCCAGTGATGAGGAGGAACAGGGTGAGGATGACCAACAGGGAGAAGCCTCCTACAGATGCTGTGACGACCACCAGAACTTGACCCTGATCAGCGATATCTGGATCTGAGGAAATGGAAAACAAAACAAACACAAAACAGAGAGAGGACAGGTCAGTAACCGTTCATATCAGCATCTTTCTCACTTTCTCCCAGAACACAAACCAAAGAACAGGCACTCTGCTGCATGGAGGTAAAAGCTGTTTCATTTTATATTGTACTGAACATAAGAAATGCATAATGAATATTTAAAAAAAAAACGTACAAAATAATATCTATAAATAACTATGCAGCTATAAAAACTATGCAATTGAACAAACTTAAATCGTATAACTAGCTCACTTCAAAAAGCTTCTGTTCCAATTTGAGGGCCTAAAGCAGACCGTGCTATAAATTAATCATAAAACAGGTAGAGATACCTGTGTTGTTATTCCTATTCAGACTGACGTATCTCATAATGAACACTGACAAAAATAGTTACTTGACAACTGCTCATACATCCACTTAAAATGATATCTTCTTTTCCTTATTCACAGTTTTTTTTAGAATTCATTTATTATTATTAATAATAATAATAATAATAATATTTATTTTATGCATCTGCTACACACCAGTTGTAATTAATTTTTACTCCACTACACTTATGTTCCTCAGCAAAAAAGACAACACAATACCGTAAAACTACAAATAGAAGCTCATCAAAATTTTAAGCTCAGTCTCTTTTACTAGCCTGGTGTTGCTGCATGTTTTGACAAATAAAGGCAGGTCTCAGTTAGAGGCCTTTATGTATTTAGTGTTGAAATAGTTTGCAGATCAAACATAAGGAGAAAAAAACCAGCGCAACACAAAAAATAAAAATGAGACTACAACATCTGTCCAAGAAAGATAAAATAATGCTGATCTGTAATTTATTTGATTTATCAATATCATAATTTTGTACAAAGTCTAATATTATTTCTGGTGTGTATTTACAGTTTCATAGTCTGTCCCATCTTTTCTGTGCACAAGTTCAGTTTGAAAGTAATTAAAAGCTTGTCTTGAATGGATGCCTGTACCAAATAAAGGCAGGGTCATTTCAAAGACTAAAGTAAATAAAAGCCTGGGCTATAATTAAAGTTTTACAATATACATAAAAAAGACGTCACATTTAGCAAAATAATTGAGCTTCTTGATTGTGAACCTTTTCAGCAATGTTGTCTGTCAAACATCTCTATATGATGTGTCTACTGATTTCTTTACAAATCTGAGGATAGAGAGTTAGTATAAAATGAATTTACCGGTAATTGGAAAATGAATGAAGGGCGCTACAAGCAAAGTTTGCACTGTATGGGTTTTATAAGGTCAGAGAATATATAGTCCATATATAGAAGCACAATCCAAGTATGGTATACATATGTATGTATATGTATTCATTGATTTGAGGGGGAATGAGAGTGTGAAGGTGGACATCTGCATATTCACCACTACAGTGCGTATCCTGTAGGAGTCTGAGATTCCCAGCATATTTCAGGATTAGAACCAAAAGAGCGTTACGTGTGCTTCAGGAACTTACACAGCTTATAAACATTTAAATAAATGGCTCATGCCTGAAGAACCTCTGATGAGTTTCACTGATCCATAGCTAAGAGTGATCATAAAACGTCTGCAGGGGTTTTATAGGGTTGACTCCAAATCTATGGCTTTTAAAATGAGCTCTACACTTTTGTATATTCTGTAAGGACAAATCTAAATGAGTCGAGACTGAATATTAGGACTATGCTTCACTAAAACACAGACACTATGAGCACAAACAGAAGCACAATCCCCTCCTGCTCACCCCCCCTACAGTCGTACCTTCAGCTGCAGTAGCAAACTCAAAGTTTGGGCTGTACGCTGTGTAACCAGCAGCAGTGCGAGCTCGCACATGGAAGACATAAACAGTGGAGGGTCTGAGGCCTGTCACAACCACGCTGGGGTTTTTTGTCCGTGTTGATGAGTAGCTCAGCTGTTCTTGCTCCTAAAAAAAGGAACAGATTTAAAGAAATCATTTTAAAAAGCAGGTTTTGGTAGGAGAGACGAAAATACATAGACAAAAAAAAACCCTTATCTAAGTGTATTTTAACATAACACATAAAACTGCTGTTACAACTAAGCATTTAACATTGACGGCAGGTAAACATAGAAATGTTTAAATGGCCTCATTGATCTTCACCTTCTCAAAGTATTTGACTTCATAATCCACAATGTCTGAAGGCAGCAGTTCCACCTCTGACCAGGAGAGGGCGATGCTGTTTTGAGAGGCCCAGTCTTTCCTGACGACACCCACCAAAGCAGGACCTGAGGATACAAACGGAGAGTGCAGGGATTGAGTCAGCCGTGACTAAAAAATCTGAGGTGCAGCAGTTTTCAAGGTTTGAAAAGTGATACAGGCAGCTAGTTTGAAGAAGGCTAAGACAGAATGTTTTTTTGACACTCTAAACATTTTAGTATAATTCTTAACTTTTTTGAAATGTCATGATTTTAAATCCAAAATATGCAGTGAGCATATGACTCAGAGGATCAAATGTACACTCAGGGTGAGCTCACCATAATGCATTTGTACAGAAGAAAGATTCTTGACATAAATGTATATAGACTGGGGAAAAAAACATAAGGAAGAAAAATGGCATTTTAGGAGCAGGGGTGAGTAACTCACAGTCCCATCTCAGAGGAGCCCAGGGGAATAGGGAAAAGGAGTTATTTCAGCCATTTATTTCTGGAGCCACTAGAGTGAACTCCAAACTGAATCCACTGACTTCTGAGGCAAAATTGAAAAAAGACATTTTAAAAGTGTCTTCAGCTACCACAAGAAAGATGTCAACGCTGAGCGAAAAAAAAGATTCAGAACGCCAAAGCGCAAAATAAAATCAGACACGGAGCCTGAGAAAAGTGTGAGCAGTATCCAAAACACCAGCTCTAAGCTAACAACCTCAAGTAAAACAACTTCTGAGAAATTGTTTCAGTATGAGAGGAATACCAGAATGGAAACGAGGGCAAATAAAATACAATTTCACTGTCCAGCTCCAGGTGTAATGTGCAGCCTTTTAGAAACATTTTGTTAATTAAACCTCCGGAAAGAATAGTAGCTGTTTATCAAGTTTGTCATTATTGCTGAATTTGGGGGAATATTTCACAGCAGCCTGCTGAGGAGACACAAATTCACCTTGCAGAGATTCAAACATCTACCATCAATTATTCATAAAGCCTTTGCTTGACCAGAATATGATTTGGCAAATTAATAGATCCAGTCCCTCTGTTGTCGCGCGTGCTGTTTGGGGGATTGTTGTTCGAATACAAATCCAAGCCCAGATTTTTTTTCTCACAAACTGTCCTTGTGCACAGAGATAGATCTGTGATAACCTGCTAATCACAGAAGGCCACAGACTGAATGGGACACTTCTGAAAGGTAATGTGTTGGTGAATTAAGTCGGACGGGTTGGGGTTCAGATTTCAAACACGACTTTCACATCTTGTCAAGAAGCCAGGACTGTCTCACAGCAGCAGCAGCAGCAGCAGCAGCAGCTCGGTCCAGACTTGACGCTTCACAGTCCAGCAGCTCGACCATTTCAACTCGTTTTAAAACAAAAAACAGCAGAGGGGAAAATGGTGCACAAAGGAAACAAGAGTTTGAAGCTGGCTCCAGGCAAGATGCACAACTCCAATACAACTTTCAGATCACAATGCATTCATTCAGACAAAGTCTTGGGTCTGTTTAAACGTGCATTTCTTTAAAAAAAACAACTTAAAACAACCTCCTGTCTGTGACGCACAACCACAAATCATATCTGGATACTGTGAGGAATGAAGGCTGCTTATACAATCATCAAAGGAGAAAAAAAACGTCATTGGATGTTTTAATATTTAAAATATCAAGACACAACCCAGCCGTACAGCATGGAGACAAAGAATAGCACAGGATAGGATCTCAATTATTAGGCTGTCAAACTATTTACAGAGCCGGATCACAGATCTGTCATACCATCCATTTTGTTCCAGGTAACACATGCCCTCTCTATCCTGGTGGCAGGTGGTGTCTGAGCTGCACTGAGTGCCTCGAGCTGTTGTGGGAATATTTCAAGCCTCTCAGTCTGGGTGCCTGATGCAGTTATTAATGGCAAACAGCAGACACACCAACAAAAACATACACAGAGTATTGACAGAACAGGACAGTGCAAAGGTGCACAGGCAAGACAAGGACAAGGACAAACTCGGGTTTAGATACTCTGCAAATGACACCCGGTGTTTACCTAAATGACATTAACCTTCATCTTAACATATATATCAAAATCTAATCTTTGAGGAAGTTAAATATAAGCAAGGCAGGTATGAGTAATTCATCTTTTACCAAGAATATTTCTATTCTGCTGGCCGACTGATGCATGAAAAGGTATATAAGAAATTGATTAAGCCACTGAGTCAGCAAGCTGAAGTCAATGTGTAAGTGCCTCAAACCTGACTCTTTAAAGAGACCCTAGAAAGCGTCTCTGCTGGACGACGACTCACAGAGGTTTTTGAGAAAGAAAGATGAAAAAGACTTGCTTCGATATGTTATCTCAGTAAACTTTTTCCTGATGAGTTGATGGCCTCAGTTGCTGGTTTAAATGATTTAAAAGAAAACACACAACTCCCCTTTTGTGAACTCTATGGTCTAATGTATAGCGCAATAGAGCAAAAAGCTGTTTTTTTGCTTTGAAGTGTGGCTAACCTTGTGAGTGATAGGCTACTCCCATAACTACCTGTCAAGCTGAGGATAGAGGTGTAATCCACCCTTGACAATAAAAGTCACTTCTGGCTCCAAAAGCCTGAGACAAAGCTCTGAAACTGAGGCTCAAAAGTGGGTGACATCATGGCAGCAAATTCTGTTCCTTGTATACAGTGTATGCTGTCCATTGCAATCCCTTACAAAAGGTATTTTAAAGCTATACACTGGAGCTACAGTTAAGAATTAGTTTCACTATTTTCACTCAGAGGTTACTTGCTAGCGATTGATAAAAATCCATGCATTCATTATCTTTAATAGCTTTTTCCCATTCGGGGTCGCGAGCGCGCTGGAGCCAATAACAGCTGTCATTGGGCTGTTCACCAGTCAATCACAGGGCTGACATAATAGTGACAAACAATCAGCAACACTCACATTAACACCTATGGGCAATTTAGAGTCAGCTATTAACCTAACGAGGATGTTTTTACACTGTGGGAGGAAGCCAGAGTACTCTGAGGAAACCCTGCGTGCGTGGACAGAGGGAACATGCAAACTCCACACAGAGAGGATACATATGATCAGAATGAACCTGTTAAAATGTACAGTATCTAAACTAGAACAGTGCCCATGAATGTGAAGCTCAAGTAAGCTGTTGTAATGTGTTTTCAGTTGGTAGCCAGTGTGGTGTAGAAAAAAAGAGGTCTGACAGGGATTCAAACCAGGAACCTTCTCACAGTGAGGCAACAGCGCTAACCACTGCACAGCCACACGGATAAATGATCAAAATGTGAAACAGCTGATGAATTCACAGAAGGTCTGTTAGCTCTTCCCCAAACTGAAATGTATTCAACTTTCAATGTAACAAAGAAAAGACGCTGGCACTTGGTAATACTCGGCTTTTGCTTAAAATATAACTCAAATTATCCATTCATTTTCATCAAAATTACTTTTCTATCTCACATAAGTATGATTTCAGAACATATCATTACATCTCAAGCAACATACTGCCGACTGTTATGGATGGAAGCATCTGTCGCTATCAGACTTAAGAATGAAGATTTATTCAACTTAAGGTACAAACAAACCTGAGGCTAACTTCAACTTATCTAAAGATGAGCAGCAAAAAAAATACATAACACCAGCAGAGAGTCTAAACTAGGTCTAAAGTCACATTTTGTCACTCTGTATTTACGATCAACAACCTTAGTGAAACAAGTATTTAGAGTATTACTAGTTTATGTACACTAAACATATGAAAGGATTCCTTTAAGGAAACTTTTAAAAATGTGCATAAAAAAGCTAAAATTTAAACGGATGGACTACATATGATCAGAATGAACCTGTTAAAATGTACAGTATCTAAACTAGATCAGTGCCCTTGAATGTGAAACTGAAGTAAGCTGTTGTAAAAAAAAATTTCAGTTGGTAGCCAGGGTGTTGTAGTCAAGCAGATAAATATGCAGCATAACCCACTTAGAGGATGAACATGTTTGTGAGAATAACATAACTAGAGGGGATTTCTCTCTGCAGCATACAGTATAATATTGTATATCTATCAGCATGCATATGTGAGTTTGTGGGAGTCAGAAAACACTGTGTGGAAATGTTGCAATGTGAGAAAGAAAGCTCTGGAAAAGAAAGAAAAAAAGAAGCTCTTATGCAAGATCAATTCTAGTTTGAGGAGAAATCAATCTGCTGGTTAGATAACTACTGATATGCATGATTGTCTGAAAGAAAATAATTAGTCATTATAGTCTAATCTGAATTCATACATCTTAGGATAATTGAGAATCTATAAGCTCTAGTCATCAGCAACATGTTGAAAATAGGTTAACACTCAGCTGTATATGCTCATATGGATAAAAAGGCAAGGACAGAGGGGAGAGAGGGAGAGAGAGAGAGAGAGAAGAGTGAACAGGGAGGGCTGTAAAGAAATCCCGTGAGGATGCATCTCCCCAGCATCTGAGCATATAAATAGAAGTCAGCCTTATTCCCACAGCAAGAGATGAAAACAGAGGAGAATCCACAGGAGGATGGGGGGGAGAGCAAAGTAAAAGAGAGAAAATCTCCTGAATCAGGACACCACAAATCAGTGGGAAATGTTCACACGAGGATTAAAAACAGGGGAACTTTGTGTGACTTCTTTTGTTAATGATTTGTTGAATAAATGACCCTGAAGATGAAGACATCAGGGTGTAAAAAAAAAAAACATCTTAGAAATACTGGATTGTGCAAACGATTGAAATCAACAGCCAGAAACCGTCACATCTTGAATGCAACTGTATGTTTAATACATGGTACATTTCAATTAACCGGACACAAACTGCTCACTTTCAACAAGCTCCAATGATCAACGGAAACTAGCCCAACCCCAAGCTTAAACAAAAGTGAATTTTACATTAAACATACTATAGATAATCACACAATTAAAAACAGTCCAATATTTTTTGTCACTATTAAACTATTTGAAGATATAGTCAGTAGCTTTTTCCCGTAAATTTTTTTTTTATTAACTTATACTAAAGTAATGCTGCTCAATCATCACTTATGGGCCTCCATACATGTGTGGTGGAGACTGTGTCTGCCTGGATTTTCACATTTCGGTTTGTTTTGGTTGACTCAGGAGTGGATACAATTCAGTGATTGGACACGATTCAACCCGGAAAGAAAACGAGAACGCAATCATAGTGAGGCGCCAAGAGGATAAAGCTCGTTCCAAAACGAGGGTGAACCTTTTTGTGAGGCTTTTATTCTGAGGACGCAGAGTTGGCCTGCTTTCTGTTAGACAGGCAGGTGACAAACACTGGCAGGAAGCTTGTGCTAACGTGCGGCGGGATGCAATGCTACATCCTGCAGTTAGAGTGTGCTTCTGGTGCTGATGAGCCCAGGAGGAGGGTCTCAGTTTGAATGTTGTATTTACAAGCTGCAACAAACATTTCTACTGACTCCACCTTTAAAGTCAATTATATGTTCCTAAGAAAAACATGTATGACTGCTAGAAAGGCACAACTGAAACTTGATTTTTTTAAATAATTGAAATAGGCAGCATCCATATAAGTCTTTAAAAAGCTGTCATGTCATTAATAATCAATTAGAAGCGATTAGTAGGAGAGTCAAATAAAGCTTGATTTTAGATTTTTTTAGTTTTGGATATGCAACAGAAATAAGTTAACCTCTTAAATAAAGTCAACTTTAAGCATTAGTTTCACATAGGAAACAAAACACAGTCCCTGGAAAACAGCCCTGTGTTTGACCCATCCATCACCCGTGAACATCACCCCAAGCAGACTTTCACACTCTTCATCCTATCAACCTGTCGTCTATTTTATATCATAACATTAAGCCAGAGGACAACATCAAAAAACAACTTCTGAGGTTAATCTAAAGCTTCATATTTTGAAACACTGGGCCACTGAGTAAACTGCTATATTTACAACGTAGGTGAGCCAGACCTCAATACAGATATTCAACAAATGGCCACCAATATCTAATTGTTAGGGCTGAGATTTGAGGGTAAGGACTATAAAAATACGACATATGTTCACTTATTTATGAATGTAACTTCATGCACGATTTGGATCACTCGCTAAACTATTGTGTTCCTTGTAAGGCAAACAGACTAAGTGTTGGTAGTAGTCTGAGGTAAATCTATAATTATATTATCCAACCTAATAAGTATGAAGTTATCTCATTTATAAAACTGGTATGATGAACACAAGTGTATCTGTGGTAGTTGAAGACTGAAGCAGTAGGGTCTGTAATGAACCTTAAGATAATGATCAAACTCTGTAGGGATTCAACCATTTAAAGCAGCACCAACTCAATTTCAATTATCTCAGCTAAGGTTCAATGAATCATTAAATCTCACATTCTGCAACTAATTTGATTTAATTAAACACACATTCAATTATCAGATTTTTCCAAGCTATATACATATATATAAAAACATGAATTTCACAGGTTCAAGTTTCAGTCAAGGTCTTTTAACAACATTTTTAGACTCTGCTGCTAGGACACCATCTTTCTTTACCATCTTTAAGTAAGGTTCACTTTTTACAGCACAAAGAGTAGGTCTATATTTGTGTAGGAGTATTCATTCCCTCTGTGTAGCAAACACCTGACCCAAATTTATGCTTATTTGTCTTTACGTCTTCAGTGAGAAACCACTCGGATAAGCAATATCTACAGTGTTCATGAACACTGAAATCATCCTGCTCACTCTGATCTTCACTGCTGCCACAAGAGGTGTTGTGACAACAGCTGACCTTCATCAGCTTCAACAAGCAGAAAACCAGCACGCCGCCTTACAAAGTGAAGTTGAATGTGCAGGAGGAAACGCACAGATAAGCACTGAAGGTGAACAAAAGTGTTTTCAGGGAATCAATGACTAAAGAGCTGTACAACTGACTGACACCTCCAGTCAGTCTATCACACATAGTAGAAGGAAATCAACACTACCCTTCTGTTCAAAGTGAAAATGCATTTGCTCAACTGAGCGTTATAGCTGTTAAAAGTTGATTAGCAGACGGTCAATAGCAAAGTGAAATTATTACAAACTCTGATGAATAGGTTTAGCATAATTAAAAAGCATAATGAGGCGTTAATGTTCAATTTACAAACAGATAGCTTGTCAACAGAATCCCCCCCCCCATCTACTCACTATCAGTTAATTTCTTATTCTGCTTTTGATTGGCTATTGTTCTTTCATTGTCTTAACAGCCAAACCAGACATATGAACATATTACCCCTGCAATACCTGTCAGTCCCAAAGCCCATCCAAAGCCCATTTAAAGCCCATTCAAAGGTAACTATTGACCAAACAAATGTTTTTTTTTTCATACAGCAGGATTTGAGTGCTCAAAGCATATAGCAACAAACACAGGGTGCTTTGAAGACCTATGCTAATGTCGGTCCACATGATGGATATGCTTCAAGGAAGATTTTCCCTTATGTATAGATTATGAGCTGTGGGGAACTTCTGAACTTCATTCAGAAGGTATGTTGTATAGTGTGAAGGAATGTTGCCTTTTTCATACATCAAATGTGTATGATAAATACATATGAGAAACGAGGGATCATTCCATCATAAACTTGAGCAGAAAATTGCACAGGTATAATGCTGTAATGAATATAGATCGGTGTATGGAACTACGTCCAACAATGGTAGTTAAATTGATACGCTCAATAGCAAAAAAATCAAGACAGACTTTGTTCTGCTTGACAGGAAGAAGAGGAAATGTGTGTGTGTGTGTGTGTGTGTGTGTGTGTGTGTGTGTGTGTGTGTGTGTGTGTGTGTGTGTGTGTGTGTGTGTGGAGAGACAAACAAGTCATTGCCAGGGAAGAGGTATGAATGACAAACAGACCATATGTATATGCATGCATATATAGGTGGTAAATAGGTAAACGTATGTTGTCATGCGCGTACACATTTGTTTTGGTTTGTTTCCATCCTGGCCCTGGCGGTGTGTGCATACAGTCTGTCTGCGGATGGAAGGCAGTTTGACAAGTTAATCCACTTTAAACATCCTAATGGGAACATCCCCACAGGCTGCCTCTCCTCCTCTGCACAGATTGTTTTGCATTCCAACTTCCCCCCATCAGCCGAGCTGCCTATGCCGGAGAGACGGGTATGAAGTGACACATACACACCTGACGTCTGGATTCCATGGGATGATGACAGCCTATCAGCGAGACATTTCACAGCTAAAAATAACACCTTTATACTGTACATTCTCTGTTTACCGGGGTAACGTTTGCAACAAGATGCAATTGTCAAGTGATTCAAGCATGCATGGACCTGTAAAACAGATATTTCAAATATAATTTCAAATATAATAACTTACTTGCCATGCATTTCATATTGTATGTAAATCCAAAAGAAGCATTAACATAACAACGCTAAAAGCAGCTAATAGCATAAATTATTGTAAAAGGTATCATTTATGAAGTACATTTCAAAGTCAATGGGAGCAATGCACAGTCTGAATACCTGTCTACAAATCGGTTCAATGCTGTTCATTTAACTGTTGGCTCCATTGTTACGGCTTCTTGATGTATATTAAGAATCTAAATGCTTTTCACACGGTTGGCTGCTCACTCACAATAATCTTATTGGTCCACCACTTTGGTCCTTACTGAAATATCTCAACAGACTTTTCCCTTTTTCACCATGAGACTTTGCACAAATATCCCTGCTTCACTCAGCATGAGTTGCTAATCACGTCGCTGATTATATGACCTTTTTATCTCTTTCCAGCTCCTCTTCGTCTCAATAACTTGAAACCAAAAGAATCTCAAATGTTATCAGCTGTCCTCTGTATGTTTTCCAAACATCTCAATACTCATGTTATCAAACCCTATGTCTTGTTTAAATATTCCAATATCATGTCTTTCATTTTAGGATTATTGCTGTAAAGGTTAGTAAAAACTGAGACTCCCAAATTCAAAGCTGTCTTCAACTTTTTGTTCATGCCATCTATTGTGCAAATAATGGGAAAATAGTTGTCTATAATAAAGAATGGCTGTAACTGGAAGAGTTTCAGATGGCATGTCTTGTTGTCTCTAGATTTAAAAAGAGTATAAAACTGGGTAAGCTGTAGTAAGATATTCTTCCTCTATGCTTACACACCTGTAGTAGCCTTTTATTCAACACCAAGTGATTTAGCAGAGAAACCAACATCCCAATACCCTATGTTCACGTGTGAGTCACTGATTTATTTTTTCTCACAAGAATTTCTCCTCAATACTGACGTTTTGCTGAGAGAGGAGAAACTGAGCACATACATCCTATTATAATTTATTAATCCACTCTCTTTCTTTTCTCTTCTCAACCGTACTCATCAATTATTCCATCAATATTCGTGCCCTTAAAATATAAGGTTCAGACTTCAGTGGTTGAACTCAGGTCTCTTACTTTTCCTAATTCAAGTCCAAGACAATGCTGCACTGATGGCTTCTAGCTGTAGTTAACCTTAGGTCAGCCAGGTGCCGCTAATTAGGACCGGGTGCAGGTCACAGAAGCTCTGTCGGCTATTCAAAGGTCACAAAAGTGACTCACCTATTGACACGTTAAGATGAAGGAAGAGACCGTCACTGTGGGAGAAGACACAAGGAGCTCAGGTGGGAGACTGGTAAATCGAGCTGCTGAATAAATAAATCTCTGTCTGTTGCTCTGGCATGAATATCTTTATCTGCTCCAAAACACAGGATTCTTCAGCTATGACTCAGGTATTATGTAACTAGAGTATATGCATTTCAAGCATCAGCATGTATATTTAATCTTTATAAATAGTTTAGAGGTAAATATGGATATAGTTCAATATTAACCCCACAACATGCCCAGCCATTTGAGAGCAAATGGAATACATACTGTAGATATCATGTTCACACAAAAACGTGCCTTCCACTGCAGCCACCAGTTTAAGGCAGATCCAATGCACTAAACCCAAATCTTGAATAACTTACCAATATAGTGCAAAGACTTATTAAAAAAGGAAAATAGTTCCTCATGTTCTGTCCATTTATACTCCAACAAATGATCCAAATTATGAATTTTCCATGAAGATGCAGAGCCCTTTTATGAAGCGTTTAACACAATGTTGTCTGTCATTCATTATCAATGTTGGTTTATGTAAGTTAGTTCCAGCGAGTACTTTTCAGGCTGAAGCAAAATGGAATGAGAACAAGTAAAACTCATTGTAGTTTTTATCAACCTGCTGGTTTGCAAGTTGTAAACTATTTGTCTGTTGTTTTACCTGGATCACTGCCATCCCACAGGCTTAATGGTCCACTGGGAAAATTCCCACCAGTCCAGATGGCTGTTTTGGCCAAGCCAGCAGGATTAAAATGATGAATGTGTTGCATTTCTTTGTAGCTTGCTATTTACCATTTCAGTCCTGTAAACATTTTTTAAATTGATTTCTACCATGATTACATTTTTGGCCACAGCTTACTACCTTTTGCAATCCAGAATCACTGTTTGAAATTTTTTAAAAGTCAAAAGATTATCAGAAAGTAGTGGTCCAAGTTTGGGCGCTGATGGCCTAGTGTTTCATTTTCCCGCCCCATGTACAGAGGCTGTCGCCCATGAAGCAAGCGGACCAGGTTTGAATCCTACATGTGGCTCCGTTCTTGCATGTCATTCCCCACTCTCTCTCGCTCAATGATTTACGACTCTATCCACTGTCCTGTTTCTCCAATAAAGGCATAAAAGCCCCAAAATAAATCTTATAGTACGAAGAAAGTAGTGGTTGAACATGGACGGTAGAGCCCAATGTAAAGTCTCAAACACCTTTTTTTGTACAGTGAAAATCCCATGACCATTCTGCAATGCTAGCGATGTGAAACAGAAAATGAGAAAGTCCAGATCCAGCAACTATCGGCATTTTTGGTTAATAAATAACTTATAAGAATACTCAACTATCTAAATTGTTTGCAATAGATAATTGTCATTGATCAGTCCACTGTCTGCTTGAGCCATAATGAAATAAGTAATTAATTGTAAATCCTTTTTGAATCCAGTCACAAAATCAATATGAGTCAGTCCTTAAATCAGTCGGCAGTAAACTGTTAAATCAATCCCAATTGGAAAGTTGCGCTGATGAAGACAAAAGCACTCCAACTCACCAGCCTGGTGTGTGTTGACAGTCACATTCGCCAGTGACCGAGTAGCCACTCCCAGCCCGGAGACGCCATTCACAGCCTCTACATGGAAGGTGTAGTTTGCATGCGTTGCAAAATCCAGTATCGCCACAGAGGTGCCAGTTAGACCGAGTGGCCGCGGGATGAACCTCAGGTCGGGCTCACACGGCTCACACTGTGTCACACCAGTGTCGCCATCACTTCCATCACAGCGCTGGCACAGGATGTTGTAGGTGATGTCTTTTCTGCCTCCTGAATCACTGGGAGGCATCCACTGCAGGAAGAGAGCTGTGTCATTGATCAATGAAACCAGGTGCCGAGGAGCTGACGGAGGCCCTGAGAAAAAAAAGAGAAGGTATTTAGAGAGAGATTCTTCACTGAATACTTGCTAATCACTTCATCATGTGTTTCATACATTTTCAAAAATAGCATTAGAGTGATGTCTGGTTGAACACAAGACTGAACAAAAGACACGATTTCTGATAACTCGTCCAATTTCAGACACTGATCACCTTAAGGGAAATCCACAAAGAGTTCACTAAATATCATGAAATGTGTTTGAAAACATTGTACTTTGGGCATACTGCTGTGCCAAAAATGCAGGCTATTATGTAGGTATAAGTAGTACCAGTAAATATAGCACTTATTTTAAACATGGGGATGAAGCTGAAGTTACACAACACATTTTGACAGCAAAAGAGCATCACTTGAATTAGTAGTTTGTGTTGGTATTCGGGTTTTCAACTTGTTCTAAAGTATTTCATATCTACAGGCAGAATGTCAATTTCTTATTTATTTATTTATTGCAGTTTTCACAAGCATGTAATGTTTGATTTGGTTGTGTGTGATCAGAGCTGATGTAGAGATTGTTTCTTTGAATACCTGCTTTATGTGTGGGTGTTAAGCTTGTGCACAGCCCTAAGTGTTCTAACACAGTCACATTGCAAAACAATTCTTGACTTCTTTTTGGATAAAAATGTCAGAGATATTTATATCTATGAAGAAGGTAGACAATTATTATTTTTGGTTGAGATATGTAGGCGTAAAGTTATGAAGGCATATATTTAAATTTATACCAATTATATTGCTAATATAAAAAAGGAGCAGATGGATAGGGAAAAGATGGCACCAAAGGACTGGAATAAAAAAAAAAAAGACATGCAAACACAAAAAAACGAATGTCCCAGCTGGCAGAAGAAAAAGTTTGCTCTTCATAACTACTCTACTTACTTGTGCAAGCCATGGTGGAGGCGTCTTTGATGGCCCTGTAGAAGCCTTTGTCGCAGTGACAGATGGTGGCGGCCTGGTCATGGCTGGAGCTATGTGGAGGACACTTTGTGCATTTAGTGTTCCCTGCATAGGCTTTGAAGGAGCCAGGCTTACAAGCTGGAAAAGAAGAGAGGTGGAGGAAGAAGCCAGTTATACACGGTTAATGTTCTCTCCGCTTATTGCATTTCCATCAGCATGCATACATTTAATACAAAGCTGAAGCTGATTCTTTTCTCACCTGTAGTCTGACCTTCTCCTAGAGGAAATATGGATCAACGTCATCTCCTTATTAGATACTGTAACCTATTGTCCAGTTTCTAAAAATATAATATCCATATTTATCAAGAGTCAAGTCCAACAGATGACACACCCTGTAATGCCCCTTTACTGGACAAAGAATTGATATAGGTAAGTGCAAAAAGACTGCAACATCACAACAACTGTGTGTTTTTTTTTACATTGTAATCTGTGGATTCAGCAGGCTTTCCCTAAGATAGTTTTCATATCAAAGAGGCTGAACAGCGGTTGGTTGCTCATGTTGATTAATATCATCAACATTACTAGGCCAAATTATTCCACAGGAGGTAAATTCTCTCACCAAAAACCAAACCAAATACATGAAGTGAAAACTTCTACCAGCACCCCAGAAATTGTACTGGAATGGAGCTACATTCCTGGTGAAGTTCTTTGATAAGAAGAGCAGACTGATGGCGTCATGTTAGCTAAACATGTCTGTTAACTGTTTTAGACTGCAGAGATGACCTTTTTTGGAGATACTAAATTGTTTTCCCATGGACAATGCAGAGTACGATTCCTTTGAACACAATACGTTGAACTGAAGAGAAATATGATAGTATTTAAATGATTCAGATATGGAAAAGACTCCATGTGTCATGATTCACATCATGGCAGCCCTTCCTCCCCCTTTTGTTGTGTTGTTTGTCATTCCCTGTCTGTTTAATCCTCATGTGTCTCTCCCCTGTCTGTGTGAGTTTGGTGGGCGGGGCTCATGTTCTCAGGCGGCGCCAGGTGCAGCTAGTTGGACTTCCAACTAGACTACCTTCTGCTTCACCTCGGCGCCAGATTGTTTCACCTGCTCGCGTGGTATTGTACTCTCTTGGCTTCTCTGGATTCTAGTGCTCATTGTGATAGCTTGTGTAGCTGACCCCGTTTTTCTTCTCTGCCTTGCGCCAGGTCGCTGTTCATGTTTTTTTGCTTCACCTCACCTGTGCTTTTTTTGGACACCACTCTGGGATCACGGACACTGCCACTGGGCACCTCGCACTACCCCTCCTCCTTGCACCTTTTGAGTCACTTTTTGGAATAAACCTTTTTGTTATCAACTTGATCCTGCCTATCTGAGTTGTGCTTTTGGGTCCAGAATTTGTACTAACCGTAACATCCTGAGTCTATTTGTTTTAATCAGCAGATTTAATAGAGTCCCCACTTTCAGATTCCCTTGAATAGAGTCAGAGGAAAGTTTGTATTGTTTGTCGGAAGGTAAAAAAAAAAAAAGAGCTATTAACATACAAATAATGCATTATGAAAATGCAATTATAGCCTGCTTTCAGTCTAAAACCTCCATCTACTTACATGGTCCATTCTGCTGACCCAGGTATTCTTCAATTTTCCACCTTACCCCGGTTCACTTTCCTACCTCATTACTTCCTCCAGTTCTCTCCTATTTTACCTTCACATTTATTTTTCTCCATCAAGTCAGCCAACGGTCCTTTCCTTATCTCTCTGGTTTTTTTTTCTCTCCAACTGTTTCGCTCTGCCACAATATTCCTTTTTCTGTTTTCATTTCATTTTTTATTTTCTTTGCTGTTTTTCTCCCTAATATTTGCCTTTCTGTTTCTTCCTGAAGGCTTATCAGAAGATGGTAAATCCGCACTGCCTCCTTCTACCCAGACTTATCTCAGCAGAGGAAAAATAAAGCACAAACAGTGCAACGATATAATAAGATGGGAATCTTGGCATACTTTCATTGCAGAGTGATTTGTGTGAAAGTATATGTGTGTGGGAGGAATGATAATTCTCAAATTATCAAATAAATATGCCAGGTATGATATAGACAATGATAGAGAGAGAGAGGGTTGATGCATTGTGGATTTTAATGAAGACTTAATGGCAGACAGCCAGAGGATTTTATGATTTCCGCATTTTAATATTTTTCTCTCAGTTAAGCAAGAAGCACAAAGTGGCAGTTTTGGGCCATGTTTATATTGTTTCTTCCAGTCTGTAATTATCTGATGAAACATTGTCTTAATTGAGAGACATTGCTACTATAAACATATTGTTGATATTGGCTCTTTAATTTGACCGTTTACAGGTCAAATGAGCATCCACTACTGTACCCTGCATTCCTTGTAAAATCATTCATTTCACTGATAGGGTTATAACTGTTAAATACATTTAACTGAATGAAATTGCTCCCAGAGATTCTCACTTAATAACTTAAGTATTTGTAGATCTGCAATATTATTCAGTTTGAAATGCAGTTTAACCATAGTAACGTCTCTGGTATCTACATGTATGCAGCTCTGGAGAACTGTGGATCAGTACATGGTTGAATGAACATTAGACTTCACGACCTCAGGCTACGTTGTTGTTGCTTGAACGAGGCTAGAAGCATGCTGGTGTATTTAGAGTGGTACCACCAACATTTCAGTTGTTGGTTCAATCTAATAATAATGATTCATTGAGAAGACATGTGTAGAAACACATTCTTTCCCTGGATGAAATTTGATTTAAAAAAAAAGGCATCTATCAGTGATACTTCATCTATGGAAAATTCAATTTGGGATTGCTTTTTTCTAGGAATCTGAAATTGCACCAGGATTTCTTTTTGAGTAGCAATAACATTTTCCCCCCCAAAAAAACCCATTAAAAATTGTCAAAGTTAATTTAATCTTAATGACTACTCAACCAACAGACATGTTGTTGTGCCATTCATTTTGCTTTATATGCAGCTATAATTCTATATTTTATTATTAAAAGTTACATTTCTTTTAAATGCATAAAAGCAGGGGGAAACAGTCACTACATTTCTTTCCAATGATGTGCTTAGGTGTTTTGATGAGAAACAATAGTAAGGTAGAGCTGAAATGCATTATGCCAGACAAGAAATAACGGTAAAAAAAAATCTGTATAAACAGGTGGACAAAATTGAGTATTACGTTATGTATAAGGGGTGAGATGGAAGATTGACACATAGAAATCCTCGCCACAATCATGTTGCTGCTAAGCTCCTCATGAGAAGGGTAATTTGTCACCCGGCTTCCAATTTTTGAGGCCCCTCCTTCACTTGGATATTACTTTCGCACCTAAGCTGAGCTCCTGCCAAAGGCAACAAACACACAGATTCATTTGAATTTCCAGCTGCTCCCTGCTATACACCAGGCAGATCACTACAAAAAAAAAACAATTACAATATCCCTACCACTATTTAAAAAAAAAAGTTTGAAAACATCCAACAAACACACAGAGGCACTTACAGACAGACAATGAGATCCAATGTGTTCACTGTCTGTTGTTTGGCTTTTTGTCATGGGATGCATCTTTATTTATGAAGGGAACTGTATTTGCACAATATTTTTTATTCTAAAACCGAGCAAACACTCCTTTCGAATAACAATGACGCAGACAAAATTTAGTATGTTTCACCAGTTCATAGATTTGGAGCTGAGAGTAATTATTTTTTCATTATCGATGATTTTGCTGCTGATTTTTATTCCTTATAATTGTGCTGCTAAGTTACAGTACTGATTTGACTGAGATAAATAATAAAACACACTTTACTTCCAAAAAGAAGAGTTCCTTACATGTACCTCATTTTAATTCAACGTGAGAGCACTGCAGTAAAGCTGTATTCACAAGTTGTTCTAAAATCTACTTAGATGGAAACTGTTTCATCTAACACTGTAATGTTTAAACACAGCTTGTACAAAGCAAGATTAGATTGTCTTTGGAGTTGAGTGTGTGTCCAGCTGACAAAGGAAAATCTAAAAATTAACTACCTTTCTTGCCTTGAATTGGTCTCCATTACCGAGGCCAGAAACTAGTGGGTGAGTGCCCGTTGATGATTGGCAGGTTTTGTTTGGTTGGTTTATTGAGCAATTTGGCAGAAAACATCTTCCCGACTGCTTCAAACATGACTGATTGGGGCAGTAAGTGAATCGAAGCAGTGAAGATGAGGGCCAGAAAACCAAAAATAATTAGCTGAAGGATACATTAAAAGCTCTGATAAGTTGAGAGGAATGGCAGAGCTATAAGGTGATTACTCTACATGGATGTGTCACTTCATCAGATCCCTTTTAGATTACTCGTACTTATTTGTTCCACCAAGGTGGCCTTGAAATGATTTGAATGTGGCTCCAGGTTAACAGTGGCACTTAAGAGCTTTGGTAAGCAACTTTGAAAACAAAAACACAGCAAGGGCAAGTCAATTATCTAACCTGAAAAGTGTCACCTCCCAGAAACACATGGATGTGCTCCTCCTCACTTATGGTGTAGAACAGACTTGCTTGTATTGTTGAGAAAAGTGCAGTGCATCGTTGTCATTCCCAGAATCCATGTATATTTATTTGCCATTTTGTTTCAACTAACTTGCTTGCTTTAACTTGTGGATAACTCCTCTGATTCTCCATGGACACGGGCAGAGCGCACGCAGCAGGACAGTTGGTGTGATATAGGCAAAGAAGGTCAGGTAACATATCTGATTGTTTAATTAAATCTGAAAGAAATTAGTTTGCCCATCCCAGGAATGTGAAAGCCGGAGACACCCTTATTGTACCCCTTTTTTTATCCGAAAATGTGATATACTAATTGTTGTTAAGAATTACATTATATTGCAACAATTTAAATTAAAATGCTCCTGGAATATACCTCCTACTCTAGCTAAGAAATAAGAGAGATCTGAGATTCACAAGTCGACCTTCAGGAGAAGGGAGAAACTGCACATTTGCAGGAGTGTAATGACAACCCAGCTAAGAGATTTTGAGTTGTTTGGGTGTGCTGGAAGTTTTCTCTTGGCTTTATGTTGTCAGAAACAGATGGAGGCAGAGACTGTGTTTACCCTGGACTTTCAGCTTTGATATGCAGATGGGAAGTTCACAGAGAATGAGTGATGCTCTAGTCTGGCTGAGCTGCATTAGAGGCCAGAGTAAACACACTCCTTTATGGACACAAGAGGGGCACAGTGGCTGGGCTCTACGACTCGGAGAATGTATTGACTCTCATATTTCCTATTCCAATTTATTTGAATGTGAGGCCATACGTTTGAACTTGTCCTGCCTGATCAAAGTGTCTCGAGACCACAGAGGTCAGGAGAAAGAAAGCTATGCAGTCGATTTCTGACGACCTCTGACACCAAGGGCGCATGGTGCAAAAAAAGAGAAAAGGGAAAACATTGATTGATTTTATTGAGTTATTCAGAAACGGTTGATTAATATGCTTACTGCATATTCAACAGTTTAGTAAGAAGAAGAAACTAGGCTGTAACTTCATGAAAAGTACAGCAGGTGGTCGCAACAAAAGTTTTCATTCAGGTGTTTTGTTGAATCAATAATATTTGAAAAAATGTATATTTTCTCTGGCACTGAATGTAATCACTTATCCATCTGGTGGGCTTTGTGCTCTTGTCTGCGTATCTATTGATGATATGATGATGACTGACTCAAATGAAATCCGATGCGACGTCTCTATTAGCTACTCCCACAATGCCCTGCGTTCTTTTGAATATGATGGTGTGACGAAAGGATGTGGAACAAATAGCATTAGGGCTATGATGTTGCCTTATCTAGGTCATGATATAACCAGCCTATCTCTGAGTAAGCCTCTTGTGGCTGACACCGAATGAAAGGAATGGAATAATAAAGCACTCGATTGAGATGTCAAAACAGTCTGGCAGAATGCTATTGGGGTGGAAAGCGGGGTTTGATAAGCGCTGATGCCTTTGTTTAGGCAGCTGGGAGGGAAAGATGGACGTGTTAGCGCAGAGCTCTGCTTCTATTCGGGAGCGTTGGGGTTTTCCCTATTCTCTCTCTAACTCTCTCTCCCCCCCTCTCTCTCTCTCTCTCTCTCTCACTCTCTTTTGCTCTTTCCCCATGCTGCCTCTCAGACAGCTTTGATCACAGTACCCTTTGAAGCAGTGTTCCAAAATGAAAACGAGGAGAAAGCAGAAGTCATCGCAAGTTCACGCCTAAACTTCCTGCAACTATACTTGCCAAGTGCACATCTTTATCATGGCACAAGCTCTGCAAGGCCCAATGGAAATTATTGATGAGCAAAAAATAATTGGCCATAAATCATTTAAGCCATGAATCACTGGCTACAAGGCTGTAATGTGTTGTTGCTATTGATCACCTCTTCTATCCCAGTGTTAACGAGTGCAAAGATGCCGCTCGAGAATTGCATAGCAGATCATCTGTGAAAGATGTTACCTGACATTTCTAAACTAAAAATCCTGTATAGCAAAACAATAGAACCAAACAGTATCTCTGCTTTCCTTTGCCCAAGATAGTTTAACGGTGTGTCAGGGACAAGTGGATCTTTGAGGTACGAGCATTATGGGAAATATGCATTCTTTCTTTTAAATTCAAAATGAGATCAACATTAGTTCATTTGTCCGTTTGTCTGGGGTAGACAAACACCGGGAAATGTTCGTATCTCAGATTGGTCATCGTTGTAATATTACTGCTACAGATGTTGTAGTCTTCCAACACACATTATTTCCAATAATCTTGTGTGTTACTGCTCAATGACTGTCCCATTCACAGTAACTGTAGCCTGCATCCCCCTGACACTGTTGCAGCTAGAGACAATCCAGAGAGGCAACCGCTGTAAGCTGAAGGAGGGGATAGGGAAAGTATATATGTAGGACAAATGAGGGACACCATGAGAATGCTGCTCCTAAGCTGCCTGTCTCATATGGAATCCCTCCTGACAGGCGTCTGTGTTGTTTAACCACATCTTTGAAATGATTGAGAGCGGGCAAGAGAAAAGATAAATAAAAAGCCAGATAAAAGGGAAGAAGATAAAAAGTATTACACTCGAGGAGAAATTAAAGCATATATTATAGCCTGTCCTACATATCAGCTGTGCTAATGACTGCTGGAGTTCTCTCTCTGTAATAAACTGAGTAACCATATCACCACAGGAATTTCACCCCGACCAGCTGAGACATCTGTACGTCTGGAAAACGCAGCGAGTAACACTTCAATTGTAATCATGCAGTGTGGCTCTATTTAGCACCTGCTTTAATTACAAGAGTGAGTCTGTGCCTCGAAAAAAACAGAGAGAGAGAGAGAGGGTTGGGGGAGTTTTAGATAATGCTAGGTGCAGGCTAAATTAGCTGTGAAACTAACAAATGAAGGCAATTAGCGAGCTAGCCTCCACTCTGTCTGCAGAGTCTAATTGAGAAACCAGGCCAATGACTACATGGAACAACAGTTGCTTTAACTTTATCTGTTTTTGCTGACAATGGGCCACATTTAGGTAGTGCTGATGCGACTAATTAGAGAGGAGGCATCCCAAAAAGCTTTTCACGTTTGCTCTATGTTTGAGATATTTCTCAAAGATGGCATTTGTTGCATTCATATACAACAAAATGCGTAATGTTTATCAGATATTTAAACACTAGAAAAACACACAGCTTGATATTTCAAGAAATCACCTTCCTATTTGCAACATGTAATATATAGAGAGTCAAGAGGGTTCTGGGAAAGTGCGAAAGCAATGATTTTGAAATGTCAAGAAATTCTAATCTCTTCATTTTCACATTGTTTAGAAAGGGATGGCTATAAGAGACCTTAAGATAAAGAAAGAGTATGAGAAGAGAGCAAATAAAAGGACTAGGAGGAGAAAAACTGGTGGAGGTTGTAAGTGGAGCATAAACAAAGCAGACAAGAGAGGAGAGAAGATGACGAGGGGAGGTGGAGCTGTGAAGAGATGGAGAGAGATGTGGATGGAGAGGATCAGACAAGGATGCGGGATCTTAGAGCGAGAGAAAGGAATAGCAGTTCTGTGAACTCAAAGTCCTGCAGATGACTGGAGAGGCCCTAGAGATCTGTTATTGTGATGCAATGCCCTCTCTTCTCCTCTCCCTGTTTTTCCTCTTTATTGCTCCCTTCTCTGTGTATGCATTGTTGTTAAAGTGTACAAACACATTCACACAGAAAACATCTAAAACTACTTCTTACCCGGGCAAAAGCCGTCCATCTCCTCATGTCCAATACTACAGACGCAGCGGCCCAGTGGTACCAACCAGTCTCCATCAGCACCGCAGTACAGTTTGGGTGTGTCCCTCTCCTCTGCATTTTCCACACATGCACCCCTCACTTCCACCAGAGAGGAGGAGTCCATGTGCGGTACTGTGTCTGGAAAGGCTGCCAGGTTCCTCAGAGTGGATGGGCAGCGTTTGTAAAAAACCTTATGTAGAAGAGAACAAACAAAAAAAACAGGAAATTGAAGTGCTGCCAGTCTTGTGAAAGAAATAAAACTGACAAGGTCATGACTGTAGCTCCAGCAAACATGAGCCATAGCCCCTCTTTCACTGACCTTTACAGAAACAAGAGCGATACAAGCCCCCACATCCTGGAAGGCCAAGTAGAAACCTTTCTGTGTCACCGGCCCTACCTCCCTGACCTCAGTATTGAGGCGAAGAACCCGATCTCCAAGATCTGTTTGTGTGAAACTTTCATCTGCTGCTATAGTGTCCACCTGGGACAAAACAACAAGGACTTAATTCGCCCATTTATTTCTTAGGGATTCTAATAATGCAACAATTATTTTTCATGAAACAAATCCAAAAACCTACCTTGGCATAGTCAGTGGGCCTAAAACGTGTTGCTGCAGGGAGCGGGCCCTCCGTCTGCAGGTAGAAGAGGTTGAAGGTTTCCTTGCAGGTACCAGACACCCAAGGAATGGAGTTGCAGTCTCTGAGTGTGAAACGCAGCTCCACATATACCTAAGGGTATTCATAAATAATAAACAAATGTAAGCTCATTATGTATTAAACATCCAGGACTGTAAGCATTTTGCAGCGGGCTCTCCATATTCCTTGACTGGAAATAAACTGGATTCTTTTTAAGAGTAAATCCTACTGGCCTGCTCTTCTTATACAGTTATTGTGGACAATGTAAAAATTGCATGGCTTTATGTTCCCAGGATATGAAAATGAATTAAGGGCAAGCAACAATGAAGTGAATGAATGCAGAGAAAGTAATCAAAAAGGCACAATTAGACAGCATACAAGTACAGACAGTGGTAAAAGTATTTTTGTTTTTCTACTGTACACCTGCTTTCCATTTTTTTTCCTCTTCTGAACATGGGAGATTTTGTTCCCTCCAGTTATTTCAACACTTTTGTGACCTTGAGTCAAAGTCACAACCAAGACTACTTCATTTGATCACATTTTCAGGCCAAGGTTTCAGTGTGTGACTGAGGAAGTGTTTCAGATGTGTTACACACCCTCTGTGCAGCCTGCCGCTGGATCCATCCTGACCGCAGCCAGTTGTTCTGGTTTGGCTCCATTACGTGGCAAACCTGGAAGGTGTGAATGGGTCTGTTCTGCTCATCCATCTCTGTGATGGCATCCCACTGTAAAAAAACAAACAAAAAAAAGGTTGAACGTACAGATGGGTAAATTAGTGACAAATGCCATGATGCAACAGAGTAATTATCTTATAACAAAACTGCCGCGAGTAACAGACAGGGTTTGACCCCTATCCTTGGAACCTTTTACCATCAAACATCTCTCTGTTTCTCACGGACATACATGTGTTTCATAGGCTGTCTAGGAGAAGCTGCTCTTAGTGATCCATTATGTGGATGGCCAAACTTCTTTCCATCTTTTGTACATTTGGGTTCAGTCTCCGGTCTACCGCTTAACCGTTTAATCTTTGTGTTGAGTCCGTTAGTTTTTTGATAAGACAAAAGTTTTCTCATGATTTTTTGCAGACCTTAGCCTACTAACCAACATTTCTCTACCAAAGGGCAAGTTCTAACCAACAGTTTCAACTTCCTTTAAACAGGCAAAATCATCAAGCAAGACCAGATTCATTGGTGGGTAGCCTTCTACCATGACTGGATGGGTCAACAACATGAATATGATCAAGATATCATTTGTATTATTTGACTTAAGCGATAGTTAAAAACACAAGTGATTTGTGAATTGGTAAGACTGACTGACTGGGATAGGTATTCTGTTATTCAGTTAGGGATATACTGTGATAGGCTGCAGGATAACATGGGTATACTTTAGTGATTAAAATGCATGCATTCCATGAATGATCTTGTTCCAGAGCTGTTCCCTAAAAAGGTTAACCTGTGATCCTTGTTTTGCATGTGGTGAAACTTAATTTCTATAGAAACATGATGTTAGAAAGACACCAAGTTTTCAAGCTGTTGCATCAGCCAGACTCTCTCATTTGTCTGCTCCGCTCTAACGGTGTGATGATCAGAGCTTCAAAAGCACTAACGTGTATTGACAGAACTTCTTTCTCCTAACTGCTGTCGCAATAAATGAGAGGCTGAGTTTGTGTCAGTAACACAGCTGGACATGTTATTACATGTAGGGGCTTGAGAACAGGCAAGAGAGTTGAAGTTCTACTTAATTCCTGGTAAAGAAATATCGATCATGTTAAATATTGTGCATCACTGTCACAAGTATTTAATTCCAAATTCAGACAAAACTATGAACGTTGAGTTTCTTAAATATCATGGTATAAAATCATTTCTATTTGGTATACACACTTTCCTAATTCTTACAAGAGTAGTCTCCTTTTTAATGTCAAGGAATTAAGGTTGTCGAGTTATGCTTTAGCAGGAGTTGCATGCACAATGTGTTGATGTCGAAGAATGTTAGAAATCAAATTTCTACATTATCTTCCACACTCTCTTGTCTTTTGAAGAAGACATACAGTAGTAGGCCTATTACACTTGTTGTTTGTGATAAAATTGAAAAAAAAATCCAAAAGAGCTTTAGTGAGCGACAGACCAATTTTGCTTTGTACTCTGCAGACCAGATGAACGTTAGACTGCTTCAGAAGGTATAAAAAAAACATCTTAATCCAATCTTTTAAAGTGTAGGTGATTTTTTAATGGGATTTAGAAAAAAATGAGACATAGCTACATTTGATAGGACACATGTGTGAATGGGGAGGGCGGGTCTTTTTTTGAAGTAATGGAGAATACTTGTTTTAAACCTATTACTTTAAGGCATACTCTTAATCTCAAATGAAGGCTGGGACCAACCATTGAAACACCATAAGGCCTGTTTCTGCTGTGCATGTCCCTCTTTAGAGATTGTATACTCACACTACAAGCACACCAAACTAAAAGTTACATTTGCTGCCTTGCATTCGAACTAGTCCAAAATTCCCATAGCGTAAATAATTAGGAAGTTGTAGAGGGCATTTGCAGTTAACAATGTTGACCCACTGTGACAATAACGATGTATCCAAGCTGGAAATTAGAACCAACGGCAGAATTTACACATAAAAAAGGAAAACAACTGTCAGTGAATTTTAGATAAAAACAATGCAGCTATAAAACAATGTGTGAAAAGTCTTTTCAACATGAAAAGATGTATACAATGGCGACTTGGAGACTAGAGCCCTGATGAGAGCAGACTATTATTTTTGGGTCTACAGACTGGAGCAGGGAAGATGTCTGAAAGCACTAGCAGCTAAAGGGAAAGCACTCTGTGACTGCGTATTGATTCCCCTCTCTACCATAATGGTACCTACATTATTTAATTCTGGGATATCTACAAAAGAGTTCAAGAGGGGGGAAATCATCCAAAGCTGCTGTGTTGAATGAGGCATACATTCTGTTTTAGGAGTCGGACAGAGACCCAGTAAAGACGACAGACAGCACAGGTTGAGCCCAGACAACTGAGGTAGCGAGTTCTCAAATATAAATTATTAAATAACAGTTTAACCTTGACTGGAGTGTGCAAAAGCAATTAATCTTATATTAATTAGGCTATTTAAATGAGGTCTTTGTGACACCCTAGGGCTAAATTATTAATCAATCATAATCACTTCCTCTTTCATTTGGAACTCCAGCCAGCCAATAATGTTGGCTGTACACAGTCCAATGTGATTTTAAGTGGACTCTGAGGTATTTTTTAATGTTACATATATCATTGCTGGGGAAAATGTTCAAGGTACGCCCATACGCTGAATCAGTCTGTAGCTAAACATATAGCCACTTTCCTATGCATAATAAAACTGTGTGTGCTCATCTACCGACATTATAGAAATAAAAACAGGCTTAAATTAGTAGATTAACCGTAAAGGTGGTTTATGCTACACGTGGTTTTTATAGAACAATTTAATATTTGATCACTGCCCAACTCAACTTGCCTTAAATCTTAAAAGGCAAGAGTCTTTAGCAATGCCAAAAGGTCTATTCACTGTTATCCATGCGTGACTTTACACACCCAGGTGCCCATATGAACATTCAAACAGGTTTTGCTTACAGAAATCCTTCCTTCTGTTCAAAGCAGCTGTTGAAAGATCCCTCTTTAATGCACTTTCAATGAAAGAGATGGGACATTCAATTCAGTCATCTGTCTGTGCCAAAGCAACTTCTTTATTTCAGCTGCAGCTGAACTTTTCTGCTCGAGTAAGACTTAATCAGCACATGTACTCTGAAGCCTTTTTACTACAAAATGTCCTCTTTGTGTTGCTATCCCTCCACTGCTGCCATCTTTGTCTAGGCAAATTAAAGGAAGGACAAAGGCTTTGGATCATACCCACTTTACTTAAAAATTCAGACTAGTGAAGACCAATATTAGCTTCTAATAAACAATAAAAACAACATCATTGCAATGAATTAGACTGTGTTCTCCCCAATCACTGACACAAGAAAGAAGCACTTTGGGGAGACATTTTTGTGTGTGACAAGAATGAAGAACAAGAATGTTGACAGAAAGCAAACACAGATTTAGTGTCCATAGGCACATAATTATTGTTTTAAAACACATGTAAACATCTAATCCCAGACTAAATACTAACTTTAGATATTAAGTTATATAAAGTTAGTTATTCAGTGTTTTATTGTTGAACATCTTAATTAAGTACATTATAACGACAGGGACAGCTGAGGCTGATGTGAATTTAACCTTTTCTTTTAAAGTAATCTAGTCATAAAATGAAAGTAGTAAACAGCAGAATTTATACATTTATTCAAAGTCATAATGATAGGGGCCATAAATGTAAGTTAAAGTTTAAAAGAGCGGTCCAGCTATTTAATTTAAAAAAGAAAAAGCTCGACATGTCGGTAGAGTTGTATACCAGAGAACTTAAGGAGCATGGTGGAAAAATATGATATTTATATATTCTGTGTTCACTCTCCGTAAGTGAAAAGCAGACTTCTGTTCTATATGACTGCAAGGCCTCTGCAGCGCTTTGCCACTTGCCTTTCAGCCTGTCATTTCTGAGATTCGTACGTGTGTAAAGAAGTGGAAATGTTGTGAAAGTCATAGAAAAGAGTTTAAACTTCAAACAAGACTTATAGAAACTTGATATGAGTGCAGTTTCAACATATGGACTCTATAAGCTGTGATTTCAGTGCCCATACAGGCCAGAGACAGAAACTCAGAATCTTTGAGGAAAGCAGGCTCTCTGGTTTGCATAAGATCAGCATTAAGTAATTGAAGTTCCATTATGCATACAAACAAGAGAAAATGGTAATTTGTCACTCTCTGTGCCTCCGTGTTCTAAAATGCCCCTTTGGGATGTGGCATGGTTCAGAGCAGAGAAAACAAATGCAAACCCCGAGTTTGAAAGATGAGCTGCAGCCCACGCTCCCTGAGACAATCAGATATGCACCTACTAATCGCTCTCCCGATTAGCCTCAAGCTTAGCGCAACATAGCAGACAGAAAACATTTTTTAAGCTCAAGGTGTACAACAACTTCATACACTGCAATGTGAGAGAAAAATGGCCGACTTTGTGGAACTGGCCAGCAATAAAAATGCACTGTTTACTTAGTGTTCATCCTGTGATTAAGTATACTGGAGAAAAAAAACAAACAAACATATTTTGGCCTAATTGCCGAGCTTGGCATCATGACCCTTGAGTTGGTTAAAAAATGTCCTCACTTAATCCAGAAAGCAATTAAAACACTTTGTATCAACACAATGACCCTCACGTTGCAATTACGCCTGGCCCTTTCCCATGTCCTATTGACTCTAACAGGTCCAGATGCACTTTCTCCTGGTCCGAAGGGATTTTAACAAAGTTTGCAACAATTAATGGCTGCTCTGTCCACATACAGATGGCGATCTGAGGAGCGAGTGGGAGAGCCGTTGAAAACTTCAACATTATTGCTCAGTAGACAGCCATTTATTTCAAGAGCCCCAGTCCCTCTTCAGACTTGAAGTGGACAGACAAATAGCAGATGCTCAGTTGACTTCAATTCCTTATGACAGACATATTAATGCATTGGAGTGGGGCTGAGTGGATTGGTACTTGTGGCTGATGTAGCTGAGGTGATAGTTCTGGTGTGCAGTACCCTTGAGAGTGAAACCCGCCATCTAGGCTGCAAGTAAGCAAACATACACTTGAGACAGTTGCTCGGTGATTTAATGCTGAACTGGTTTTTCCTGCCTTGCGAAATAAGGTTGTCCCAATCAGCATGTTTGTCCAACCAACACATTGGACTTCAAAAGTTTGTGTACCAGCTGCTTTGTAAACATATTGAAACTCTTCTTCATATTGTGTGCAAAAACAACCTACATATTTATTCAATGCAGGAATATCACTTTACATTTTTGGAAATATAATTTGCCATTTGCAATTAATGGTTGCTTATTTGGATGAAGAGATAAAAATAAAAAAAGTAATATTTCCTACATCTATATACCTTCTGAAAACCTGAAACCCAGCAAAACAACTCCTTATGATTCAGCATTGGAACTTTCTACCCACAGCGTGATGTCAGAAGACAACATGAATATTAAAATGGTAACTTGTGCGGAGATGTTCTCACATGGAAACTCAAGGTTAGTTTCTCGCTCTACTTTTAAAGACATTTCTTTTTACCATGGCTCCTGGCAGTTTAAGTTCTGCACTCAGCTACAGACAGGAATCTCTGAAGCCTCTGAACTTAGTGTAAAGTCATGAAAAGTTGTACATTGCTGAGATGAGGTTTAGATGAAGCTTCGGCAAGTAGATAAGAGATTGTATTTAAAATCAGAGGGGCTACAGTGCAGTACTAACATGTGCTGAATACTCGTTACAAGTGATTAGTTCACTAGGCTTCAAACAAGTAAACCTTTGATTGATTAAATGTATTCATTGTCATACTTTCCTCAGATGCTATGATGCTTTCAGAACTTAAGTAGTGTCTGTTGGAAGGAAAAAGAGTCAATATAACCAGGCCTTTCATTAATTTCCACATCAAGCGTCACCTTAAGAATGTACTGTGTTCCTCCAGAAACAACTACTCTTTATTTAATAGTTTCATTCCCTCGCCTACACATGGGTGATGTGGGTGATTCAGCTAACTTCACTATCTGTGAAAGCACTAAGAGAACTGTTCAAAACAAAAGAGCGAGAGAAAGGGAGCAAAAGAGGTGCATTTAAGAGGGATCATTCAATGCTAATGTAGTACTTATAATGCAGAACAACTTTTTTAATCGAGCTTTGCTATTTGCCAAATCTTTTAACCATAGCATGTGGTCATTTAAAGAAATACCACTCTTATACAGTGTAGAACTATTTCAGTGTTAATATCACATGATTAATGGTGAATGCAGCTGAAACACATCTGAGCACTTTTCATTTGTGTGCTTCTGACTCATAAGTGTCTAATCACAAGAGTAGTGGACATGAACAAGGTGCGACTTCTTAAGGGAATATACTCTTGTCGACCAACAGCCACACTGTGATGGGGAATGATCCAGCTGAACCCATCGTCATGCATTATGGGAAACCAATGTCTGTTTCTAAACCTAATACAGAATTGTCTTGGGCGCCCAGGATGGAGAATGTTTTAGTGTTCAATTCAATGTTTTCATCCAGAGTTATTCAGTCATTAAGTGGCTAAACCCCCATAAGATACAAAAACCATAAATGCCTTAAGAGACGTAAGACCGGCGCTATCAGAAGATCCAAATCTTTGCCAAATCTTTTCAGTGTTCATTTTCAAAATCTGAACATGCAGAAAGTAGAATTTGAGGAAAAATGTCATCTGAATGAGAAACTAAGTGTAGACTTTATGTAAGTATCCATCTTGAGAGTCATACTTGGGTCTCTTGGACCAGAGGTTGGGGTTGTGAGATCATGGAGATCAATGGAAAAGATAAAACAATGATGATAATAGATAATTAACTTGCAACAATTCTCAGTTCAACACACTTTCAAGAAAATATTGTATTTACTACACTTATTAAACTGTCATTACATTTCTTGGTGTGTGTGTGTGTGTGTGTGTGTGTGTGTGTGTGTGTGGACATTGCTTCTTATTTTAATCTAAAGTCAGATTCTTAAGTTAAACGGATGTAGGCTAGTGTCAAGCAGCAAAGCGTTTCTTGTTTTACATTCCAAAGCTACCAGGTATCTCTGTGATTGATGTGTACAGCTGGAGAAAAAAAATAAAGTGGAGTTTCCTTTTATCATCAGAGTATCAATGTTTCATGTCACGAGGTGCTGAAAAACAACAGGCTGTTTAGAACCCCCCCCCCCCCACACACACACATACATACACCCATTCATTGCAGAGGCAGACCCTGTTGTATTAACAAAAATGGCTAAGAGGTGTGAGGTTTTGATTAAAACCAGACAATTTGTCATTGTCAGACTTAAGGGAAGAGAGAGACAGAGGTGTTATGAAAATATCATTAAATCACTGTGGTTGTGATGAATTATTGATCTGATGTGAATCTGGGTGCATGAGATGCATTTTTTTTTTCTCTTCAGCCAATTAATGGCGTTTTTGCTCCCAAAAGCAAAAACCTGTTTCTGCTGTGTACAAGAGAAGCTGTTTCAATATTGGTATTCAGCCCTGAAATATCTCACACATTTGTTTCTATTTATTGGTTTTGCTCCAAAGGATTTATTAGACTTTTAATAATAGCCTGAAAACACAAACAGTCCAGCAGCAACCTCATGTCCCGAATCTGAGACACAGTCTTGGAAAAAATGTGTATTGTTGTGATGGTTGCTCAGCCCCAGCTGGAAGATTAGTAAGACTGAACTCTAAAGCACTCTAGGCTTTTCTCAGTAAAATGATATGCTTCTTTTTAAGTTGTTTATCTCAACACATTCAAAAGGCCTGGCAAAATCTGATGGCATTGCATGTAAACATTAGGTAGATGTTCTATTGGGAAAAAAAACCTCCCGTCAGAAGGTTTAACAGCTCACCTACGTCGGTGGAAAACAGGAACTTCTAGACTAGTATTTTTCTATGTGTATACACAAATGTAAAAGTTGATCTTGAATCTAATAACATCAGGGGACATACCCTTATTGATCATAAAGTTAAACTGATTCATCCATTACCTAATCACCTGATCAAATCCAAGTCTCTGATCACTTCTTGCAGAGTCGTTTAATTAACGTCTCAACATCTCCTGGGTTGCTTTTTCTTTTAAATGGACACAGTTATCTCGGCTGAACAGGATTAACAAACTCAGACACTTGAACAAAGTAAATGAAATACTTCTTCAAAAGAAAATTCTGGTTTTCAAAATAAAACATGCTCATTCTGCAGTAAAATGTCACCTGTTTATATTATCATGTATGACATCAGTCAACAGTTTCATAATTGTATCTATTTTACCCTAAAAAACACAAAACATATCTCCTTACACTCTCCAAATAAAGCAGGTCTAGATTGTCCTTTTTGTGACATTATTTACTGAGACTTAACATAAATGTGATGCAAGAAAGTGTAAGCCGTTATACACATAAGCAACATTATTTCACCACAACTTGTATCCAGCTCACGGTTCTATTGCTGTTCTAAAACCAACCATGCTCAATTCACTCATTAGCTGCATGGCAAGTTATTCTGTCACTGTCACTGTTCTTACAACATTTCACTAAGACCACTTCCACCCAAGTGGACTCAAACTGCAGGCTCTGACTCAACCTTTTCATAGGGGGAATGAAGGTATCATGGCTATTCACTACATGTACCCTCATACCCACGACCATTGCAACAAGGACTATAGCCTCTGTACATGGGGGATACTCTCTTACCACTTAGCTAGTCCAGTGCCTCTATATATGGGCGGCAGTAGCTCAGTCTGTATAGGGACTTGGGTTGGGAACCAGAGGGTCGCCGGTTCAAGTCCCGGTGCGGACCAAAAATGGAAGCTGGTCTGGTAGCTGGAGAGGTGCCAGATCACTTCCTGAGCACTGCTGAGGTGCCCTTGAGCAAGGCACCAAACCCCCTCCCCACCACCAGCTCAGGAGCGCCCGCTGTGGGCAGCTCCGTCACTCTGACATCTCTCCATTAGTGCATGTCCATAAGATCCTGTTTGTGCATGTGTGAGTATTTCAAATTGTGTGTTGCATGATTAACAGAGTGTAAAAACAGAAATTCAATTAAAAGTAAATCATAATCTTAATATATCAAATGTCACACTAAATTATTCTAAACAAGATAAAACTGATACTTTAGTTGTTTTTGACAGAAAGCATTCAGTGAGTTCTGATATAGTGGATAACAGAAATGGGACTTTGAATTCACGGTCTGGTTGTCTTAGTACTGTTCATTGACATTGTGGTCGAATATGAAAATAATCACTTACATACTTTTATTTCGTACAGTACAACAGCACTTCCTTTTGTGACGTATTGCCATGGTGACATAAAGCAATAAAATGGATTTGTAACAATTTTGTATGGTGTAGAAATTCTAATAAGCATTCACTTTTCAAAGTAAGGCAGGTTTTTCTTAAAGCCATAAGACTTAACGAAGGTCATAGACTATCGTCAGAAAGTTCAGCAGGTCAAATATATCAACTACTAGTTGTACTTACTCTCTGATGTATGTCGCTTTGGATAAAAGCGTCTGCTAAGTGAATTGTAACATTGTAACATTGTAACTATAGCCGGTAGTCTCATGAAAAGGCAAGACAATCGTTCGACTTCTGTGAACCAAGGGCTCAGTTTTTGACAAGTTTGGAGTTTAGGTTATGAACAGTTTAGATGTTAAGGATCAAGCTTTAATTGGTTATGTGTGCAGTTACTGTACAAGATGTCTGTACAACTATGAGTGTGTATCTTAATTTGCTGGCATGTTTGACTGTATGTTTCAATAAAGGTCAATCCATTGGAAATAAAAGGAAAAATGCTCAACAGTAAATAACTTGATTCAAGAATTGCTGATACCACTCACCCCATTAACCGGATATGTCTTCCAGTCCAGTTCTCCCAGCACTGTCGTAGTGTCCAACAGAACCACTGGAGAGAATGCAGGGTGAAAGAGGAAGTTATGTAAAATGGAGGACGAAAGTTGAAAAGAGTCAAAGAATGACAGCAGAAGCACAAAGAGTGAGAGGAGAGAGCAGAGAGGGGAAGAGAGAGTGTGAGAGAGGTTGGACAGTGAATTTAAAGAGAAGGGAAATGGAGGTGACAGAACAGGAAGAGAGAAGACAATAGTTATCAAGCTGTCAATGAGACGCTGACAAAGCTGCAAAGCTTTTATCAAATTCAACCACCTATGAAATAACAGCTCTTAGGGAAAGTCCGGGACAACACCAATACTAACACTGATACGCCCCCCCGTCTAGGTAAAGTCTGGAAGATTAGTACTCTCCTTCTCAGAGGTCAGGAGTGTTCTTGGCTGCATGTCATCAAAGAAAAGCCTGAGATGAATAAAAGGGAAAGACCAAATGTTTGTGGAAACTCATAATGTTTACCTAAAAAAAACACGAGTTAAATAAAAGGAAAATACAGTCAGCTTACAAACTGTACAAACAGCTTATGAATGTTAAAACCATTTCAGTAGCAAAAATACATAGAGCAGGGTTAATTTCCCCCCTTGAGCCGAGAGAAATCATTTTTTAACTTTACAGTACAGCAAAGCCAGGTATCATCACTAATTACTTCCATATATTGGATGATTCTACACCTCACATTTTGGGTCCAGTTCCAAAAAGCACTGCCAATGCAGGAAGAAATTTGCTTTAAATGTAGCGAGGTGATAATTAACCATGCTGAGGTTTGGATGATGGAGGTGTCTGTGCGCATTTCTTTCATACAGGAGATGAGAGTCTGCCTTCAATCAAAGAGCTACAATCAACATTTTATGTTTTATTTCCTGCAACAAAATAATTCCTGTGATATAACCACATATTTTATTTTCCATAAGAAGCCAAACACAATCTTTCCAAAGCCATGCTGCAGTGGAAATGCACAGATATTGTGGAGGGGAGGACTTTAAAAAAGAAAGAGTAAAGAAAAGTGTTTGCATTAGTGCAATCTCGGAACTCACTGGCCATTGCCTGTGGGAATGATGGTATACTTTTCAGGGCTTTGGGTACAGAAGTAAGGACTTCTGTCTTACTTCCTTCTTGTGTTTCTTCATGAAGACTTACTTAGCGACCTGAGAATCTTTTTGGTGTTGAAGCTAAGGTGTTACCAGAACACTTCTGATACCAAAAGTCAGTCCCAAGCCTACGTCGACTACTGTATTTTTCTGCAGAATCTATAAAAAGAGATTAGCATAAGGGAACATATGGTGCCTCATTAAAGTACTTAACCCCAGAGGGAATATCATTACATGTTGTAATAGTAAAACATTTCATGAGGTAGATGACAAGATGGTCAATAATGACACGACTGGATGTATGGATCTCATGATGCCTACATCAAACCTACTGGCATTTTTGAGAAGCTGTGTCTTCACACCTGTCTGCCTTACGTCCAGACTCTAAAATATGATAAGGCGACTCATCAGGATTTCAGCATTTACACAACAGTTGGTAAATAAGTCATTTTTGATTGGTTGAGGTCCAATGTTTACTCTTTCATGCCACACCAAGAACTCAAGCTGAAGCCGTATTAAACTGTTACAGTTTGTTTCATGTTCTCATGCATTAGCTTCTAATACTTTTGGTGTGGGCATGTTAGCATGTTCCATCCTTTGTGAGTGTCCATGACAACAATGTGTTCACACAAGTGTAACAGTCTTGAGCTGTCTGCACTCTTGTCACGGCTCAGGTATGAAAAGAGCCATTATCTGACTCTTGCTTAGCCCCTTAGGCCAATTTGATATGACGAATGTGCAATTTCCTTTGTCTCCTCACAGCCAGTTAATTACAATCTCTATCAATAACGTACGTCCCACTTCAGTGGTCGACATTATGGACCAAAGAGTCACATCTTCAGGCGACCTGTCACTCCAGTGTACCACGAACTTTGCCAAATCTGGATTAATTTAATGGGGTTGCTCCTGTTTTTTTGGGAAGTAATTAGATAACCAGAAGAGATACACTTTGGTGAGACTAAATGAACCACTTCAGCATTTACAGAGACTTCGTTTAGCCTTGATCCCCTGCTGTTAATTAAGCGCTGAATTATAATAAGACGGCCTTGCCTCTGTTTAAAAGGAGGACATAGAGAGAGTGAGGGTGAGTGACCAGGAGAGACAAAGAGATATTGATTTTTGACTTTATTACAAAAACTATCTTTCATGATCACAAGCAATGTTCCACATGTTGTTTGACAGTGGGAAAAACAATTCTTATTTCTCCACTGACTGTGTGTCTATCCCGCACACACCTCAACATAAACACACACCTCAACATACATACACAGCAATGTGGTCAGGGAGAAATTTTAATTCCTGCAACTATCTTTGCAGTCAGGAAATAATAAATGACCCGAGACCACTGTGCTGAATTTGATACACATATTTTCTCATTCAGAACACACGCACACACACACACACACACACACACACACACATACACACACACACACACTCTGCACACACAAAAAAAAGAGTATTTATCAGGAGGACAAATCACATTAATCTCATCTTGTTATTGTGTCTGCAAGCATAATAATCAGCAACTGTCCTTTCTAAACTCTCCTCAACAAGAAAATGATCATTTCGGAAAAAGGAAGATGGGCACAAATAATCTACTTTGCAGTAAAATGCCAGTTTCTCTTGCAATATCTTTACCCTGTGAATCTCTGTCCAAGATCACTGTCAACCATTAGTGAAACTGACAGTGACAGTAGCTCTTAAAATGAAGCCTCAAATCACCAAATTATCTTTTCTGCATGTTAAAATGTGTTTAAAAGCTTACTGAGACACAGACAAATCTTGACGTAATATCTGCTGAAGAAGGCTATATAAATTGTGCCTACTTTTCTTACTGTTAATGTAACAGAGTATTGAATGATGACAGGGTCGCTAAGTCCCACCAACATTCCTCCATGCACCAAACATAAGAAATGATTCGGATCAGTTAATAAAAATTATGACTGCTACTTCTCATAAAATATATTCTCCTGTGTTATGAAGGTATATCTGTATCCATCCTATACTTAAGATTGTGTTTTTGTTTCTTTACAAGGTTGAGACTGAAGTTGAGACTGTTGAAAACTGTTTTTCCCTGGGGAGTTTTTGACCTCTAGTAGTGCTGTGGAGCTGTGTCTCTCTGCAGCAATATACGCACAAAGCCAGTGAAGAAAAAATCTAACAAGGATGTAGACATTGCAATATTTGAAATATTCATACATTTGTAAATGGGTCATGTGGAAGGGGGTCGATTAAACAAAATTGCTATACCTAAAGGTTACAAACAATACATGTGGGTGAGTAGCATTGAAGGTAAACTTGACTTCTGTTTGTTAATATGAAAACTTCACAAGGCAACTTTAGTTGACTGTTAAATGAAAAGGATTTATAATACAGTAAATGTAGCGCGTCATTGATGTGACTGTTAAGCCATGTAAATGGAAAGGTTTAACCTTTAGCACATAGTCGCTTTGTTCAGACTGCTTATTCTAGGTGCACACTATGATTGTCACTGAGGCTTCATGGGGGAATGAGGTGATCCCTTCATCGGAGGTAGAGGTGTTACAGGAACAAGACAGGAATTGGTGGAGCCAGCAGGGGAGAAGAGTGCGCTGTATGTGCATGTCTAAGTGTGTGTGTGTGTGTGTGTGTGTGTGTGTGTGTGTGTGTGTGTGTGTGTGTGTGTGTGTGTGTGTGTGTGTGTGTGTGTGTGGAGCTCTAGCTGTTTCTCTTCAGGTCATACACACAAACATGTGCACAATGTGAATTCACAGACCGGGCACAGATATTACACTGTTGATATAAAGACAGTGGAGCTCCCTTATGGCGTTGTTGTGGAAACACACTATGAAATAAATAATAAAAATATAAAATAATAATAGTAATAATAACCTTTATTTAGTTAGAATGATATCATTTTGAAATTAGTACAGTAGTGCACAGGAAACCAATGCATATGTGATCTTAAAAAGGGCTAATGGCTCCCCCCCCCCCCTTACATGTATGTGCTGGGATGAAAAGCCTTCATGAAGTTGCTGCGCCAAGCTTTAATGAGCTACATAATCAGACCTGCATGTTACTCTGCATGAAACTAAAACATTTTAACAATTCAGTGTGTGTAAAAATGTATGTTGTCTGACACATCAGTTAAACTTGCAACGGTAGGAATCTACATATTTACTAAACTGGACATGACTCTGAAAATTTCAATTTATAATCAAGTGAAATCTTCAACTGGCAAGTTTGAGGACATGTTTACCAGGGATATTTGGCTATATACTGTATGTATGTATATATATATACGTTGTCATTTTTTAAGTTTCCTATTTATGCATCTCCCTCCACTTCAAGGCTGTCACCACCACAGGCAGACAAGCATCCTGTGGGGAGAACTGAGTGTGCGCACACACACACACACACACACACACACACACACACACACACACACACACACACACACACACACACACACACACACACACACACTCACACAATACACAGAAAAATGAAGTGAAAGAGGCTTTGACATTTGGCTAGTGAAAGGGCTCCAGTCGTCTTTGAAAATGTGTATCCTGACCATTAAACATTCAGGAAGGAATATTAAACTGACCTCTGCAAATGTGCAAAGTGGAAGATGTCAAGAAGCGATTACATTATGGCATCTATTTGCCCATGTGACTTATGGGTACAACTGAGGGGAGATAACATTATCCTGCCCGGTGTTTCTCATACATATTTGACTCCACCCACTCCCAAGTGACTGAAAATTAATTTTGAGAAGTGGGAAATTATTCTGATACATTTAGTGTCTGCCACTGCTCCAACTTATTTAAATTCACAGGTTTCTACAGTAAGTATCGTGTCTGCAAGAATTACTCGAGGGACTGTATGGGCCAAAATCCTTATATATTTTTAAACATGAATATATGTTCTCATCACAGCCAACAGAGAGACAGAAATAGGTGACTGGAAAGCAGCACTATAGCTGACAGAGAATGCCAGAGGCTGAAATTTACTGTAACAATATGTGGTCCCTATAGCTGTGGCCACATTTCTGTGCACTCAGAATTTGGAGCTGAAATAAAATGTCAGAGTTTCCTCCATAATTTGGGTGATGCATGTAGTTCCTGCATGTTCAGTGTGCTTAAAAGCATGAAGAAACCATTGTATGACTTCTTTTTTATCATTTTATAGCAATGTAAATTGTGTTTTTCATTTGTATTCATTGCAAAACTTAGTGTACTTCATCTATAATGATGAGTCTATAGAAATATGTATTCTGTACACAGGGGTCAGGATTGTCAGCATGGGAAGTGCACTGGTATCCGTTTGTTTTCCGAGCTGTAATGTATTAATAAATTACGTTTATCAGCAGGCTTTGGCATACACAGTAGAAACAGTCCGTGTGGACAGCAAAAAGCAGGCGGAGCGTTATCGCCGCTGACGTACCAGCTCCAATCAGAAGTAATCTAACAACAATTTATTGATCTCTTTAACTAGACATTTGGATAAAAGTGCAGCTGACAATCTATAATAGATTTCAAATTGAGCCACAAATATGCTTGACACTGTCACAAAAGCCAATCAGCGTATAGATTTCCTAAATACCTGAAACGCATCAGAATTGATCGATCTGCTCTTCATTTAACAAACAAGCGTTTTAACAAGTTGTTTTCTTCTCCTCTTGAGGAGAGAACTGATAAAGCTTGAAGGTTTGCTTTTTACAGTCACACTTCATTCCTGTTAATGCAAGTCAATCCAAAGAAATTTTTATTTTTTCCGGCTCATGCTGCTGGTAATGAGTCGGAGTGAAGCCATAATTTATGATCATCAACTGTTGAACTGAACTGAGACTCAACAGATGGACAGGTGCTACTCCAGGATGTTATGGACCAAGAAATCAAGGCATTTATGTCGCAGATGTCAATGCCACATGGAAAAGGAAGTATTGTCTGGAAGTCATTATACCCTAACCAATGGTTTCACCAGAATTATGGCAAAATTTCCATCCAATCCCAGAGGCATATATCGTCTGAAGGGTTGCGAGATTGTCTTATAGCTTACAACAAATTGCTGACCGACTAAACACTGTGGTGTTTTAGTAGGCTAACTTTTCAGCTAAAATGATTATAAATTATAAAGTCACACATTTTCAGAAAATGAAAATGCATTAATAATCTTGATTATTACTTTACAACTTAGTTCTTACATCTATATGAACATGCCAATGGAACTGCCAAACCAAGACTTACATCTCATGACTAATGCATTCAATTTAGATTGTTGTATGGGTTATTGGTTAAAAATCAGTATGTATAATTTGATCATTTCAGAGTCTAATTTATTTGATACATAAACACTTAAAAAGACAGCATGAATATAAATTCCAAAGATGGTATGTACTCTATAGTATCACTGATAAGGAGTAGATGAGCAACAGTGAGCATTTGACTGACATCTCTTGGTTGACTCATGGAGCTAAACGATTTCTGTCAGCAATCTGAAACTTCAAATGTGTCTTTACATTTGTGTTCTTTTTCAGATTCAGAGCCAAATTCTTATTTTTCCCAAACAGAGTATAGGTGTGAAAAGTAACAACCACATGATTATCACTGCCATCTTCAGTCTTCCAGAGAAACTGTTGGCTCAGCAAACAAACTTACTGTTTGCATACATGTTGAGACTGCACAGAGTTGTTACTGCCATGAGTGTTGAATCTATTAAGTCATCTGTGGTAGGGGCGAAATAATTATAAAAAGTACATTAATCCTTAAACCAAGACTGGTATCTCTTATCAAACTGACTTTTGCGGTGGTATTAGGCTGTACATCCAAGTGTCCCTGTGTTTTTGATAGTTAACAATCTGACATGTTATGTTATTCAGCCATCACATTAACAGCGGCGAGATACCAAAACACTTCAAGTGTAAAAAAAACTAGTCAGCTCAGCTGTAATTATATTAGCCTGCTTAAACATACTGTGCAAAACGGCATATATTCTCCAAAGGAAGCTTGCATGTAAAATAAGTTATGGGCATTACATTCCGTTAATATCTTTTGTTTAGTTAAGCTAGATGTTTTAAATGGCTATATGGATGGATTTCAATCTTGTCGTGCTTGCCGGTAAAGACACGCGCATTAAGTTACCTCTTTTGCATGTGCGCGTGCAATCGTGTAACGGGGGGAGACTTTCAAATAGTCAAATTTGGTGCAGCCACCCAATAGTTCATCATTATTTCACGTACTGACTATACATTTAGGAAATCAGGTTCCCTGAATGTGCTGATAGTTGCACGTGACTGTATGTATACACACCTTGGTTTGAGGTACCCGGGTCCGACAGGATACTTTCAAGCAAGAACAAAAACACACAGTATTTCCCAGAGGAGCGCATAGTTGAGTCAGAAACAAGTGCGCTCTGAACTAAAACGCTGCACGGACTCCGAAATAGATCCTCAAGATGAACAGGTAAGGAGGTTTGATGAAAGAGGTGACTGACTTTTTCCCAGCATCCAGACTCAGAAGGTCATTCTCAGCTTGTTTTTCTTGTTGAATAATTTTTTTTCAGCTGAGCACCTCGAATCCTTCCATGTGGAGACGGACAGGCAGACAAAATCATCGAGCAGCCATTGCGCACAGAAACCTGGCGACTTCTTCAAGAATACATTTTAGGAGTAATAGTTGTCCTGAAACCTTTGAAACACGAGCAGTTGGACGTCTGCAGATCCAAAAAGTGTACAGTAGCGAACTTTCTCGATGTGAATGAGTCGAAAGTCAGTCTGATTCTTTTTTTACGTTTTAATTCCAAAAACGAGAGAGAAACAGGGAGAGAAAAAGGAAAACCCTGGACTTCCCGCCTCACTCAGCCTGTGCATCTCTCACTGTGCCACTCTGTATCACTGCGTGCATCTCTTCGTCTCTCTCTCTCTCTCTCTCTCTTTCTCTCTCTCTCCTCGGGATAGGAGGGATGCTCTGGCGCATTCAGAGGATCCCATTTTCATACCTCTACCAGGGATTTTACAGCCGAGCCCATGCGAGCAAGTCTAACTTACTCTTTTGTTATATTTCACCTCATGTCTTACTTTACATCTTGTAAAGCGCGGCTCATCAGTCGCTATTGATTCCGGAGGGGGACGCAAGGGAGATGGAAGGAAATATGAGGCCATTATTAAACTCATGTATCACTCCCGTGCTGTGATGTGGGTTCTACCTGCATTGGATTATGTTGTAGGAATAGTAATGTGTCTGGGGCAGTTTCTATTTATGGTGTCAGGGGAGGACGGCAGGCAGACAAATAGGGTATAAATTGATATGGGGCATGCTGGGTAAGAGGTATCCACACACATGTATTCATTAACATGCTCTTGTAAATCACATATTACGTTTTTTAGAATAAAAAAGTGCAAGCAATATTCTGTTATCCATACTTACATTGCTCTTGTTGCTCGCCATTGTAAATTGATACAACACAAAATTCACAACAAAATACACACTTTTAATTCTAAAATGTTTGTAAAAAAAAAAAAACGTTTTGCACAGTGATGCATTAATTTCATCAGCATTAGTAGCAAAGCACGTCCTGACACAAACAGCTTCATCCGTGCTTCAAACACTTCTGTCTGTCCCGACTGATGGCCCGTTAGCTTTAATCTGTAACACAATAGAGGACAGGGCTGTTAATGGGAGTCCATTGGGAGCCTCAGTCAGGGAGAGGGTATAATGACCCCGTTGGGCTCAGGAGTCCCCACTCAGCTGTTGGAGGATAAAGGTGCTGATTGAACTGATGGCGCACATCAGTCACTCAGCGTCTGTTTGAGTGACAGCTCAATAACTGCTTGAAGCATTGACATTGGTGCTGCAACATTTAGGCAGGTCATAGTAAGCATGTGGCTCCTAACAAGAAACGCTAACTTTAGTATGTCGTTTATGGTTATAAGGATACACAGCTCAACTTTTCACACAATGCATTGCAATCAGCACTATTATAAGACATACATTTCAGCACCATGGACAGTTACACCAGACTGCTTTCCTTTTCGTTTCCTTCATTGTCTGTTGTGGTTTATTGGTGTACTTAAACATTCATCTTCATTTTAGTCTGCATGTAGCTGGCTCAGTTTCAGAGGATGTTTTTTCTTGCCACTGTAACTTTGCTAGATGTTGCTTAGTGCTGTGCTCATGATGGATTAATGTTGGGTCTTTGTAATATAGCAATGAGTAAGGTCTCTTTACCTGCTCTTTTGTAATGTGAAATAACAGTGAGTAAAGTCTTTTACCTGCTTTTTGTAAAGTGTCTCCACATAACATTTATCATGAATTGGTGCTATACAAATAAAGATTGATTGATTGATAGTATAATATAAAGTCAAATAAAAATATCTCCCCTTTTCTTTTAATGTGGTCATATTAGCGTACTCTTTCAAGAAGCTGTGTTATTGTCAAAGGTCATGTCAGAATACTGTTAGTTATCGTATTAACCTTCTTGAATTATATGCCATGTAAACTTTAATTGAGTACACCTTCCAACTGCTCTGTATCCAAAGATTTATGGAAACTTCAGTGAGGAGTTTGCTTTCTGTTAACAGCTGGAAAGGTCACGGCTGATAGCGTGCCACAAGGTTGGTGAGGCTATTGCCACAGTACATCTTTTATGGGAACGATAAGAATTTAACCTGGAGAAGCAGCCTTGACCAGAGGAGGGACTGCTCTGAGGTAAGAACAGTTTCCTAAAAGTAAAATTGGTTGTATAACAATTTTAAGTTGTTATTTTTGTGTTCAGTTTTGTTTTGTCCCCTTCTATATGCTGATTGTAATTCTTTGGGCATGTGGCTATTGACTCTAATAGTTAGTTGAAAGTAATTTACTTTCTGCACAGTCAAAGGAGAATAAGAGGAGGCATCATAAACAATGCAAGAAACAGCAAGAGCAAGTCACGAGGGCAGTAATCCACTCCAGGCTAAAGGCTAACCCCAGTCAACCAGCACTTCCATCAATACTTCTAGCCAGTGTTCGCTCTTTGGATAATAAAGTCTGAAATGAGGAACTACAGTGTTCTTATTTTTACAGAAAAGTGGCTGCAGGACAATGCCCCTGGTGTAATGATTGGTGTATCAACGCTACAGTTGTCAGGACCCAGCAGCTATAATATATATATATATATATATATATTATATATACTGATCCAGGCTATTGTATTTGCTAAGGGAATTCACTGTCATTACTCTTAGACATACACATTTGTTTTTAAAGTGATAGTTTACAGACAGCTTTGCAGTAATTTGCCAGTAAAGCCCTTATATTAAATGTCTACCTGCAGCATTAGGAAAACCAGACAAATGCTGAAGTATTCTAGAGACAAACATAGTTGAATAGCTGCCAAACATGTCTGAAGTGTTTTGAATGTCTGAACGAATAGCCACACTCATTGGTGAGGCTTAAGCTTGCTGTCACTGGAGTTCAAATGGGGACAAAGAGTTCACATTATTTTTTCTCAGAAAACAGTATTTTACTTGCTTGTGCATGAGAAACAAAATACCAAATAGTTCAAAATGCCAAAGTTAGAGTCTGGAACCCTGCAAATGTTTGTGATTGGACGTTTGAAAGGTTTCGGCTATATTTATATATTACAGTATATCCTGGTGGATACATGGATATATTTCATTGCAATTCATTTGATCATTCCAGAGATAATCTGTTATAAACAGAAACATGTCAATTTAATGAAGATGCAAAAAAAAAATCACGTTATCACTGCAGATATACATCATCTGGAAACTAAATGTCTTCTCAAAATGTTACAACTTTCTATTTAAAGATATTTCACTCAAAGTTACTTACAAAATTATATAAATTGTTAACATAAAATGCAACAAACACTCCATTTCAAAACCCCTCTGTACAAAGAATAACCTGGTGAAACTTGATTGGCAAGTGCTCAACTGTAACAGAAGTTCTGCTCTCCAGTTTTCACAAAAAAACCCTCAAACTAATCTTGACTCAATCACAGTAACAACTCAAGTCTCAAAAAAAGAAGAAATGTCATAGTGTATGGATCATTTAGAGTATTAAAGTGAGCAGTAGAAGTATTAAAAGTGCAGCTCTACCAGTGAGAAGTCTTTCAAGACAGCAGAACAGAATGACCTGTGGAAGAATGAACCCTCATTAAGTCCTGGATGGGGATTATCACTCTTCAGCTGCAGACTGACTGGGACCGTAAAGAGCTTTAGAGCATCATTTCCTGCAATCCATTTACTCTTACACGTCTCCTCTGCTGTTGGACACAGCACATTGTGCTGCCTGATTATTCCTGATTCTGTCTGCCTGTCAGTCGACATCTTTATTTGTCCTCCACATCCCTCCTCTGCCTCTTCGCTGCTCTTTAACCTTTCATTCTGTCCTGTCCACACTCTTCAACCTGTGTGTTTCATTCCCTCTCTTCTCTCAGCACCTCAACACCTTCTCTGCCTTTTTTCTTCCCTTTCCCTTCCTCTCCACAAACAACCCGTTCTTTTCCCTCAGATCTTTCTGCTGTAGCACTGAGCCACCTGGCTATGCACTTTTTCCCTTCAGTCCATCTTATTCGGTTATGTGTGACCTCTCGCTCTCTCTCTCTCCTTCTATCTTTTTTCTCTTGCTCTCTTTCCTCCTCACATCTCTCTCTCCCTCTCTCTGAATATTTCATGATTTGGTGGCACAGTGCTGAGGTGAGGAGTCTTCCTCTGTCTTGCACTGGCACACGCAAATATTTACTCCCCGAGCCTAGCTTAGTTGAGTGTTAGGACAGGCTAACACTGTGTGTGTGTGGGTGTGTGTGTGTTGTATAAGTAACAGTGATTACTTGTGACATTGGTCCCAGAGGGGGAAAGTAGGTCTTTGGTCTCTTCCTACATTGATGTTTGTGCTCCAGTGCATTCTCTGAAGTCTACTAGGATGAATACATCGATACATAAATGGATGTACAGACATAGATGAGATAGATAGAAAGATGAATGTGAGAAAGACAGAAAGAGGGAGAGAGAGTTAGTGGAGAATCTCACGCTGCCTGTGCATTGACAAATGTCTGCTCTGTTGTGGCTGGTGAGAATGGAGCTCAATTGCAGGTCTGGAGGAACATCAAAACACAATTAGGGGCTGACATGGAACTGGCCATGCAGAAGAGTGAGGACAGGGTAAGGAGAAGGAGAGCAAGAGGAAGGAGGAGGAGGAGGAGAGCCAAGAAAAGACAGTGAGATATTTGTGAAGCAGACTGAGAAACACAGACACATAATTGAATTTTATTGGCCATGATGAGATGAAAAATGGGTGGGAAAATGATAAAAAAAAAAAAATAGAGATGGAATAAAAAAAAACCTTAATTCAGAAGACGTGAATTTGTGTGTAAATGGGAGGAATAGGTTAAATTACGTTTGTAGCTGACTTGCTCTGCTCATTATGTGAATAATCATTTCTTGTGTACTGGAATTATGGTGCATTTGAAGAGGCTAATTTAATTTTCAAAAAAAGGGACTCTAAATGTACTTTTTCATGAACTTGTTTGAAATCAGTGTGCAGCATGTAATCCTTTTAAGGCTTCTGACTTTGAGGAGGCACTCAATTATAGTCTCATTTAATACTAGAAGGTTAGAATTTCCGCTGTAAATGCTTTGTTTTCACTTGTTTCTGTTAATGATTACTTAATAAACTAAGTTATATCAACTCAGCATTGTGTTTATGTTTGACAAAGCTAGCATGCAGGCACAATAAACTAAGATGCTAAACATTGTAAATACTTTTGCTGGTTCAAGTTTTTTGTCTGAAAGCATAGCTGTGTGTACAGTTGTTGCGACACAATTTCATATTATTTTGAAACTGCTTTTCAAGAAAAATAAATAGTGTCAAGATGAGCATTTTAGCACCACTCCCAAACCTCTTGGTTTACACTACTACTCAGGAAAATGCATATTAAATGACTATTAACTTACAAGGGATGGGACGGACCAGATATAATATAAGTATCAGGTCAGATAGTGACATAATTTACATATTGGCAATTGGACTGACTGTGCAGATCCACGTTGTGGATCAAGAAAGATCATTGGGAATTTTAAACATTCTCAGCTCACACCGTCTCGCTTTAAAGACATTCAGAATGAACTGCAAGTGGCCACAAACGTCTACATCAAGACATTCAGACAAGATGGAGCAGCTCCGTCTATATGAGAAAAAGTACAATGCTTGCACTTCAGTTTGAACTATTTAATTTAAAATCCTTACACTTCCTGTTTGCTTGTGAAGCCAGCAAGAGTTAACTTTTACTTTTTATAAATTGTAATTGAATACAATTTGAATACTTTGAATAAGAAATTATTACTTCAGCTTTGCGTAACCTTACACAAAATACAGACAACAATAACAATATAAATATGATTAAATGAAGATCGGAATCAAATTGGAACTGAAAGTGGATTGGTGCATTTCTATAACTTAAACTGGGCATGTGCATGTAAACAGCACTGGTTCCTCACCAATATTATGCAGTATATAGCTCCATGGCTTATAATGCAAATTTCTGGATTCACTTGTACACGTAGGCTTCAAAACAGCATAACATGAACAGGTAAAGTACACAAGGTCACTGTTTATGTAATTACTTGTTCATGTAGAGTTAACTGCAGTAAGTGGCGACTGATGTCCTTTGTTTTAAGGTCATGACAAATCAGGAAAGAACAAGTTGTTACTGATGAGAGCCAATCAAGCGGCAAATGTGGGTTTGGGTCATTGTTTCCAAAAGTTTTTATTTCTTACCAAACACGATAGAAAATAAGAGTTTTAAATGAATGAAGGGCAGGAAGTGTTTTAAAATATCTCACATTTCTGGGATCTCTGAGTATTGTTGATGTCAGGCCTGAATGAAGCCAAATGATTTGTTCGAAAACAAAAATGTAAAGGTGTGGGCCCAGCTTTCAGGACAGACATTCAGGACCTCAAATTTCTCAGAATTGCCTTTCACACATGAACCAGTGGGAGATTGTATGTTGGATACTCTCTCATAAGCGGGGGGGGGGGGGGGGCACCTGGGTAGCAAGTACAGAGGAATGAGTCTTTCACAATGGTGACTGTTTTTATCACTACAAATGCCATAATTAAAAACATAGACAACTGAGTTGAGCAGTAAAGAGTAGAATGCAGATAAACTCCGCTAAACATGAACAGTGTTCATTATCACACCCACTCGCTCATGGTTGTTCCGAATGTTCCAGACTTTACCAGCTGTGTTCACACATCGACTCTCCTGACGGTACACAGACATTACATTTGGACAATGGCTGAAGAAAAATTCCATAAAAACATTTATCCCTTTTATCCCATTTATGAAAGGGGCTCTTGGATGTATATTTCTTGTTAAATGCTAAAGACTCATTGACAGGGAATGTACTCTAAAGAGTTTAATAATTTTAAGGTTGTCTGTAATCCCTGATGTCTGACAACCAGCCTTACACCTAGAGACTGTACAGAACTGTTGTGTGGACAGTTGAACTATTTTTTTTCTCCAAATGAATAATTTATTTAGTGGTAAAGCTATCTCTCATGGCGTCAGAGTTTGCGTGGATAGTTTGGGTATGTGGATTTCCTAATCCAAACTCTTGTACTGTGGTTTGTACATTTACATACTTTCCATAATTCCAGGCAAAGTTCACTTCACTTCTCACTTGTCTTTGTTTTGAATATATCTAAATACATTTAAGAGCTTGAACTTAACTTCGGAGATACAAAATAAAATCAGAACTTCTGACAGTTACCACTTTCCATTAGCAATTAGTCCTTGGAGAATGCATTTTAATTGATGCGCTTGAAGACTCTGGATTTGAACTTTCAAGTAGCTGTTAAACGTTATCTACCTAAAGGCACGGCAGCTTTAAAGCTGTGAAGTCAGCAGGAAGAACCCTAACTTTAACACTACAGTCCAGTGGACTAAGCCTACAACTACTGTGACAACTTCATTGCTATTAAATGGAACAGTGAGCAATGAACGAGTTCAGCGCTGAGAGAAAATGGGCCATATGAAAATTAAGTCATATGCATGTTAAGTTTAATATTCGTTCCTAGCTCTGCCCTTTAGAAAACATGTAGTGTTTGATTGATCTACTTTACTTTCCCCCAGGGAGAAGTCCCATTTAAGGTAAAAGGGAAAAGGTCACAATTAACATTTTGTCTATGCCCCCCCCCTCCCCAAAAGAAAAATAAATAGATAAATAAATAGAGTGGCCCGAATAGCTTCATATTAATCAATACAGATAAGATATTCACTAGTCAAACGTTTGGACACACAGTAAAAGTAATATCAATAATACAGTATACTATATTAACCTGATAAGCTGTATCTAGGACACAATCACTAATAGAAGGATAGAATAATAGTAGATATTAAACCAATAAAAATAAAATATGTTATTACATTTTTGGGGGAAAGAAATGCATACATACATCAACTTCACTATTTATATTTATATAAGAAACATATGTCAAACATTTAAGCATAAGCCTTTAGATCAAAATGTCTGATATGCATTTATATCAGGTCCAAACATTTGACTAGTACTGTATATCAAGAGATGCAAAACAGGATTCTAAAGCACCTTCATCCTCTTCATCCAACTGCTGAAACGGACATAATCCAAGTTTTAAACATAAACATGTTGGGTTAACAATTTACTTAATAATGTATGACTCATTAAGATCTTAGTCATGCAGCAACTATGATTAACACACGAACTGCTATGAAAAATGTCTGAATTCATTAATTAATTGAATAATGACTTATTATTATTATTAAATAATACTACTTATTAAATAATTCACATGTTAATAACCTCAGAGCCAAAGCCATAGATATCAACTGGGACTACTGGCATGCCCCTCATAATGAGTTAATCATTGTGCTCCATGCACCAAGTGGATATATATATATATATTATAAATTTGTTAATCATTAGCTAATTATGAATTCAAACACATGACATCATTAGTAAAAACAAATTCTAACAATTTAACACTAAGCATGTTAGCTTGTTGCAAACATGTAAATTAAATTACAACAACAGGCTAACAGAATTAGCGTTCTCAATCTCAGTAATTATAATATAATAAACAATCTATTTCACATACAAAACATCACTATAAGCACTCATACAGGAATATTTTATATATTAACATAAATCTTCTGATTTGTTATGGTAGTCTGATATTAAGCTCTACTGCCCAAACGCACCACACTGACACACTTACAGCATCCCAGGAGGGACAAACTTATTTGAGGAAAACACAGCCAACGCTCCTTATGAATTGGAAACCATGGCTTTGGCTCATGTATGATTTAACACACAAATTAACAGTATTAATTGATTACATATGTCATGAGTGAATTGTACATATGTATACGTATGTCTTAATCCCTATGTTCATCATACAGTTGCCGATTAATGCATGGCTTAGTCTTTCACAGGTCATACATTAACTTGCGATAATCTGGATATGAATTCACCATACATTCATTCAAATTAGCAGAATAGTACTGTAAAGTGTTACCAAAGTGAATCAATGAAATCTTAAATTACTATGAAAGTTGTTATTTCCTTCCTGTTAGCAATCCTGATACATGGAGTTGCACATTGGGATATACAGAGTATGCTGATTGATTAGCACATTAAGAGATAAACATATAATCATGACTTTTTTGGCACTTTCCATCTTGCTTTATACAGAGTTGATATTACCAATCATTGCTACATTGCAGATTTTTAACATGAAAGTCATTTGTTCAGTTTCCTTATCAGTTGAAACATTATACTTTCTTCCAGCGCAATTAGTATGTTTATTTATACAGCACTTAAATAACAAATAACAGCATGAAATGACCCAATGTGCTTTAGAGTCAAAACAGTGAATTATATTCAATCAGGTCGTCTGTGCTGCCGCAATAGCCACCAGTGCCTGCCATAATATGGCAATTGTTGCAGCACAGCATGATTTGCACTGCAGGTCATAACAGTTTTCTACAATGTCAAGGAAAAAATTGATAGAACATGTCCATTTTTGGGGGGCTAATAATTTTAGCCTGTCTTGGAGGCATTGTCAATATTGGTATCAGAATCAGAACAACTCTGTTTATGACTGTAAAAAACAGTATATTATCGATGTCTTTCTTGAAATAAGAGGATGTTATGGGTAATCAATCCCTACATCTTCAGTATGAGACAATGACATATCAAACATCTAGAGGACATCACATAAACCGTGACCCTCCCTCTATGGCTGCCCATTGAGCTGATTTCCTTTGTTCCAAAGCTTAGGGAAGGCTTTCAGTCGATGTGTGAGCACATTTGAACACCTGTGAACACCTGTTGTTATAGGATCGATCTTGGTGGCGGGAAGGAAAGCCCAGCTTTGTGCAGTAGGAATTGTATTGAAGCTGTGTCAAAGAGGCCCAGTGGGATGCTGAATCCTCTGAGTGATTAAGGGATGTGAAAGGCTTCATGCCCTTGGAAAGTATTTTCAAACTGCAGGTCTGTACACAGTTTTTTGAAAGAAATGCACACATGGACATATAAATCCATGACACAATACTGTGATGATAGTTCAAACAATTTAAAGTAGTGCTTCAAAATGGTAAAGTTTTAGTTTGTGGGTCAGTTTACACAGCAGCTTGCATGATGTATTAATTCAAGCTAACGTCTGCTGTGCCAATATAAATAATACTACTTTGACACTTTCAAAAAAGCTTATGTTCCAACACCTTCTCTCCTTTTCAACCTTTCTCCCGAAGCATGAAGTCCTGATGAGGATTAAGCTCAGACCCGGTGTGATAAGATGAGTCAGTAAGACCCGTGTTTCACTCCTGCAAGGGAGGTTTTAAAAGATTTGGCACCAGGCTGCTGCCCTCTTGCTGACCACAAAGACCGCCAGCACAGCAAACTCACTGAAAGCTTGAACCGCCCACAAAGTGGTCGGCGAAAGCACTGTACAAATTGTTTCAGCCAAAAATATTCATTTCCATCACTAAGCCTCACCATGAGGTTGACATTTTATGTTTTAATACAGCCATCTTCAAAAAAAACAAATTTGGCACAATTTGAAATCTTAAGATATTCTTGGGCCCCTCAAAACCTCCAATCACACAAATTAGATCAACACTTTAGTCCAAGATGAAGTGTCTTTATACATGCTTTTGAACAAAAAGATAAGTTTGTAAAAGTGGGCCTGAAGCAAAGCAGTTATAATTAATTACTTATTTGTAAAAATGTAACAATGTGTACGTCCCTTAGATCGAAGCTGACTGCCTGAAGTACATATTTATTAAGTTATTAACCTAACTCCTTCATGTTAACAGATTGAACATGGGGCAAAATTCAATTTTAAAATGCGTCAAATAATTTGTATTCAAGTGGTCAGTTATACACTTTTTTTGTTATTTGATGCTATAAAAATGTGTAAAATGTCTCTCGACTTCAAACCAACCCAAAGATCTGTTCCACTGTGGACTATAATGAACTGGGGGATATTTTCTGTTAAGTCATGGGTGTTTTGGTTAGTGAAAGGGATGAGATAGCAAAAATGCAGAATAGTCTCTTCTGCACAACTGTAGCTCCAAATTACATCACCAGCACAATAAGTTAGTTCCCATAGCGGGGGTGTTTGGCTTAACTTTTGTTGTCCATCTTCATAACCAGAGTTGACCAAAGGCCTTAACAGGGTAAAAACGGTCAAACAAAGAATCCATCATAAAATAATATTGAAACTAATACATAAATCTACTGGGATAAAACATTCATAGAATAATAGTAAAATGTTGTAGTAAAATCTGTTGGGATAAAACATTCTAATCTTGAAATGAATATCAAAGAGAGGAGATTGGTGGCAGCTACTGCAAAAAGCTTGATCTTCCCTGGTTCTGAGTCTTGTTTTGGGCACATCCAGGAGCAACTGATTGTTAGACCTTAGTGCTCTGGCTGGAGTGTGAACATGGAGTAGTTCACTTAAGTAAGGTGGTGTCAATCCATTCATTGCTTTAAAAGCAAACAACAAAAATGTCAATTTCAATCCTGTAGCAAACAGGAAGCCGTTGAAGGGAACGTAGCACAGGGGTAATGTGGTCCCTCTTTTAATTTGTCTTTTTGGAGGCGAGCAGCTGCATTTTGAACCAGCTGCAGGCGTTGGATTTAAGACTAGTCCAAACTAGGGCTCGACCAATATGCGATTTTTGGGGCCGATATGGATAATGGAGACAAAAAATCAGATGCTGATATATCGGCAGATATCTTTCTTATATCAATGATTGATCTGCAGATATATATATATACACATTTGCATTGCATTGATGCCTCAAATGCAGTTATCACTTGTGGAAAATATATACTGTTTAACGAAGACAAGATGGTCACTCAACTGGAGAGTAACTGTGCATGTACGTGCATCACCGCTTGACCCTCTGAAGGGTCATGATGCTTGTTGTGATCCATAAAGCACACTCGGCTCTTGACAGCCAGAAAGAATACTAGTAGTTAAATATGATGATACAAATGAAATGCTATTTGACTCGTGAACAAATATAGTAATATGGGCACATATCTGTGATAAAATTAGCTGATAGTCAATGGATATGCGAATTTGGCGGATATTATCGGCTGGTCGATTAATTGGTCCGGCTCTAGTCCAAATCCACATACAAAATATTTCAATAGTGTAGTCAAGATTTTATAATTATGTGTATCACTCTCTCCAACTCATTAGAGGAGAGATAGGCTTTCACTTTGGCAATAAGTCTCAGCTGATAGACGCTAACAGAAGAAATGTTTGGTGTAAATCAACAAAATTGGGCTACCACCTTCACTTTGGATATATTTATCTTAGAGGGTGTCATGAAATTTGGACACTATCACATGGACATTAACTAGTTACTTCAGCATGTTAGCGTTAGAATTGTTAACATGCTTGAATGATGGCACTAGCAATAAGCTGTGTCATATACAGCCTCAGGTTAAATTGGCTGGGAAATCTTTTTCTTGGTTCCACCTTGCTCCAAAAGAAAAAGCATTTATACTTCACTCTCATCACACACTCTTTATCTCTGTCCATATCTAGTCTAATTTTGGCAACTTCTCACCTGCCATCCTGCTTCATGGCTCATTGATCACATTAAAGGTTACAGCCTCATTTGACTGGCTGAATCTTTCTTCTTCTTGCCAGCTATTCCACCTCCACTAGATCTTCCACCTCATTACCTTTCAGTTAACATGATTAACCCAACTTCTCTTCAAATTCTCTTCAACAAGTGTCAGACATATTGGCACGCCTCAATGAGAGCTGGTTTAAAAATAGCACTTTTTCACAGGCATTACCTTCTTTCTCAAAGTACATTTTATGTCACAGTTTATTTCTTATAGACCGATTGCCATTTGTTAAACGTATTAAGTTAAACTTGGCAATTAAGAGAAATACTTCTTACACTTCTCTTGTACTTTCTTTATTTCTAAGACTTTGACCTTGTCATGCTGCTTTATTATAAATCAGTCTGCTTTATCAGTTAATTGCACAAAATGCAAATGTAGAATAAAATTATGCTATCTCATTAAGTACTTTTATGCATTTCACTTGACTAATTATACATGGTAATGCAAAAAAGATTTGTTTCTCTTAAAAGTTCAAATTCAGCTCACTGGAATTTTCTTTCTTCCATCTCCTCACCTCTCCATGGGCAGGTGTAGGTGTAGGTGTAGTGATGTTATGTTAGGATGCAGCTGAAGGTGGAGAGTTGATGTAGCCGTGGTCTGACACTGGTTTGCCCTGCTTTTTACCAAATGCCTGCTGGGTAAGGCTCTATAGAATCCCTGACACTGACTGCACTAAGAAGGCCTGATATGCAAAATGGATGAATGGACGATGTGGAAAGCTGAAGTGTATCTATTAGAGCTTCAGCTGGAACTTAAAGCCCATTAAAAATTGATCCCTCCTCTAATGTTAGCAGATGGGTGATGGACAGGCAAGTGGACGCAGCATGGCCCGGGAAAAGATAGCGAACAAAGTGGTGAAAGGAGATTAAAGTTTTATGCGACCATTTAATTAGTAGTTGAGGAACAGTTGGGGAATGATAATAAGTGTAAACCTGTGATTTGTGTTCACAGCTTGTTTTAGCCACACTGATGACTCATTTTCTTCAGTTTTGTTGCATTTTGCTGCCAAGCATTTGAGCTGTACTTCTGTCTGTACTAAGAACTCAAGGGCATCGGTTTGGAAAAGTGTGATGTTATTTTATGTACAACTCAAAAACGTACCTACCTAACTCCTATCAAAGTCAGACAATCTGCCTGTAAACAGATAAGTTGGTGTGTTTTCTGATTGGTAGGTTGTGCTGAATAGGAGCTTATTTAACACCAAATTCTGCCACGTCTGGTGATTATATGCTGCCTCACTGTGTGACTAAAATCTCCAAGCACCTTTTAATAATGAATCTATTATTCATGATGATAATTGAACTACTTCTGTAGAACCATTTAGTCACCTGCATTATTCATTTTAACTAGCTGTGCATAATGAATGTGGCAAGGCAGCAACAACACAAAAGACTGTCTGTTTATGTTTTCACACGCCAATGTTGGTGCCCCCGAGGCTTTGACATTCATGTTTCTTTGCTGGTTGATTTATTTCTGCTGAAACAAATTAAAACGTAGGCTGACGTTTCTTAATTTTTTATGCATCAGTTTGGAAGTAATACAAATGAATATAAGAGAGACTAAAGAAAAATGAGCAAAGGTCTGTTAATGTGGCCCTTGGTGCGTATAGATCATCTTCATGCATGTGATCAAGGTAGCACACTTAAAGATGTCTGCCTATCAGTGCACCAATAGCCACTCCCTCATGTTTGTCCTCATGTACATGTAACATGATCCTCTAAAACATGGGTGAATTTCAGGTCTACATTCTGTAAATGTTCAGCCATGAATCTTCTTATTGTCCAAAACAATTAGCACCCCCTACTTGTTAACAGGGAAACAATGCACGTGCAGATTCAGACGACTTTGTTGTATAGAACACAGACGTTCAGTTCAGTTTCTCAACCTACAGAGTTTTATTAAAAGAAATCAAGACGAAATAAGAAGACACAAACATGAACAAATCCGCTGCTTTACCATTCCAATTATTGATATATACAATTTGTATTAACATTTAAAACGGTTCATGGTACAGCTTAGCTTCATTCCTGAAAATGCATTAGTTCTATTAGAACACTGATTAAATATAAAGTCAGTATACTGAATTTCCAAACACCCTACTAAAAGCACTTATTGATTTCAGGAAGATAAAAAAGGGCCTCATTCACTCCAGCTTTGATATTCTGGCTATCATCCATCTGTTACATAGACGAGATTGACTCAAAAAGTAAAATACAGACGTAAACACCTCAGCATCATGCTGTATAGTGTTCACTCTCAAAGGAGTGTTTATAAAGATCAGCAAGAGTAAAAGACAACAACAGATAACTGTTTTGTCATTCATTTGTTTAGTCTGACAATATAACCAGATCCAATACCTTACTGACAGGTGACTCCCTGAATCATAGGCGTACTATGCCAGCATCACATTCATCAGACAACAGATAAACATCTGCTGCTGGCATCGGTTCATGCCACATTATTTTCCGATTGGTTGATGTCTGTCAACAGGGCCAGTGTCGGCTGATGTTATCCCATGCATCCATAATTTCATTTATTTTATGTCCTGTCTCTTTAATAACTTCTGTCCCAAACAGCTGATCTGATACTTAATAAAGGGCTGTTCTGCAGTTAAATGTATAGTCCCAAAGGAAAGGGACGTCTGTCTACATTTGGAAAGACAAAGGGTCTCTAAGAATTGGTTTGATCATTGATGAAATGATTAATCCATTTATAGGTCAGATTTGATGTGGATAACTATTGGCAAGCCTGTAGGTGAAAAAAAGGAAAATTCTACAGGGCAACATTTCAGGGCAGTTTTGCCATGAGTCAGGATGTGAAAATAAAGGATTCTGGCATTTACAAATGACTCTAGGTCAATTTACACAAAGTCACTTCTTCATTCAAATACACAGTAATGCAGGGACTTGTGATGCATTTATAATCTCCAGTGTGTACACTGCTGACGTGGGAAATGGTAAGTACTCTTCTTTTTCCATCCTTCTTCCTCTGCCCCTTTTCCTCTGGGTGAACGGTCTTGAAAATGTATGTTATGGGTCTTGAGTCCTGAGTGCACTTGTAAGTTTCACAAGAACATCAAAACACAATCAAGTCGTGGATCCCTGAGGCTCTGGGCTGGGAGCTAGCACTTAGGGTAAGAGGGGATTAAGGGGGGAGAGAGAAAAACGGGGAGATAGAGGTATGAAGGGAAGCAGAAGACAGCTGTGCCGGTGGAAAATAGATGAATTGAAATAAGATTTGTGATAAATGAGTTTCTGTCTTTTCATATTGTTGAAACTAGGTGATAAGATCCTTTAATATAAAAGCTAGATAAGATGATATTGCACTGTTCATATCAGTTTTTATGGGAAGCAGAGTTTATGACTAATTGATTCCCTCATGCATTCATTCAGAAGTTTTTACCCTCCTTTGGCATTAAGTACTGAGTTCACTGAATCGATCCAAAGCTCAGCCCCGGCCCAGATTCCTCTTAAATTACAGGTGTCACAATTCTCTTCAGAGCTGAGTGAACTATGACAGCCAGAGAGAGGGTGTATGGGGTAAATTAAAAGTCTCCCTTCTATTTTTTTCACTGGTCAAGGAATCCTTCTCCGTTTTTGAAAGCCTGAGTGTGAGGAATGGTAATTGAGCCATCACTTCAGGAAAAAAAACTGCAAGATGAATAGACAGCACAGAAAAGGAGAACTGGAGGAGAGAAGAAAGAGCGACAGAAGAGTGGCCCATAGTGATAATTAAGAGGAAAGCAAGCTTATCTCTGTTGAGTTCGGTTCAATTGCAATTTCAAGAAAATATTACAAAGTTTCATCCTAATTACTGAGTGTGCCTGCACAATCCTCGCTGCCAACTGCTAACTGCTTTTTTTAAATAAATGATTTCTTTAGAATCTTAATCTTAGAAAAATGTGGTGAAAGTAAAATAATAAGAAAGATGGGATACAGGGTTTTGCTGAATACAATCATATAGAACAGTTCCTCCAGAAAATGAAAGCGAGACTGAAACCATTGTGTTTAGGGTAAGTGTAGACATGGTGGGGTTTCGATCGTTATGCATTTTGAATTTAAGTTAAAACTGTTTACAGAGACTATAACATCTTATAATTTAATTTATTTATTCATTGTTTTGGGCAGAATTGCACAAATAAATTGCTGCCAGTTGATCTTAGTTTATTGACGCTTTAAAAATGTAATTAATATCTCAGAATTCTCAAATTAAGATTCAGTACACTTTATTGTCCCCTTGGAAAATTGTTGGTTACATCTGAAATAACAAACCTTAATTCTTAACTGTGGGAAAAGATAATTACTATTTTTTTCTAAAATACATTTTTAGAGTAAAATGCTGATATTACAAACTACGTCACTTTTCCCCCCTCCATCTTCATGCTTTGCATTTGTGGTATTGGGGTACCTGCTAGTGAGTCTGTTGGCGTACATGTTGCTGTTGCAAGGCAGGTGTATTCTCATGACTTTCCATGTCCTTGTTATTGGAATACATTATCAGCAGATCATTTTTAGTTGATGAAAAAACAAGGGAAACATTGATGCTTAAGGTACAACTGTGCATATTAGTATGCAGCTCTATATTTAAATGTCTTTGTTTGGATGAAGTTCAATGCTGCCAGTCTAGGCTGCAAAGCATCATTGCTGTTTTGGTGAATCTTCAACTCTTTAACTTGACCCTGTTCTGAGGTTGAAGATTTCCTAATATTTCGCTGTGTTTGTGCCCCATAAATGGTTTTCAAGTCGATGTAGTTATCTTCATCATATCTTATTTTTTTTTTTCTTATGCCACAAAAACTGACCAGTGCATGCTGTGTATTAACTAGGGACACAAACAAGGCTTCACAGTTTGATGTGTTTGTCATTGATAAGGACACTGCATGTGTAATTGCTGTCACAACATTTATTTCAGCTCATATGAATTTTTAGCCTCTTCCTTACTTCATTTGAATTTACCTTATTTCACACAGGCACACACACACACCATATGTGATTAAGAGTGTCCAGACCTGTCATTAGAGCGTGCGTTGTAGGGAAATGATGTCTCAGTAGACCTCCTGCAAAAGGCAGAGCAAGAGTTAAGACATTAATAGGCAGAGAAAAGCCATACAGCATCACTGTCTACCTCTGTGCTAGAGCTGGCAAGATCAAAGGCTGACTCTGAGAGGGGGAGAGAGGGAGAGGTGGGGGGGGGTAGAGAAGACAGCCAGATACATAGACTCAGAGGAGGGGGTAAGAAAAAGTCATCCAGCGACAAGGAGACAGAGAGAATAGCAAGTTCTGAAAGCGCAGAAGGGACAGGGAGGCAGGTATAGAAAAAATCGACAGGGAGGATAAATAGAAGACATTTCCCTTCTGCCACCTGCCTTATTGCTGACTTCAGAATATGTGCTGCATTGGCCTCCGTGTCACCTTGTGTACGCCTTGTGAAACTCTTGAAACAAGGCAGGCGTTGAACTTGTCTGGTCAGCACCCTGACTACTGAGTCATGGCGCTAATTGGAAATATGCCTGCAGTGAACATGTTTTCATCAAGGAATTGATACAGCACCCACTTTGCACCAATGATTAGGTTAACTATCATTTCAGTTTATCCAATACTTCTTTCAAGAAACATTAGAAAAACTCAAGACATTCCTCTCAGCTTCAGCTGCACTTTGTGGATAAAGCTTTGTAGTAAATGCGGGCATGCTAACAAGCCAGACTAAGATGTAATCAAAGCTCCATATTAACAAGTTGATTAGTGCACACTGGTGTTTGTTGATGTGGCGCAAATGTTAGCATGCAAACAAGCTACACTAAGACTGTATAAGTAGAGTCTGAGAAACCCTACTTATACAGGATTACTAAAATGGATCCGAAATCTAAATTCCTCACAGTTGCTTTCAGTTGAGAGATCTTCTTCTATCTTTAATTTTAGCATATTAGCATTGACATTGTGAGCATGTTAGTCATTAAGCATGTAAGTTAATGCAAAGCATCTCAATCTAGCTCTTGTCCAAGAACCTCTAAGATTCAACTGTTCCATCTTTTTGTCATAAAAGAAACACATCATTGTGATGGATCAAATGAGCATACTCAGATGTTGGACAGGTACTCAGTGTAATTTTATGAGTGGCAAATTTTCAAAAGCAGGGTTTCCCGAGTTTATCGGAATAGAAATCAATGATGATAAAAAAAATGAGAGATGGCACTTTACAGCTATGCACATTCCACTACGACAGGCTGAATATGAATGATAAATATATTATGAATAACTAGCTATGTGTGTACATAAAATGTGATGAATAGTCTTTAGAATATCCAATCTAAGCTTTTTAAAGTGAGGCTCCAAGAAGGCTTCATTATTTATCAATTACCTCAAACCATGCTGTGAATTTACACTCTTACTTTGACAAAGTGTTGCTCATTTGAGCCTTTGAATTGAAGAGAAGAAAATGAAGTTTTAAACTTTAAGTATTGGTATGAAATCTATCCGTTTTAATAAGCTCCTTCTATCTCTGATTTTTCCCACCTTCATTCCTTTGGTTCAATAATCTATTATTCATGCTTTTCCTTCAGTACAGGAGTGTTCACTTGAACAAGGTTTGAAGGACGCTTAACAGAAGTGGAGAAAAAATTGAGATGGGCCATTTCACTCTGGGTGTACCTTATCCGGATGAACATGTTATTAATAGGCACATGTACAGCAGGGGTCAAATCAGTTTTATATAGGATGCAACACCTGCCAACGTAATAACAACACAAACGTAATAGACCACAAACAGATCTGCAGCTTTATTAGTTTATTGTTTTAAAACGTCATAAAATTAACAAATTAAAAAAGTGGGTCAGGGGTTTTAAGACATTCACCCACCCTAAGTGAACTTGAACTGAATGTTTTTTAAGAGAATGAGAACAGATACTTTTTAGCCTCTCAGGATCACGGCCATCGACCTGCCTGTGTGCTGTCCATGGTGCCGAAAAGGTAGGCTACTGAAACACAGATGAGCCTGCTGCAGAGAAATCCTCAGAACAATGAGGCATTTTGGATACGCAAAAAATAGAATAAAGGAAAACAATTTAATCAAGACATTCATGTGCCTCTAACCAATTCTGTGAACTGACGAGGAACGATAAAGCTGTGGGCGTGTTACAGAGAGAGAGAGAGAGGGAAGGTAGAAGGTGGACTTGTGAATGCACAGCCTATATTGAGCGCAATGTTTTTGTAAGTTATTTATGACTTACTCGAACCCATTGGCAGATCTATAAGTAAATAAATAAAAAAAAGCCACAAGGATCATTTTTCATTTTCATATTACATTTGTGGGAAGTTATTATAACTCTGAAAGCAGAAGATTTTCACCTTCCCACAAAGGCAACAAATAGAGCTGGAGAGTTCAGTTGACTATTCGAAGTCTTTAAGGTAAGTCCATGTCAAGTCTCAAGTCATGTTACATGTAAGCCCAGGTGAGGTTTCTTAAGGCAAAGTGCAAATCAATTCTAAAAGAAAATATCACTCCCAGCAGCACGTTTCTCTGGCTGATGAATTTGGCCCTTTTCTCCATTTTTCTTGAGACTCAAATTCCGTTGCTGTCAAGACTTCATTTGCATTATGTCTTCAGGGGGTCAGTAATCACAGCAGTCATGTCAAGTCTCTAGGACCATGTATTTTAGCAAAATTTGACTGACCTTCATGTGTGCAGCTCTGCGGGTTTAAGTTTTATACTTGTCTGTCGGAAAGATCCTAACCTGGCAGATCATGAGGACTGAAAAGTAAGTGTATATGTCGTTTTTCCAATTTAAAGTTGGGCATGTGACTCAAACCCAACAAAGTTTAAGTCAAAATAAGCTTCTCTGTGTGCACAAAAACAAAAACCATCAAATGCAGACCACAAGTTCAATAAATGAAAATTGCTAGATTACTAAATGATGGACTTCACATTGGAAAAGGGAAGCATAATCTAACTGTTCCCATCATACAGAAATATTGAATCAGCCTACCTACCAGAAGAAAACTGGCAATAAAAATACTAATTCATTAACTTTCTACTTTATTAAACAGTAGAGATCAACACCTCAAAAATTCTTGTATAACTACACCTGCGTACAAGGTGCAGGGATCTGCAAAGCAAACAGTTGTCCACTCAAGACTGTTAGGCTTCAGGTCATCAGGTTCATCTTGTGAGTCACTGATTGCCAAGTGGAAGAACATACTGTGATTCTCAGGCTACTTTCACAGATTAAAAAGATTTGAACCAATGTTGGATAACTTATGGTTCAAGCAGTCCTTTGTATAAACTTACACCCTGAAATTGGATAATTCATGCCCATTTTTACTGATACTCTGTTTCAATTTGCATTCCATTTGTGGAAAGATGATTATGTCACACTTAAAACTGAAAAGACCTGGTAGTTCCCTCGTAAATTCCATTTGGCTTTTGGACTGTCCAAGGCTTTAGTTTTATACCTCCCAATCAATTCTGTCTTTCCCTCAAAGGACGAATGAATGTCCAGGCAGAGGTAATCTGTCCTGCCTTCAGTCTGTTGAGCCTGTGCTTTGTCTTCCAGTGCAGCATTTATGGATGTCTCCTTCGCTGCAGCTGCTGGGGCTCACAAAGGACTTCAGGAGGAACAACCAAGAACAACACATCTCTGCTTGGTCTAACTGCAGAGAGTCTGAAAAAGTTTCTTTCTTTTGCCTAATATTCCCTTTTGACTTCAAAATCTGTTTTGAAGAATAGGAAAACTTTTGTTGCAGTTTTTCTGATAGACAAGACAGCTTTTGATTCTTGTTTAACTTGTTGTTGTTTTGCTGGAATCTTCAAACATAATTTACTGCCCACATAGGTAAACCTTAAAACAAGACCAAAAAACACCTTTACTTGTCTTTGCTTTAGTTTCACTTGCATTTCGAGTCTGAGTGTGTGACAAACAAACGGCACATGAAAGGATAAAGATGTCTGTGCTCCTCTCCTTTATCTTGACGTTCTTTCAGTATCTAACTCCTGTCACATTCATTTTCCTCTGGCGTTGTCTGTGTGCACTGACATTGATGGTACCTGATGTCTCCCCAAGCCATAGAAGACATAATAAGAAATTTAATTCTGTGAGTTCTTAAATAAAAACTCATTCTGCAGTTATGTAATGCATCTGAAACACGTAGACTTCAAATTAAGATGTTCTGGGTTTTCTCTGAGCTGTCACAGGTGCTGGTTTCAAGTTTGCTGCTTGTATATCATATCTTGCCAAAGGTGGCAAAATGATGACTTGAGTAGCAAAAGCAAATAAAAAAAAATTGGGGGGGGGGATTGAATCCCAGGTGTGTTCTACTCCTAAGGCCCATTCCTTGTCCACAATATCTCTTTTAGGGATCTTTACCTTCCACTACAGGTTTTCTTGGCAGACTTGTTCATAATTCATTCTAGGCAAAAGTTTCAAACATGAAAATTCATGTTTTTGTGTGCTTTGCAGACTTTTTCCCTCAGAGATCCGTAGTGGTGCAATCAATCAAGAGTAGCAGTCCTGGTTACTCACTCCCACTGATGGAATATTGACAAACGATGACATTTGAAATGAATGATGGATACCCCAAAAGGTACTAAATCTATACACCCACTTGTCAACCGTCCACCTCATTCAGTGTCAAATGCTTTGAGTCAAACATTTTTAACACGTGGGAAATATCAGTTTGAGTAGGGTTTAGCTACACATGAATTAGTTTTATTTAAAAATCTGTGATTTCCTATAAAGTACTCTGTTTGTCAGTTATCATAATGTGTATAATAAAGGCAGACAGAAATGTACACTGAAACATTAAGAATTATTCACAAGTAATGACTCACTTTTTGTGTCCGCTGCTTGATGCTGAGTGGGTTTTAGAGCTTATTTCGCTGAAAACCGCTGCGTGCTGCTGGGAACTTGGGGTTAATGAGAGCAGTGAAAGTGAACCATATACAGTCCTACATTTACAGGCAGTGAGTAGAGCTTTTAAACCTACACATAATTCAAACAGGCTTTTCGGTATGGCTGGCATATAAAGCTGCCCCCCCTAAAATCTGTGGTTTTACAAATCCTTTCATCATTTTCTATGCTACTCAAATTGAACATGTCAAATAAAAGAGTAGGAAGTAAGGATTAAACTCATGGCAACATGTCCAAACACACAGTGACAGAGCTGAATGTTACCAGACTGATAAAAATTGAATTCTGGCTCAGAGCTCAGGCCAGATTAGCCTACTTAGCTAGACAGTCCTCTGGCATTCAGGACCATCCTATGCTCTGCATCCCTTTCTCATTCCATCTTCTGTTCTAAAATTCCTCCTCCATTTCCTCATCCTCCTCCCCCTTTATTGTCGATGACTGGAGTTTTAATGATTACATCTGGCGGTGGCACAAATTAATTCCTGCCTCTCTGGCAAAAAGCTGTTCCCCACCTGATTATGCAAAGCAGGCCTACATTCCCTGCCTTTGAAGTGCAGGAAAAGCTGCTTAGAGATTCTCCCCCTGAGGAAACTCTGCAATATGGGGGGAACATCAACAAACCAGAGTTCACACAAAGGTCAGCAACATGGTTAACCCCAATGAAGCCCCACTTCATCACGACATCTTGCTACTTCTGAAGTTCTGTTTGTTTAATGATGCACTCGTATCAGAGGCCGAGGCTACTTTTCAGAGACATGCAGAAGTGGAGTTAAAGTAGGACAGCCAATGAAAATAGGGATAGACATTCACCAAATATTGCTTGTGTCTATGACACACACAGGGTTGTTGTGGGATACCTGTGTGAGGCTCTTGTAGCGTTCCTATTTCAGCAATCTCATCTTTGACAGTGTCTCACCGGCTTACTCAGAAACACTGGATAAGAGTTTTCACACATAACTGCCTTTGCAACAACATACTTTGTCAGTCTGTTAGGTTCAAAAGGTTCAAAAAAATGTATTGCTTTTGCTGCATTATTGTCCACAGTTACACTCAAAACATCCTCTGCCTCTATTCTGAGCAATCACAGCCTGATGAAAACCTTTTCACTGAAGAATGACATACTAACAGTCCACTCAGCTATGAACCGTCATGAGAGATGACACTGCCTTCAAGATCAAACTGAAGTAGAGCTGGGTCAACAACCTCACAATTCAATACCATTTCAATTCTTTTGATTTTATATCGATTTAATAAAACAAACAGATGACAGGAATACCCAGATAACTCATCACAGTGCCTTCTGATATATTTTGAAATAATTATGTGTGCATTGTTTGTATAGGTTTAGAACAAACTGACTCAAAAATGCATTTTATCGTTGCATTATTCTTTAATAAACATAAACATAACAGTGCTGTAATGGCTTGGACAAAAACTGTATGTAAAGTGCACAAATGTGCCTGGCCTGAATTCACAGCACTCACAGTGCCCCCAGTGGAGAGGGGTGTCATTACAACTAAAAAAATATAATATCAATATTGAATTGGGAAAATAAGAATTGCAATGCATTGATGAATCGATATTTTCAACCAGCCCTAAACTAACAGGAGGTCTGGTGACATATTTCTGACACTTAGAGCCCAATTAACTCAGAGTTAGACAATCCAGAAAGGGAATAACAGGAATGAAGAATGAGAAACGATGTTAACGTTATCATATCCCTCTTATTAAACTAATCTCTCAAGTCAGGACACTTTGAGCCTCCTGTTGAGTACGTCAAGTCTGAATACATTTGCGATACAGTTATGGTGCTTTAAATAATTTAAAACAAATATTCGCTAATAAAATTATCAGTCATGGGGCTAGAGATAGAAACTTTTTAAAAATTCAGTGATGACTGCATGTCAAGAAGCTATCAAAATTTAATGAACACAACCTGATTCACTGACTTAAGGCCTGGGAGGAGGAGATTCTGACTGTGAGCGTCCGTGGTGGTCTTTTAATGTCATCTCTCATTCTCTAACGACCGCTCAAAGAGTATTTAGAAGCCTAGCCTCACACCATAAGCTTTCACTCCTCATAAAATAAACTCTGGCTGAATTATTAATGATACCATCATATATCACGGACTATTGCAGTCTTGGGGTGTTATCAATTTTATTATACAAAGTGGACAGTGTTATGTATGTGAAGCGGTATAGAAAATGGCTTTTATCAATACCCTGTATTTGTAGTTCTGCTGTGTGAGCAGTTTCCATCGTTGCCCAACTCAATAAAAGATAAATAAAATAAATAAACAATAACTTGAATCAAGTCTGGTGCTCACAAAAAAAATAAAAAATACTGCTGAAATGACTGATCATTTCTTGCCAGCTGAGAAAAGTTGTGACCACACATCATCAGTTTAAGTTGATTTGTTATGAACAGTTTGGAACAACACTATCATTTATTTGGAGTTCTGTTTTTTTTATGTGCAGCTGGCATGTGTGAGAACAATAGTCACTCTCTTTTATTGTGTTTCTAGTCTCTACCAACTGCTGAGGAAGACATTAGGCTTAGTTGCTGATAGTTTCCCAGTGCAAACATTTGCCTGCTGCTGCTCGAATGTTGCTATGAGAGCAAAGTGTGAGACAAACAGCTCAACAGTGAGCTGAACTTAGTGCAGGTTCAGGTGATTGTTCTCTTTAGGTTCAAGAGAGTCCTTCCACACTGTCTTATTGGAGCTAGGTATGGATGATTGAAGCAATGTTCTGTTATTTTGAGTATGCTAGTACACATTTTAAATGTAGCACTATCTTGCTACACTCACACTAAGAAGAGCTGCAGTTACATTTAAAGCTGGAGCTTCATCACTTATTGCATCACTTATTGTCATGTAGATGCGCAAGTATTAAACCTGTTGACCATTTTTGCCTGTTTAGCAACACCTACATGTTTATCTGCCTTTCTAAAGTACTGCTGTTGTTCATTGCTCCCTCTATAAGCATTTCAAGCTGGCGCTGTAGAGTTTACTGTTTGTGGTTGTGTGAGTGAGTTGCAATCCAGTCCCACGAGGTGAACCCAGAGGTAACAACAGCAGTACAAATAAAAATTATTATGTTTATATCCATTTGTACCAAAATATCTTCTCTGCACAGGAGGACACACACTATTTTCTCCTTCTAATCCGAGACAAAAACATGGGTCCCCAGGTCTTGCCGGGCTGAGGCACCACTAAAATACCAAGTCTGTGTTGATAAGAAGACAAAGTACTGTTCTGTGGCTGCAGGGGGGGCTTGTGAAGTGTCTGTCCATGATCTGGGTGAGCAGGACTAAATGTAAAGTATTTAGATAAAGGAATGGCAATCTCCTCCCAAAGGTCTTCAAGTTCAGCCTCAGGACAATCATTCAGCACTGTCTCGACAACAGCGAAGTTCTCAGAGCTGGACAGTGTGCAGGTTGAATAGACCACAACACCTCCTGGACGCACAGCTGACATTGCAGACCTGCGGGGAGGAGAAAAAACAATGCACATCATAACATGCTGCTGTATAGAAGCATTATATTACGTTGTACACCAATATATATTTCTATACTGTATATATCTGACATTTACATGTCATCTCCTCTCAACACATTTAATAGTGTAGCTGATATATGCAATGCAGTTTCCATAAACAATGTTAAGGAGGGCTTCCCCAGAAATAACTGCCAAACAATTTAATATAATTGCTCTTTAAAATAAAATGTTTAATCGTCCTTTTTCACAAAGTGTTTACCTAAGCAGCTGAGCCTGGAGCGCAGGCAGCATGGATCTTTCCTTTAGCCTCTGTTCCCCCTGCTGGCTGCTGCTAGAATACAACCAGCTCCTGTCATTTGAGCATGGAGCATCAACTAAAACCTGAAACAGAAGGAGAGCATGAATTGTGAGTCTGAGGGGGTCAATGGTGTAATGTCAGTAAGAGAAAGAAGGATCAAAGAGCAAAAGAGGGGGCGCCAGTTGGCCTTGTAGTTAGATTCCAGGCCCCTATGTACAGAGAGGCTGTTGTCCTTGAAGCATGTGGCCTGGGTTCAGTTACGACCTTAAGTTCCTTTCCTGCATGTCATTACCCGGCCAAACCCCTTTCTCTCCCTGGTTTCCGAATCTATACACTTTCCTATCCAAATAAAAGATCAAGATAAAGATAAAGATAAACTTTTGTATTACAGCAGCTCAAGAAAACAGGAAAAGGGGATAAAATTATTAAAAATAAAAATAAAAATAAAACATATTTACATCAGTTAAATAACGGTAGAGAAAAATACAATAATAGAATAATATCAGGTATGTGCACTACTACTTGTGGAAAGACTTATTATTAAAAAAAACACACACAGTGTGTAGCATTATTGATGTGAGTAAAAGGCATAAATGCCCCAAAATAACTCTAAAAAATAAAAAAGTGAAAGAGAAGGAGCAAGAATATTTAAATAAATAAAAAGGTAAAAGTAGAAAAGATTCATGCAGGAGGTCTGTAAAATAATGCAAGTCTCAGTATTTCCCCCACAACACCTGCATTAAAAAGGAAATAAAATACAGTCCAGTCAGGTTGAAGAAAAATGTCTGCTAAATGCACTTTTTCCATCTTAACAAAATGGTTTGCATTAGACAATAACCTGAGAAGAAATTGAGAATATTCCCAGAAAATGTGTCCAATCTTTAATGAGCAATATCACTACCACTAAACAGCTTCAATCTGTGCAGTCTGCTTGTGCTACCCCTTACTTCTCAATCTTTGTTTACTGACTTACTCTAGAGACTGTACTTTATATTTTTTATATTTTGCTGTTATCACTCACTTTGAGTTCTTTGATTCCTCCAACCCATATTTCCGTCTCTTCTTTGTTTCATTTTTGATGAACAGTTTTCTTAGTTCCCTCTGAGCTTATTAGCGTCTGTTGAAAGGCTGTTCATTCATTTCTAACCATGACCTTGAAAATGAAGTGTGACACTTCAATGTTGCTGCAAGATTTACTAACATGCCGTCATAAACATGTCTCACCCCACCTTGTCATATGTTCCTGCTTCGTGTTGCCCAAAATAGCATCCATCCTGTGCAGACACAATCACTCTGGTGTTCAGTGAGTGGGGCAGAAAAGACTCCAGGGTTCTGCTCAGCCAGTCCCTTCTGTGAGGGTCCGGTTCATTACAGCAAAGAAGTGCTGGAACATATGGAACAACAGAAAATGAATACACTACAACTAATTCATGCAAAACTAAGCTGAACAAAATGACACAACATGTTTTAGTGATGAAGTCCTTTTTCCCCATCCTGACAGAAATTGTGTAACATCCCTTTAATAACTCTAATTAGGTATAACCTCATATTTGACTTTGTGGATTTATCAAACTTTAATATTGAGTATTATAAATCTCTGATTTCAATACTTAACATTAAATCAAAAAGCTTTAAATCGATGTATTCTCATCACTATAAATACTGAACAGATGCACAATTTTTATTTTAATACATATAAATAAAATCAAATATAAATGAGCTATTTCCTTTGATTTACCTGGTTTGGCACACTGCATTATGGCTATGGCTTTGCCCCCGGGGGCAGAGCAAAGATCCAAAACCTTTTCCCCATCTCTGACATGCAGAGCCAGCACTGGGAGTAAGGAGGCAGCATTAAGGAGGTAGTATTGCTTCAGTTGGCCAGGCCTGTGGGCCTGAGAGGGAAACCATAGTGGATATGGGTGGATGTAACATTGTAGAGAAGGACGGGACAACCTGAGTGACGACTCCAATTGAAGTTCCTGACTGAATGCATTAGTGGTGCCGTCATCACGAGGGCACTTGGAGACGTAGGTGGTTGGCAGCAGAGACTCATTTCCTGCTTTGTATTCAGTATTTGAAACTATTGGGGGGGCATTAGAAAGCACCCTGGAGACATGTGTTTGCAGCAGCAATGAGGAAAAGCCCTGTGACTGGAGAATCTGTGTGATGTCTGTCACAGCACTGAAGCGGTTGAGCATGACTCCATACTGCCACGAGTGAGGGTCCAGGAGCACTGCTCTGTAGGAGAAAAGCAATCCCAATGAAGGAAGGCCAAAAACACGATTTTGTGTATACACAACTAATTATTACAGATAAAATGTACCTAGAAGATGCCCACAAGTCGCCAAGTTCTTGACTGTACTGCTCGTCAAAGCGGTCCAGTACTGACGGACATGAAGGTCTTTCTTTTCTGTGTCTTTTTATTACCTGTTCAAAGAGACTGTGGTGAAAATCTAGAGGGACAAAAACTTACAAATACTCCCTAAAGTAAACTTTAATAGCACTTTAGTTTGTTTTACAGGGGAAAACACACTATAGGTTAAGGTGAATTGCCGCTCTATTAAGATTTTGAACTCATAACACAATACACTGCTGTCAATTATCTTGTACAATCACTACCCCTGGTGGATATTAATTGCCAAATCTGTGTAAAGTGAATAACTGTTAATAAATTTGATTATATACCTTTAGTGGCTAAATGTAATTGACAGCACCACAAATCATATCAGATTATTTGACATGAAGTAACTACATAGGGATAATTTTCTAGATACACAATAGTAATCCCAGAGTAAAAAACTCAACTGTCTGTAAGTGAACAAAATGTGTCTGTACTGTAACTCCGGGTTACTGAATGAGGAAAATATTGTATAGTATTGATATGTGTTGTGAGCAGCCACACTCATACGACTTACATTATCAGAATCAGAATCAGGGTTTATTGCCAAGTACATTTACACATACAAGGAATTTGACTTGGTGTATTGGTGCTAAACAATTAACAGGGAAATAAAGCAGAACTAACAACAACTTAAATAATACAGTATAAGAAGCTATTACAATATATCAAATATAATTTAAAAATACAAAATATAAAATATAAAATATAAAAAACACAAAATGTACAAAAGGTGCAATGTAGGAGCTGTGCAGTGGACTATCAGAAAATAAAAAATAAAAATCTTAGTGTGTGTTATTACCATGGTTACTACTCACTGATTGCATGTAAGGAAGATACATTTTTAAAGTCCAGTGGGCGTTAATGCAACACATAAAGAACAGTTCAGCATTCACATTACTCTGATGTTTTACTGACTGTGGGGCTGATGATATGATATAAAGCCACACAGTGTGCAGATCTTTGATGCATATCATCCAGTCTTCTTCATCATTAAATTACAAACATCTGAAGTAGCAAGATTTGACAGCAAAATCTTGCCATTCTTCCTTATCTGGTGAAAATATCTTAAACTGAGGTTTACTCAGTTACTTGCAGTACTTTAAATTAAATGTGACATTGAACACAACACTATGACATATTAGAGCGACTGCCCATCAATACCAGACACGGAGAAAAAAAAATACACACTATCAAGCATCCCCAAATGTTTGTTTACCTGGTTATTGGAGGGTCCTTTTTGGTCGCTGAGTTGTAAAACAACCTCGGAAACCGTGTGACAGTGAACGCAGCACGACCAAAGTCTCCACGGAGGTGAGGGACACTGAAGAAATTGATGGTAAATTAACATCCGCGTACTGTTAAATGATTGTAGTATCAAGGTCATTGATATCGCTTTTTTTACAGCCAGTTTAGAAATATTGTCATATTGATTACGTACATGCCGGTGTTATGTGCGTCACTTAAATCCGTCCCACCGAAACGCTGTAATTTCTAAGTTCCACCTGTTTTAAGTGTCGCAGTCGCAACATTGGGACTATTACTTTAACTTAAAATTTAATAAACAAACACATTTATAAGGCCAGAAAAAAAATGAACATACATCCATGCTTTGTAAGGCTTGGTTTTAACCTTCGTCTGTTATTATCTTACCTGAAGATTACATCTTAAATTGGAATCAAAAATCGTTCTCCTTTTGGCCGTCCAGTGGGATAATTTCTCCACAAAAATAAAGGAAAGATAATACACTTTTGGGGTAGCCTAACCGACACTTTAGGTGTTGTAAGTACACCTTTCCTCTGGAACAAGGGCACTTAATTTAGTGTTGACTTCACTTCCAAGTAATTTGTGTTTTAGTTAGGTTAGAAATTGTTGCGCCGAATTTCATTTCCAGTGGGCGTGTTTAACTCAGTGGGCGTGTTTAGCTCAGTGGGCGTGTTTAACTTCGTGGGCGTGTTTAGCTCAGTGGGCGTGTTTAACTCAGTACGAATGTCTATAAGAAAGGGGATTCCAATGATGAACTAACTAAACAGCGAGGTAAAACCAAAAGCAATATAAAAAAATGCAACCATACGAGAAAATGTATGTTAACAAATTGACTATACAGATTCATACTAGTAGTTTGAAAAGCCTGTTTTGTCAGAAATATGTTAGTAAGTTTAAGGAAATGTGTATAGAACCCATGCCTGAAGTGTATGCACAAACAGAAACCAAATTTATAAAACCACCTGTGTTCACCTGCAGGCAATGTTTAACTTGATTTATCCTAAGATCAATACCACTGTGAGGCAGCACTGAGTTGACTTAATTATTATTTTTTTTTAAATCTATTTTTTTGTACATTCTTAATTTTTCTTTTCATATTTAAATTGTACTGTGTTCACTTTTTGTTTGCAATCTTTGCTCTTCGCTGCTGTAACACTGTAAATTTCCCCTTTGTGGGATAAATAAAGGATTATCTTATCTTATAATGAGCACACTGTGTTGTTGGTTTTGTTATGATATATCTCACAATTAAATATGCAATCTTCTTACAGATGAGTCCCCAAGTTTTTAGTATCCTATAAAGCAACTAAAGTGTATGTGTTACTGATATGTACTTTGAGCCAGTTTGTGCATAGCCTCACTTTTCTACATTTAAACGTGAAACCATTCTGGGTTTTACTTGTGTCTCTCAAGCCTGTGATGTTGATACAAGCATCCAAGAAACAGAATCCTTTAGTGTCTTTTAGTGTTGTTACCAGAAGAAACACTGCCTCTCAGAATCTAAATCAACAAATTAATATAACCCAAACGTTAACAAAAAAAACATCAATTTACAAATACAAACACACAAAAGGAGAATTAACATTTTACTTTTTTTATTGGTTGAATATTTGTTAACAAAAACCTTTGATTAAATATACAATGTAATGGCAAAAACATCATTTAAAATGAAATGGTTTTGCCAGAGTTCCATAAATCTGTGAGTTCACAATCTTTTGAGATTTCAATGAACAAGAATAAGCACCACAACAAGTTGACATTACCCTAACATTCAAAGACATCTCAGACTGCTAATGCTCATTACCATGTGTCTCTTCATAGATCTTTCTTTTGAAAAGGCCTGCCTGGTTTACATGGCAAACAGAATAAGGAATGCAACCATCAGACAGAAAAGACCCATAGCTTCAGACAGAGCGAAGCCCAAGATTGCGTAGGAGAACAGCTGCTGCTTCAGAGACGGGTTCCTGTTGAGAAAGAGACGGGCAGCTGAGAAAACTGGAGGTACTAAGTGCCAAAAGTACAACTTCTGAGACATTGCTGTTAACACAAAGTCACACTGTCTTCCAAGGTTCCCCAGGAAGGATTTCAAACTTAAACAGTGAATTCTGTCAATACTTTTAAGGCAGCAAAACGCCTTGATAAAGTTTGTTATTGATTTTGATCAGTTTAATATCCAAAACATTATCATCTTATCACTTAAAGTAAGATCAGTTTCTTGGCCATTTTAATATTCAAAATGCCGTAGTTAAAAAGTGACAGCTATGAATTACTTACTTTAAAAATTATATCAACTAATCAACATGTACAACAACTTTTTCAACCTGGGTTGAAATGTCTGAAAGTAACAGATGATCAGTACAACTAACCTGGCATATCCAATAATAAGACTACCGAACACCGTTCCAATTCCAGCTCCAGATCCAGCCACTCCCACAGTAGCAGCTCCTGCTCCGATGAACTTTGCAGCAGTGTCGATGTCACGGCTTACAGCGCTTGTCTGAAAAGCCCTCACCGCCACCTGCTGCAGGGAGGCTACAGCACTCTGTGGTGCCAGGAGTGAAGCAGTCTAAAATACAAAAATTAAGGGAGGTGAGTAAAAAGACAACATAGTACGGCATCACATTGTGACACATTTTCTTCTATATGGAAAGATGTCTTAAAGTATTGAGTTAAGTAGTCTTTATTGTGTGCTCTAGTAGTTTTCCAAATCTCTCTCTCAACTCTTTATGACTCTTTAATTCACACTAAAATATAAACAGTGACTTTTCACTGGAAGACAATCATCACAAAATAGAGGCAGGATCGATCCCATTGACGAGTGTTGCTTGTCAATGGGAGTCAGTTGTAACTTCCCTAGCTGCTGAGGTTTTATCCACAACAATGCAGTTTAAGGTTCTTACACTGCATTTTTTTACCTGGATTGCTTAAACAGCTATGAGGTATTTTCTTTTTGTGTTGATGCACCACCGTATGTCTTTGCAATTGCGGGTACAAATAAAAGCTTACTTCTGCTTTCCTGGCATCAGAGACTACTGCTGCAGAGAGTGGTCTGTACAGAGCCCGAGAACCGGCACGGACCTGTATCACGAAAAGAAAAAAAAAAAAGAAAATTTAGTTAAGTAAGCTGTGTGAGGTACATCAATTCAGCCAAGAGAGCATCCATCCAGCATGTGAGTTTATCCAACAGTGACATTCTGCTTATAGTAAACAATGGTGAATGAATTTCAATGGAGATAACTCCTAGACTAAGCTTTATTGGCCAGGTATGCTTAAACACACAAGGAATTTTACTTTGGTAAACTGTGCTCTCTTTGTAGGAAGGTATAATATTAAACATCAACAATAAACAAAGAAGCAAAGACTAATATGTACAAGGCTAAAGAGGATGATATAAGATAATAGTGCAGTACTATAAAACATTATAATATGTATTTGTATTCTGCATTTAAACAGCTCAGCCTTATGTACAATATGTCTGCTTCTCAAATAACTTTAAATTGAAGTTTAAAGGTAGATTATGTTGAAATCAGGGGATGCCCTTGCAGGTGTGCAACACTGACTGACTTTAGCACGGAGTCAAAGACGGCTAACTTCACATCCCTCAGTGTGAGCAGGCTACACGTTTAACCCCGACCACAAACTGTAAGCTTTCGGCAGACGACGACCATATTAAACTGTGTAATTGCTCAAACTAAATGCACCGCAAATGTCCCCATTCATTGATGTAGGCTCACCAGAGAGGGCGTGGAGACGAACTTAGCACAGGCATACATGATGAAGGGACGTGTAGTGGTCAGGTCAATCAAAAAGGTGCTGACGTTGACTTAAAGGTCCGCTGTCTGTAGAAAACAACACATGAAACACAACAACAATAAGTCACAGTTGTGCAAAGGTCTTGCTGTTTTGCTAGTTAAAAAAGTACAAATTGTGCACACAGAAGATACTCAAGTAAGGTCAAGATTAGCAACACACGGAACAATGTCGCTAAAACAAGCTTGTTTAAAATTCAAACAGGATCTGAGCAGTGCAGTGCTCCGTAATGCTACAAAAGCAAGTACTTACACCGAATTGTCACAATTATTTATGTTACTCAAACACACACAGCTTGTGATCGAGGAGGTTAGCTCTCACCGGTTTGAAGTAGAGGTCGAAGACACGAGAGACAAGCGCATGCGCAATATCACAACTTAAGGGTTGACTTCCGGTGTTGTGACGCAAGTGTTCTTCTTTACACAAACCATGAGAGGGAGCAATAGAGTGTCCTTCATGTACAGTACAGCAAGTTTAATCCTCAATGGAAGGGACTCAAGTTGACTTTTAGCTTTACATTTCACATAACGTACGTCTCTTGGTCGCAGTTTAAAGAAGTAACGAAAAAGTTTTGTCTTTAAAAAGTAACTTACCGTGTTTAAAACGCCTGTTCTGCATTTATTCTATACATGGACTTGTATTTATCATTAAGACCATCAGAGGGTGACATCATTTTAAATGTTTACAACATGTTTATTTACTCTGCCAGAAAGTTGGGCTTACCAGATTGTAACATGGTTATTGCAATTTATGTAGATGTGCTTTACATAGGCCTACTGTATGTTCTCCAATATCATTGAATTGAATAAAATTTGATTTTCTTTTTTTTTTTCAAACGATATATCAAAAATAGTCAGGCCAACACAGATGAAGGGGGATCTTTCATGCATTAAAATGCCCTACAGTGATCTAAAAACCACACTCAATAGTCCACAAAATAGGTTATATCAGTTGGGGAATTAAGTAATGTTTGACCCCAATCTGATCTTTTGTTTAGCTGAATGAGTTTAGTCCCAAATCTTATACAAGCTTTAGGCAAGCAGTAACCACTTTCAGGGGTACCGAATTATTAATTACACTATTTCATGTGGATAATTGGTGAAAGCAGGAAGTTAACAAAGGAACATTCAATTAATTACACAACATACAACATTTAATTAACAACAAAAAATATTGTTTTGCTGATAAGCTCATTATGAAGAAATCAGAATACGTGTGGCATTGGTACAGGTGACAGTTTTTTTTTTCAACTATCTGTTCACATAGAGAAAAAACAGAAATGACATAATGTTGAGGACACGTTTGTTCATCAGGTTCAACCGGGTTCAACTGTAGGGTAAGACAAGAAGCCACAAGGGGGCAACAACACACCATCTAGATACTTTGATCAGAATCAGAATCAGATTTATTGGCCATGTATGCTTACACACACAAGACAACTTCGGTGGAACTGTGCTCTCATCTGTACAGGTACAACATTAAATATCAACCATGAACATAATAAGAAAATACTAATATTTAAATTACTAAATATGAAACGGTACAGTGGTGAATAGTGCAAAAGATGCTGAAGTAACATGATAACAAGAAAAATGCAGTTATGTGACAGATGGGTCAATTAAGATGTCAATTACAGAATTTGATACAAATTGAAAAATCTAAGTCTGCCTGCAGAGCACTGTACTATAAAGTACTGGGTGCTTTGGGCTACATTGTGTATAAGCACATTTATGTTAATGAAACAAGACACAATAATGCAACAAATGCAAAAGTAAATGACTGACATGCAGTTATTTGAAATATTTATGGTTGCATGGTGAGATTTGCCTGCAAATGTATTTGGTACAGTCTTTAATATTTTATGATAAAAGTATGTTTCATTACACAACAAATTCATGGATCAGAAAACTTTAAAATTGTACAGGTGAATTGCTACTTTAATTTCAGGAACTAAGGTTTAGTGGCTGAAGCCTTTCCTTTTTCAGTCAGCGAGGTGATTGGTGCAAACTAAATGTGTGACATTTGAATGTTTGTTTGATTTTCACTTCCAAATCTGAGTATTTATTTCTCCGAGAATGCTAAAAAAAATATCTATGAGTGTGATAGTAACCAACAGAATCATCAACTGAAATGTTGCATGTTATAGGCCTAATGCATTTTCTTTCAAGTTAGATATAGTATGGCTATATTAAAATAAATCTCCATCATGTGATTGTAATGACCTCCGTCTTACCTTGACATTGAAGCTCAAAAATGATTTTCTTTGATCATATATCATGCTTCCATGATCTAGTCTTTGCATTACGCCCTAATTCATAACATCTTGCATCATACTGATGTGCTTTTACCGCCTCTAAATATATCTCCTAAATTCATATTAAATATTTATATCCCTCTAGCTTTAAGTGGGCTTTCCCTCTTCAAGGATTCATCTCTGTCCGCCCCCGCAGAGGTACGCTCTCCATTTGGCGATGCGGAAGGGAGATTCCTCAGCCCTTCCAGTCATACACCCCCTTCTCTGAGTGATGTTACCCTTACGCACCACTATGAAAAGCCGGGACGTGATTCTCCGGGGCGAATCCCTGCCGACGTCACTCTCAGTCTCATATAAAAACGATGAACAGCAACTGTGGTCAGACTCGAGCAAAACCGCTTTTTCCGCTACAACAACTCTTTAAACTAAGGATTATTGGATTGCCTTCGTTGGATTTTATCCCAGAAACGAGTAAGTGTGGTTAATACTTGAGAGACTCTTTAAGCTCTACTTTCGTGCTTTTCTTTGATAAACTTGTGGTCAGATCAGTTCAGGTCGACTTTTCCTTAAAAAACAATGACTTTACGTTTCATCTGTGGGCCTTGGTTTTAATCCTTAAACATGACTTATAATCTTTTTGAGGAGTAATGTTTAATGCATCCCTGTCCTTTACCGCCTTTTCCTAAATGCATTTGATCATTAGATCACACATTTACGCATGTCCCATCTATCCACAGATTCTCGGTGTAAGCACAATGACTTTAAACAAAGGTGACAAATTGCGGAACATGGACAAGAGAAGGGGAAGCATGCCATTCCCTATGAATCTACCGAATCTACACCGGAGGAGCATGCCCGTGGACGACCGGGATCTGCGCGCCACGATGCCACAGACGGGCCAAACGGACGAGCTATCCAACCTCCTGCGCTGCACGTCCTACTCCCCTAACGAGCAGCACCGAGGCAGCTGCGCGTCCGACTCCTCCGACTCCGTCATCTCCACTGGCAGCGAGACAGACTCCCAGGTGTACAAGGTGGTTCTCCTCGGGGAGCACGGAGTCGGCAAGTCCAGCCTAGCGCGTGTCTTTGGAGGAGTTGAGGATGCTGGTCACGACTGCGATGAACCAGGTAAATGGTGATGCCGAGGAGGATGAGTCATCAACACTAGCAACCCACACACACACACACACACACACACACACACTCAATATATTCATTGTCTATGGAGATGCATGACATAATAAGGAATGTCAAAGGTTAATGTACTCATCAAAAGAAATGCACGAGCGATTGTATTATTAATGATTGGATATTCAATTTACATGATAAAAGTTCAGTTTTGAAACATCAAGCATCATACTTTTACTGGCCACTTTCTACCTCCAACTTGCTTAAGAAGTCCTCTCTTCTATTTATCTGTGAGGACAAAAGATAATTAGACAATCTATAAAGTCCAAATGATGGAATAGCAAAACAAACAGGGTTCTTATCTTTGCACGCAGGAGTGTACAAGCATTGATTATTGCTATTTCCATCTGCAGAGAGGCACCAGCTCTGCTCTCAGTACTACAGCTGTCAGAAACACATCCAGTAGCATTATATGAAGGGAAAATAAAAAAGGCCAGTGATGGCTTGATAAAAGGCTTGTGATCAACTCTCTGCTTCAGTATGTAGACTGAAGAAAAAATGTGCTGAAATCGGTGTGAGAAATTCAAAATACTGAACTGACAACAAACACCACCATTCAGATAAAATATGCTATGCACTTTTCTGTCAGTGTGTAACAGTATTTCATTTTTTCCCCTCAGGAAACTCTTATGACAGATGTGTTCTTGTGGATGAAGAAGAGGCATCCATAGTGTTGTACGACATCTGGGAACAGGTGAGATTTTTATCATGTATGCACCTATTTTCATAAAATTGTGTACAATATATTAGCAACAGATAGGATCTTCAATATATGAAGCTAAACTTGGAATCTGTGCCTCTCCTGAAGGATAACAGCCAGTGGCTGAAGGAACAGTGCATGAGGATGGGGGACGCCTACATCATAGTGTATTCAGTGACAGACAAATCAAGCTTCGAGAAGGCATCAGAGCTGCGGATTCAGCTGCGCCGGGCTAGGCAGTCAGAGAATATTCCCATAATCCTCGTGGGCAACAAGAGTGACCTGGTGCGATCAAGAGAGGTGTCTGTAGATGGTAAGTCACAATGTTAAAGTAACTTTTGAACCTATGTTGTTGCAATAGATATAGATAGTAAATCTATGTCATGCATTTATAATTTGAAGCCTGTAAGTTATTCTCAAGCCATTTTAACATCAAATCTGACAGAGCTGTTTCAACTTGACTGGCTCTGTTGGGGTTAGGTGTCATTTCTGACTTGAATGCTCAGGATCAGGACAGGCCCTAAATTCAGCTAACAATGAAAAATAAACTATATGCATTAAAACAATAGTATTTTCTTGATTGTGTTAGCTATGGTCTTAATCTGCATTTACTGATTTTCCCTTCTCTGTGTTCTTTGTTGTAGAAGGAAGTGCCTGCGCAGTTGTATTCGACTGCAAGTTCATAGAGACATCCGCCTCCCTTCATCACAACGTGCAGGATTTATTTGAGGGCATCGTCAGACAGATCCGCTTGAGGAAAGACAGCAAGGAGGAGAACGCACGACGCATGGCCAACTGCAGGCGTAGAGAGAGCATCGGCAAGAAGGCCAAACGGTTTCTGGGCCGCATGGTCGCACGCAAGAACAAGAAGATGGCTTTCAGGCAGAAATCAAAGTCCTGCCATGACCTAACGGTTCTCTGAGGAACAGATTGGGACAGATGGACTTTTTTTTTCTTTGCCCTCTGAAGACCAGACGCTGTGTGTGTTTTAACACTAACCCTAAAGGACTAATAGAGCTGTACAGAAATATATTTTTATTTTTTAGACAACTACCAAAAGCAAAGAGAGGACTTAATACGAAATATATCATTATCATTATAATGGTGATTACCTGCATGAAGCTTTGCAATCATTATTTTATTTCATTTTATTGTCCGCCTTAAACATGTTGCTGTCATGGTATGATCAGTTTGTAAGAAAAGAAATCCACAAAGGCTTGTTTTTTCTAATGAGTGGTGAAGATTGCCCTATTGTTGGGTTATTGTTGAGCTCCTTTATTGGAGGGGATTGATGTATATACTATAACATGAATGATGCCGAATGCAACATACATCTCATTATCCTAAAAGACGCTGTAAACTTCACAATGCTCGGTCGTCTGGAGTCATGATTACTTGAAGCGTGGTACGCAGGTTCGTGCCTCAGCCAAGTTACTGAGGACTAATCAAAAATGAGAGAAACTTTTGTTGTTCTCTGCTGATCCATAACACTGAATTCAGGTTGTGAATGTACGAGTAAAGCAATAAGTTATTTTAGTCTTGTGAACCTTGAAATTATTTGGAAGTTCTTTGTTTACTTTGATTTCCTTTTTTACAATAAAATTCCAAAAGAAAAACACAAAGTGTTCTCTGTCTTTTTTCCCCGGCAGCAAAGTGTTCAGCAGAATGCAGCAGAATAACAAAAAAAAGGTGTTGTTCTAACAATTTACATCGCCATGAATATTCATTTGATGGTATCAGTGAAATGGAACCTCACTGGTCATTGGTTTTAAAGGCAGGAAACAAGGTAGTTAAGCATGTTTATCTGAAGGTGTTAACCATTAATCCCCCAACGAGTACAAGTACGCAATTTTTCCACCCAATTTAAACTCCTCTCACACCTCTCACAGGGAGCACACAACTCATTTGGAGAAGGTAAGATCCAAAACCTTTTGTTTGAAATGGAAGTAGCGTTTAAGAAGTATTGCTGCCTAACTACTGAGGCATTTTTGCCATCTTGTATTATTGTCTTCATGTGTTGTTGTTAAGGGACAGTTTATTCAAAGGTGGTGGTTTAATTTTGGACACTTAATTGGAGTTACTCTTTTGTATTGCTAAAGCAACAGTTGTTGCAGATGTTGCTTTGAACGGCTTTGAAGGCGATTACACATTCAAATTCCAGTTGTTTGACATGCATGTAAAAACTGTGAAATCTGTGTGTATGAAAGAATTCCATGGTGGTGAATCAGTAACAAAGAAGAAATTGTTTTGATTGTTGGGCTGAGGACATGTGGTCTGAAATGCTGTGAATGTGCCACATTCGGTATTACAGGGACCCATGGCTGACAGAAAAGCTACATCAATGCTCATCAAAGCTACTATAGTAAGATTTATTTTGTATTTCTCTTAACATCTACATTGTACATCTACAAACAAATACTGCATAGACCAAGTCACTAAGGTAAAATGTGATTTTTCCCTTTTTTTCCACAGTTGGCGATACTTTACATGTTTGCACCTGCATGCTCTGGTGCAAATGTTAAAATTGGTGTCCCAGAAAACTACGATGGTATTTTTCCTTGGTATCTAGCCAAGGTAAGGCTTTTCAGTTTAACACAATTCTACAAACAAAATGCTCCAACTGCAATCTTAGATGAGATGTGTGATTCTTATACCTTCATGTCCAAATAACAATGTTGGGTGCACATACATCTGACTGGAAATCCTGCAAACATTAATATTATAAAGAGCATTTTTTTTGTTATTTTATGTTGTATTCAAAATGTCTTCATACCTGTTGTATGAAAACATCTGCAAGCTTTTCAGCATGTTGAACTTTCAGTGATGAGTAAAAAAAAAAAAGGTATCATCTTTGCTCTAAGGACATAAAATTAAGGTCTCTTGTTTCTTTCCCATCTGCACTTAAAGCTGAAGATGTATGAGCATGCTGCCGTCATCACTAGACTATAATTGGCTTGTTCACAATTCTTCTCAGGCATCAGACCCAGCCTCTGCACTCCCTCCAAACGGGTGGCGGGTGGGGTGCTTTGTTCATATATGTCACTCAGATATCCACTGGATTGTGCAACAGTATGAGGATCGGGCACTGTGATTGGCTGTATTGTGATGTCATCACATCTTTTATGGCACATAGTCATATTTTCAGTCTTTGCATCGGACTGAGTGTCATTAACACTCTTGAAATAGCATGGTAATGGACAGAATGGGGGAGTTAGATAATAAGTGCACTTTGTGTTTGAATAGAAAGGACATAATAATTGCAGGAACGAAATTCGTTCAAGGTAAAAGCTCTTCATGATAGTGTGCTCATCAGAGAAGGCTGCACTTGTCTGTTACGAAGAAGTTTTTACTTATCTTGTAGGCGTACTGTGAATGGTCAACCCAAAGATGCAAATATCGTCTTAATGAAGACATTTGCATCATGGGATACCTTTCTCTAAAATATCCCTCATTCACATTTTGACATTGTGTACTTGTGTAACCCCAGCCTTTCTGCAAGGTATTACACTGTGAGGGATTATAATGACACTAATTTGGTCATCAGTCATGTCTAATTGCAGATGCTGGAAATTTTTTTTTTTTTTTGAGGAGAATTTCATTATTTTATAACTAGCTTAAGATCAACATGAGTAAGTGTGTTTGTCCATCTCTTGATACTTTTCAACTCCCCCACTCTGTCTGTGGCTCATCACCTAGCCAAAAAAAATAACAATGGTCACAAATATAAAGTTAAACTTTTAAACATTTCAGTAAATCCTACATCAGCTGCCCATTGTAGTTTTAGCGCGTTAGCACATATTAAGTGTGCAGGCAAGTAAGCTACTTAAAGTATCTGAAACAGTATTTCAAGACTATACTTTTTTCTGCCTTCAAAGAGATGTAGGACACAACAGGGGAGGAATTTAATTTGTACACTTTTAAAGTAGGCACATCATAACAAAGTTGTCTCGCTGTCAGAACGGGAGAGGCTAAGCCCATTGTATGCTCCAGTTGCTGAAGCAGTCCACTGTGAAATGCCTTGTGCATACTCTGGAGCTGTCACAGATAACAATTTCCTCAAAGTGAAGAAGTTGTTGCCTGTAGGGCGTTTTTGAGGGGGGGGGGGGGGGGGGGGGGTAGAATGCAACAAGATTTGAGGTTGTAAACACCAGAAAGAGGCATACAGATACCACGCTGTATATAGCTAGCATGCTAATGAATAGCTAATTGCTGCTATACTTGGGAAGATATTGTACATTTATGGGAGGATTTCATGAACTTGACATGATATGATCATGATTAAAATATACAAAAGACAGATTTTGGATGTATTTTTGCTCCTACATGGTTAAAAACATATATGGTAATACATAGCAGCTCAACCTTTAAACAGCACAGTGGTGGATGTTAAACTGGATCTAAATTAAGTGGCCATGTTCAATTACAAAACATGTCAACAGTATTGCTCCCTGATGTTTTTTTAATAGCTTTTTGAAAACAATAGGTTTTTGTTCTCTGGGTTGCCCAGAGGAACAGGCTATGTAGCCTTGACAACATGTCAAATAGTTATTCTGTGGACTAAGTCAATGTTGTTATAGATCTTTCCTTATTCCTTAAGGCATGTAGGTCAAGTAAAGAACAGCTGCTGCTAGTATAGTTGCAGTCAACATGATGTCAACACTATACAGTTTCATTTTAACCCAAACATCTGACTTTTCAACAGAATGCAACTAAATAGGTCTTATGAGACACCGTTTTGATTGTATTGTCAGTCTGGGAGCAATTGTTGCCAAAAACAATATGAGTGTCTCACCTCCCTCTGTGACATAATTCTTTATCTGCTGCTGTTGGTTACATATTTAAGTGGTTAAAGTGAATCTGAACTGGACTTCCTGGTTAAATACAGGTTAAAAACATATCACAGATGGCAGCAATGACTGCCATGCTGCTACAGTCCTCCCACTCTATATTGTTTGTTTGAAAGCTGGCTTTTTAAACAGGAACACTAACTGATGTTTTATGTATTTTCTTCTGTTGTTTTTAGCTTCACGGCCTGCCGAGTAATTACAGTGATCTAGTGGTAACAGGGGATGACGAGGGGATATTTGGAGTTGATGCTCAGTTTCTGTATGCTCTGAAACCATTGGACAGAGAAAAACAACCGTCCTACTCCCTGCAGGTAACAATTTTCATGGTGGCACGTCATGTTATTGTAGTAATAACAAATTCTAATAAACAACTTTCCTAATGAACAAATATCACAAACACATGTAGAGAAAATTTGCAAAACACATTAGGCTTCATATATCCTCACTTGTTCATCATACTAGATTCATGGTCCTATGTTCTATAATTTATGAAGAATGAATCACTCGTTTAGATGGTCATTACAGTCTCATGAGAAGGTTGCATGCAGAGCGTGTTATTTATAGACACTTACACAGTGTGTTTTGTGTGTACTGCAGGTGTCTTTCAGAACATCGGTGCACCGTCAGAGCTTCACGGTCGAAGTGTGTGTCATTGACAAGAACGACAACGTACCCACTTTCATAGAGATGAGCATGAGAGGCAGCGTGCAGCTGGGGCTTCTCAAAGGTATGAGAACCTTGAGCCGTTATGTGACTTTGCTGAATAACATTTTTCAGTCTGGTTCAAAATTGTCAGCCTTGCTCCGAGGTTTATTAAAAAATCATTCAATTTGCCAAAACCATCTCTAATGTATCCGTGGAAACTGCAACAACCCTTATCCTGACTTTAAATGAAATGAATAATGTAGCATCCAGTTACCTTATGATAACACTTCCAAGACTTCTGTAGACTGTCGCATGGCTGTGCAAGCACACTGGCACACAAAACTCACTTTTTAAAATTTTATTTTAAAATATAGATGTTTTTGGAAGAGATAAAAAAGAAACCACTGCAAGTAAAGCATGAAATTAAAATTCATTTTGGCTCGTTCTAGTTGTGATTTTGTTTTGTTAAGAGAAATATCATCTCACTCAAAGATTGAGAACATTACACAACAACTAAATTACTTTGTGATGGATAATTTAAGACATTGATTCACAAATGACTTGGGGGACACTGGTAGCATTGTGGTTAGTGCACGCACGCCATGTGCTGAGGCTGTGGTCCTCCAAGCGGGCAGCCCGGGTTCGAATCCAACCTGAGGCTACTTTCCCGTGTGTCATGCCCCACTCTCTCCCCCCCTGATTTCTGGCTCTATCCACTGTCCTGTCTCTAAATAAAGGCATACAAAGCCCCAAAAAATTAAAAAAAATACTTGGTACATTAGTCATAAAAGCCCGCTGGTCTTTTTTTTTCAGTAGTTGACATTTTTGACTTTGCACCACCTGTGTCTCTCAGGGATCCCATTCATGCAGGTGGAGGCTCTGGATCGTGATGACCGTAACACTGCCCACGCTGAGCTGCGCTTCACTCTCATGGAACAGACGCCCAGGATCCCCTCTAGTCAAATGTTCTTCATCAACTCAATCACTGGAGAGGTTTCCCTCACTGAGGAAGGTCAGTCCCAAATAGTGACTGCTGGGAGAGTTAACATGATACTCTGTTTCTCCCCAAAGGAGGTTTCTTCATGGTTAAGGGTTAGCCTCATGACCTTTGTTAAAAGACCAAACAGTCTGTCTTTTTGTTTGTATACTCAAGAAGTATTTCTTAGTCTTTTGTTGCATGTTTGAACAAGCTTTGTATTTATGGAACCATTAGTCTTGCTATTATTTCCCATTAGTTTTTACAAACATTGCAAAAATAATAAATACAGCCCATTAGCATCTTGCAGATAAAGTGATAAAAGCCAGTCCATAACAAGAAATTGCTGCACAGAAGTATCACAAACATGTTTGTAGAAGTTTATAGTAACTTTTTTAAACATTTCTGAACATTTCAAACACTGTGAAAATGGCTTCTTCATTATACATCTTTTAAAATCCAAACATGAGTGAGAATGGCATCAAATTACGCCCCACTGTATGTCAAAGAGGACATATTATCCCCCTTTTAAAACATATCCCTGTGGTCTAAATGAAACATCTGTGCTGTGCTTTGGTCAAAATATAACATGAATCTAGCGTCAGAGGAGGTTTGTGACCCTGTATAAACCAGCTCTGTCAGAACGCTCCGTTTTGGTGTGTGTGTCTCTTTAAATGCAATGAGCTCCCTCCTTAGTTATCCCGGTAGACATCACTCCTTCGCTAGCGAGAATTAAAATGGTGGACCTGCACAAAAGTTTTGCTCTAGTGGAGTCCATGGGTGGAGATACCAGGGGAGGGGAAGGTATTTTTTTTTACCAGAATTCCATTGTGACGTCACAAGGAGAACAAATTTGAAATGGAGCATTTTTCTCTGTGTTGTAAGACTTATGCAGACCACAAAAAAAGGGTGGGTGGGTTTATTTCACATGTTGTGGGTCGGTAGACACTCAGGTTACCCAAATATATGTTCAGAAATCCTGTAAAAGTGGATTTTTCATAATATGTCCCCTTTAAATACAACAAAAGTGCTTAAAATGGTCAGAAAAGGGGTGCAGTTGGCCATAAGCCCTTCTATTATCCAAACAGATATGCTAACAGAGTACACCATACACACAAATACACACTCTGGATGCAGTAAAGTCCTGTATGCTGCTTCTATTTCTGTAGCGTTGGTATTGCCCTTTGTTTCCGCTCAGCAGGAGCCAGATGACTTTCACGCTCTCCAGTCTCTCGCGTCTGCACTGCCACTGCTGCTTTCAACCAAGATGGGTTTTTTCCCAAATTGCCAATTACCTCCTTGATTTTCCACTTTCTTTCAGGCATGGTATAAATAAAGGTTATGATTACCTTTCTAGTGGACTGTTTGTGTTTTTGGTTTCATCCATTCTGGTTAGAAAACTGAAAATCAGGTGATAAATGCAGCATTTGCATGGCTACAAAATTAGAGACATGTTCAAGTTACCATTTTTATATATCTCCTTTAATTGGTTATTTTCCTCCACATTATTTGTTTGTCATTCACTCTGGAATGATGCAACAGACATTAGGGCGACTGTGGCTCGGTTGCTAGTCCCTAGATTGGAAGGTTGGGGGTTCGATCTCCAGCTCCAGCTGCTGAAGACACATGTCCAATGTGTCCTTGGGCAAGACGCTTAACCCCAAGTTGCTCTCGCTGCTTCAGGGTCGGGTATGAATGTGTGTAAATGGGATAAGTTACTTCTGATGGTCTCACTACATAGCAACCTCTGTCATCAGTGTGTGAATGGGTGTAAATGGGTAGGAGTGACCTGCGGTGTAAAAGCACTTTGAGTAGTCAGAAGACTACAAAAGCACAAAAGTTGTCAATTTAAAATAGCTTACTTCTTAAATAAAAGTTAAAGATAGAATGAAATGTAAATAAGATTTTCTTGTAACATCAGTCCGTCTGTGATCTCCAGGAGCCTCGACTCTAGACCCTGAGATGTGCGGCCGTTACAAACTCTCAGTGATGGTGAAGGACATGGCGGGCAAGGCGAACGCTTTCTTTACCACTGGCATCGTTACTGTTGAGGTGACAGGAAACACCTGGGCATCCCCCGACCCTGTGAGACTTCAGGAGAACCTCCCAGGCCCTTACCCCATCCCCATCTCACAGGTGAGGCAGCGAATCCCTCAACACTCTGAAACACTTCAACACCAACCAATCAGTCACTTCAGCATGCAGAGTGTTTTTACCCATCTGCTTTGAAACCACTTTTACTGATTGGATTTTTAACATCTATCAAGCAAACAACTCAGGGTAAGTGCTGGTTTTATGGTTTATGCAGTTACAGTCGTCAACTATCATATTACAATAAAATAAACTGTCAATAGGCTGGAAAGTGTAAAGTGGCATCATGTTACCAGTTGCTGTTTTTAGGGCCTCTAGGGTTGTTCTAAGTGACCAAATACTGAATTATTAATGCTGTTCAAATGCCATGGATCCTTTCAGGCTACCTCCTGACTGAGTCACTTCAACTCCTATGATCACCCGCTCACCTTCCGACCAACCACAACCACTACTACCAACACCACTCTGAGTGATAGAAAACAAACCTGGCAGGTTGAATGCAAATTACAAATTTAAGTCATTTTGTAAAACATAGAATGAATATTTTCCTACTTTATGTCACACTGAGAAAATATTGGACATAATTATTATTAATTCATCCATCAGAATGAAATATAATCAATAACGTACCTAGCTTCTTCAAGCAAATGTTCTCCGGGTTAAGATTAGGAGGTTAGAGGATCTACTGCTTTTGTATGTTTTACTATTATCTTAAGGAGACAAAGAAATCCTTGTGAACTGTGGAAACGTGTGATGAACACACCAGACTGGTTTATTTGAAAAAGTATTTCCTGCATGTGTTGATAACAAAATGAATCCTTTTTGCATCTCTACATGCCATCACTTAGTTGAAAATCTATTTTGGAACTGAATAACTCAGCAGCAACACTAACTGTGCTGATTTATTGAGCATTTATACAAATGTAACATCTAAAGCTGGACATCCGGTATCCAATATAAATCCATGATCGCCCCCATATATAAACATGCAGAGTGAGCAGCTATTTCATCATGACCTGACCGCAACCTTTTTAACCTGAAAGTGTTGGATCATCATTCACTGTACTTTTTGGAGTGAACTTCACTGACTTGCATTGTTGCAGTATCATTTTGTAGATCCAGTCTAAAATGTTCCCCTCAGGGTTCCATGACGTATCACTGTGTCTTTCCTCAGTACTGTCTAACCTATAGGTTGTTATAATTTTAGCCATATCAGCTACATGTCTATAAATAACTCTCAATCCCTCAGAGGTTTTGTAACACATGGAAAATATTACCTAGCACTGTTGCTTATTCTTTAGTGAGTACATTTTACAAATGTATGCCCGCTTTGCAAAAATATAAACTTTATTAATTCAGTACTGAGAACTACAGAGACAAAGACACTTGTCTGTAAAGCAGATTCTGCTGCTATATTGAATACATTGTTCAGGTTCTGAGAGTCACTGCAGCCTAGGTACATCACAATGCTTCCCCCTCCTCCTGATTTCTCCCAGCTCCCCCACACTCGCCCTCAGCCTCTCATCTCTCCTTCCCGAACAGCCCCGTCCACCCACTGAAAACGTGTGGACTCACAAGTGTAGGCACACTTTTTTCTGTCATCTTTTAAAGGCCACTTTTTCCTAGGATTAATGCTCAATACCAAATCCTTAATACACAGCCTGGTGCCCTTGAAAGGGTAATTCATATTAATGATTGTAATAGAAACAAATAGCATCTGTGCATGTATATGTAATTGAGGTTATGTGAAATAAATTTGCTGGGCAGATTGCCTCAGTGTATCTGCTCTAATTTTCTTAATGAAAAATGTGTGAAGAGAGTGAGAAATTATTCCTCCATTGTTCCCTCACTGAACATCAACCTTTTTAGCTATATATATACTTACATGTGTATATATACGTATATATACATGTTTATATGTATATAACGTTTGTCCCTATTCAGAATTGAAATCACACAAAACTGGACAGAGTGGACTTGGAGGTGTACTTGGGGGAAGCCTCCTATCGCCTACACTGAGTAGTTTACTGCTTTGCTCAGAAGGCGGTGGGACTAACCACTGTTATGACACATACAGAGATATTCATGTTCAGGCGCCCACTCTTTATCCCACCTCCCATACTATCTCAGATAAATGGAGCAGTCATGTCCACATCCACTCATCTGTAAAAAAAAAATATTGTGTTCTGCCAGTGATGACATCGTCCATGATGTGACAGTCTTTTGGCAGAAGCTGAAACCAATCTGCTTCTTGGTGCATTTCTGCCATCTGTCTTCTCTGTGTTATAAAACTTAGTAAAATTATGTTGTGATCAATTTGACTGATTCTGCAATCGGATCAAAACGAGCTCTAGATCTTAATTTCATAAATGAAATCCAGGCATTTGTTATCGGAACGCTGACATCATGTGGCCTACGGAGGTTAATTTCAATCTGTTATCTATTGTACATGTGTGATTGCCTGACTAAAACTTTGATTATGTAATGCAATCAGCAAAACTACTTGTGAGCTCAGCGATGCAATCTTGAGACTTTGGGGTGAGAGAGAAGCCTGAGAGCCTTTGAATGAATGCATCAAGGCTCTAAACTGCATTGAATCATCAGTTCTTAATGTCAAACAAAATGTAATTATTTGTTGCAGAATGAGTTTGAGCTACATTAGACCTTCGTCATGACCTTGTAAGCAGTGGTCAGTATTACAAATGACATATCGATGTGGCTCCACACACTAGTCATCAGAGATGATCTTATATTGGCGTGAATAACACAAACAACATTTAGCTGCCATGATCCAATTTCTTTGTTGAGAATTAATCACAGGCTGTGTGTCATGTAAAGAGGTTGCTCATAGTGATTGGTTCTTTTGTTTGTTGATTTATCACTTTTTGTTTTACACAACTTCCAGGCAGAGACCGCCTCGTGCCACAAACATACAAAAGGGATGAGTAAGCTCGGCTAACATGTTTTTTTTTCTGGGGCCTTAAGGCTGGTCAGCATAGGTGCTGCCTACAAACTAGCATTTACCTGAATTGAAACTAAGAGATGTTGATTTAAAACGTTAAAAAGTCAAAAAGTCAGTTACATGTATGTAGGGGATGCTCATGATGATGATCATAAAGAGTGTTTAAGTTGGTCAGACACTGTTGTCTAGACTTGGTGTTTAGGTGTTTAGATTAGGTTTGCAAGTTGTGATGCTAGCTTTGAAAGAGGAAAGCATTCTGCAGGAGTTAACAGAGACCAGGAGCTAAGACATTTTTAGAGGGGCAGGGGCCCAAATGAACAAATGAACACCTGGAATGACTAGTTTTGTGTATTATATTAATAGAATATATTCACTCTTTGACACTTAAAAAACACATTTTCAGTTCTCCTCTTATCAACTGTTGCTCTCTCTCTCTCTCTCTCTCTCTCTCTCTCTCTCTCTCTCTCTCACACACTATCTCTCTCTTTCTCTCCATCCTTATCATACAATTTATTGATCTGATCATAAAATCCAGTGAACTACAATGTGGTGGGTTGTGAAGACTTTGATGCCTTTTGAAGATGGAATTTTTAGATACTCCACCTCTGTTTTGATAGGACTTGTTTTTTTATGCACACTTTCCACCTTATAGAAATTCCAAAACATTCTAATCCCTGAAAATCTGAGATGTCTACTTCAGATATGATGCACACTAGTTATTATCAAACGGATAATGATTATAGTTGGATAAAAAGTTCAATGCATTTATCTTACCATTAGTTTATTGTTATATTACAAAATGTTTTCCAACAATCACACACATTTTCAGATATCTTAAAGAATAATCTGCAGTTACTGATGATCCCTCTCTCTTTTTACTCTCTTTCATCATCATGTGCAGCTGTTTCTCTCTCTCTCTCTCTCTCTCGCTCTCCCTCTCGCTCTCTCTCGCCATCATCAGTCAATCTGTCTGAATGGAGCGCATAAAAGCATGCCATGTGATCCCACAATAATGGCAAGCTAATTAATCGATAGCAGACTAGACAGACAGACAAACTCTTTTTTGGAATAGTTAGAGGGTCTATTTTCTTACCCATGTTACTGTTTTGGCAAAATCAGAAGCGATGGAGTTGTGTTTGTTTCCAACAGGACATAAACCCTTTGACATCTCTCTTTCTGCTCTGACAGCGTGCCTATGAATACGCAGAGGCTCTTTTGTGCACACACGCGTGTACTCACAGCTGCAGCAGGAAGGGGGTTAGGGGCATGATGCTCCCATGAATCACATATCTCTGGACCTGATATTCAAATTTAATGAAATATATCTGATTTCAAGGCCAGGCTGTCAGCAAACATTAAAATACTTCAAAGAGCACTTGATCTCTGTAAGGCAAAAATGGCAGGTGCTAAAACCCCTTTTAGTCTTTGCAGGTCTTGCTGGTTTTAAATCTCAAAGAACACACTTCTTTCATTCTGTCTCTCTTTACTGACTTCCAGACTTTACAGGGTATTTGAAAAAAATCATATTGTGGCAGCTCAGAATTTGCGACTTATTGAGCCCAAGCCACATTGCCACTTCAAGGTGTGATGACAGTAGTAGATAACTGTAGTAAAGCTGTTACATGGGGTGGGATGGGATCCCTGTGAGAGGGTTTATGAGCATTTTGGAGACTGTGTGTATGTGGAGCTCCCGCTGTTTGTTTACAAGTCGTGCCTCTTGTGTTTCCACAAGACCTTAATGTAATGTGACATCACAGACTTGGACACCAACATCGGGTCTTTGGCCGTGTCTGTGAGAAAAGCACACACAGACGTTGTCTTCACGTAGGTTAAAACCCCAAGCAAATATTAGAGACAGAATGTACTCTGCTAACTCAAGCACAGACGGGGCAAAACAGATGACTTCATAGATGTTTTGAATAGAACGTTAAAACAGCCGGTGGACATTAATCCGTTTAAAAAAAAAAACATATCTCTTTAAAGTTCTTACCATAACACCGAGAGGCAGCCAGCTGTGTGAAACCACTCTGTTTATACAAAAGTGTAGTGTTTGGGGAGCCATCTCCAAAACAAGGGAGGAGTGTGTGACAGTGAGTTGAGGAGATACACATGCCCTGAGTGAACATCAGCTGTACTGCGGCAGGGCCCCTCTCCTTGTTGGGTGCTGTTTGATGACTATGAGGGCCCTTTCAGCCCCACTGCACAGCCCTCTGTCAAGGGCTGTAAAGCAGAGTGGAAAATCCCCTTCAGCCTGCTGAGTTACTTTTGGCTGTGCTCTCTGTTCCACATCAATGTCAGTGCATTTGGTTGGCTCCTTATCCTGGAAATAAATGGAATGAAGCTTTGGGCTTTTACATCATGCAGGCCCAGCTAAATAGTGTCTATGTTTATGCCGTGTTATACGTTTTATTGTACTTCAACACATGGTGCAAGGGGCGTCAGAATGTTTCAGTTTACACATATTCGAGTTTGTGTTTATTCTGTGTGTTTTCTGTAGGTCAAATGGAGTGGGAGTCAGGTCGAATACAGTCTGGAGGGGGAGTTTCCTGAGATGCTCTTCACAATTAGCAGAGAAGGAGTCATTTATCTCAATGCGCCTCTGGACAGAGAGACACAAGACCAGGTCTGTATAACTGCAGGCTAAAACCCTTAAGCACCTAACGATAAATGTCTGTTTATGGTTATTTAAATATCGAGGCTCTGGGTTCTTAGGTGTTCTTAAATGTCGGATAGAAGCCTTAATTTTTATTATTTGTTATTATGTCTGTTTCACATGATGAATGAGTGCAGTTATTGAAATCATTATATCAAGGTTGCTCTGATTTGAGAGGCCTTTTTTTTTCTATTTTCACTAAATACATATTAGAAAGGGACAGTGAATGAATTGATGAAACATGTGAATATGCAACATATCTTGCTATCATTTTGTTCTCACTTATTTTCTGTGTATTTCTTTTACTTTAATATTGTATTTTTGCAGTTGATAACTAAGGGTATGTTGTGTATGTTTTGTTAATGTTTTGAAAGGACCTTGCACTGTACGCATTGCTGTTAGCAGGCTGAGCACCGGGCACAATTGATTTAAGTAATTAAGGAAACAACTCAAAAGAGGAAAAGCACATTGACAGAATGTCCGTTGAACATATTTTCCCGTGGGTTATGTCAACATGAGAGGGATTCTGAAGCACACGCTTTCTTCATGATCTAGAGAAGAGTCATTATTTATGATAACAGAGAAATTATCATTTGTTTGCATTTTACTTTTACATATAACTAAAGCGCCTGAGAGCTTTCAACGGAAAACACAAAGAGACTGAGGGCTGCATCAGTATATGTGATTACATGCTTTTTACAGTTTATGCCTTCTGTAGTTACTTTTAAATGTACACCTGACTTTTTATGGTTTTAGCGTAGTCTTGAGTTATTGAGAGACATGATAGGGTACCCTCTAGATTCTATATTCTAATGTTCTATTTCATCTTCTTCACCTTGAACATTGAAATGCACCAGTAGTTTTTAAAAGGTACATAACATAAATAAAAGTATACCGGCACAAAAAAGACAGAAAGGGAAATCAGACATGAGCTTCTAGCTACCGCTTTTGATCAAACTGTTGTAGATGCACACTCAACATCAACCCTGAAATGATTCATCATCTTTGGACCTTTAGAAGAGCAGCTAAATGCTGAATGTCTTCTTTCTTCATACAGCACCAACACTCGTGTCTGACTGGTAGTGTTTACTACAGCAACAGTGTTGAGCCTGCAGAATGATGAACAAAGATTCACTTTCATCCACCCACTTTGTTTACCACACTAACCCTAATTGCAGAGTCCTATACTATCACACACCGGGTAGGAAATTACTCTGCTCTGGTTACCAGTCTTCAAGTCTATTGCAGACCCAGTTGATCCTTTTCATTGATTTTTTAAAATATTTTACAGGATCCATGAATGCAGGATTATAGAACTGCCCAACCAGACATGTTTAATTCTGTATTCTTGAATATTCTGGAGGCCAACACAATGTTTCTGTCTTCGTGGTGGCAGTTCCAGATCAGTATTGTGGTCGAGCGTCCAGATGGCAGAGAGATTGCGAAGCCTGTGGAGTTGAGGGTGATGGTGGGCGACGCCAATGATAACAGACCCACCTTTCCACAGGCACAGTATCACACTGTGGTCAAGGAGCTGGCTGCTCGAGGTAACTAACTTATCTGAAGCTCTTACTACCTTTGTTCACATATTAGTCTAACAGACTTAATCAATATTTGGAAGAAGGGGGAAAAAATATGTTTCTTTTTTTCCTTTGCTACTTCAAAATATGGAAAAAAGACAGAATGCTATAAATAGCACACACGGCTTCGAATTGAAATTATGGCCAAATGTATAGAACACTTCATTTATTTTTAAGCATCTATCATGACATCCAGAAACAGATACACGAGACCTTTTACTAAACCTTTGGCACAGCTTCAACTTACTGGAAGAAAATGGTCTCACAACAAGGCGGAGGAAACGTTGGCTTGTGTACACTGTGCAGTGATGAAAAGGCAGAGAGTGCCCGTTATTTTTTTTGAAAGCAAGCTGGGATTTTTGCCAGGATACACGGGGAAAGCACAGTCACGGCTACCTGTGCTCATAAAAGCACACAGTGTGTTCTGACATCATCAGCTCCTGGCATGAAAGCTTTTTTTTTTTTTTTTTTTTGCAGATGATTTGAAAAGGCTGATTCTGGGAAATGAATTAGTCTGCACAATCTGTTAATCTAAATGGAATGACTGGATGAGGATTAAATTAGAAAGCAATTGTTGAACCCTTCTTTCTTCCTTTCACATTCAATAAGCTTTGTGACTGTTACTTATAACAGAGAAATATCCCAAAATTCAAGGCTCTTCTCTGTACAAATGCAAGTCTGAAAACCAGTTTTAGGTGTTAAGTAGTTACTGAAAAAAAAGAAAATATAAGAAAACAAAGAAAATAAAAATGTGCCTGACAAAACGTTATTGTTGAGGTTGTTTCTTAAGAGATCTTATGACCGTAAATTGGAACTCTGTTCTTTTATTGTTCTTCACTGGTTTATCTCTCCACAGGGACAGAAATCCTGACAGTCCAGGCGGCCGATAATGACGATCCAAAGACAGACAACGTGCGCATCTTCTACCGGTTAGTTGGACAAATCCCAGAGAGTCCTCGAGCCCTCTTCCGAGTGGATCGTGACTCAGGGGTGATCTCGGTCCAAGCAGACAGTATGGAGGGCACAGCACCTCAGTACACACTCACCATCACTGCTGAAGATGCTAAGGGTGAGTCTGGCTAGATGACAATTATAGCCTTCTGTATTTTCAGATTTTTCTCTTCTGCAACCTAATTTGGTCTATCAAAAAGACATGAATACTTCTTCAGTTTTATTTTCTGGTTTGTCCTGTTGCAGTGGTAGGAAATTATGTTTGGAAGAATAAACTAGATTGGTTCTTGATATTTCTTCTTAAAATGAAGCTCACCTTCAAACAGTACGTTATCTATAATAGGCTTTAACATTATAAAGGTAAATGATAAGATCAAAAGCTTTACTTAGAGTTGAGATACTTGCACATCTAGATGTCTACACTGCCACAAATTAGATTTCAGGTCACTATTTGATGATAATTTGTACTGTAACATGGTCCTTATTTGGATTTTTAGAGGTTTTATCAATGATATGATGAAATTGTTGTTGTAGTGGTGCTTATGTGGGAAATAATGATGAAAAACTAAATTCCTGCTATGTTGCTAGAACCAACACAAATCAACGAGTATATCTATAAACACAAAACAAAAAAAGGTTGAGTAACTTAATTTTATCGACTTTATTTGTCTGCTTCCTCTGTCTTTACTTAGATGTATTTAGTCCTTCTGTGGACTGATACTGCTACTGTGGCTCCCCTGTCTCCTCTTTGAGGCTGACACAAATAAGAGAAATCATATTTGCCGGCCAAAAACAAATTAAGAACTGAATTTGAAAATCTCTCAAATCTGACATTTATTCAACTGGTAAGGGCTTTGACTAAATGGCCATTCATGTTCATTCATTGTCAGTCAGTAAACAAAAATTTGTAAAAATGCTGAGAGTTGTTGCTAAGACCCTATAGTTAATATGATCCTTATTAAGAATAAGGAAAGCATTGTGCCACAGAATTATCTTTTATTTTACTTGTTTCTACTAATTTCTAGTCTAAGCTTATTTTCAATGCCCGTCCCTAGATCGGCCTTTAGACTACATAAGAATTAAATTGATTTACTTTAAACATTTCAGATTTGATAAGACTTGACCTAAGCAATGTGAGCTTATTTGTCAGTATATGTGCTGACACCATAGTTTGGGTGGATGTATATGTTTGCCTTAGAGGTGACAGATGATGTGGTCTCTGTGACTCACGGTTCAGGGTGTTATGGAAGCAAGATGAGGTACTTCTTGTTCCTTCAGCATTATTTATCCATGTGACGGTCTGAACCTGAGTCATTAACAGTGACGGTGTCCTTTGAAGGTCTTAACAGCTCCTGCACTGTGGTTGTGACGGTGCAGGATGAGAACAACAACCCACCGGTGTTCTCCCAACATGAGGTAAGAGTAACAAAGACACACACACACACACACACACACACACACACACACACACACACACACACACACAAATACGTATCTGATGCCTCAGACTTCTTAGGAAATGATAAACAATACACTTTGTATAAAAGGCCGGCCAAACATCACAGGCCATCATTAGTGGCTTTTTGACTGCAGACCGTGATTCCGCTCTGCAGGTCACTGATCTAATTTTCCTGGCGGGAACTAGATACACCCTCTAATCCAAGGCTTATGATGGCACCGGGTTACTAGAGGAGTTTCTATTCAGTTCTTTGTACTCTTAAGTGCCCTGTGTTTTTAGAGCATAATCAGATAAATCTTTCTTTGGAGAGTAGTTTCCACTTGTTTATTTATAGACTAACCTAATTTATGAATACAATGTTATTCAATTCCATTAGCATGTTAGAGATTATGTAAGAGGCTGTGTTGTAACAGCTAGTCCATGTCAAAGAAATTTACGGTTTGAGATGTAAAAAAAAAAAGGAGTTACGCTTCACTGAAAATATTTGTTGTATTAAACCTACCCTGCTTGAGAGGTAGCTATAAAAAAAAAAAGTTTATAGTGTTTCCATGAACAGTAGCTGTGGTCAGCGGTTATGTGGCTGGCTTGTGGTGTCCACCTGTGGAGTCACTGTGGACAAAAGCTCAGCCTCACATATTGCAACTCCACAGAGCACAAAAGTTTCTGGGTTTCTATGAAGTGCCAATATCAAAGGTGGAAATGCTTGAGGTTAGTTAATTCATTTATAAGGAAATGGTTATGAGTGACTGGTTGTCTTAGTAGTGTTGCATTGTGCGGTAATGGGATACTCCTGCTACCAATAAATATTTGTAAAGATGAGTTTGAGTGTGCAAAGGTTATGACAGAGCTGTTGCTATTAGGAAGTAAAGACTTAATTAGTAACGTGGTCCCAAATCTAACTCGAGGGAGGAAATGGGCAACCCTAGGCAAGCAGCACAGGAAGTAGAGGCAGCTCTAGACTTAGACATTCATCATTTGTAGGTATTTTGCAGGTTCCAGAGATTGGAGGAAGCTGGTAGTGAAGCAGGTTCATCAACAAGAGGAAGTTGTAAAGCGAGGCTGTGGCTCAGGTTAATTAGGGACAATGTATAAACTTGGAAAGTGTAGAGAAGTGGGCTGGAATGGAAAACTGTGAATAACTTCACTTAAATATTGTGAACCTAGAATATGGAAATGATAGAAGGTGCAGAAAGAAAAAAAAAATGTATCTTGGATTGCAAATCTTGCAAAAAATATAACACAACTACAGATAAGTTTAGGCCTACTGAGGAAGTCTGTTCACATAAATGCTACAATCAGGATCAAAGTTAAAACCTCTAAAGGAGCAATAAGTAACTCTGACATGTAGCATTTAAAAGTGGTACTGCAGTCCAAATTCAAAAATTTGAGTTGATACCCATGTGGTTGCGATGTCTTTTACACTGAAGCTTCAGTGTTTAGCCACCTCTGCATCGGTCTTGAAACCTTTCTGAGTTCTAGCCTCCCTCCATTTTTCAAAAGCACCTCCAATATGCTGAGGCTTTTTAGGTCGGATAGAATCAGTGACTGTACATCTGAACCAGTTCTCTTGCCTGCTTCCATCTCTGCAACACCTGTTGGTTTGCCGTGATAACTGGTCTCATATCTGACAAACCGATCGGTGTCAAAAACGGCTGTGCGGAGGTGCTTTTAAACCGCCTACCTTCTCTGTTGAAAACAAAAAAAACAGACCATTCCGGACCTGAATCGAAACTTAGAAGGAGGACATTCTGGCATCTGCATTGTTGTCAGAGAAGCCAGCACTTCAACACAGAATGTTTCCTTAATGTCTGATGATATAGTGAGGTCATTTTATGATTAAATTCCGTTGATATCTTGCAGATTGCTCCTTTAACATAAGGTCATAAAAAAAAATTCAATGATGCAATTTTCTGTTCCAACCAAGAGTGAGTTCATTCTCCTTCTCGCTCTCCCATCATTTCTTGTCAAGTCTTTTAAAGGCACTAAATGCGCATCATTCCAAAATGATTTTGAATAGTTTAAAACTTAGAATTTTTCATGAAATTTGTATCACATCCTCATGTACATTTAATCTCTGTCTGTACAGTGATACAGCATGATTGTGAACTACAGGAACCTCAGTCTGAATTTTATTGTTATCTTGTAGTGATCCAGCAGAGGAATGCTGCAGTCAAAGGCCCAGCATGAAATGGGACAGAGGTTTCCCTCATTCTGCCAGTATGAAAGAGAAAATAGTCTAAATATAGCCAGCTACAGAAAATCCCCTCACTTTTCAGCCACATGTGCAATATAAAAAGAGAGAGAATATCGTGAGGGCTGGGAGTTGTGTGGGAGAGTCATCATGCTGTGATAATGGGGAACTGGTCTCTGGCTGTTCTCCCTGTCGTATAGCGGTGACACTTGTGAGCTGTGAAGGAACATTTCATTTTGAGCAGAGAGGGCATCTCCTTTAAATTGGACAGTGGAAAACCGGCTGCAGAGCTTTGGAATGACTGACCAGACCAATAAGAGATAAAAAAAAAAAGATATTGTACAATATATATCTTATAAAACATCTGTTGTCATAGTGTTCTAAATGTCCTTTCTCCATTTGATTGGCACTAGGATTTTAATCATTTGGCTCTCAAGAAATTGCTGCCCATTTCCAAGCTGTTACAAACGAATGTTCTGATAATCATTCCAAAAACACACACACACACACACACACACACACACACACACACACACACACACACACACACAATTACAGACACAGAGAGAGAGAGAGAGGTGGAAAATGCTCTTGAGTAGGTCACGCCTGAGAAGTGCCGCATTTTCCATGGCAATGAGAAGGCAGCACTGCTGGAGGCTGAAGTGGGAGGCGAGTGGTGACAGGGCTGGGTTCAGCGACCCTGTGGATGGGGCAGCCAGATCAGAGCCGTGGCTGCTTCACCAGAGGACATGTGAGAGTGGCAGATTAAACGGCTGTCCAAACACACTGAGGTGTGTGAATACAGCTTAGCCAACACCGTCAGGGCAAGAGGGGGCAAACATATACTCACATGTAGTCACATTGTGTCACAACAGCATAGAAAAGTACATGTCAGTCAGTTACTTTATCATCAAGTCTCAAGCAGATATAATATTGAATTACATTTTTTAATTAATCTGTTTAGTTAAGCATGTATTTATTGCATTATTGTCCAATTTAAACTGTCCTGCCTCCAGTGTGTATCTTTTATACATATCAGGATCAATGCCGGACATCCAGTGTCTGTAAGGAACATAAAGAAAGGTTTTGTAGAAAATAAAAATTTCAACAAAGGTCAATCTGAAGTTTAATATTGGAAATCATTTTACCCGCAATACTATTTTTTCATTTACTTTATTCCCTTGCAAATATGTTATTGCTAGCGTGTTATTGTTCCATTTTGCCTTTCCTCTCTGTCAGTATGGGCCTTTTCACATCCCAGAGAACGCTCCAGTGGGCACTACAGTTACAGCTGTGCTGGCGGGGGATGCAGATGTTCGAGGGGGAGACAGCTGGCAGGTGGACTATCGTTTGGAGTCGGGAAATGAGGAAGAGGCCTTTACATTAGTGACTGACAAGCAGACCAACGAGGTCTCACTCGTCCTTTCAAAGGTAAATAATACACTCACAGCGGCGAAGAGTTTTATTTGAGTGCACACCCGAATGGGGAAATGTGAAGCTCAGGTGTCGGTATAATGTTGTACTGGTGTATTCCAATTAGCATATTATATAAAGGTAGGGGATCTCACAAGTCAAATCATTTCTTCACTTGTCATTACATCTTACTTTAATAGGTAACTAAATGGAAAATAAAGGTAAAAATCCAGAGACACATGACCATATTCCAAAGGACGATTTTTTATAGAACTTACCTTGCTTTTATGCTCATACAGTTTAATTGTTTGATGTGCTGAGGAAGGTGTACATTTTAAGGTTACTGTAATGATAGCAGCTACAGTACTTGTATAAAATGTGTTTTTCTTGAAATATAGTTGGTGTCCTTCTAGATCTTCCCTATCATCTTAATTATTATACTGTATATTTTTTTATTTAAAGAGGCAGTTAAATTGTAGTAATTTATACGATTCTATACACTTTACAAACATTTAATACAGCATTACAGTCTTTTTATAAAGAACTTTTAAAATCCAAGTTACAAAGCCCTTCACTAAGGTAGCAAAAGTAACAAAGTAGGTCAAAATCAAATAAATTGCATAAGGATACGAAATGTACATTTACAAGACAAAAAGTTATTTAACCTTATCTCTCTAAAATACCTTGATTAACACAGTAACACATTACAACATTGTTCCTTCTAACCTTGAGCTTGATTTTATAAGACCACAGTGTAAATAGAGTAAATTGATAACTAGATCAGCCCCTAAAAAGATTCAGATCAGAAATGTCCTTCTAAGTGTAATAAACTAAAATGTTAAGTGTTTTCTTCAACATGTTGAGGGTATGTCAAAGCACAGCAACACATCCCTTCTTTCAGGCAAACGAATAAAGTCAAGGACAGTCTTTGGCATGATGGCTTTTAACTGTCCTCAGTGTTTGTAAGGTTTACTATGTACAAAACAGCGGACGTATATAACTCAGTTATTTGTAATGAGTACATGGTTTTAATATCAAAGAGTGTACTGTATGTTTGAGACTCAGACAGACAGGTTGAGAAAGAATACTACAAAACGACTTCAGCTCCACCTGCATCAAATAAAAAAATAAAAAAGTCCAGATGACAATGACATATTATAGCCCAATAATCTCTCCTATCCCCAGGGCGCATCACCCTTCACCTGTCTCTCATAATCCAGCAGGATGTTTTAGAGATGCATGGGGGAATAAGTTTGCTTGTGTATGTGTGTGTGTGTGTGTGTGTGTGTGTGTGTGTGTGTGTGTGTGTGTGTGTTTGTGTGTGGTGTGTGTGTGTGTGCGTGTGTGTTTGTGCGTGTGCGTGTGCGTGTGCGTGTGTGTGTGCGTGTGTGTGTGTGTTTTTATGTACTCTAATGGTCTGCTCTCTGTAAGTGGGCCAGGCAGGAGACAGTCTATTATTTTCAACCTCTCTGTGGGAGTTGAATGTGATTGAACTGTGAGTTGCTCATGCTCTGCTGAGATAAAGCAGGAGATGTCTAAAAGCTAAAAATGGATCCTGTATTATTTCAGATTAACATGCAAGGACTGCTGTTCCTTAGAAATGGGAGAACACAGACGCAAGTCGTGTTTCTTTAAGTAGCTGTGTTTAAAGTTTTTGCACTGACCTCGGCTGTAACTAACTTTGAATCACCAGAAGGGATACTGTTGTTTATTTAGCTCACTTCAGTAAAAAATGAAAGCTTAAATCCTTCACAAGTACAGCTCCAGTGGATTAAAATGCATTTGAGAAAATCCTTTAATTCATGGCGTTACAGTGTGAGGTCAGCACCAGGAGGCAGACACATTTCATTATTAGAAATTACACACTGCTAAGAGCCCAAGTGAATAATTAGATTTCATGAGCAGACACTGATGGCAGTTTACCACACAGGCAAGAGGCTGCCCATTGAGGTGAATGTGTAATGAACCAGTGAGAAGTGAGGGGAATCAAATTAGGAAGTGGAGACATTACATCATTTCTAAAAAATAATGTTGTTAAAGACAAAAAAAAGTGGAGCAACTACTAAATGTATCATTGCCATATGTTATATTAACAGTGAATAAATTAAAGAGAGAAGCAAATCTGTCCTTAATCCATACTCATGAATAATGAATGAAACATGTGAGTCATCAGTTAGAAATGCAAATCTTATATGTAAGAAGATTGATTCATATCAGAGAGATGTTAAGTGTTTTAACTCACATCATAAACGTTATAGAGGGGGCTCAAAAGGGCTCAAAATATTCTTATGGACAGCTTATACAAATAAACCAACAATCATTTACAGTTGTTCACGTCCCTAAATTTACTAAGTTGGCTGTTTGTTTGTTTCTTATGTTGGTGTTTTTTGTCCCTTACTTGTATCTTAAAATTAACATCAATTTTAATTGTAAAATCCCAACCGAATAGGCCTACACACTTACCAAAAGACATTTCTTATAAACTATTCAGTAAGTTTGTAGACACGTTGCAATATGTGTGCAAAAAGACACAAGCAAGACAAATAGTTAAAGTAAAAAGGGTTTAACATGTTTCATGTTCATCAGAACCATTTAAGGCATGATTCCCTTTCTTAACAGTGAAGATGAGGTGAGGTCAATGATAATGTTTCACTAATACTTTATTTATATTTTAGAATAAAGGTTTCCAGAAATAATCCCAAATTGTGTCATCCTGACTGTGGCCATGTGACTTCTAGTAAAGAGTGGTTCAAATGATGATAGCCGAGAGAGAGAGAGAGAGAGAGAGCTAGAGAAATGTGTCCAAGCACATGTTCTGGTACACTGATCACACCCTGAGTAGTGTGATGCGTCACTTCCAGTCACCAGCGGCCCTCATGCACCCTCCAAGGCCTGCGTTTCTTCTCCATGGCAACAGAGACGCACTCAGCCTGAGCCGCGTGATGTCATACAGCGTTGCTTTAAAAAAATGTCTAGTTTTTAATGTGCCGACAGAACACGTTTGAGGAAAAATACTAAAAGCAAACATACGTTCAAAGGAAGATTTTAGACATTTATCAGATTCCTTACAGTTATAATCCATTATTATTTTTCCGTCTTTTCATAAGCTGGCCTCGAGTATTCAGTATAAGTCTTCAAATCATAGTCTCATAACTGTTTTTAATCTTCCTGTACCCTCACTTTGAACTACGTATTTAATCCTCCAAATACTGTTACTATTTTTAGTGTCCAGATTACACTAATCCCCCTTTGAAATCTGTACTCCCAATTTTTCAGTTAAATGTTGGACCCAAAAATAGCACATGTAAAACAGAAGTTGGTGTGTTGTTTATGGATGGATTTGTATGTTTATCTGACCTTGACATTCATTCACTATCAACAATGTAAGTATTGAACACCAATGACACATCATGGCCTTTAGGTCATACAAAGCAGCTCAACATTAAATCCAGCTCCTACAGGGGGAATTTATAGCTTTGTCAAGTAGTATTTGTTTTAAGTGAATCAGTTTTATTTCTCTGTGACCACGTGTCTGGTTTATAAAGGAAATACAAAAAAATTCTGCCAGTAAATCCAGTTTCTTGGAAGAAAGATAAGAGGACCGGACACAGGGGACTGCACTGTGTCCCTCTGCTGCTGGAAAAGATGACATGCTGTTTTTATTTGTTTCTTTGATGTTGTTGTTTACTGTGTGTGACTGTATCTTTTAGATTGAACTGATTCCAAAGAAATTGCAGTTCTCTTCAGTTATGTAATTTTCTGTCATAGTTGAGACGTTCTATTGATACTTTCTCTAAAGTAAAAGTTTCTATAAATTAAAATGTGTAATTTCCCATTAAACCTGGGTGGTACTTTAAGTGAAGATGGCTGGTTATGTTCATTCAGTCCACTGAAAATTATCTTCGAAAAACTAAGTAAGAGAAACATCGTTCTGGTCACTGTGGATGGCACTATCAGCAGTTTCCATTAGAATTGATGTTCTACCAAAGGTGAAGTGTATTAACTAATCAGATAGAATTTTCTGGAAAGGCACACTATCATGGACATTTCTAAATGATTTTTGTTTTTCAACCATTAAAAGCTGTGCTGGCTAATGTGTTAAGGAAATATGCAGTAAGGTGTGCAGGGCACATTTGGGACAGGCCAGTTTCTTTGTCCCTGGACGTTTCGCATGCAGCATTGAACCTCTCATTAGGTAAAAATATCTCGGATAACCCTGCAATGTCTTGGAATATGAAAATTAAATCAGTAATACAACCTGAGGAATCTACAGGCAAAATGCATTGTTAGCTCACAATAAAGTTACAGTAAAGTAATTTACAATGCGCCACAGATTATTGATTTATTTTTCGTTGATATTCCCGCAATCCTGGCACCTGAGAACATATGGGCCGTCCATGTGGTAAGCTGTTGGACATTTATATTAATCTTGGAGTATGACTTTTATTTTTGAACATTTACAGCTTGGTTCAGCAGTGTTTATGTTCTAAATTTGATTCGATTAAAATGGCCCAGATCTAGTATTATTTTGTTTCTGAGACTCACAACTGAACAGTCACAGACAAAAAAAAGTTTGCTGTAAAGGCGCCGCGATCCGGCTCTACTTTTAAATTCACCACATCACATCACGTTTAAACAAAATCTGTACAAATGTTAATCAATCTATTTGTGTTTGTGTGTGTGCAGTATTTGTCTAATTATTTGTTTGTACGATTGTTTTCACAGGTGTTGGACTTTGAGCGTGAGAGTGAGTACATCCTCGTGATCAGTGCTCAGAACCCCGTGGCTCTGGTCCGTGGTCGATACGGACCTGCATCCACAGCGACTGTCTCCATCTACGTCGACGATGTAAATGAAGGTCCAATCCTGTCTCAGAGCCATTATGAGGTGACCGTCAGAGAGGGCGAGGAACCAGGACGGGTTATCGCCACCATTCGAGGTTATGACCCTGATTCTCACCCAATAAGGTAAGACTAATAGCTTAGGAATGAAATGTAGGTAAATGATGTATGATAGTGGAGTCACAGAGACAGTAACAGGTCTTTTGTTGTTGGTTATGTTTTCCATGCAGATATTCTCTACAAGGCGACACCAAGAAATACTTTTCAATAGGGAAGTATTCTGGTGAACTGAAGACTGTGCAGGCCTTGGACAGAGAAGAGAACAGCACATACACCATGGAGGTCATTGCAGTAGATGGAAGTAAGATGGCTTTCATCATCAATACAAATGCTACAACATTATTTAATTCAAGGGGTAAATGCATAGGCAAACATTACATCCTGTTTGTTTTTAACATACTGTTTTGAGGTACCTAATTTAATGTAATTTGAGGATAAAATGTCTAATTTTATAAATGAATCCTTAGATGTTTATACAGTATTGTCTTAAATGTGAAATATGATAAGTTCCTAAAATGCAATAATGCAATATGTATGTATCTCCAATCTAATTGCAAATACTGCAAAACATTGACAGAACAAAGCAAGAAAAATGCCCACGCATACAAAGGGCATATGTCTGCACACATTCTGTGAGTCCAGGCAATCCATAAATGATGCAGAAGATTAGACCAAAGAGGTAGATTTAGCATCACAGTAACAGTGAAGGCACCACAGGGTCATTTTGATGCAATAACATCATTCAGAAACAAAAATACAACCTTCAGATTTGTACAATGAACCCGCAGCATTTTCTTAAATATCTAATTTCTTGTGATTCTCAGGAAACTCTTCCTTATCTGCCTCCACCCTGGTGACCGTGCAGATCCTGGATGTGAACGACAATAGTCCAGTGCTGGTTGGAGATTACTCCTGGAAGTACCTGTGCACGCCTCGCTGGGAGGACCAAGCTCTGGTGCTGGCATCACGAGACAGCGACGGGCCACAGCATGGAGGGCGACTCAACTTCTCTCTGCGCAGTGACGCCACTGTCAGACGCAACTGGAAGCTAACACCTATTAATGGTAAGGTGAACAAAGACCAAGTGAACCCAGTCAATTTACAGCATAAAGGATTACTTGACCTACTCCCAGTGAAAAGAGAGAACATCGAAGTAACGCCATGCCAGTGTGTGTTCAGAGCAGATGTCCTTACTCCTATCTCAACATTGACCTGGTAGATTGAATAAACTGAGATTGATTTTCAAAAATACATTTTTTTAAATCATTATTAGAGCCTGGATTGAGGATTCCACTAATCCATCCCAACGTTTAAGTTTTGTACCCTCTAAATTGTACAGATGTTGTTGTTAGTTTAAGAAGGTTAAATATGGGTACATGAGCGTTATACTTAACTTTGTTTTAGGGTAGCCTGCTTCTAAATAATGAAGAGAGGTTAAGTTACTGGAGATGACAGGTTGAGGTCGCCCAGTCACAAAGCAGGGCATTGTGACATTACTAACTAATTGTTTTTTTTAAATACAACCAAAGTGCACTGAGTTGTCCACATTGGGCTAAGTGTTTTGAGTTGCAATAACATATTTAAATTAAAATATGAAAATTTGCCATCCAAGAGTACAGACAGTTCAAGAAACAGAGTGATCTGGCCCTAAAGATGTGCAAATTGCCCTGTTCTATTTTCTTCTGCGTAATTTCTCGAGTCCTATCTTGGATCAGAGGTAAATTGTAATTATCCTTTTTTTTTCGCAGTTGTACACTGCTAGCATTGGGCTCCTTTGATGCAAACTCTCCCCCGCTATGACGTCTGTCATTAAGTCATTCAAACAGTTCAACCACTTCCCTCTCAGGGTTTTTTTTTTATCTCCCTCTTTCACTCCCCTGTTCCTGTTGGTATTGATTGAGCCCAGCTGTAATTATATCTTCTGTGTAATTTCTTTGGCGTCACTGCTGGGTTCCTGCCAGCTAATGGAGGCTAAAAAAAGGAGTCTCCCAGAATGCTTTGCACCTGGTCTCAACCAGTAATGCCTGTACCAATGATATGTACTTTTGCTTGTATAATGTCTTCTAGCAGATTTGCACAGTTTGAGACAAAAACCACAACCTGTCATGAAAAGAAGAAACTTGTGCGCACGCATGTGTGTTCGTGTGTCATTGTTATTCATTTGAAGTCTTTCAAAAGCACTCAAGTGTACCAAGTTCATATAATTGCGAGTTCCTTTCACTGCAGAAGTTCAATTCAGCTAATGAGGCGGCACACGCTTGTTCCATTTACCTCCAGTGTTAATCACTGTTCATAGCAGTAAAGAGATAACTGTGAAACATCCAGTCTCCTGCTAACTATGTAATAACATTCGCCTCAATCTGGGCTGAAAATTAATTTAAAATGTTTTAAAATCTCAATCTGGCCAAATAAAATGTTCAGAGCAGGAGGCACATATGAAATTGAGTGTAGCAAACTTAGAAAACAAAATATGTCCCTTAGTAGCAATAAAGTATTTTTACAAAACTGTAATGTATAGGAAGAAACATGTAAGCATAGTTTCAGGTAGGTAGGTGGTCTCAGAGAGAAAGTCCTATTGGAGGCAGATCAGAGAATAAATACATTAACAGGCTCTGCAGAAGTGCTGCTGAGCTGGTGTGTCACTGACAAATGGAACATGAAGGGGGATGATGGTGAGGTGCGAGCGTGGAGTTTAAGACCCTCAGATAAGAGTTCAAACAGCTTGATAAACCACTTCTCTTTACAAGACAAGGCTTTTACGTCATGCAGCCAGGCGTGTATTTTAGCCTGATTTACAAAGATAAGATAAAGACTCACACACTCTGCATACACAGCTCCATCTCACCAGCCTCTCTGCAGTTACATTTGTGTGCATGTATTTTTCTTGTTTTGCTTATTATGAAACCATGAAGTGTCATGGGATGATTGTATAGAGCTAAGATATTGACATGTTTCTAGTTGTCTTCTATAAAATGTTACAAAGCTTTTAGCTTAATTTAACACTCTCTCACCATTTGCTTTACTTATCTGTGATGTCCTGGATTATGGCACTCAAGAGTAGTGTTTTACAAGAAGGTTTTTTTTTTATTGCAAGCCTGAATTAAAAACAACAATACTGAAACCTGAACCAATCATTGAGCTGCTTATTGGTGGATTTTGCTTTGACACAGCATGGTAGGTAAACTTCATTCAATAGTTTCAATAATAACCTTGGGTCGCTTGAAAAGCATTATATAAATTAAATAAATTATTATTAAAATCAAAGATAGGCAAATATGAGAATTACATTAGATGCGCTGATTTATAGATCGGACAAGGCATATATTTGTGAATAGACCTTTTTGTTCAGGGTCTTTCTATTATATGTTGTCATATGTTGCTTCATTTTTGATCAAGAAATTAAAATCCATCATTATTATCTCGGTTTCCAGAAGTGAAAGTTGTTTTCCGAAAAGGAGCTCTGACAACTTCAAGCTCGTTACATAATCAAAAGAAGCTAAAATGTTTAGTCTAATGTGTACATTTCAACAGTCAAATGTTTCCTGTCATATTTTCTGGACCGTCATTTAAGTGTTTTGTCCTCCAGATACTCACACCAACCTGTCTTTAAACATCCCATACCTGGCCCCCGAGGTCTACACGGTGCCCTTCACCATCTCTGACAGCAGCTCTCCTCCCAGGAGCACCTTCATAAACCTGCCAGGTATTACCCACTCCTCTTGATGTGTTGAAGTGAGCACGGTGAGGTTTGCAGATGAGCGTGTAGGAACAATCAATAGAGATCAACCTTCTGTGTGCCAGCTTGTCCTAGCGCTGCTCTCGTTTAATGATGATGCAATGTGGCTTTCCAAATGATTTTTCCAGTCTTGTGATTACAACGCTCTCTTAAGACTGTGCTCTGCTCAGTGCAGATAGCTGACACCGTATATACATAACACATAGTCGATCATACACAGGTGGAGATAAAGTGTATGGTGAAAGAAATAAGGCTGCAGGTTTTAGGCAGTTGTAATCTTTAATGTAGCCGGCTGGAAGTTTTGAAGTTAAAGGTTAGGTTATGATACGTTTAGCTTACAGAGTTTTTATGAATTTATTATCTGCACTCTCCTAATGAATCCCTTACTAATTTAAATTGAACATTGTGAAGATGAATTCATCCAAATCATCAATCAAAACCATAAAAATCAAACTCTCAATGAGTTGCATTTCTTGTGAAGTAAGAATGTTCTCTGTGGTGTGACATTAAAAAGATCTAATCTTGACCTTTTCTTTTCATTTTCCCTCTCCGTTTAGTGACTGTGTGTCCCTGCAACGTCAGAGGGAACTGCAAAATGGCAGCCAAGCAGCTGCCGGGCATGCCAACTATTCAGTCTGCGGTGGGCATTTTGCTTGGCACATTTGCAGTCATAGGTAAGCAGGCCGTTTTTAATGCTGCATAACGAACAACAAACGTCTTCGTTCTCTTTGAGAACGCATGTTCTACATTTACAAACAAGCAGTAATAGAAATGTTCTTTGTTTCTTTTTCTTTTTTTTTCAGGAACTATCCTCATTGTCGTATTTGTGAGGCTCTCCTACCAGAACCCCAAACAGCCAAGTAAAACAAACCAGGAGAGAGTTCCCCTGAAGATGTCAATCTAATTAGAAAACGGTTGTGTTGTTTGTCCAGCTTTCTGCCCGGGCCAAACCAATGGCCTTCAGGGCAATAAATTCATTAAGTGAGTGGGGAATGTCAAAGAATTCATGTATATGTCAATAATTTGATTGAAGTTCAGATGTTCACAAACCTCAAAACAAAATTAACTCATATTTCAGACTAGTCAATATGAGATATGTATGTAATGCACTTGGGCTCGTGCCTGGGGGCATATTGTTGGTTTATGTTTGAGGTTTGTCATTTTTTTAATGCTATGAATCTTTTCATTTGCCTGGGACTGATACCTATTTACTACTAAAGCGAATATTTGTTATTGTAGGGGGAAAGGATTTTTTTTGTTAATTAGCATAAGTTTTGGAATTAAGTCATTGGCAAAATAAAATGTAATTTTTTAAAATAGTCCTTTTCAAGTGAAAATATTGAGATAACATCATTATATTTTTGTTACTGTTCCATAACTCTGCTGAAAAACAATGCAACTTAATTCTTAAAATCTTGTCTTTTACCCCAACATCAATGCTTTGTTACAATACGTACAATTCAATATTAGTTACACATGTCACCTTGATTTTTGGTTATTATATCGGTTTCAAAAACACCATAACCTGCTTGTAAATGCTGAAATGAGATTTAATCTAATTTTACTCATTAGCAGAATTAACAATGATCCAAGTACCAGTTATACATCCTTTGTAAAATCAGATTTTTTATTTTCTGTTATTCAATCCATCCAGGTCTTAGTGTATGTACGCTCTACTGTAGATCTTAGCCTCTCATACCAAGGTTATAGATTTGTTATCTCTCATTCACCTACTTGCTTTTACATTTCAAACCAAAACACTTTTAATCTAATGAGACAGCCTGAAATGTCATGTTAGTAACTTCATTAGCAGCACGCTTCTGTCTGTGTGATTAAGCCTTTATGAATGCTGACCCAGGTGACCTCACAGGCAAGCAGAGCTATATTCAGACCAAAGTGTTGCTATAAATAGCTCATGGAAGGTCTACTGGATGACATTTAGCCAGCATTGTCGGACAAACTAATCTCTCTTTCACAAAAGACAAATTGAATAAATGTTTTATTTTCACCCATGTGCTGTGACAAGTTTAATCAATTTTAGATTATTGTTTGTGCGGCTGTGAGGAGAAACAAGTGGACAGTCAAATTGTTTGTGATGCAAAAACCCCAATTTCAAACTCATAGGTCACAGGCTAAAGTCTATGCCCCAGATTCTGGGATACTTTTTTTGTTTCAAACCTAGTTTGATTCCAAAAAGTCCCAAATTCAAGGGTATGTGGAGACCAAACTAGAGCAAAAAGTAGCAATATCGAGATAAAAAATATTTATGAATATTTAATATTTTCAAACCCCCATCTGAGACCCTGAAGTGTACTAGCTAGGCACACACCATAGGCCTTGTCTTTTTAAATGAAGTTCAAGTAAAAAATGGACTGAAAACATTATGACAGCAACAAAGGACTGTAAAAAAATCAGACGTATGGGTTATGAGGCGACGCCTACGAGCTAGTTCAGGCAGACAGCTTGAGCTGCACTGATTTCACACTTAACATGTCTCATTATCCACAACCACCTGACCATACCTCCTTCTAATTGGCTGTCTATTTAAGCTGCAAGATTTCCGGTCTCTTCCTCTGCTCTATGTCTCTTTCTCTGCCAACTATGACCTGCACCTGTACTGCACTCAGCCCCACCACCACAGCAACAACACCACCACAGCAACCACCTGTAAGCTCCGACTGGAGGGTAGAAGATATCATCTTATTACTAAAAAAAACTGCAAGGGGTAATGTTGTCAGAGCCTACAGGCAGAAAACAAATACTATGTTCTGCTGCTGCAATAAATATTTCAACAAGCGCCAACGTGAGTTGTCTGGCTGAAATGGTGTTTATGCTATGTTAGGAAGAATTGAGTGAAACGAAATATGATAGACATCTAGGTACTTAAATGTATTTTTAAAAGCAGTAAACCATGTGGTAGTAAATGTTAAAACAATGAAGTTGTTTTTTTAAATATTTTCAGGACTTGTAACACCTTGTAAATAATCATTATAGATAATTATATGAAAGTCTTGAGTTTTTGTGGTTTTACAGTTCCTCTGTATTGTAATTCCCTAAAATAATTCCTTCAGTTTTAAGTTGAATAGCCCTTTGATCATGACATTAACATATATCCATAACTCTGACACTGAAACAAACAAAAAATTACAGCACTTTTTTTTGTTACTAAAAGAAATGTTAAAACAGACGGTAACAGATAGATTAATAAATGTCAATCTGATGTTGATCAGTGTTTAAGCATACCATTGTAATTAATTGGTGTACATTGTATTATCAGTAACAGTTTAGGGAAAGTGTGGTCACATTTTGTTTGACATAATGTTCATTTTTGAAAATAGAATAATGAATCAAAGATTCAGAATTATAAAAACGTAGCATATGACTGAGTAGAGCAGACCTCTGTGAATCTCAACAGCTGGATTTCTTTTTATCTCCAAGGTTAGAGCTACAATACTTTTGTAGAGTAAACTAGAAAACAATTACATTTTCAGCAGTTCACCACTACTGTTAGCAAAAGAGATGAGGGCAATGTTACAAAAACAATGTGCCGGAAATGAGATGGCAAATGTAAGAATAAACTCATGAACATATTCTCCACAATGTGTGTAAAGACTATGCCCCTTCAGCCAGTCACATTCAATGTGCAGTGACTCACCAAATATACAGACAATGCTGCTGTTAGCCTACGCGCCCACTGCCCATTTATAGTAGGCTATTTATAGCTGCAGATAACTGTTCCAATCAAAGCACAATGTCCAAGCTCCAAGTAAAAGCAAAGTACACTGAAGAGGACCCTGAGGGAGATGAGGGAGCAGAAGCAAAGGGATAAGCTCATGACACAGGGTCATGCGTTACATTTGGGAGGTAATGAGTCTCCAACTTTAGCCTTGATGTGTCCCTACAGATCTTCTTGCACACAGGAAGGATTCAGCTGGCCGACATGGGGTGCAAGGCCACAGAAAGAAATTGGGGGGTGAGATTTCCAATCACTTTAAGTAGCTTGGGAAATGAGAAATAATTCACCACATATGGGAGGAGACTCAGTGATGGTTTTTCCCTTAGAGGCCAGCCGGTTTTCCATCACTGGGTTACCAGCATAGAGTTTTTCCTTATCCCTCCCTCCTCTGTTATGAGTTTCCCCACAGCTTTGGCTATTTTAAGCTTGTTTTAAGATCATCTAGTTTCCCTTTTGCTCTAAACTTGACAGCTTTCCCATCTCTAACTGTTAGAGGTAACAGTAGCTACCACTGTTGAAGTCTTACATTTATACATCAGTTTATATTATCAATGTAGATAGCTATTAGGATTTAAAAAAAGAACAGTCTTAATGTGTTACAAACTCAATCAACTTGAGTATCTCCGTCTTTTGTGGGATTTCAAGGGTTAACCAAAATCCAATTTGTTTTGATACAGATCTGCTCAGAGGCTGAGAAAAGACAGTTCATTGTTCATTTGAGTGATTTGTCATATCTCTGTACATAACAGAGGTGTGGAGATTCGGTACAGATTCATATACAGTGCTCATTAGCATTTTGATTGCAGTCTGTTTGATTGGGCTGCACTTCATCAGGAGGCAAACACCTTTTTATCATTGTATTTAACAATGCTGATTGCTTTCAAAGCATGTAGGCGTTCATTTGAATATCTGTGAAATAAAAACAAGCCAACAACTTGGACGCAAGAGCATGTAAGACATCTGCTAAGGTTAAAAACATGAGCATTCTTCCTGTGAAATGACCTCGAGAAATGCTTCAATAAATGGCCCGCAGCCTGTGGGAATAAACTTGCTCTTAGATGTTCCTGCATCTCCTGCTCTGTCCGTAAATTATGTTTGTCTAATATAAATTGCCTGTAATTACTGGCAGTTGAGAAAGGTCAGAGGCTGTTAGGGTTTTCCATTTGCATGATAAATTGATTCATGACAGGAATTGTGCTGCCTGACAGGGACACAATGCACTGGTGCGTTATGTTGCATCATTGTGACTTAGAGTGAGTCCAGCTGTTCACTTTAAGCGTTAGCTCCCTTTTATACAGCCAATCTGGAAGAAAGTTTGACTGCTAGTTTGGTGCTCATTTCCTCAAGTGGACCACTGATGTAAACACTGAAAAACAATCTGTATTTATGATGTAGCCTTTCCCCAACTTTAAAACTGGTTTAAGGGAAGTTGGTTGTTTGAGTCTGTCTTGTTTCACATGACAGTGACACTGTCACTGGCAGCGTGAGAATCTGTTAACCCTGTATGCAGAGGCGCTGCTTGTCAACAGGCCAGGCAGGCAACTGCTTGGGGCCCCAGGCCAGTAAGGGACCTCCAAGGTCTGACAAACTTTAAACCACAGCAGTAGTTCAAACTGTGAAAATTTTGCAATGACTGTAGGAAACCTCCCTAAGGGCGACCCATCTGTCAGCACTCCCTCTCGTTGCCCTGCTAAGCATCTCATGCATTATTGCTGAAAAAATCACTCAAGTAAAATGAAGAGGAATTTTCTATCTGGGAGTGAAAACAGCACAATGGTGGTTGGAGGGGCCCACAATACATGTTTGCCTATAGGGCCCCAACAGACTCTTGAATCGCCACTGCCTGTATGATGCAGCTTTGGTCCAGCAGTGGTCAAGTACATTAAATATATACACCTATTCCACAAAAACTCAGGAGTAAATACAATACAATTTTCACTCAGCTACATTTGTAAGGAAGTAGTTCAAAATAAAAATGAAACATTGAATAACAACATAAATATCAACATAAACAGTCATTTGACCAAAGGGAGGCCTTGCATCCAGGCAAACAGCAACAACATGCCTACTAGTTAGTTAGCCCGTTGTTTGCTTAATTATTCATATCTGGCTTTAGCCTTGATATAATCAAAAGTGATGAGTTTTTACAGTTTAATACTTATATGGTAATAAGCTATGAGACAATAACTGTTTTTGTACCTGGCTGTAACCGTGTTTATTTCTACTGTAAAAACTTTTTTTTTTAAATATGGGCTCTAAAATGGATTACTTGGTTTTTGGAGCCAGCCTCAAGTGGAAACTCGAGGAACTGCATATTTTCCACTTCTGCATTGGCTTCTATGACATCACTGGAGGCTGAAGCTTGATCTCAACATGCTCACCGGCTGTTGTTTGTATTATGATGAGTACTTATTTTTTGATAAAGCGTCCAATGCAACAGGTTGGAGTAGAGTATTTTTGCATTGCCTAAAGACTATTTTTACCAACTGTGAGGATTTTATCAAATAGTCTCAAATTAAAACAGAGTTCTCTACATGACCTACCAAAGCAAACAAGACCATCAGCGAGGAGATCAGTTATCGCCTTTTATTAGAGCCAATTGATCAGTGTCAGAAAAAGCAATTTACAGCCCGGCAACCGGTGTGATCAGCAAAGAGATAAGAGGTACCTTTTTCTACAAAGAGGGCACCACAATCAACACTTAGAGAAGGTTTCCTTCAGTACTGGCCTCCAGACATTTATAACTTGGATGTATTATCAATGAAGGCTGAAATCTAGCTTTGTTGAATGCTTTATTTCTAAACCATATGTATATAAATATCAAGCTACTCTGATGCTTTTATCATTACAATCACCACATATAGAGGTTGAGGGTTTATTTGTGTGTTTGAAGCAAAATTGCTCACTGCGACATGCACAGGACAATCAAAATGTTAGAGACAAAACCATAAAGTAGAAGATGTCATAGTTCTGTTTTTTATTTTCTACCATACATCCAATGCAGTAATTTGATGTTCAGAGCAGGAAAACAGTTTAAACTGCATGTCACATAAAATTGACATTTGACAGAGAATGTGCGTCACTCCTGCTATTTATGGTTTCTGAGAGACTGTAATCACTCGTACATTTCAGACTATCAAGACAGGAAGCTGGAAATCAACAATTTGATTCAAGAAGCAGCTGGAAAATCAATGAACAGGAAAGTAAACCAGGCTCTACCACACAACCCTGTGACCATGCTGCCCTCGCCTTCTGATATTTGGGATTTTAAAGTGCAGCAGTTCATCAGACTGCTCACTGTTTGCAGATTGAATGTCTTGATTAATAACTTTTTTTTTTTCAAATTCAAAACAAGGGAAAATGTGTAATATAGTCATTTTTCTTACTTTAGTGCTGTTTTTGAGTTGAAATTTCAGTTCAATTTGATCTCCCACTGCCTCCGTTCCCTCATATGTACAAATATGCCAAAATATGTATTTGTTATATTTATTTATTTATTTGTTTATTTAACATGGACATACAGTAACATTGGTGCTCTAACATTTAACCATGCATAAGTTCCAGATGCACTGCTCTTAGTGTTTATAGCAAAATGCTAATTTGCAACATCTGTCCATGGGAGGCTTTTAGAAACAACAGAGATAAAGATAAAAAGGGTAAGAAAATAAAAACAGTTCAGTTATAAATACAGCACAGTTATGAATGCAACAGGGATAAAATACAGTTTCAAAGAGAAAAATATACGACAGACATTTGTGAGCTCATGTGAGTTTAGGTGTGAGAACAGTGTTGTTTCTCCTTCAGCCATGATTTAATACCTTTGTTTAAAACATTCAAACTATGTAGCATTTTCAGTTCAGTGGGTATCTACTGTATATGACAAGTGTAACACACCAAAGTCTAACAATGTCCAACAATGGAGCTAATACCATTCTTAAAACGTGACAAATGAGCAACAAAAACATGTATAGCACAGGATTTCTTGCTGAATCATCATGAGCAACTATTCTGTATCATGAGAAACTACAAACCTATATATTCTCAAAAAATAAAGCTTGCTTTATTTTATCAACTTTTTTATATTCTACAAATACTATAAAAAAAAGACCAAAACCAAGGTCTTTGTTTGATTCCACAGTCTTTCTTTGGCCTTAATTTAAAAATTAGTTCCAAATGAAGATTCACTCATTTTAAAAGAGGATCAGTAATATCGTAAAACAGCTGGGAACCTTAGTTTATAGCAACCATGGCTAAAACAGGAGAAAAAGGTTACTATTTTAAGCTTTGGATTTGTTGCTGTGGTGAGTATTTACAGCAGGATGGTGTGTGAGGGAAAGATCCAAAATGAACTACGCTGCCCAAATTCGTAATATGTCAAACAGCAACTGTTTGCCTCCTTCATTTGTATTTGGCTAGACATTTAAATAAATCAAGCTTTATCTTCTTGTTTTGATCACAGTCAATTTGATGGATTTGATGAAAATAGGGAAAATAGAAGATGTCCCTGCGCCTTTTCTTATCAATTGATCAAATTGTTGAAAAGAAATTCATTTTATTTATTTATTTCACACAATAAATGTGTGAGAGTGATGGTGTCAGTGAGCAAAGTGTGCTCCACAGCATAGAGAGCTCCATGACAGTATAGGTGCACATCACGGTTTAGGACAGAAGGTCCTGATTGGTACCTATCAATATCCAGAACATGCAGGTGGAAACAGCATGAAAACATATTATGGCACTAAATATACCGTGCATGCTACATTTATTGGGGTACAATATTTTATTTAAAAGATACCATTACAATCAAGTATACTGCTCTGAGGATTTTATATCTTTCACATGAACTTCGTCAATAAACAGAGTTCATCGAGTGGCCATGGAATAAAAGATGTTCAATGTCGTTCAGGGAACACTTTTTGTTGGTTTTTTGTTTCAGATTTGAATTAATTGATGAATAACAGTTCAGAAACACTATAAAGATTAATTGACTTCATTTAAATTAGTTGTCAGTTACTTTACATTCAGGATGGATAAAACAATCATTTTTGTTCCATCAAAAATATTTTTTTCTTAATAATTTTGTGTGACTCTCTTGAAGTTAACAATGGGTTTGGTGTACTCAATTAAATAGATGGAGCAAAAGAAAAAACATAGGTTGCACAGGTATGTCTGCCTCAACTAAAGGAAAACATAACTCTGACAACAACTGTGATCATCACTTACACGTGCCAAGTGTTTAATAGTCCTCCTTCTGAAGAAAGGAACAGAATACCGAGTCAATAAAAATGTAGAAAGGACTATTTTGTATTGCACAAATGATGTCAATAAACCTAGAGAAAAAGGATATCTGGAAAGTCACTACACAGCCTCTATAGACTTCCATCTCTGGACAATATGAGAACAGTAGAAACAATAAATTACCATCTGAAACAATGTTCCAATCTTTCATTCCTCTCAGACTCACTCATCCCACACAGTTATCTGCGCTGACACATCTCCATTTTGGCACAAGCATTTGCATGATTGTGCTCCTCAGACTCAATACAGATCAATGCCAGGTCCAGTGAGGGATAAAAAATAGAAACCATGACCATCTTTTAACCGTGGTGTTTGAAATTATCTTTGTGTGGAAACGCTGAAAGAGCAACAGGTGCTCATACGATGTGATTGTAGCTCAAAGGTTTTAGTGTAACAATGCTGCCGTCTTGAGAAGAGAGTAAGGAGCCCACACACACACACACACACACACACAGTCCTCCTACACCATTTCTGTACAATGCGTGTGCGGCCTCTGCTTCCAGCCATGAACTAAGTTTGAGTGGGATGAGACCTTCTGTCCTTGTGTGGGCAAACTTGCTCTTAAAGACTCAACACAAAACACATAAAGGAAGGAGAGAGGAAAAAGAAAAAAGACTGATAAATAGTAGTAACACTGTTTTTTTCTTCAAGGTATTTTGATTGTCTTTCATTTAATACAAAGTGCATATCGTTTACTGATCCCTGACTTCGAAAATAATAATTTATATATAATCAAATTACAGTAAGAGAACATATTCCCACAACCACATTGCAAGGAAAAAGAATCAACACAATAAAGAATCAAACCCATTCAAATGTCTTGCAGTGAGTTCATCTATTCTACTGGAACTTTGATCAAACTACATTTAATGGGTCAGTGGAGATACTTGAGGCCAAACATGAGAACATAATGCAAATGTTTCGCTTTGAAATTTCTCAACAGTGTTTGCAAAGGAGAGCAGGATGTTGTGATTTCTGATTGAGGACTGCAGGAACTGTACAGAGTGTGCGTTACTGGAAGAACTGTGCTTTACATTTAAAGATGTTTTTCTAGTGTGTTTTGCTGCCTTGGATGTAAAGATAGATGTATGGATGGATGGACGGATGGATGGATGGATGGATGGAATGATGGAAGGATGGATGGATGGATGGATGTATAGATGGATAGATGGATGGATGGATGATCGATGGATGGATGGATGGAATGCTGGAAGGATGGATGGATGGATGTATAGATGGATGGATGGATGGATGGCTGGATGGATGGATGGATGGATGGATGTATAGATGGATAGATGGATGGATGGATGGATGGATGGATGGATGGATAGATGGATGGATGGATGGATGGATGGATGGATGGAATGCTGGAAGGATGGATGGATGGATGTATAGATGGATGGATGGATGGATGGCTGGATGGATGGATGGATGGATGTATAGATGGATAGATGGATGGATGGATGGATGGATGGATGGATGGATAGATGGATGGATGGATGGATGGATGGAATGATGGAAGGATGGATGGATGGATGGATGGATGGATGTATAGATGGATAGATGGATGGATGGATGGATAGATGGATGGATGGATGGATGGATGGATGGATGGATGGATGGATGGATGGATAGATGGATGGATGGATGGATGGATGGATGGATGGATGGATAGATGGATGGATGGATGGATGGATGGAATGATGGAAGGATGGATGGATGGATGTATAGATGGATGGATGGATGGATGGATGGATGGATGGATGGTTGGATGGATGTATAGAATGCTGGAAGGATGGACGGATGGATGGATGGATGGATGGATGGATGGATGTATAGATGGATAGATGGATGGATGGATGGATGGATGGATGGATGGATGGATAGATGGATGGATGGAATGATGGAAGGATGGATGGATGGATGGATGGATGGATAGAATGCTGGAAGGATGGATGGATGGATGTATAGATGGATGGATGGATGGATGGATGGATGGATGGATGGATGGATGGATGGATGGATGGATGGTTGGATGGATGTATAGAATGCTGGAAGGATGGACGGATGGATGGATGGATGGATAGATGGATGGATAGATGGATGGATGGATGGATGATGGATGGATGGATGGATGAAAAGTAGAATCCTTCCACTGTCATAAAACCTGTAAGTCCCTTGTCTTGGTCAGGTTCATGGGGAGCTACCCAGCATTCATTGCATAAAAGGAGAGAAACATCTGTTATGGGTCAGACATAAATGTACACTTCTATCAAGCCCAAATCATTTGTACCCACTCTACTTTTATAAGTATTTCATTTAGTCTGTATTGATCTTACATTATTCCTCTGTTAATGTTACATGTTTTTTTATGGAAGCCACACATTCTCATAATGCCGTCTGCCTTTTTAAACCCCTGTATAAAATGTATTTCACATTACAAGTCTGCATGCTCTGGCAGTACAGGTAGGAAGGACTGCAGCTCTCACTGAAAAAGCCTGGGATGAATGTTTATCCCTAATGAATAAAAAAGTAAAGTAAGAACAATGGAACTTGGCCTACGTTGCTCGATAATAGCCACAGTAATGGTTGTTTCTATTCCAACAGTTGTAATAATGCCAATCATCATTTCACAATAGTGGGCATGCTTATCTGTCGTCACAAGAGAGCTCCATAAACACTAAGTGGATGGAAAGAATCTGAGGGCAGGAATCATCAAGCCGTTAACTCAGCAGCTGTTAGGTGCTTTGTTTTCTGTAAGGGATGCAAGCCGGCCAGCTCTGTGGGTCCACTGATTTTTACTCCATGGTGCTTTCCAACACTGAGAGGAAGGCTCGGCACACATGTGACCCATTGAACGGTGACTGGAAAGCTCTGCAAGTGGTGCTGTCAACACTAGGACATAAATAAAGCTAAAGATAGGCCGATGTGGCTTCAGACCAGGTTTCTGGTCAGCCAACGGCTTTTTATAGAAACACTCTGATTTATAAAAGGCTAACTGGGACTATTTTTGACCCAGTAGGCTTGGGGGATAGGGATCTTGGAAACTTGTGACGCTTCTGGGTGCATGACTGACCCCTTTGACTTGAATGTGTCAGCGGTGGTTGGTTGTGGGAGTTGTAACAGATAGCAATTGCTGGAAGGATCAAACCAGCCAGAGGCCTGTGATGTTTAGACAACCCAGAGAGAGAGAAAGGCAGATGATCACATGGGTCTACCCCAGTCAAACCCATTGAGTTATCAGATTTCTCTTTACTTGTTTAGTCTGGAGAAGGAGTTTAAATACAGTTTTTTGATTTGATATTAAAAGTATGATTTTTTTTTAAATTCAAGGTCCAAGTACTATTAATACCAGAGTCTAATCTTCATAACCATATAATACATTTTATTTAATAAGAAACATAAAGGCTCTATAAAGATGCACTTCTCTTTTGATACACTATTAAGCCTAAGACCACTCATAGCTTTTATATTGGTCATCTTTTTCTTTCTTTTTAATGTCCAAGTGCAAAGGCAAACATATATTCTTAGCCATGCTAGCACAAACAATTTATGCAGTTCACCTTTTGTTTGTCTTTATTTTGGCCCAGACTGAGAAATCTCAATAACTATGAGATGATTAGCCACAATTTGAAATGCTTCAATTCATGGTCCCCAGAAGATGCAACTTCCAAACTCCAGTGATCCTCCAATATTTCTTCTGGTGCAACTATGAGGTTGACACTTGTGGTTTTTAAATGATATTTTAGCTAACAGCAAAAAAAGTTTTGACTGTTGTATTCGAAAAAGCTAATTATATATATATATATATATATATATATATATATAAAAAAAATGTTGCTGTTTTTGACAACAGCTTGTAGCCGTATGATTTACTGAGAGGTGAAACATTTGAGCAATATATCAAAATCCTTATTCAATTCCCCGACTTGTAATTTTTTGACTACACCTCCATTATTGCTACCCTCTATCATTTTAGAAATGTCTCATGGGCCATATTTGGCCAGGAACTGACATACATCCTCAGATCTAAAATTAAATGAAGAAGATCAAATAAGTATCTCTGGATTTTGAGGAAGAAGATGGCATTATCATAAATGTTTCATGGTGACAGCTTGATAGAGAACCACAAAATGGTGTCTGTAAAATCAATCATATTAGTACTGGAAAGTGTTTAGTATGTTAGTTTTGTCATAATAAACTAATAAAAGCTCAATCCTTCCAGCTATCACATTTATTTAAAAATTTGCATCTGTGACAACTCATTTCTATCAACTTTCATCAACCTTTACCAAAATAGCATCTAATATATTCTTTGATTCTGGAGCTAGGGGTGTGTATAAACACCACAGTCTGAACAAATCTGACATTGACTCTACACAGGCGTGTATGAAATAAATAGGGTTTAACCACCGAGCCATGATGCAGCTCTGACAGTGTGGTGTTGCTATAGACACCCTGTGCAAACAGTGGGTTGACCAATGTGAATTAAAGGGTCATACAGTGAAGTCAGACAAGTTCCCTGAAGGCTGTGTAGGTGTCTATTGCTTACTCCGAATATGTTATTACCTAATACCGAGCAACCCACACTGTCGAAATCAGATGTCAGGGTTCAGGGTGTAACCGTCTCTGAGTGTGAACATCTCGATCAACATTTACTGTCTGAAACTAAATCACAAGGCCAAAAATAAAACGCAAGGCCGCACAAAGATGGCAGGTATTTTCTGTGAGATAGTCCATATAGATCAAAACCTTTATGGCATATAAGTTGACAGCAGAGTATGGAATTACAGATCACGACCTCTCTCCCTTGACAGCAAAGCCCTGTTTTCTTTAATTATCATAACAGACCACCAGCAGCGTGCCCGACAGAGAGGACCTCATCTCGCCTCTGCTGCTGTGATTTATAATCCAATCTGCTATCCGAGGTCACCGCCTGACATCTTTAAGTTATTTGGTGGATATATACAATCCATAAAGGTCTATATTGTTTAGAAAGTTGTTATAGTTGAACCTTAAACCGGACTCTGATCCTGAAGGTGAAGGCCAAGCATCAGCACCCAGGAAAAGAAAGGCGATGTGTGCCTGTGTGAGTGTGTGTGTGTGTGTGTGTGCCTGTGTGTATGCTTGTGTGTGTGTGTGAACGCGATCTTGTTTGGTCCGGTTTCCACACAAAATAGATAACACGCTGCTAAATAAAGCCTCCTAATGAATACAACACACGTGCCGCCACAGAGGTCTTTAGGGGAAAGAAGCGTCAGATATTTTTGCCGTATGATTTTATTTTCTGACAGGGTGATGGCGATGGATCACCGGCTCATACACAAGTAGGGGAGATATGAGCTGGCCAAGCGTTTGTGTTGTGGTACATGTGCTGTTTGTATCCATGGTAACTGCACCACGGCTGTGTCCCCTGATTCCCAGATAGAGTCACTGTCCTTGACGATACAAAGAATCTTAAAATGATTTAGGGGAGTTTCAACGTTACTACTGAAATAGAAGAAGTTACTCAGGATGTGTAGAGTGAGATCAGGAGGTTTGATACAGTAGTTTGGTCTGGTCTGTATGTGGTTCAGTGTGGTTTGCATCAAAACTGTCAAGAAGTTGTTGTTCAAAAATAGTCAATGAGAACATTTACATCTATCTTTATCTATATTTATATGTCTATAATATCTCGTAAAATAGGAACCAGCCATTAAACTACCCTGATACCTTACCTCTTAATCAGTAATGCAGTTGTTGAATTGAAATCAGAAAAGGTAGCAGAGGTCACAATATATTCACATTTTCGGTCATTCACCTGGACTGAGTTCCAAGAGCACTGAATCCTACATTTCCCACAATGCAAATCAATAGTCTGTCAAGTCAATCCCCCTTTTGTCTGGTAAATGTCTGCATCTTCCAGACCTCATTCCCTTAACAGTGGTTGATTGTAACTGGTACAGAAATGTGTATTTTACAGAAGTGATTCTATTTAATCTACTTTATATTGTACAACTGATCTACCACAGACACAATGACTTAATTGTATTCAATTTGTAGTTTAAAATACAACTTTGCAGATTAGGTTACTAAAAACATTCAATGAGCTTATATCCTTCTGCATCCAGCTGCTTACAAATAATGCATCTCTTTTAATGATGTGATTATGTGCAGGTTATGAATACTGACATGAGCCTTCAACTTTACTTTGACTTTTGTCTCTTGAATACATTTTGATTCTATGTATGTCAGTAGCCGACGTTTTGAATATAATTTGGTTTCACTCGCTCTTGTAAAAAAATTTTTTTACATTCTTTTCAGTTTTGAGCATTTATGTCAGCGTTAATTAAGCTCCTTCAGAGCTACATTCATGTTTTCAAGACTCCCATATATTCTCAGTCTAAGATGAGTGTCACCATATTTTACAAGGTAATATTTTCGTTTCACATCATTTTCCAATAGGCAAATCATTCAGCCATTCTTTGAAAAGTTCATCTTCATTTGTCCCCCCAGGTTTGTATTTCCCAGGTTTCTCAGATGTTGCTTTGTCTGGGAAAAATCAGCACAGCAAGCAAGTAGATATCCTGACACTAAAAATACATGTGACTGACTCTATTTCTGAGGCCTGACTGTAATATCTTATTACATTGGCACATCGATTGTGGCTGAAGATGATTTGTCGGCTCAGGTATTCTCAGTCCCAATAAAAGTCCCTGATGCTATTTTGGAAGGATTATTCAAGAATTTGTGTTAAATATACTTTACACACCGCCACTTTCATTCTTTATTCATTAACCTGCTAACTGAATTTTTTTCCACAGCCATCAGCAGTTACAGGAAAGTGAAACCAGACAGGGTAATGCAACCCTCTTGGTTCAAACACTGGGGTGAGTGGGGCATACAAAGGCAAGGTCAAGTGTCACTGATAGCACAAAAAGATGTATAAATGCGCGGCATCCTTTGATGTGAGCTATGTTTCTGCTGAAGTTAGCCATTATATATGAAATACATCTTTTCTAAATGAAGCCATTTCCAAATGTACAACCCAAGGTTCTCACTGAATGTGATACAAAAGAGAGTAGATAATGCCACCTGCAGGAAGAAACTAAAACTGTATGCATTTTGAAAATGACAGAACGGCATTATAAAAATGGATTTATGCCAGTGAATGTCGAAATGACAGCTCATAGAAGACAATAGCAGAAAAAAAAGATGAAAGAGTTTTTGGACTTCATGTCTTACAACCTATCAAATGTGGTGATCATACTGTGTAGAATAAAATAAGACAATACATTTGATTGTCAGCCTAATCTTACTTTTATTTAATGTATTTTTTTTAAAAATTAGAATAGATGTAACAAACCAATGTTACTGATTTTGTGCAATTGACTGTTCATAAAATAACATGATTGAAATACTATATGTTTAAGGATCACAAGCCAGGTTTTTACATTTATCCCCATCTCGCCATCTGCTGGACAAATATCGAAGCTTCAGGATAAAACCACAGCCTCAATAGGATCTAGATTTTCATTTTGAAATGCATCGATGTTTCATACCGTCATCCATCAAAACATAAAAGTATAACTAGATGGCAAATAATGAAGGTGATCATTTGAATGATTTATATTTTTTAAATATACAAGTAATAATTGTTTAAAAATGTAAAAATGTCATACGCTCCTGATTCGTTTTTCTTTCTGCATCAACACTCTGCTGTCCACACTACAATACATTTTGCCTCAATTTAGAAATACATTTTTGTGTACACGTTTTGTGTCTCATGGGGAACAGGGAGCAGTTTAGACTGTATCTGGTTTAAGAGGATCCTTGTCTGATTGTCATTAACAGAAAGGATATAGGTGCATGTAAGAACATATCTATTCATTGTATATGGTTCCTTCTTTGTTCAATCCGTTCAAGAAATCCAGACAGTAACATGTGTATGAGCCAAAAGACCTTTCTCCACATTTATCGAGTTTACAGCCACAGCAATCAGCATGTATGATTATACTGGCTCATTGATAATGTCAGCTGTAGGCATATAAAACTCATTCAGTGAAAACAGTTGGTAAATAATTGACTGATCACAGTCCATGTTCTTTGCCTCTATCCTTCAGGCTACAACCTGGCTACTAATTATCTCAAAGCCAGTATTACTGCTTCTGATCAGTGAGTGAGAGTTGAAACATTTGCAGTACGACTCCTCCGTTAAAGGAAATTTTAGATATCAGGTTCAAGCTTCAGCGTTAGACACAGATAAATAAGGTTAAAAATACTTCTTAGTGACAAGATAAATGAACAATTTATGCATGCAAATGTCTTCTTGTGCTTTTCTGTCCTGCTCTTTCCCATTAGTTTGGTTTTGAAACGCTGCCAAAAACCCATAAATTACAAGACCATACAGGTCTTCCATGCAGGAATTGGCTGAGAGAGAGCAGAAGCAGCAAAAATATGAACATAAATTTTAGAGAAAAGGACAGGGGAAAAAGGTCAAAGACATACAAAGTTATTTTGAATTTGATTTAATCCAGCAAACCTGATTTTGAATCTATTACAAAAATATTCAAACCACACATAATTACATGTTTTTATGTTGTTTCACATTAACAGCTTTAAACAATCATAAGTGAGGTGCCAGTCATCATGGGTACACTTAAGGGGAACTTCAAAGCTGCCATCCCAGTGAAATCCAAGACCAGAAAAGGACTAGCATTGCATAAGTTGCTACAACTCACCCAAGTGAGACACCAGGAGCTCTGTCAGGAATTTACATACTGTACTGTTTTTTTTTTTCCTTTTGTTTAAAACTGCAGCTTCAGAGGTCATTACATCCTGCATAGTAGAAACCCCAGACCAAGAAACTTGACACTTAAAACAGGATGCATTTCATTTCAGATAGAGAAGACCATGTAAACAATGATTGGTTGAATGAAATATAGAAATCAGTAAACCCTGGCAGGAGCTGAATGAGGTTAGTAAAACCCTGAATGACAAACAACTATTTTTTTTTTTTTTTTGTTAAATCTGGAGGGCATACCAGAAAAAAAAGAATAAATCACACTCAAGTCTATTGAGCTCTTTAAAAAAAGGGACCTGAGACTTTCAGACTTGAGCAGTTAGAGCAAAAGCAGGACTAATCCAATCCCACCTCCAGTTGGTATTGTTGGACTGAAAGAGCTCTATGGCCACAAGCACTGGGAATCCATCAGCAATAGACCGGATCAACTGGGGATCAGTCAGGATCAGTAGGAGGGCTGAAGCTGTGATTCGCAGACGGCAGAGTGCTGTGATGCCAGTCTGCGAACATCAACAGGCTCCACTGCTATACTGACTTACCAGTTGCATACATTAGCCTCTTGCATGAGCTTGTCGCTTGTTGATAGAGCCCCCTTGTTTTCCTGGCAACGCTTGAACAGCTGTGGAGGTACAGCTCCAAGCTTTCAATCTTCAACCGTAATGATAACCATAGTAATGGCAATGATACACTTGCTGAGAATAAATAGTATATCATCCCTTAAATCATCCAAAACTGATTCTTCTCTCTGTCATTGAAGCCTCTGACAGGGAGAAACATGCCACTCAGTGTGCCGGCAGTGTTCAAAGTTACAATCAGATATCTTCAGGACAAGTTACTGAAATCAAATAAAAACTACACTCAATTTGATGCATTCACTGTTGTCTAAAAGAGCTCTTGTTGTTCTCTCCGACTTCAGATCTCTGGAGGTCACATTAATTGGAGGAACGGACTTTCCTGCCTTTGAGAGGCTGGGGAGGCCTGAAGTTGTTTTCCATGCGTATCCTCTGATCCTCTTCCTCTCCACTGAACAGGAGCATTCGAAACTTGCCTAGCTGCAAGAGGGGGAGAGGGACATACAGAATATTACATTCACATTTGTGCTGAGAAGTTCATTTTATTTGAGTTATTTTTGGTTTTGGGCATGCCCACATGGGACACTTAAAGCATGTTAAGGATGAAAAGACCATTCTCATTAATACATCCATCTGTCTTATGGATACATTTATTAGAACAGGAGTAAATAGTGCATTCATCATGGAACACTTTGAGTTTTGATGAGCATTTAAAGAACTAGGATGGTATATGGAGGATTGTCCATGCTCTTTGTAATGAAGGAACTTGTCTTTCAGTGCATTTCTGTGAATCACTGATGTATTGTTAATAGGGCTCTATGGCTAAGACGAACAAGATGCTTCAGGTTTGGCCAAACTATTTTATAGGATCATTGTTGCTGTATTTTTGTTAAGAGCAAACAGCTCCACAACCCACTCTCTTCTTGGACTGTCCTCCTTAGCTCTATGTCTAACCATTATGAGGAAAAGTGAAAAACAAAATAATACCCTGTTATATAAGGACTTTTCCTGCTGGGGTTCCATGCAAGCATTTCTCAATTAAAGCCGTGAACCAATCCAGCAATCCATCCATCAGGATAATCAGCTGGAGGGGATCAAAGGCTTGAAGCCTGGAGTCACAGGTTGTGGGGCCACTTGCCTAGCTGACACTTCACCCCCAACTATGCCAGAAACGTGGGTTTAAAGACAGATCGTGCTCAACTACACTCAAGGGGCCGCCGTCATTATAATGCCTCATTCCTCGTGTACAGTCCTGGAGTTAAAAATGGAGAGCGAGACTAGAAAAGATCAACAAAGTGTAAGAGTATAATCCAGAGGCTGGCAGCAGTCGCCACAGGGCCGGCTCATTGGGGGACCTGGAAGGCATGTGCTGCACACATCCAGTTAGTCAGCTTAACTTGTCAACAAGCTGGTGTTATCAGATGTAAACTTTCTGATTTAATTCAGAGATAAGAGCAATGGACAGAAAACAAGTCAACCCTACACTCGGCATCCCCCATGAATGATGCTCACCCTCGCTCTGGCTTCTAAATATAGCAGCATGCACAGGCCGTGGAGTATATTTATGGACATGCTAATGCACAGAGGTAAACCCCACCAGCACTCGCCCCCACAACTGTTCAAACGTGGCATACTGAGCCAGTGATGCTGAACTGAAGTTTGACAACAGAGCAGACAGTGGATCCTTGGAGTCCAGTGGAGAATAGCCTGAGATTATGCAAGCCGGGAAGCGTGGATGTCACAACTGAATGATCGACAGCAGCATGAATGCCTCACAGGCCAATGCAGCACAGATAAAATATTACAATTTCTGTCTCCGTGTAGAACATTGTTACTTTAGTCAAACAAGTAATTTTACAATTTTATACATAATATACAAGACGTAAACAGCCAGGAGACTGGGTCCTGCATGAAGCAGGTCCCCTCCTGAGGGTTTGGGGGCTGCCGCCACCTCAGCCCCTCTCTCCACCCAAACCTCGCATCACCGGCAGTGGAGCTCTGGTCTTAAAACTCCTATTGCAGCCACTTACCCCAAAACCTTAGCACTACTCAAACACAACAACGTGAACACACAAACACATTCATAGATGAAGATTCACACACATGAAACCACTTCTCAGGTCTCTCTTCTCCCTCTCAAACCACTGAACAAAGCTTACCTTTTCCCCCCTTTTCTTTTCTTGCTTTCTTCTATTCTGTTTTTTCCTTAGTTTTTTTTTTTTTCTTTAGGGATTCTTTTTCTCCTTATATATAGTTTCTGCTTTGTTTTTTAATCCTTTGTTAATTGTCTGCTCAAGTCTGTTCTGGTTTATCTCCCAGTATTTTGCAACTGTAAAGATACTGTACTCCTGTGATGTTTTGTATGCTCTTTTTTGTTTCTTCCAGCACTTGTATTCTTTTTCAGTTTCTCCCAATGTAATGCCTGTTTTGCTTCAAATCATATCAATGTCTTATTTAGTCAAGTGGAATGACGATCCTGTGTCAGATGTTTTATTCACTACTGGCTTGTAGCCAAGAAAGCTTCGTTTTTTTTTTGTACTACTGTGCTACATGACCTGGAGTAATAAGTACTACAGATAAGAGTGCACGTGGTGTGTAATCTCGTTCACTGTAAATGTTCCACCCCAAACTATGGTAATACTTATCAAAGGGAGTAGGTCTAAGAAAAAAGTCTGAAGTCTTAGGACTCTAAGAAAAACATTCGTCAATATCAGACACCTGTTTTTCAGAGACTGTGATTGGCTCCTTCAGGACAATCCATATGACACTCTCGTGCAGTGGGGGTGTGGTCAGTGACCCGGGATAGGTCCAGTAGTGGAGGCTGCTGGGTAAGAGGCACTTTGGGTTGAAACCTTTGAAGTCTGTGACACTCGCCTGAAACAAAAACACAAAGAAAACAGATTTTATATGACTGCAATAACACTGTTAGCAGGACATAAACCACATTAAGATTTCCCTTCATAAGATCCAGTAACAATCATGAAGCTCACCTTGTACTTCACCATGTAGAGAGCGTCTGTTATCGTGTGGAGCCATCTGTGGTCATCCCCTGTCTAATGTAACGGACAAAATAGACGTAAGTGTTTTATATGCATTCTCTTGAAAAGTCCCAAATCCAGTTATTTACACATTTGAAATAACATACAATATTTATTACAACTCTAAATTCTTTAAGTTCACATACACAGCTTACAGCACCACAACACTGGTGAGGGGAGGAAAACAAAACTGATAATTCAGTTTGAGTATAATTTCATGCAGAAATGCCCGTTTGTACACAAAATGATGTCAATGCTGAAAAGAATTCACGTGAAATAAGAAAGTATGGGTGCAGAAAGGCATCATTCCGACTTTGACTCTGTCCGAGTTATTATGAGTTAATGCAGACCTGAAATAAAAAAGTGTTAATTATTACACAACGACAGAAATTAGAGGAAAGGGGGGGGGGGGATATGATAAATAAAACATCTTACCTCTAAAAAGATTCCAAGGACAGCTAGGCCATCAGAAGCAGTTGCCGCCTCCCCAAACGACCTGTACTTGATGGCATCCCAGTGTACTAAATGAAGCTAGAGGGAGAAATATGAGGAGAGAGAGACAGAAAGAAACATTTTAGGAAGAAATGTGTGGGAGTTGTGCTCAGGTCTTCCTGATCATGCTCTAACAATATATACATTTTTTTGTGTATTTCGGCTTCTGCTTACAGCAATATAATGCTGATATAATAATAATAATAATAATAATACAAATGTTAGCAAAAATATTTCTTTAATTTGACAATGTACATTATAAATTAGTTTCGCTTTACCACAAAAAAAACCCACAAAACTTTTTTCCAAGTATATTCCATATCAAATGATGTAACCAAATCTAAACAAATGAGTTCATCTCTATTTAGGAAACAAAACAGTGACACACTGTTTTATTCAAATCTCAGACACTGACCTCAGATGCATAGCTATTTCCTGCAACAGTGTGCTCAGAGCCATGGCAGCCTTTTCCACCCCAGTGGAAGTGGAATTGTTTTAGTCTGTAAGGGTTGTCAAGAGGGCCTCCCTGGATCACTGTAGAAGAAGAAAAAAATAAAAAGATCTGACATTCACACCCCCACACTCCCACTACTAGTCTGTGGGAGTTAGACAGACTGCTTACCAACAAAATGCTGCACAGAGCCTCCACCACACAATGAGTCAACCTGGTAACACCCAGGAGATTACATTTCTCAACCAAAGCGGAGACATGAGCACTAAAACAGTCAGACGGTCGGATTTACCATCAAATCTATCATTAGAGTCTGTGGAATGGGCTTTTGTTTTAGACACAAATAAGCACTCCTATGCTAAATAAAGTGCCAGGCAAGCTACTTTTAGGCAGGTTTAACATTTTCATTTGAGTCCCATCAGCCTACAAGGATTAACAGAAACGTTAATTTACATTATATTTACTGGACCTTCAGCCCATGATCAGGACAGTGCACATAATCCTTTTTGGCCTGCTGGCTATGGACACCAGCCTGGGCTGATTGTAATTCATTGTGATGCTGCTGACATCCTTCTGACAAACAGACCACTCCAGTAAAGGTCAGATCAGCGAGGCATGTATGGCACAAAGAGGAAAACACTTATCTTGTCCATCTTACAATACGGATGTAGGGCAGCAACAAGAACAACGTGATCACGTAAAAAACAAAAACACTTATAATATACATATGCATATAATCTTCCAGGACTATTTACTATCACTGCTGTGCTTTGAACACGGCCTATTCAAACTGGTCGGGGTAGTGAAAAATAATGATAACACTGTAAATCACGACCTCTGTGGTACTGACAATAATTAAAGCCTAGGGAAAATTTTGAAATATGACTTGTGAATTCTTGTAATGTTAGTAACATTCAGAGCTCACTCTTCGTTGTCTCATAGAGAGGCAAAGATCTTCTTTTCAAGTAGAAAAATTTCAGAATTAAATATGTATGGTAGTCAGCTGTGAGAGACAAGACAGTTTATGTCCTTGCTTTGTCTGTCAAAGCACTTTGTAAACATTTGTTTTTGAAGGTGCTATATAATAAATATATTCTTATTAGTATTAATAATAATAAATGTATTAATTCCATTTTAATTGTGATGTGATGCACACATTTTATCCATTTTTATAAACTACAACTAAGTGTTTAAAAAAAGAAACATTTGGATTAGTCAAACACCAAAATGGCCTTCCTCTGGAAAATACTTTCAAAGGAAGTGAAACTCTCAACAAGTCTGGCCATGTTTGGGGGCTGCAGCTCTAAAAAGGTGAAGAACTAGCCTGCAGGCCTTACTTCAGGTTTCAGAGACTGTTAAACTTGAGTTTGATTTTACTATTTTTGGGATTGAGGTCATAATCGGAATCAGATTTATTTCTCCAAGTACGGTCACAAATTCATGTTAATAATGTAAATGATGCATTTTCCCAGTCTACTACAAATTAGTTTTTTGAAAAAAAAAAATGCCTTTTTGAAATTTTCTTTAAAAAAAAAACTTTCTTTTAAAATGGACAAAAACTAAATCTGTATTTAATTGCACAATTGACAATCACCATTTAATACCCCTAAGCTGTAAAAAAAAACAAAAAAAAAAACAACAACATTGGGTCCCCTGTAAGTCCAAAGAAAGGTATTATGTATTATAATATTAGAAATTGTTATCATTTTGACTTTCTTGAATAGTGGTATAAGGTACTGTGTCACATGTCAATATATGCATGTGTACACCCATACAAAGCCACACATGGCAAACTGACAACTGCAGATTTAGTGGATTTGTGCACCTCCCTTGAACTACAAAGTGCTGAGGAAGTGCATTAGCATTGTCATAAAGATCTCCTCTCGTTAATTGCTTTTAGTCAGCTTATCATGCATGGTAATCATGTGGCGGTTATACCGGATCCACCCAATGATAAGAGCAAATCTGTTGAAAATAACAATTTAGATCATCTTAGGTTATTATATTTGTCCAGCAGACAGATACTCATTACGTTAACTACTGGCTGCATTTCCCTGCAGCATAAACAGAGGTAACCTTTGATTATGGTCAGTCATTCAGTTGGTTTGCACTTTCTAAAAATCAAGCGTATCCCACTTTTCCAGTATGTGTTTACTGAAAATAACCTGACATATTTTCACTCAATGTGGCCAATGAAGAGATATCAGAGCTAAAATTATACCTGAACTGTGACCTCAGTAAATAATAGCAGGACAGAAAATAATCTTTAAATATACACATAGGTCATGTCCTATCATAGCTCATAATCCCAGTCAAAACAATGCTTTCCATTTGAATTTCTGATTACTTTCTTTCACTTTACCAACACCTAAGGGTGACCTCTGCATGCAGAAACATTTCTAACCTATACTGTTTAGTTTTGTTTTTAGTCATATGCCCTTCTCACCTGAACGGTCATCGGTGTCATCGAACTCTACGACAACAGAGTGTCCATTGTTGTAGATGTTGAGGGACGTACAGTGGTCATAGTTTAGGACGATTGGGCCCAGGCTGGAGTCATGAGAAGCCTGAAGAGGGACAATGTCAATGGGAGACTGACGGCTCCCCTGGGCCACGGGGAAGTTCTTGTGCCATATGGAAGGACCTGGCCATACAAGAAGAACATGACACAAACACAACATAAAAAAAGATTTCAATACAATGAGTGCTAAATGCATGCCTTCAGCACTATTATATGGAGTGACTTTCAACTGCACCTCAAACAGAATATAAAAAAAAAAAAGTGTGATTGAAGTGTGAAACTGTATCACCTTAAAAAGGTGGCTTCTTAAGGCAAGAAAATATTTCTTTTTGAAATGAACACAGCCAAATAAGTCAGTGCTACAGTAAATTGGTGTATGAGCCAATCAAAACAAGTAGACTACCCGTAACATGTTAGGAACTCAAGAATCATAAATCTTTCCGTGAAGTCAGATGGGCGTATATTTCATAATAGCCAGGACACTCATGCAATGAAATGTTCCTCGCTTAGATGGTCAATCGAGTGAAAAGTCATCTTAACGTTAACAGCAGTCATCCCTTTAAGTGTGGGGCTAATCTCGCATTAACAGCGTGACTCCTCCACGTTCCTCCTCCGGGATCAAACACGCAATGCCCACAGCAGAAACAAATAACAGCACACACTTATAACGGTACAGAGGGTTAATTGTCTCCACTAGAGATTGGGAAAGCGGTATGCCTCTGTCTATGGATGATGCTGTGAGATCTTACCGTCCTCTTTTCCATATCCCCAGTGTTTCCCTGTCATCGTTCCTGTCACTGACTTTAAGCTTTCGGTGTTTGAATGCAGCTCTCCGGTGCGCACGTGGAGGACGGACGCGGGGACATCAGCCGGTTCAGCTATTGATGAAGTTTATGTAGTGGCCAAAGGGGAAGGGCAATCCTCCGGTTCTTGACACGCCCCCCCCCCCCCTCCCCTCCCCCCCACCTGCACGCACACGCACACGCACACAATCCACCTGTCTGAGGTTTTAAAGATTATCTTGTCTCGGGGTTGTTACAGCAGCAGCTCGGTGACGGATTGAAGAATTGTAATAAGATGTAGGCCTACTGCAGTTTTTTCCACGTTACGCAGCCTATTGCTTTTCTCTGCACTGTAATGTTGTAAGTGATATAAAGAGCATTCACTGGAAATAAAAATAAATAAAAAAAACCCACTATTTCTGATCATGGATTTTTTAAAGAAGTATCTAGGCTACTATTAGTTTTAGATGTCAATGCACGGACGAATACATGTGTAGATATATATATGCCTTTAAGCAAATAGGGTACCCATCTGTGCAGACTTTTATAATCCACTACTTGAAGTCTGCAACGAAGCATCGCTATTCTAAATTGCTTTTGGGCTGTTTAAAACCTTTAATTTTTAACCTTTCATCTTACAGTTTATATCACATATCATATGTCATGCATGTTTTGCAGTTTTAGTCTTAATATATAGACCTACTGTATTGCTTGTTTTCAGTAGGCCTATTTGTTGCTTTAATCTCATAGTCTTGACGTAAATTAATTTACCATGTCATATGCATTGTTTTTTTTTAGTTCTATTCAGTCAAGTCGGGTTTCAAGATCATGAAACAGCCTGGATAATTTACTGAGGAAATAAGTGATTAAATGGCTTAATTGTTGCGGCACAGCCCCGCAGTGTTGTTGTGCTAATGATGAACGATTGCATGTATCACTAAATAAAAATAGTCTTTCAAATTCATATTTCCTAAACGTGTTCAAATTATATTTGGACAAATTATATTTGAACAACACGCAATGCCACTTGTTTACGTTCCTACAAATGGATATCAGACTTGCCTGTAAAGACGATCAGAGCGAGAATTTGTGGCGAAAGTGCGAAGTGGAAAGTGAGCGCGGAGTCTCTCAGTGTCGAATCTGACGACGAGGAAGTGAAAACACATCGTCGGACGTCATTCATTGGAAAGCCACCATGGCAGCCACTAAAGCCTCAAAAGAACAGAAATATGACAGACAACTCAGGTAAACTTAAATTCACGGTGGTTTCACGAGTGACGTTTTATTCATTTAGCGTACGTTTCTACGTATTTAAACCCAGAAGGCATTGTAGAAACACGGCAGAGGCAGGAGTGTTAAGATTAGCTGGCGTTATATGTAAAAAAAAGAGCATCGGCGTTAGCATTAGCTATTTGTTAAAAGTGATTCTCTCTTTTTCTGTATGGTGTGAGCTTTCCCATTGAATAAAAAGCTCACCAAATGACTGTCACAATTATGCAATATATTCTGACTGCTTTTAATGGTTAAACTGGCGTAATAAATCATGACAATGTCAGTGTTTTGCAGCTGTCTCACCTTTACCTTGCTAAGTCATGTTTGGTGTTTGTTGTAGGAGGGATAGTGGACACATTGTGCAACTAGATGGCAGCATACGTTCATTCAGTGTTGTGCTCTTTCAGACTGTGGGGAGATCATGGTCAGGAAGCCCTGGAGAATGCACATGTGTGTCTCATCAACGCCACAGCGACTGGGACAGAGATCCTGAAGAACTTAGTGCTGCCAGGTAAACAGGTGTGTTGGTGCTGTCGCTTCTGCTGAGGGAGGCATATTTTCTCAGACTAAATTCATCCTTTTTTTTTTTTTTTTTTATCAGGTATTGGAGCATTCACAATAGTTGATGGACACACAGTTTCTGGGGAAGATGTCGGAAACAAGTGAGAACATTTTTTTTTTTTTTATTTAATAATTTGTCCATGAAACTTTTGTGTGTTCACGAAGGCGTCTTTGTTCTCCTTGCAGCTTTTTCCTCAGCAACAACAGCATCGGAAAGGTATGGCTCACTGAAATTGATGCATGTGTTTGTTTTTTTGGGGGGGGTAAAACCAAACACTGTGTCTGGATGTGCACTCATAAATATAGAATAGAATAGAATTAATTTATTGATCCTAAACTGGGAAATTGTGGCGTTACAGCAGCAGGTTATCCAAACACACAATATGAGTAAAAAAAACACAATGTTAGCAAATCTAAACACAATATAATATTAACTACAAAGTGAATAAGTACTAAAAGATATCAAAAATAAGAATGTGAATATATACAACCAGGATTTCACTAAGCATTACTAGTCTTAAATAGGAAGATTAAATATGGAAGATTGAATGTAAATGTGTAAAAACAGAGTCGTAAATGGACAGTATTGACATAAGATAAAGTGCATGAGTGCAGACATATTATAAGCAGAAACTATACAATATAACGGCGAGTAGACGGCCAAATGAAGTGAACATGAGTGCAGGGATAATTTGTAAATGTGCAGAACAGATTACAGTATGGAGAGACAGATATTATCACGATGACAGTTCTCTGCTCGCATGAGGTGAGCTGTTGTACAGAGTCAATCAGAAATGCACATCCAGACACAGTGTTTGGTTTTACCCAACATGCTCCTTGCATCTACATGTCTCTTCCTTTGACATTCACAGTTGTTGTACATGATCATATTAGCAGGAAAAAAAAAAAAAGTTTGAGTGCACATTTTGTATGAGCCTTGATCCTAATTCTGTGTTGCAGAACAGAGCACAGGCTGCCACTGAGCTTCTACAGGAACTTAACAGTGACGTCTCTGGAAACTTTTTCGAGGAGGTCTGTATAATTCAAGTTATAACTTGGTGCAGCAGATCTTTTCACAGCAGAAATAATGTTAAACTCAAACCTTTTTTATTTCCATCACATGGACACAGTTTGAAAACGCTTAGCAAACTTAAATAGAGCAAGCCCTGGACTTTTGCAGATTCAGTACATCTATAAGTGGGGTCAAATTTCAGCACATAACAGCCTATTATGAATACAACATACTGTATGCTTTGTGGACATGTACATTTATTGACTAGTATTATGACCTTATAGTGACAGATCCCCTTTTGTGTCTTTTGTTACGACTGCAGTGTCCAGACAAGCTCCTGGACAACGATCCAGAGTTTTTCCAAAGGTTTACTTTGGTCATCGGTGTCCAGTTGCCAGAAAGGTTTGAAATATATTCCATCTCTTCTCTCACATTTATTCTGATGGATTAAACATGTAGTTTGTTCAGTCATTGGTAATAATTATGAAAAGAGTATACTCTTTTAAATTTCATGTAATTGATTCACATCTTCCGTTGCAGTTTGGAACTGTCTCATTTATTATTGTTTTGTTTTCTTTCCAAATAACTTGGAAATTTGTCTTAAAATTCACCAGCACATGTTTGAGGCTAGGCTCAGTTCTGTGGAGTGCCTCTGTACCCTTCCTTGTCTGTAAGACATACGGCCTGATCGGCTACATGAGGCTTGTGGTGCAGGAGCATACAGGTTAGTTCCCCCTACATTGCCCTTTGCCCTTTGATTCCACTTGAATTCTTTTGTAACACTCAAACAAATAACTTAAATCTTAACATTTTAGTTGGTATCATACATGCTTGTGTAATGCTGTTTACGTGGGAACATGAACTCCAGAAATACTAACTACACTCCAGTGATGAATAATAAGTTGTAAAGTTGTTTGAATAACTTACCTGACAGTATTTTGACATTTGAACGCCTCCTTCTTCAGTGATTGAATCTCACCCGGACAATGCCTTGGAGGACCTGAGGTTAGACCAGCCTTTTGCAGAATTGAAGAACCACATTAAGACCTATGACCTTGACAGCATGGACAAGAAGGTGGGCACTTAGGTGTCAGCACTCTTGCACAATTCTTTGTTTCAACTAGGCTAGCTTTGCACAACTGATAGTTCCCTTTTTGATTCTTTATCTGTAGGATCACAGTCACACACCGTGGGTTATTGTTGTTGCCAAATACCTGGAGAAGTGGCTCAGTGAGGTAGGGTACATTTTTTATGTCTCTCTATTGTCAAGATTTTCACCACATACTATCAGTAATATTTATCCTTCAGTGCTTTATAGTGTTGCTAACAATAAAATCTTAATCTATTTTTGTCTTTTTAGCACAACTGTCAGCCACCGAAAAATTACAAAGAGAAAGAGGCCTTCAGACAGCTTATCCGGGAAGGTATCTGTGGACCTTTCGGTTGCATTAGCCCATGAATTCAGTTCCTTGACCTTATAACTCAAACTAAGATCTGCTTGATTCTTTCCTTTGTTCCTTCAGGAATCCTAAAGAAGGAGAACGGTGTGCCAGAGGATGAAGAAAACTTTGAGGAAGCTATTAAGAATGTCAATACAGCTTTAAATGCAACTAAGGTGCCAGATCTCAGAAACCAAAAGTTTTTCTTCCATTTTTCTTCTTCAGTCTCAGTCTCAGTTAAGTTTCCGGGCCCTGCTCATGCTGCATTCCCTTTTCCTGCAGGTCCCTACTGCTGTTGAAGACCTCTTCAATAGTGAGCAGTGTAACAACATCACAGCACCGGTTAGACTTCTTTTCTTATGATTGTACTATTTTTTTAAAATACACAGGCAGTTTAATGAAAGTTGAGTATTTATTGTGCCTGATTACCAGACTCTGCCTTTCTGGGTGATGCTGCGGGCTGTCAAAGAGTTTGTTCTCAATGAAGGTCATGGAAGTCTACCTGTTCGAGGGACCATCCCAGATATGATCGCAGACTCTAAGAAGTTCATCAGCCTTCAAAATGTGTAAGTGTTAAATGTATGGCTACAAAAACGTGGGCTACAGAAAAGTATTCAGAAACCGATCAAATAGATCTAACTCTTTTTAAATCTGTGTATGATTTTAAAAATTGTGGGTTTGTGGGTGTGATGTGATGTTCATTTTTGTGTTCTACTTCAGTTACAGGGAAAAGGCCATGCAGGATGCAGCAGCTGTTTTTAAACATGTAGAAAGTCTATTGCAGTCTGTTGGAAAGGTAAGTTATGAAGTTTAAGCCTAAGAGCATTGAGTCCAAATAAAGTACATTGTAAGTTTAATTACTCCGCATGATTTCTAGTTTTTTCCAGCTTAATTAATGGATAGGTCAAATGATAAAAACAATGGGATTTCTGCATTTTTTTTTAAATGAGGGAAATGTCTAGAATTGAAGAGACGAGGGAAACTAGATTTCATGTATCACAGCGGGCACTTGAGAATCAATGTGACAATATTCTGGCTGTCGCAACTATTGAAGGGTCACAACAAGTTACCCTGTTTTTTGTTTTTGCTGCTCACAATATACTAACACTGAGCTAAAACAAGTACAACAGAGTTAATAAGAGGGAGCAAAAATACATCATGCATGAACTGTGTACTGTACAAAGTGTGTATATTTAAGACAGCTATGAAACACAACTTGCTTGAGTTAATGTGAAATGTATTTTATGAATCAAAATTCTATTTTATGCTCTCAGTCAAGATATTGTTTTCTATTTATGGGTGAAAACTGTTTTTTAAAATGCAAATTAACTAATCAATTCATCACCGCTTAAAACACTTCATCTTTTACTTTCCACAAGCCACCAGAGAGCATCTCTGAGAAGGACATCAAACTATTCTGTAAGTAACCCCCCCCACACACACACACACACACACACACACCATTTCTTATATTCAAACAGATACAAACTGATTAATTCAAAATGTGTACATAGCACATACTGTACTGTACTGTACATAGTGTTTTTTTAGGTTTATCGATGAGGTTTCATTTAGTCACATATGTATAAGTGCATTTTAAAATAAGCTGTGAACATTTGCTTCAAGTGTATCTGCTGTAAAGAGGCAGCCTTGACTTACACGGCTCATCATAATGTGATCTGATTATCATTGATAATAACACAAACAGAGGCTGTTTCTACACACATTTATGTACAAGCACACTTCTAATGAGTGAATCCAGGCCAACTGCATGATAAATTGATCAGTTAAAATATGTGACTTACTTAAAACACTTGAAAGCACCCTGTCTATCGTGTGTTGCCATCATGGCGCCTTTTCTGACATAAAAAGTGTTATATTATTCTGAGAATGGCAGCTGTTTACATTTGTAATGCTTTCACTTTGTATGCCATCTGGACTCTACCCAGAATGAAAACAAGTGTAGCATATTCTGCTCTGTGGGTGACTTTTGCTGCACTTTCCATAAGTGAATTCCTAACTGTGTTTGTGTTGGTCTCTAGGTAAGAACTCATCCTTTCTGAGAGTGGTGCGCTGCAGATCGCTGGCTGAAGAATACAGTGTGGATTCAGTCAATAAAGATGAAATCAGTAAGTTGGAGATTAATTTTATTTCTGATGCATCGTTGAGTCCTGTTCATTGCACCTTCTGAACCATTCTCTCTAAACTATGTTTATTTGCACCTATTAATGATAGCATTGTTTCCTCAGCCTCATGCATGGACAATCCGGATAGCGAGATGGTCTTCTACCTCATGCTTCGGGCCGTTGATCGTTTCTACCAGCAGCATTCACGCTACCCAGGTGTGCTAAGGTTTCTAAGTGTTAAATGAAAATGTGATTTAAAGGGGTGAGGGTATTTGCTCAATGACAAACTTACCATCATTTGTCATTTTGTGTCTATCCATATTAGCTGCTAACAGTTTAAAATCGTATACATCCTGCACTCTAAGAGCATATAAGATGAATGTTTAGGAATATTATAAAAACGTTCTGTAGACTGATTGATAGGGATGTAACCGTTCACTCAACTCACGATACAATTCACAATACGATTCTATCACGATTCATTTTACAATATGAGACTGTAGACAAATTATGACTGCAAAACCCACTTGTCAGTGTGGTTTGGCCTTTTAATGTTTATTTTCTCTCAACAAGGGGAAGTGATTGGAGCTTCTCATTGTGGTGTCGATTAAATGCTGCATCATGATGTCAAGTCAAAGTCAACTTTATTGTCAATTTCAAAATATGCCAGACATACATGTCTGTACATGTTTGTAGTTCTCTGTCTTCTTGCAATATTCTCACACAGTTTTTGTCTCGTCTGTCATCTTCTCACCTCTTTCATTTTCTGTCTTGGGGGAAGCCAAAATGCTTCCACACCTCCGATTTAAAAGACGGTGGAGCGTCCTCAATTTCCAAATCTTGCTTTGCAGCTGCCAACCGCCTCTGCTCTGCAGCTGCTGACGCTCACCATATTACTGCAATTCATTTTTCAGAGTACTGATGTGAACCTTGACACCTTTGAATCGATTTATCACGATTTTCTGATTACTCTTTACATCCCTGCTGATTGATGTGGATCATATGTATTGAGCTTTTTCCACTTGTAAAAACCATTGTTACCATCATTTAAAGGGAAGTGGGGAGAACTGGCAATGATACTGAAAGGGGCTAGCTGGTGTAACAAAAGAACGATAACATTATAGTCTGTTTACTTTGCATAATCATCTGGACTCTTTCTTATGTTGCCAGAATGCAGAAATACAGTGATTGAATTGAACCAATGTCTTAATTTTTCCATTTTCTAACCACATGTCCTGTCTCACCAGGAGTTTATAACTACCAGGTGGAGGAGGACATCAGCAAGCTGAAGCTGTGTGTGAACAGCTTACTGCAGGAATACAGCCTCAACGTCAACATCAAAGATGATTACGTCCATGAGTTGTGAGTGCTGTTCACTGCTGGAGTTACTGATTGTGGTGGTTGTTAAAGAATGTCAAAAATCATTGACTAACCTCTTCACCCTTTCTATGTCCTGCAGCTGTCGATACGGAGCAGCAGAGCCTCACACAGTTGCTGCATTTTTGGGAGGTAATATTTGAGCACATCTAGGAATAGATTTGAAAACACAACATTTCCCAAAGCACATATTCCTAATGAATCCTCATCTCTTCTTTAGGATCGGCTGCTCAAGAGGCCATCAAGATTATCAGCCACCAGTTTGTGCCATTCAGCAACACTTTCATTTATAATGCCATGTCACAGACGTCAGCCACCTTACAGTTGTGAATACACTTCTTTTTCCTCAGTTTGGTTACAGAAGCATTCGAGGAAATAGAGAAAGATCAAAAAAAGGCTTATACACACTTTCCTTAATAAACCATAACTGTAAACTGCACATCAGTCTTTTGTAAGAGGAAAGAAAGGTAACATTTGTGTCCCGTTGTTATTGAATATTGTGTGCACTTAAATGTAAAAAAAAAATGCTTCTCAAGCAGAAAATCAAGTAGAAACATTTTGGATTAAACCATCTATACAAACATGGACAGCCTTGTTTTCTTCTCCTAAATTCCTGTAAGGGAAGAGATCAGGATGATGCCATTTCTTTAACTTTTTGATTTTTGTAGCTGACATCATTTAACAAATCTATACATGGAAATAGCAGCTTTAAAACCTTCATGTTGTGATTTCATCAAGGAAACTCCACATATGAGTGATATCTTACATTGCTGCAGAGCTCCATCCAAACTCTTTTTGTATTTTCTTTGGAACATAGTCATAGAGTCTGCATTCGAATGAAAATAAACATTTTGTGTGTTGTGTTGAACTTTTCATGTATTGCTATTAAAAATTTGAAATATACAACCTTTAATATTAATTTCTCTGTTGCGTAGAGCTTCAGCCAATAATAGATGAGTTGTCAAGTAGATAAACCCTCAGCAGTAGGATTAAAACAGTCTGGTAAACACTTTTAGTTAAGCGACTATGACTTGTTCTGATGGGTTTAAAAGTTGAAACAAGCATTTAACAGTTGTTAAGCCTGAATAAATATTAGACCACAAGCATGTGATCTCATAGAGAGGCCTGTAATGGGACTCTTCCCCCCCCCCCCCCCGCCCCCTTCCAGGTTCACTTGCAGCCACACAGGCTAATATAAGTATTGATGGATGGGGATTGCATTATTTATTCCAACACAAGAGGGCGATGTTTCCTCTTTTACTTTTCACAGGTCCGAGTTCCAATTAATTTCACATACCTGTCTGTTTATTAATTCCTGAAAAAGCTGAACATTGGACATGAGCTGGATGTGATAGAATCAGCTGCAGGATGTTAACAAAACAACTTTAAATGTTAATGATTAACCAAAATGTAAAGTCTCAATTGCTCCATCTGAAATGCCAGTAAGTATAGCAGGCAGGTCTATGCATTGAGTGTGATCATATACGCAGTTGGAGAAGTTGTTGGAGTGATTGTGATGTAACTTTTTGAGCAGGGTGAGGTCCCTCATTTGTTTTTTCTTTCAGACTTTGGCAGAATGGAAATTTGCCCTGAGCAGATCTCTTCCCTGTCAGACTCCCTCCATCCCCCCCAGCTCTCTTCATGCAGCAAACTGTCTCGAACACACACACACCCTCACACTCACACTCACACCCTCTGTCTGAGAGGGATAGAGCAGGCGGCCAACTAAAGTGCTCAGGCCATGTCCTAAATGAAGATTTCATCCACCGCCTAAAAGATTATCATGTGTCCACCCGCTGCTTCTTAAGATGATCATGAAGCTGCAGTGCCAGGTTTATTTGACCAGACCAGACAGTCTTTACTTTTTGTAAAGATAGAGAAGCAGCACACTAACCACTGATCAGAAGAAATGAAATAAAAAAACTTCAAACAAGGTCACTGGCGTGGCCTTCTTTTAATGTACACTTCAGCAACCATGTTGTACGCTTTAAATCCTCCCAGGATTCTTTCCCTTCCCCACAGTTCAGTCTACGTCTGTCTCTTAAATAAAGACAACATTGAGGGTGTAGGGTTTCCTTTGAAACTAAACAAACATTTGCATTACTTGAACAATGTGTGTTATTGGTAATTTCATCCTTAAAGTTGCATGAGACAAGTATGATGGATGATTTTTTGTCTGTTATATCGAGTTGTATCAACATTCTATAATAATCTTTCCTTTAGCATTTCTGCAGTACTTTCTTTGCTATGTCATGCTAACTTTTGCATTTGCTATGGTTGTATGCCCCACATGAAGAGAATTAATAGTACGAGGAACATCTATTTTTTTCTCTCCTTAAAGACATTCTTTAATCAGTTTGTCCAGCTGATTTGTATACAGCTGTGTCAACATCCCAAACGTAGAACATTCAGTGCTTGTGACCTTTTTCAAAAACAGCAGGAGTGCTTCAGTTATGGCTCTGTATCTTCCTCTATACTATATGAGTACTGACAGTTACTGTAGTGTCACCTAACGCCCACACTCTTTGAGGTATGATTACTCACAACAAGGGTTCAAATGTAAACAAACAGGCCAAGGCGTCTTTCTGGCATAACTGCTGTAACCGCAGGGAAAGGGTGTGTTTGTATGGTAAACAAAGTCATGTGTTTGAAGAAAATGGTACACTTTGTTATTTTAGAGAGAACACAGGGAGGGAGAATGGTGCAAATATGATCACAAACAGAACTTTCGATGGGTTTCTGATACAGGAGATAATCAACAATCTAATTAAATTTGAGAAGGACATTTTTTTTTAACTTAAGTGCAAACACCACAACTTGTAGAGAGATACAGGTTTATAAATTCACATTTAAGATGCACCAAAGGAAATTTGTTTTCAATATTTGCAAAATGATTATCAAGATCTATTTCTATGCTCCTTATCCTCAGGGAGGGCCCATTGTAACCCATGATAATCAATGGGTATGCAGATGTGGGTTTTTTTTTTTTTCAGTGCTCGCTGCTCATGCATGTTCACTTTATCATTGTAGTTCACTTTTGTAACTAATGAAAAGTTCAGAAAAGATTATTTGATGTCATTCATAAAAGCCGGTGAAAAATACGACATAAACACTGTACAGTGCCTCAACACATCAGGACACTTTCATGACTGGTGTCAATTATATTCTGTTCATTGACAGAAGTGGAGTTCTTGCTTTATTGGCTCAACAAAGCTGCTGCAGAAAACCTGTTGCAAGGAAAACCAGGAAGATGCTCTTAAATACAATCATTTAAAAAAAAAAATCCATGCAAACAGTTGGAGTCTAATAAACAGTCTCTATATTGTTGGAAAAAAATTTTTTAATAGTATAATGCCTCTGGTGTAGGTGTTTAGAACATTGAAATTAGACCTCCAGGTTAAGGTATGACTTGGAGCAGTGTGTCTATATGATGTAATAGGAAGAGTCTTTGCATGTCATGTGTCAGTCAGCAGCAGGATCATTAGGAGGTTTGTTAGCATGTGGTTTCTATTTTCTAATTAAACACTAATTTGAAGTTGATGAAAGAAATTAGTCTTGTTTTCCCAAGGCAGACTTGTTTTTCCTCCACTTCTTACAGTATATCTAAGCGGTCCTTTCAAATGCAGCATCTGATACTGAACTGATTGCTCATTTGACATTTCACAGCCTTGACTCATAGAACGCTTTGCTGATTCAAACATTTTATTCCTCTTAATCTGCGATGGAACATATATACCAAACACAGGCGTTAGTCTGTCTCTCACTCATTTTTTGCATTAGATCGGGCTCCTTAACTTTTTTAGAAATGACTTTGTTCACTGTGTTCACAGGAGACAGAACAGCGAGCAAGTAGGTAAATAAGTAGTCAAGAGTTAGAAAGTCAAACAGCCACATAACACTGCTTATAACAGACCTGCAAAAACTCTGAGCAAATAGAATCTAGTTTTGTGCTAAAGTGCTTTTTTAATTGCTAAGGAGTCTAACTTCTCAATTTTTTGAGAGCAAATTCACTTTTTATTTTAAACCAACAGTTGCTTTCTTTCACTTTAGACCTATAGTGAAGGATTTTGTGGCCACTGGGGGGCAGCAGAAACAACTTTTAAACAAAACATAAAATTATCGTCACCTTTTATGTAAGAAAGTCCAATATTTCTTTGGGAACTCCTGGGGGCAATATTTGGCTCTTTAGCAATTCAAAATATGTTGACGTGCTTTCACTTACTGTATGAGTGGTGCTGACAGCTAGTTGACTGTGTGCTCAATAGCTTTTTCCCTTAAACATTCAACACAAATTTACTTGTGAAATATAGTATTATATGAGAAAAAATAATATATTTGTAAAAGTACCACCTACAGAAACAAGTTTGAAATTCATCCTCCATTCTCCATGCCCTTGCTCACTCTGGCTCCTCTTCGCTTCATCAAGGCTTCAGCTTCCCAGCTCAGCTTGTAACTACACTATCTGTGCGCCACAGGAGAGGCCTGACAATGGATACGTGTGTGTTCACTTGTGTACGTGTGTGTGTGTGTGGGTGTGGGTGTGTGTTCAGGGTAGGTAGGAGGAGGGGCTGGTCGTTAATGCTAAAATCAATCACTAAATCAGAGGCCTGGCCTGCAGTAGGGCCACACTGCCAGCGCGGATTCTCACTAGAAGCTTCAAGCAATAAAGACAGAGAAAAAAGAGGGGGGAGGGGGCTGGATGAGTCATCTTAGGGTAATGAAGAAAATTGCACAGTAAAGGTGACAGAATGGTGGTCATATCTCCCACAAGGACGAAGGATACGAGGCCCCAATGTCCCACCCTGTCACTGCATAAAAGCTTGTGTTTTATAAACACATCATAAACAGTGTCAGCGACAGACCGAAGGAAGAACCAAAGACATTTTGAGGTTTTGGAAGATTTGTCTTCTGATGGCTAGTGGCTGTAAGTTTGAGCCATCTACCTGGCTAGGGTCCAACTGGTTCACCTTCTCGTGAGGCCCCGGCTGAATTAAAACCGGCCTGCCAGAGCCCAGCGCGGTCTACTCTGTGTTTGCTGGGAGACTGCAGGAGGCCGGCATATTTTAAACCTCTCAGGGGTCTGCTGAGGGCCTCTCCATTCTTCCTACAAACAGATGGAGCTGTGACTGAGGAATGTAAAATACATACACACTCTAGTGGAAATGACAGAAGGACATGGACAATGCAACAGTTTGGTTTCCTTGTCACCATAATGTAAAGAACAATGCATTTGACTATAAACACATTATTAGAAACCATAAAAATTATTTTAAAAATCTGCATATTATTTGCCTGAGTTAAAGAGGATTAAAGTACCTGGGTAATATTTAGAAATTAAGAATTAGCCCCATGTGATCAATAATTTCACTGTAAGGTAAACAGGCTCTGTGATGTGCTGTAAACCTCACAGCAGTGCAGTTTAAATCCGAGTCTCAGAGGGTGGAGCTGTCCCAGCTGCAAGGCCTTAATGGCTATATGCTTTCCAGATGCATTGTTAATGAGTTCATGTAACACACAGACACACAGGGAACTTGGTATCCCATCCATCAATACAGGAGGGGATAAATGCACGACCCGAAAACATGGAAGGTATTTGAAGACAAATGCACCTCTCTGCATTCATGTTCACACGTACAAGCAAAGGATGAGCAACAAAGGGGATGTGTCTGTGCTGCTTTCCCAGCACAGCAAATGAAACTCACAGCCATACTGTGGTTAGATGTTTTAGGCTGGAATTGTTAACAAAAAAAACGTCCTGTGGAGATGTCAGTACTGATTCAAAAAGCTGTAAATATCTTTAATCAGTTCCAGTTCTTTCAGCTTAGCGTCATCCATATATTCTGTGTTTTTAAGGCTTTGACAGATACGGTTGATTGCGAGTCAGCTGGAGTTGAGCTGACAAAATAACACAAACATTATGACAGGGAGTCATAGACAATAGACATGTCTGATTTTGATGAACTTTGTATCTATGTAAAGGCACGACAAACAATGCAGAGAGCATCCTGACAACAATATGTTCACATTATAAACCAAAACATGTTTTGTCTGTGTATGAGACAACTGCTAAATATATCTGATAGCAGGCAGTGTGTGATAGCAATGATGTAATGTGACTGCATGATCTTGTTAGTGTTTGCTGGAATTTTGTATCAGCTAGAACATGGCATAGGCAGAAAAACATGTTTTTGAGTGTTGTTCCCATCAACATTTCTTCAACCATCTCAATTTTAGAACATTTGGGTCTTACAGGCCTTTTTCAATAACAGAAGCACAGGTAAATTATTGTCTGTATGTATTGTCCTTGTATTGTGCATACTGGCTCATTTGTTATGACTTATTGAAAGACTTGAATTCAAAGAGTCTTATTTTTAGAAACACCATGTGGATCTAGTCCTAGAAGTAAAAACAAAGCCTAATCTCAGGAAAACCTTCTGGTGTCACAACTGCTTATTAAAACAATGCAGTTTGCCGTATGCTCTGATTGTGTTGTACTTTAACTGTGAAGAATTTGTGTGATTATTGGCTTATTGTCTGTGCAAATCGACCATCTTTTCCCCTGGATGCATGTTGCGTAAGCATCGAGGCCTTTGGTCGGACTAGAAGTTGGAATTTCCAGATGGGGTCAGAGAATCAGTCCCCCCTGAGAGACCTGGGTGTCACATTACCCTCCTAAAACACACACACACACATGGCTGCATGCACTTAATACAAGGTGGGGCCCAGTGAGTCTCCATACAGATGATAGCGATGAATAATACACACTCAGGTTGTTAACATTTTTGATACTTTTTGACAACATGTATTTTAAAACGATACAATTGCTTTTCTTGAATAAAGATAAAAGAGATAGTATTGTCTAAAATGCTCAACAATGTTGGCAAATTGTGCAAAGCCTGTCATTTATGGTCATTAAAATTAAGAAACTAACAAATATTGACAGCTGAAGACTTTAATTTTTGGTATTGAAACAGCTGTTGATATTGTTTGATTTTTCCTATAGTATCATATTAAAGTTTAAGATTCTGGTATTGTGGCAACAATACAGCCACATAGTTCTAATACACAGATTGCAGATTGTTTGAATGAGTAATTTGCAGTTTTCCTGGTCAAGGCTGGACAAAAATTCAAATTGAAGTGATATATTTAGCTGATAGACATTTATCTGCTTACAGGGCTGTGGAAATGTGCGTAACAATATTTTACATGAGAATGTTTGGTCATTTCAATATTTACTTCAGAGGTACATGAACGTGCTGTGGAGCACATTCTCCAGGTGCCATTCTTATCTCTGTGTTTGTACTCTGACATTCTCCTCATCGCTGAGATCAGTCGGAAAACAAGGCGGCCGGAATTCCATTCTGTAGTAAAACACATCATTCTTTCTCTGGGCAGACATGTCTATCTATGTTTTTTTGTATTTTTTTTTGCTCTAGTAATATACAAATCTTTGTGTATGGTTAAGATAAATCATGCACCTCACATTATCAGTTACTATGAATCCTGATAAAGAAGAGATGTGTTACGACGGGATGGGAAGTTTGATCTGGTCTCGGAATCACTGCACATCTAATGTCTTTCTCATCATGAGCACAGCTTAAAGAAACAAAAAAAAAACCATAACAAATGCATCGCAAGAGGCGCTAACATGTGTTGCTTTTTGTCTCGACTCATTTTTCAAGACCAAAATTAATGAGGACCACCTGTTTGGTGAAACCATGACACTGAAAGCATGAAGAAGGAGAAGTATGCCAGCAATGTGAGCTGTTTGTGGAAGTTCCCGGTGCTGTTTGTGAACTGTGTGTGATTTGCATGATGGCTATTGTTGCACATGTTTTTAGTATGTGTTTTGGTTGCTTTTGTTCATAAAGCAAACTGATAACACACCAAGTGGATCCACAGGAGTGTGCATGTGTGTGTGTGTGTGTGTGTGTGTGAGAGAAAGAACGAAAGTGTGTGTGTGTGTGTGTGTGTGTGTGTGTGTGTGTGTGTGTGTGTGTGTGTGTGTGTGTCTGAGAGAGAGAGAGAGAGAGAGAGAGAGAGAGAGAGAGAGAGAGAGAGAGAGAAGGATGTGCTCCTCAGGGGAGTGTTTATGAAGAAGAGATGTTCAGGGTGAATTCCTCAGATAAGTGACATGGCCTCTTTCTGTTCTGGATGAAGGAGGGCACAGCACACCCCAGGCTGTATATGGTAAACCTTAAAAACATATACACACACAACCTGGAGCTTACAGAAAATGGGTTATTAACGTATTTTAGACTGATGCAATTGCACCTTTGTGGAAATATCGGTTTAATGTTAATTAACATTATATGAAAATACTTATGCTACAGGATCCTGGGAAAACGCTGTAAGGATTGTCAAGTATAACAAACGGGACCCGTAACACCAAGGTCAAAATCTGAACACACACACACACACACACACACACACACACACACACACACACACACACACCTACACACACACACTCTGTTAGTGGGTAAATCAGCTGCATGGGGCCCTATACATGGTGTCAGGCTCAGTTCAGATCACAGCATTCTTCAGATTCTTCCTGCCTGTAATTATACTGGCAGGTCTGATTCAGCTTTATATCTTTTATCGACACAGTGGGAGAACGGCGCTGATCGTCCTTATATCCTTCTCTATGTACCACATAGACACACACTCACAACAGACTACAGGGAACAGTCATCTTGTGAGAGGGAGACATGGGTCCCTCCACTTACTGCTCTGTGGGCTGTTTAAAACCAAAACACTTTGAGCATGAATATCTCCTCTGCTATGCGCAGTCGAGGGGTTTTTGTGTGCATTTATGAGCCCTCATGTGTGGGTGTGTGTGTAGGCGGTAAGAGGTTGTATTTGTGCGTGTGTGGTTGTTTATGCATTGCATGTGTCAGCAGGCCAGGAGATACTCTATGAAACCACAGAGACCCATAAACGCAACAGTGAGTCTGACAGAGTGAGGAGGAGGAGGAGGCAGAGAGAGAGAGAGAGAGGGGGAAAGGGAGAGGAAGGGGTAACTTCAACAGGGGATTGTAACAAATATGTGGTGTCTAATCCTCTCATTAGGCCGCAGGGGGTGTGCGCAGCAATCAGATTCAAGAGGAGTGATGCACTGCCATGTTGGGAGACCAAGGTCTGGCGAACCGCAGGGGAAGATGTCTGTGGCTGTAAGAATATTATCTAATCCAGACACACACACACAAACACACACACACACACACACATTGAGCCAAAAACGTCTCTGTTACCATGCAGAAATGAACGAGATAGAGATTGAAAACACACAGACAAACCGCTGTTGAGCTGGTGTTGCAAGTGAACTTGACCTGTTGATGTAACAGTTGCCTTGTTACCTCTCTATGACATGTACTTTTTAATTTATCTCTACTTTTTATCTCTCAAGGCTGAACAACAACTTATTTTGTGTAAAATCAGTCATATTTCTATTTGACTAATGCATTGTATTCAGGTATCAAGAACAGTAGGAAATGTGTATTTTTAAGTCATAGTTAAACAATAAGGGACATTTTCTGGGGTTTTGGCGCTTCTGGAAAAGACAAAGTTTAGAAAGTTTGAACAAATTAAACAAAAAAACCTGAATAAGTGAGTCTTGGCCTGGGAAGGTCTCATTACCTCCCAACAAAGACTAGATTGCTGCCTCACATTCTTCCCAGTCTTTGTGTCAAGTCAAATATATAAATGAAAGAAATATTACCCAGACTGTCTGTTGTCTTACATTGAAGTGTTTTCCCAACCCAATGGGGTTTTCCTACCATACAAAAAACAGTTTCCTGCACTTAATTTCCCAGGTTATTATGGTTAAGCATTGTAGAGATAGCTGGTAGGGGTTAGGGTTAGGTTGGGGTCAAGTTAAGATAAGGGGAAACACAAATCCAAGAGACACACCATTTTGTAGACAACCATCGCATTTAACAGAAAGAATTCCTGCCAAAACTTTGGCCGCCATTTCCTGCTGTATTAAGCAACTGTGAAATCATGGATCTTAACTAAAAAGTCAGCGCTGTAGGCCGAACTCGTTTTGTTGTGTCCGAATCAGGCTTGCTGTTTCCTCCTGTTTTCACTTCAATGCTATGCTAAGCTAAAGTGCTGCTAGATATAGCTTCATGATCATTTAACAGATAAGAAAGTGGTTTCAATTTTTAATCTAACTCATGGCAAAAAAAAAAGAAGATTTTTTTTCAAAATGACGATATAGGAGTTATCTTCACAGACACACTTGTGCTCTTTTGTCAGTTGTTTTACAACCAAAAACACATCAAGTAACAGTACCACTTGAGCTCTCTTTTCTTCCATGTCTGCCTGCCCCCACTCTGCAACAACAAGCCTCCCCTTTTCCCCTCCTCACCCCTTCCTCTCTCGCAGGCACGCTTTGAAGAACAACGCAGGACGTCTCATCTCAAGGAGTGTTTCACATTCCATGTTCGGCCTGCGTCCACTGCTCTGAATAAAAGATCATTGTTTGTAGAGTTTAGCTCTAATCTCATATTAGTGTGAACCTATACACTGTACATATACAGCCAATGAATATGCCCCGTGTATAAAGCTGCAGACACACTTCTCTTGCACATGCACGCATTTAATCGTATCATTCTACATAAGCCTGCATGTTTAATAAGCAATGCAGCAAGGGTCAGGAGAAAGTCAGCAGCTTGTTCCATGTATGCAGCGAAATGATGAAGGATAACTCAGTGTTATCTTTCGGAAAGGGACTTATTGGGAACCTTTCTGGGAGGTTACCTCTTTACACACACACACACACACACACGCACACACACACACACACATACACAGTTCAGCTGTCCTCCTTCCTCTCTGCCTTCCCCTGAGCATCAGCTGAGTTGGCTTTCTTGCTAAGTAGTGCCAGGGAAGCTGTTTCTTGGTTTCTTTCTGTCTCTAAATGTCAGTGTTAGTTTGGAGTGATGGCGGGGGGGACTGCCCTGCTTGGTCTGACACTTTTCAGTCAGATATGCATAGCAGTGGTGGATCTGGGTCACGTCCCAGTGCCCGGTGCTGAGTCACTCTGCTGGCTCTACCTGTTCCAACCGCTCATCAGGCTGGTTTGTCAGAAGACAGAGAAGCACAGTGAAGGGGAGTGGGCTCCCTCTTCATTGTTCCCTTATCATCTTTCTTTGTGTATATCTTTACTTGTCAGTATGTTCTTTATCCCTCTATTTAAGTCAGGGAGTTTGGACTCATATGTATGTCTGTTTTTAACATGTAAAAAAAAGTCTTGTGCCTTTGACGTGGGCTTGTTGACGATGCTGTCAAAATGTTAATGAAAAAAAGTGAATCACTTCTCATCTCTTTTGAAAAAGAAATTGAGCTGAGATATTTTTTTCTTATTTCTTCACTTCTCCCCTCACAGAGCAAACTCTCTTATTGATCTTGTTGTTTTCTTTCAGAGTAGCACTCAAATGTTTCTAAAGCACACCGCCCCAACTTAGATTTGTGCAAGGTACTTGATTGGATTTTTTGCGTAAAGTTAGACAAACTGAGATTCCTGTATCAATATGCCGTTTTACCTGTCTCGGACTGTCCCTTTAAAGAATGTCATAGACCTCAGACTCACCAACCATGATTGGCAGGATGATATCATTTACTCTTGTGTTTATGTTTGACACATTTCACTTACCAAAACAATGGGATATTTGTGAGCCATGCCTTCATCTCAAAAGGATCTGCTACTTGAGATGTTACGGTGAATTTGTGAAATACAGTGCAGCTGCCTTTTGTGACTGGTTTCCAACCATTTACCCTGACCTGATCTCAAGGTTTAAAGTTAAATGAAATCACTGTGGAAAAAAGTAACTTAATCCCACTTAAAAGAGGACCTATTGTGTTCTTCTTTCTTCCACATACAGTACACAGTATATAATGTTACAATTTCAGAAGGTTACGATAAAGGTGGCCGAGGTAACAAATAATGAGATAAGAGTAATCCTTTATCTAGATACATTTTCTGCAAAACAATGTTAGTCATATTAAGCATTTGAGGAACAAGTATAAGGTGTCATTGCTCAGGACTTAGGTTACATTCAATAGCTACTTACTTTACTACCTAAATCACTGTTAATATTATATGAAGGAAACTTTTTTAACTTCAGTCTGCCATTTAAGGCATTTCCACACAATTAACGTGAACATACAAAAAATAATTATATACAGCTTATGACTGAAAGACTCTGAAATAATTATACATTTGCAAGGGACATCCTGCAGTAATCTTTGTCGCTGTCCACTCCCATGATCCAAAACAGATTTCAGCTCAATCATGTACAGATGTAGATGGTTGACATTGTTTAGTATGCTACTAAAGTATCCTTTCCTTTCTAAAACTACAGCCGAACCAAAGAAGAGCTCATAGTCTTCTGGGAAGCTGGATGATCAATAGAAAGTGTTTGGGAAAGGAGCCTTAAAGAGACAGAGACGAAGTAGCTTGTTTTGGACAAAGACTTCAACTCTGAATCATTAAAAGCAGTTCTTGTGATGAAAAGAGTCAAACTATAGATTTGAAAATGAGTGATAATAACATATATATATCACTAGCCTCTTGTCAATGGTTGCCAAAAACCTCTTGACAAAATCAGCACAGTCAAATGATTACATACTGCAAACATTAACAGTGCTGATTCTCACTGAGTGCAACTTCCACCTCAGGTGTAACATGTAACATTAGACTGTAGCAGAACTGGTTGAGTGAGGGGCAAGAGGTTACACATTACTGCAACTGTGAAGGCTCGTCAAGCATTTACAGTGAGGTTAACATATGGCAACTTATTGATTTATCTCTATATTAAGCAAAGATCAGAGGGTAGATTTTTTTTAGAGATGTCAGGTAAAAAAGTGTATAAGATCTTATAATAAATAAATAAATAAATAAACACGGGGCTGCGTTTTTGTTCACACTGCGACTACTTTGAAAAGGTTTCATTTGCAACAAAAACTGCTTTAAAATAAGAATCTGCAGAGATTCCCCAATCCTAAAGGGAATATGTAAGCCATTAACATAAGAGGGAAAATTACACAACTAACATGAAGGGTGTCAGTATAGAATGTTATTTCACATTGTGCTTGGTAGTGCCTATATCGTTTAAACTTATATTTATGTAAAGCAACGATGGGATCAGCTGAATCACCATCTTTCACAGAACCCTGGGGTGTTTCCTGACAGTCATTCTGCAGGCTTTTCCTCACATGTTGCAGTTGGTTGAAGTATGTGTGCAGGGACTACAAAGCAGTGCAGAGCTGCCAGTGCTTGTGTGGTGGACATATGGCAAAGCCTTGGGCCAGGGGGCATCATGGTGGGTGTAAGGCACATGCAGGGCATATATGTGTGTGTGTGTGTGTGTTTGGGTGAATCCATGACAAAGTTAAGGGATTTAATGGAGCGTGCAGAGGGTGACTAACAGAAGGAAGGTCCCGGCACTCGCCCAGTTGTTGTCTGTAAGTGCATCTAAAGGAGGGGCCAGTTTAAGTCTTTGCCTCTCTAATACAATAGATTATACAATAAGACCCCCCCCCACACCCCCACACCCCATTTTACTCAAGCACACACTCTTAAATCTCAGTCCTTTTGTCCATTCCTTTCACTTCAGTTTCTCTTTCATGACACATCTGCACAAAAATCAGCATTATAAATGCACTTTTCTCAGCTAATTTGTGTGTAAGTGCACATACAGATGAATAAAAAATAAACCCAGCAACGTGATGCTAAAAACACGATGATTTTGATTTGGTTATGTGTGTTGAGGAACCGAGTGTGTGTTTGTGTGTTTCATGCTGTGTATCTAAGCTGGAAGGATTCCTTTTTTATGAGTTCTGCCTGCCTCATTCTGAAAACATAGCTGGAATTTTATCTTGTATACAAAATGTTGCCGTACACAGAATGTTCATCTGCAGCAAATGAAAAAGTCATTTAATGCTATACATGGCCATTTGCGTTTCCTGAACATGGTATGACTCATGATGGAGATTTGCTGAACAGGAGAGCTTGTGTCACTTTACAAATGATCATTGTGTCCTACAAGAAAAAAATGTCTGCAATGCTCTTGTTTATGGTTATGGTGGTAGAACATGTCATTCCCAAAAAAATGGAGATATTGTTAATGGTTTTAATGGGTCATTAATGCTTATTTGTTACTAATTCAATTTAGAAAAAAACTTTCCCTCCATTTCTCCTTCTACTTCTTTGTTGATATAAGTGGACGTGAAAAGCTGGGATGACAACCTGCCAGAGGCCTTTAGACTTCTCCACAGTCAAAATAATGTTGACAGGCCCAGACAAAAGAAAGACAAAGAACACCCTACAGCTGATGTAAAACAATATTGGTAGTTATTAGGCTATGCATGTATTCAGAGAGATAATGAGACATACTTTTTTTTGCCAATTCAGCTGTAACTTTTCTGGAATGCATTTATGGAGCCTTTCTGGAGCCATTGCATCCAGCTTTTATGCAGTGTTGGCACTCCTGTGGTAAAAACACATTGTTTTGCAATCGTGTCAACTGCTTTGCTTTTGTTAGATTTTGCCAAAAATGCGAAGAAAATTAGTGGAACAAGTCAAACAAAATTATAGCCTTCAGTAAAAGTCTTTCAAAAGTGTAGCTCTGAGGTCTAAGGTCTTCTGGTATGTTCGTAGAGGTCTGTGACTGCTGCATGTGCCTGCTGCAGCTGGACTGTAGGTGACAGATGCTTTAAGAGGCTATTTCTAGTTGGCTGCTAAGAAAAGCCCTTTTCACATGTAGCTTCCAAAGACAGATCATCTGCATCTTAAATACTATAGTTTCTGCAGAAATAGCATGAAGTGGTGTGTTTTTAAAGAGACAAAAGATGACTCCTTTGTGGTCGCTTTAAAACATACAAAACTTGTCTGTAGTATCCATACTTATCTGCATTTTTAAATATATGGTTATTCCATTTTAACACACTTACTTATATGCTTATGAATGTCTTGTATGAGAAGAATTTGGCATTTCGAGTTGTAGTCATACCAGTCGGTCCCCCTGTCAACTGGCCTTTAATAATGTTGTTCTATAGTCCTGCCTGTCATCTCCTTTTCTTGGTTGGATTCCTGTTGTGTTTTGTGCATGTTGTCTGCAACCTCGTTTGACAGGCAAAACTCTTTACTTGTAAAATTCCTATGATGACTCAATTGACAAAGAATCAATTTGGCACCAAACCCGAGCGACATATTCCAATGTTAGGATTGAATTAGCATGAAAATCTATCAGGTGATACTGGGCTGGATGGGAAGGAACACATCAAACAGGCAGCTGACATCCAGGCTGCTCTGCCAAACTGTCAGTTATTTAGAAATTGGCTGGTAGTCGAAATCAAGAAATATCCCTTAATCTGTCAGTGTATTTATCATCTTTAAAGTCATGCAGTAATAGTCAGTGCTGATTCTGGAAAGTATAGCAACAGAGATAAATCTGCATCGGGCCACTCAGAGTGCAAATAACATTCATCTAAAAAATTGATAAATGTAACACTAACTGAATGAACTAATAAAACCCCACACTTGTATGGTATCAAAAGTAGTTTATTTGGAAAATGCTACGGGGTCAAGTCAAGGTGGGATGAAATGGGTTGACGTGGTCGAGGTAGCTGGAGCTGTCAGGAGTTCAGACTCAGGATTGGGGCACATCTTGGTAATATTTCTGGTTTAGAATCCTGAAGTGGTTCTTGTGAATTGAGATGATTAGGACAAAAGGGGTTGAGCAGGCTTACCGGTATATGTAAATACAGGTAATGGCATCATGGAGGCACAAGTGAAAGAACTAACTAGACACAGGTGATTGAACAAATTAGAAAGGTGTGGTCCGGTTACAAAACTCATCATGCAACATTTCTTCATGAAAATGTAAAAAAAAAAATCAACTGGACTTCTGTGATATATTTGGTCCAGAGGCGTACTAATGTCATACAAAAATGTTTCCAGCAGTGTCAAACAGAACAATTCTTACTTTTTTTGCTCTTATAAAAGATGAAAAACGTGACTACATTACCTTATTCATGATTTTTTCCAAAATCATCAAAATTGTGGTTGCTTAGCAATAAAGACTTTGATTCCATACTACTAAACAAAAAAAATTAATTTGACATTTTGTTATAATTTTGATTATGAAACCGATTTTAATCATGGGCTGCCCCAAGTAACCCTCGACAAGTGAGCTTTTTCTAAAACAGCTTACCTTGGGTAGGTACAGGGATGATCATGGTCAAGGCTGAATTATAAAAATGTCATCCTTGACAAGTTGTTCGTGACAAAGGCAAAAACATCACCCTGACCTTTCTGTTTACTTTCTACAGAATTTAACAACTGACTTTTGACATTAATCACTAATGCAACATCGAGTATGAATGGAGTTTGCAGGAGGCAGAACTGGTCTGAATGTGTGTGTGTGTGTGTGTGTGTGTGTGTGTGTGTGTGTGTGTGTGTGTGTGTGTGTGTGTGTGTGTGTGTGTGTGTGTGTTACATAACAGCATATCCTGCTTGAATAGCTTTCAGATGGATGTTAGCAGAGCTGACTAGGTAGGCTGAGGCCTCTTACAAGCAGTCAAACACATATTTGTACTTCTGTACCTGTAAGGGCTCTTATTGACATAGTGCATTCTCCAGTGCCCATAAACCACAGTTTCAACCATCAAAGTAACAAGTTTCACCAAATTCCTTTACTTTTAACTGTCCCTAAAACTAATCCTTATCTTCAACTTAAAGTGAAGTCGTCACCTAAAGACATTCTCATTTTCCAGATGTGAAAGTCATATTGCTCGTCAGAAACATAGACTTCCCAGAGGACAAGTGGGGGGACTGACAGAGAGAGTTGTTGCTCCAACAGGTTTGGGAAAGACCTCAAACACGAACCCCTGCAGGCTCCTCCTGATGGCTGAGCAATCAGTTTCTCTGTCCATTCGTTTCCATCTTCCCCCCATGTTTTAAATTGCACATTTGTACAACATACATTCAGTAAAGACCCTTCTTTTTCTCAGCCAACCCCCCACCTTTAACCCTGTCTGTTATATCCTTGCCCGAGTCCTGCCGTCTTCAAAGTGCCAGAGGTCATTTCATTTCATGTATAAATAATTCACCAGGGGCCATGCAGCCAGTGTACAGGGTCTGTCTTCAACAAGCAGCAGCTTTGATTTAGCTCTGTCACCAGAGGCACAGTGAAGGTCATCTCTCCCCAATGGACACTCCTCTGCAGCCATGCTGGCTACAGCTGCAATTGCATTAGGGCACAAATACTGTATTGGTACATGCTTTTAATATAAATAGAGCAGCCTAAAGTGCTCGTTGTCCTCATTATTTGATATCACATTACCACATTTTAATGATTATTGTGTCTGGTTTTGTTGTTAGCTAATAAATGTTTTCTGCCTCCACTTATTTGTGCTCTTTTGGTTTACAAAACTATTACTAAGGGTGATTTTGGGAAATGTTTATATTTCTGAAGCATACCACACATTTCACACTGTCTCAACCAACTCGTTGAACGGCCTCCATTAATCTTCTGGGTACAAAGTTGAACATTTATGAACAAAGCACAGTGTGCTCTGTTCTTTCTGAGTTTGGCTGTATCACTGTCTCTTCATTAATATGAAATATCCAAAGGAGATGAGTGCTTGAGTCAAGAAAAATACTCTCAGTAAAAATTCACAAACATAGCTGAGTGCACCGAACGACTGAGAAAAGGCTGAAAAAGTCAAAGAGAGGAATGAACTTCTCCCTGCGTGTTGTCTTGGAACTTGCAGGACCCTGAGGCTCGGTCAAGGTGACTGCACACAGAATAAGTTTCCATCTCTAATCTAGAGCACACACACACACACACAAATACCTGTGCTTATACACTCCTCCTGTAAGCCGCCCCTCTTTTATTCACAAAGCTGCAATACAAGCGTGTTCAAAGTAAAGCTGGTCAGTATGTGTATTCATTACATAGTTTTATTACTATGGATGGTTTCTCAAGAGCATACTGTGAGTTTTAAGCATCATTAGCTCAATAAAGCAGTAAAGGTTTTTATTTTCCAGTTTGTGTGTGTATGTGTGTGGAGGGTCTGAACTTTAAAAGAAATTGCCTGGAGAGTGTCCCCAGAGATTGGGTGTGATATTCTTTACAAATTGTATGACCCTTCCCTTGATTGACTATGAAATTGGTTCAAAAGTGTCTGATTTCATAGGAAGTTGAGAGTGATACGTTTGGGATACATGCCTGGCTTCTGGTGTTGTTCATGATGGCTCACTCACTGTCTCCCACCTGAATAGACCTGAACCGTTGTTAATGTCTTCTGTAACAATCTGTGCTGTTCCAACTAAGACAAATTGCTTGGACTTGCTTAGAAAAAACACAGTATTGTGCCTGAATTTCATAAAATGATGGATGTGGTGGTTGTGGGTTTATGTCTCAACTTTCACTTTGGAGCTACCTTGCAAACTGTGTGACATTGAGTAGTTGCTGATACAAAAACCTGGCTGCTGAAAATCTCAGCAGGTACTGAGCCAAAATGAAAATTGAGATGCCATCCACACTTCTACTGGCTTCTTTAAAAAACTACATTTGATAAACAACATTTCTGAGCTGGTTTTAGTTGACACTGGAAAAAAGCTATGAATGTGTTTGTGTGTGTGTGTGTGTGTGTGTGTGTGTTTGTTGTTCTGAATCTTCTGGATTTTGTTGTCTTAATAGTCCGAAAGCTTGACAATTAGAACTACATACAGGTACGGCTGAACGTCTACAGGCCCTTATATGTTTACATAGATACCATTAACTAATGTTCTACCCATCACAAACAAACATGCTCAGACACACACACAAAGACATACACACATAAAAAGTGCAGTTGTAAAGTGCTCGCTCAGCACAGCAGCTGCATCAGCAGAGTTGGACAGAATAGAAAGCAGCGTCTTTGTTTGTGTGCGTTTTTGTGTGCATGTAGGTGTGTGTGTGTGTATGTTGTTGAGGGTGCCAGTGCGCATGTGTGAGGAGTTAAGGGTTGATGGGATCTTTGAGCAGACAAAGGGGAATCACTGCTACTCTCAGCGTCCATTAGACTAACCCTATGGATCAATATTGATTCTTACTACCGCCAGGCTCGGTCTAATAGGCTTCTGCCCGCCCTGATACAATGACAGCATTAGCGCACATGTCCAGATGGATGGGTTCGGGGGTGGGAGGGTGAGCCACAGCCTGAACACAAGAGAGAAAGACCGATGAAGAGGCTAAAAAGATTTACAGGTCCAGAGGAGAAAGGCGAGAAGAGAGTATTGCCGATCATGTGTGCAAGAAAGAAACCAAGATCAATGAGAAAGGGTGAGAGAGGAAGAATTAAGCAGACCGAAAAGAAAAAAAAACAGTTTCCTTACAAGTGCACAGTTTGAACCTGAGGATGAATCCATAAAACACACTGAAGCTCATTCAGCTCGTCAGCTACTTAGTGCATCTTTTACTGACTGACTGTTTTAGAGAACGTAAAGGGACAGAGAGGAAGTCTCTGTGCAGCTATCATAGTAAAAGCATCGGACATTAATGCATGCGTGTCTGTCTGGGATGGGAATGTGAAAAAGGGAAGAGTGAGTTGTTTGTTTATGGACGTGTTTTGTGTATGCGTGTGTTTTCCTGTCTGTACTTCTGCTCTGACACCCTCGTGCTTGAATAATAAACACACTGATCAGCTGTTGCTGTAATGTGGCCTCCTGACTCTTATTATTTACTCAGACAGCTGAGCGGATGGAGCGAGGGAAAGAGTATCTCTTTCATCAGAATCTTTTATCCCTCACACTCACGCCCTCCCTGTTTGGTAGCTTAGAAATAATCAAGCCGAAACTAAAAGATGCTTCCAAAGCGACGGCAAGGACATTGAAGTGGTTAAGTGGAACTGCCCTCTAGGTAGGGAAAGGCAGGTAAATACAGTAATGTTAAATATTGCCTTAGGAAGGTTTGTCATCAGGTAGAACAAGTTTATTGCAGAGTGAAAGTCTGCAGTCTTTAATACTGACATACATGCTTTAAAGGCCCTGAAAGCTCTTCATCTATTTCCGACTAAGAGCCATGGAGTCCTAAAACATATTTATGCAAATCAATCTTCAATCTTAATGTGTGTAGCGTCCATTCATAAGAAATGTTATCTCATGACATTTACAAAAAGAGCATGTCCAGACTGTACTCTTTGTTATATTAAAAAGTGAGAACAGTTTTGGATATTTTTACTCCATTGTTACTCCATTTCCTTTCATGTTGTGAGGGGGTTTGGCAGGGGAAACTTAAATTTACTCCCATGCAATGCACGTTTTTTTTATAGATATTTTTTTAATCAGCTCCGTTTTTTTGGATGAACTGATGCTGCAGGGTACCACTCATTATGAAGTCCTGCATTTATTGTACTAAATATATTATGGTATAGGGTTTTTGTTTTTTTTAATCTTAACCTCATTGGCTATATTTCTGCTTGTTTGTTGGACTGTTGTTTGACCTTTGTGCTGAACCATTATGCTGCTATCTTGGCCAGGACTTCCTTTTTAAAGACATTTTATAGCTCGACGGACGTTTTCCTGGTAAAATAAAGATAGAATAGAAAATAAAACAATATATCACAATCTCTGTTCCATATGGCAGGTGCTAAACCATTTTAAATGGTCTGTAATTTGCAGTGTTAGGGGATGTATTATCCTCATTACTTTGTGCTTACACTGACAGATAAAGACTCAACCACAGTAATATGTTATACATATTGCATTGGGGAATTTGGAGAACGAACGGGAAGTGAGATAGTTAATACTTTTTTGTTTTAGTTTCATTTTGAGGTGACCATTAAAAGCAATTTGAGACACAACAATAGAAACACGAGATTCACAAAAATACTTTTAGGACTTGAAATAATAAAGAAGTAGCCATATTCTTGTGTAGATATGTACATTTTTTATATATTATTTTTATTCATTTATTAGCTTTTCTTACAACCCTTTCATCCACTACCTCCAATCAACCAGTATCTTGATGGGTTTCTTAAAAGGACATGAACTGTAAGTAAGCCAGGAATACTTTTCCCAGAAGAAAAAAAACAACGACCTTGAAAACTTGATGTTATGGGTCAGTGCCTCATGAGTTTTCTCATTATATAACCTTTGGATTTAGTTCAGGTTTTTCTTTCCTTTTGCGTCTCAGTTGGGGATTGCTAAAGCCTAAAGGCTGGTCTTCGCACAGGGTAAAAAGAAGCTGGAACACAGTCTGAGCTTTGTGCAGGAGCTTGCATATAGAGCACATAGTGTTGGGGTAACCAGGCAGTGCAGCTGGCCTTTCACAACTATGCAACTTTAAGGCAGTGTTTAAATCAAGATGCAAAGACAAGGACCTTGTTCTCCCAATGAACTCACACATAAAAGGCAGAGTAAGCAAAGGAAATTGAAACTGGAAATTGTGTGAATGATGAGCCTCTAACATAGGACTTCAGGCAGGGTATATTCAGCTATTTTGCTAGAAGAAGTAGCTGTAGCTGTTGTTTAAATGTAATCCTGGTAACTGCTAACACAACTGCAACACTTCTTCATTGGAAGGGTCAGGGTTTTTTTTTATGTTTTTCCCCTGGATATCTATTATTCACTGAAGGTTTGAAGGTCATATTGCTTTTTTGGTTCTATAAATACCTGTGAGTTTAACCTATGAATGATTTGTAAACCAACACAGGGTCCACTTTGCTGTTGGATAAAGATGATGTATTAAAATGTGTCACCCAGCCAATGATATTAGGCTTTTAAAAAAAGGCTATAAGCAGTATAGTTTGTAGTCATTATTCTTTAAGAAAAATCATTTTAAAGCTACACATACTTCAATTTTAGTAATCATCTGTTAGCAAAAACAAAAATTGTTTTCTTCCTTGTAGTAACTGTTTTAAAACCAGCGAGCCATGGCAGCCACCCATACGCACAGGAAGTAAATCATTTTGACCAAACAGTTCTGAAAGATAGACGAAAACATGCCAGTGAATTCATCTTCCCAGCCCCCAAACCCTCTCCGCAACATTCCTTTCATAAATGTTCTGCGCTGGAGTATGTTTTTAAGAAACTGGAGAGAGTTGGTATGTGGATGGGCCCATTATGGAGCTACTTCAATGGGAGCTTCCCGTTATCGCTATCAGATCTCCTCTTATGCTTTGACCCATGGTCCAGTAGTTATTTCAAGGTTGGATGACCATACTCTACTAAGAACCACCCTCTACCTCACTCACCTCCCTGGTCTCCACTACAGTACACACACAAATATCATTTTACTCCCACTTGCTAATGTACATACGTTAACACCTGCTTGAGAAAGACCCCTTCATCTCTGACATTGGTGTGAGCTGCAGGCGTGGCAGCATTCTATAAGGAGGCATCAGGTAGGTGCTGAAATGTATTTATCTCCCAATTACCTACAAGCAAAATGCATCCCCATTGCTTGCCTCACAAAAGTCTGTAAAATTGTCTGAAAATGTATTCACCCAGGAGAATGAATCTTCTTTGGACATCTTCTTTCCCTCTGTGAAGCATCATGGCACTTGCTTTCATCCCAGTACACCCTTCCCCCCTCTTCCTTTTCTCTGCCTCCTGCAAGCATTCCTGCCCCTCCCCCCTCTTTGGTTCCCCATGCCTGTATGGATCTGCGAAATGTTGGCAGGGTGTGCTGCAATGGCATGGAGACTCAGCAGTACTCATGGTGATGTGAGAGGAGAGAACAAGCTAAGGAAAATCTGAAAAACCTCTGAAAGCTGATCTCACTGGCTACATTGAATTCCTTTGGTTTGCCAAATCATGCCACAAAGGCTGGTAAAAAAAAAAAAAAAAAAGGCAATTTTCCACCAACCAAAATATTTTGAATGTGGCCAATGACCCAAAGGACACTGCTCTTCGCACATATGCACAATCAGTCAAACTCTGACCCACTGGAGCTGACATGAACTGTAGAGCTAGTGGATGTCAACAAGTGGTTTGAAATTAACAGAGTCAAGATGTTCTGTAAATAATGTTCCTTCGCTTCTCTTTGAACCAAAGTTGCAAAGAAATAATTATCTTTTGTTTTATGGGTTTAACTGAGTTAAGATTTACTTTTCTATAAAAGAGAGAGTCTAATCCATAGCTGAGAGCAGAGTACAATAAATCTAACTAGTAACCCACTGCTTACAGCAGTTGTGACACTCTTGATGTTGTTGAGAGAATTCATAAAAACAAAAGGGAGATCACTTTAGGCTATAACAATCTCTTTTTATTCTCTATTCCGAACAATCAGTTTCAAATGAACACTCCTCACAGGTACCATTGTTATAAAAGGCCAAAACATTTATGCCATGACTTTGCATATAGTTATAGAAAGGATATATGACATTCTAAATCAGATAACATACTAATAATGAATGCTGTTCCAATAGACCACTTCATAATATTCATTGGGCTCACACACAAAGACAGATTTTATCTTTTTTTTCTTCTTTTAATTATAATTATATTTACTGTCCAGTATTTTTGCTCTGCTATCCAGTTTCACAGTTTGTCAACACTCACCCTCAAACTTCAAACTCAACTCTCCTCTCTACACATCTTTAACTTCCTCTATCTCGCTATCTGTCTCTCCCTCTCTGTTTCAATCCTCAAGTGGTTGCATTTCATTTTTGGTTACTCGACAGAAAACATCCTTTTGCCTGAGTTACCATTATAGACATTGCGGTGGTTACAGCATTCCAGAAAGCCTAGCTGTGTTTGTGATACCTTGATGACTCTCTTGCCATCAGGGGATTCAATTGAATTCACACTGATTTGAATGATGGATTCGCTTCAGACTGCCTGGGTGACCTCAGTGCTGAGAGGCTCCACTATGTCGGGGACTGAATCTGGAACTTCCTGGACATCCCCACTCAGGTTCACCTCCTTTTTCAGTTCAATGTCACTCTGCTGCTTGGTTGGCGTCTCCTCACCACCATTTATGCATTCCTCCACCGGTGTGGAAGCAGAATCTGTACAATCTCCATTCACAGTAGGGAGTGCTTCTACTTGCACCACATCCTCTGTAATAGAAGGGCTCTCTAAATTCCCATTTTCCATCTTGGTTTCTACCTCAGGCTCTGGGAAAGGTACCTCTTCCACGGGGGCTTGAACTACCTCTGTGGAAATTTCGCAAATTTCGCTTGTAGAGATGGACTCAGAGATGACAATCTCAGGGACAGGTTCTGCTGCTTCTGGCTCAGCTGCCGCCTCAGTGCTCAAGGCCTCTATAGCAATGGATGGCTCTTCCACAGGCTGAGGTTCAAGGGGGACCTCAGCTGCAGCAGTCTCCAATACCTGGGGTGCTTCAGTAATGTCAGATGTGGCTACTACTGGTACCGGCACAACCACTTCAACTTCTGCTGCAGATTCCAATGCATCAGCCTTTTGCTCAGGCTCCAGCTCGAGTACTTGCTCAGCTTGCTTTGGTACAGGTTCTGGCTCTGGCTCTGGCTCTGGCTCTGGTTCTTGCACTTGCTCAACGATTGGCTCTGGTTCTTGCACTGGCTCAACGATTGGCTCTGGTTCAGCCACTGCCTCTGGTTCAGGGACAGGAGTAGGCAATACTGTCTCCACCACAATTACTTCTGGCTCAGTAACAATCTCTTGGATGGGCTCTTGGTCCTCTGTGCTGGCAGGAACAATTTCTGGCTCTGAAACAGCTTCGACAACTGCAACTGGTTCTTCTACAGGGAGTTCTTCAGGTGCAGGTTCTGGGATGTCTGGTTCTGTTACTGTAGCCTGTGGGAGCTCTAGTGGGGCTTGTTCTTCTACTACTACTACTACTGGGGCCGACACCTCTGCTGCTGCTGCAGCTACCTCCTCTGCAGCTACAACAGGTTCTTCTACTGGAGATGGTTGTGCAGCTGCAGTTGGTTCTTCTGCTACTAGAGCTGGTACTTCTGCAACTGGAGCTTCCACCTCCACTGCTGCAGCTGGTTCTTCCGTTACTTCAGCTGGTTCTAATGCTGCAGCTGATTCTTCTGCAACTGCAGCTACCTCCTCTGCTGCTGCTGCTGGTTCTTCTGCTACAGGAGCTGTTTCAACTGCTGCCGCTGGTTCTTCTGCTACAGGAGCTGTTTCAACTGCTACAGCTGGTTCTTCTGCAATTACCGCTACCTCCTCTACCACAGGAGCGGTCTCCACAGCTGCTGAAACTGGTTCTTCTGCTACTGGAGCTGGTTCATCAGAGGGAGCAACTGGTTCTTCTACTGGAGCGGTTGGTTCCTCTGGAGGTGCAGATTTGGGCTCTTCTGGAGCTTGTACAGCTTCTGTTGTTGCTGCCACAGCTGACCCCACAGATTCCTCTACTACATTATTTGCTTCAGCTGGCAACGTTTCTTGTGTAGGTGCGGCTTCAGCCTCCACTACAGCAGACTCCTCTGCAACTGCAGCTTTTGCTGGGGCCTCATTTTTAGCATCTTTTGGGTCGCTCACATCATATCCCTTCTTCTTCTTGCTCAGTTTGCCTCCCATGGTCTCTCCTAAGAACAAGTGAATAAAGATGTCTTTTAATGAAAGAGAAAACATCATTGAATTTGACCGGTTCCTAAATCATGAATGCTAAAAATGCATTGTTCAAAAACATATTTGAACTTTATATATTGAAGACTGAGAGAATTACATCAATTTCAACAGGGAATATTGTGTTTCCAATCAAACAGATACATAATGGGAAAGGAAACCTAATGCCTTTTATATTAGGCATGAAAAGTCATCACAAAAAGACTAAAGCAGGGTGGCTTCAGACCCAGGTTCATTTCATCTTGTTGTGACCATTCAACCACTAGGCCTACCACGCATAGAGCAGATTACTGTGGTATTTGACTTTAGTAGTTCAATTTGAAATGACGAGTAAGGAATGAGGCCTGTCAAACCTTTTAAAATGCAGAGTTGGTTCTAACTAGTTCCTTTGAATTTAAAAGAGTGATCTGTCAGAAACATGTATGGCTCTAGGAAGTCTTTTGTCTGGAAGTGAATTAGAAGTTCAACTAGGCACCTGCACTCTGCCAAACACAGTTTGGCTCAGAAACAAATGTAAATGCATGGGAACCTTACTGAGATCAGACAACACTGCAGACTCTCTACACTTCCAGGAATGTTGTGTAAGGCTCAGTGCCAAAGAGGCCTACGACTTTCATTTGGAACTCTATCATGTAGATATACAGCTTTTCCTCTCTTGAAATGGTACAAAATTCAAAGTGAAGTGATTTTCACAATACACATTGACAGAGGAAATCCAGAGCCTGCAATTACATTCACATTGGCATTTTCTTTTCAAAAATATTTTGATTATACTTTTTACTTTTAAACACACATACCGACAAGTCAAACAGTACAACAGAACAAACAACACACATTGGCCACAAATTACATTTCTCATCTACATCTCAGACACATGGCACACCCCATACATTATAGAGAAAATAGTTATGCCTGTAACCACAAAATATGGCACGAAGAATGCCATGGCATACATTGGCATTTTCTAATAATAAAGAGAAACTGTCCCACAGTTATGTTTTTGTGACAAAAAACTAATGTGGAAGTAGAGGACGATTTGGTGATTGCCAAATAATGTAACTTCCTCCAAGTGACAGAAAAGGGAACTGGAAGTTCAACTTTATCTTACTGATTGTGTTTCAGCAGACCCAGAAAAAAAAAATCAACCTGTTAGTATATAGGAGCACATACCATGGTTCTACAGAATGAAGAATGTAGGTTCAAAATTGGTATTGGTATTGGTATTGGCACTCATTGAAAAGCCTAATTGATACATTTGCTTTTTTCAGTTTGACAGATGCTTCTCCTCAGGCAAAAGATGGGACTACTACTTCTACTTTCCATTATACCTATTTCTTTCAATTAAAACATCAAAGTAAGAATTTTACCCTAAAAGAAAGCATGTGGGTACGAATTAAATGGGAACTGTCCATAGTGCTACAATAGAGCCACCAAGACAGGATGCACCACACACCATGATGTCTGCCCATCCCCTACACAAATAATCAGCAATGATCCATCCACAAAGATCTCATTGTACCTGCTTATACAGCAACTCAAGCCGAATTCTACTTTTGAACCCATTTCTAACAATTTCCGTATTTTTCAGGTGGTTGGTATTCATTTATCTTATTTTTCCAAATCCCTCTTGGTGTATATGGCTTCCAAATCAAGAAGAAGAAAGTACAGTTGAATGAGAAAATCTACAATCTTAACGTCAGTTTAATGTGGATTTTTGCTGATTTTTTTTCAAGCTAAATTCTCATTTTACGAAGTCAACTGTACAGAAGAAAAAAAAGGCAATATGCACATATTAATAAGATAAAGGAGACTCAAGCTAAGGCAGCATATGCTGTTGGCTGGTAACAAAGGATGGGGATTCCTCACCAGCAGCTACTCACTGACAAAGGTAATGGGTTAGGCAAAATTGGCAGCAAATACTGGTGCTAGTCTATAGTGTAGGGCAAAGAGGCCTGGGCTCCTAAACAGGGGAATTATACTATACACCGGCTAAAGACACTTGAGTGATAAAGGCTGTAGAGGGGTCTCCATCCCCCATTTTAACCCACCCACTGCTTCTGCTTCTCTCAGCTGCTCTGCCCTTTTTGTTCATCGTTTGAAAATGTCGTACCTCCACAGCATGCAACAGAAAACGGAATTCACCAAGAAAATATGTTAATACCAAGCACAAACTAAAACTTTATGACTTTAAGTTTGGCTTTAGAGGTCTTTAAAATCGCCATGCTTGCTATAAAAAAAACAGCTCTACTGCATTAGGAGACGCACTAAATCAAATTCAATAGCTGAAAAACGGTGAAAAGAAAAAAAAACCTTCCTTCACAGTGTCAGCCTAGAAATGTAGACATTTGCATAATAAGAGAAAGGCAAGGAGAGAGAGAACAATGGGTTAGCTGCTGCTCATATGCACCTTTCTTCTTTCTTTTTATTTTTTCTTCAGAATATTTCCCAAACATATGGTAGATGAAAAATGAATAAATTAATTGTTTGTTGAGACCGACCTGTAGGTTATTTCCACAGAGTGATCACTTGTGCCTCTTCTTCTCCAAGGTCCGGCTGGATGTGTGATAATAGAGGTAAACCTTTGGAGTGACAGCTGCAGATTCCGCCCCTGCTCTCCGAGGTTCAGTGTAGGACTGTGTTGTAAGTGAGGAGTGCCCGCTCACAGTTTTCTAGACATCTGTCGCTATCACAATCCAGCCTACCCCTCTAGTGCTCCGTCTGCAATCTATACCCTCCCATCTTTAACCCCTCCTCTCCCGCACACACCCACTTCAGCGCATTTGTCTCTGTTCTCTGTTATACGGGTCTTCATCTGCGGACAGAGAGCGACCACGAGGAGATGGTACTTATTTTTTACTCTGTAAAATGCCGGTTTTCCCTCCTCTCGTACTTTGCTAAAGAGCAATGCGAGGAAGTATTACTACAACATCAATTATGCATGGGAGGCATTGTGTCAGTGAAACTACTTGTGCAGCACACGTGCACACGCGTGCGCGTGCACACAGTCGTCTCAATAAACTATCTAGGGATTCCTTCATTTTTTTTTTCCATCTTATTTTGTTTCACAGCAAGAAATCAGCCATGCTCATACCACTTTGCACAGCAATAATGAGGAAATTAAGATGTTAAACATGCATATGAATAACAATAACAGAATAACAAGTTCAATGGTATTCTAAGTAAATTATGGAGCAAACTGGTTTTAAATTGGTTTCAAATTGCTCAATTGAATTTATATGATTGTAAAATGTGATTTATTTTGGAGCTGTAAAAAACTAGTGATAAATAAACATCAGTGTTTTTCTTTAGTCACGAGGGATTCTAACCATAGTCAAAACATTCAGTCTGAAGTATGTACTTTCCCACGGATCATTAAAATTAATATTGACCTAACTGTGTTTTTCATCTTGGGGTTATAAAGAGGATCAAACCTTCACTCTGACCATTGCAAAGTATTCTGAAATTTGCGTCTCTTTGCTATTTTGCCTTCCAAGTGTTAATGGGACAAGGGTGGTCGGGGTGAGACTTAATGAAATTCAACAACTGACCCTACCAGGTGAACAAGTTGTCAGCTTCAATCACAAAAAAAACGAGCAGCATGCCATTGATACACTGTTAATGTATCTGCAAACTTGCAGTGCTAAATGTATTTAAAAAAAACGTGCATGGGGCACAACAATGAAGACACTTCAACAATATAAACATTTATCAAAAAGTGTGAAGTGATTGAAACACTTCACCTGGCGTACAGATACTGACTCTTTTCACTGTAAGCTCACACAAACTCCTTCCTTTACAATTTCTTTGAGTGAAACTGGGGGACAGACTTCAGAATCTGCACAACAATTGGACAAACACTCTCATGACATCACTCAAAACTCAACAACCTGGTATTTGCTGTGTCTTTGGAAAGCTGCCAAACAGGTTAATTTGTCCTTCTTGAGACCTAGTTGACTTTTTTAAAAGAGGCTTTTATACTTATTTTAGAATATGGATACTGCTTAGGCCTATATATTTTATGATACAGTATATGACTACGACATTGTTGAAAAACACAAAACTGTTCTCAGCACATAAACATATTGTCATTGTACTTGAGGTACTTAAACTTAAAAAGACAAATCTCTGAAACTCAGAATGTGTCTTGATGTGATGCATTCAAATGGTTTGGTTGTATAAAATGGCCTATATTCTATTTTATTTACTTTAATAGTCTTGTTTTTCCCATGCAAAGAACTAAAAATAAATACATTCATCACTTCTGTTTACAGAGTATCAGACAGACAGACAGCATCACTGAGGAGACAGCACCCTCTCCTGTTACAAGGGCTCTACAACACACTGTCTACAGACACCCTGTGATGAGCATTAAAACATTCATGTTTCATGATTTCATGATATATATTGATTAAATATTACAACAAATGATGTATTTTTGCAAATACCTTGCAGACTGCACTTTTGAGGTACTCAATTAAACTGTTCATGGCTCTGTAAATGTTTTTGGTTTATTTTATACATATCCAAAAAAATATACAGAAAATACTAAGAGTTGAAGAAAAGGTAAAAACAAACAAAAGACTATAACTTTCATAGGTTCAAAACAAAACATTTCTGTTGATCTTCTTTGACCTAGTTTTGAATTTTAAATGTTTGCTGCCAATTTGTCTGCCTTCCTGATTCCCCAAAGATCAACCTTGTTTGTTTTTCCTGCTGGCAGCAGAGCTAAAGAGTGACAAAGAGGCAGTAGCAGCAGCTGGGTTTCACATGATGCAGAAGCTCAGGAATGCATTCTTGGGAGATTGACCACCATCCAACTCAACCGATCTCCTCCACAGAGACTGAGGAGGCACTTACTTATGGGGAGGCCTTGGATAACCCCACAGGGTCATCGTGTAAATGTTCAAAATGCATCCGTCTACAAATCTGGTGCTGTTGTGCTAGACTGACACAAAGACTGAAGAAGAGGTGAAAAAAAAGAAACAGGTTTTCTGAGCTACTAAAATCAATGGGTAGCTCACTGCCAGAGAAGAGTAGGAATGAGAAAGATATGTGTGTTTCTGTGGAGGTGGACCCATGGTCAGGAACTTTACATGACTGAACCTACAAGAACTTGACTTCAAAAGTTGTAGCCAAATTTCAACAGGAAATATTGCAATTTTTAAGCTTCCTCAAAATGAAATGCCTCTAAGTATTGGCTGGAATTGGCTTTTTTTTTTTTTTTAAACCATATAGCGTTATGTGTAACAAACTCGTAAAAAAAATGGGTAGAGTTTTTTAAAGTCATACTTTCCTTTAAAGGTTAGTCGATAAGTGTGCTTTGGCCTATAGCTCAGTCTGTCTGGGATTTTTCAGTCAATGGAAAACTATACCTCAGCATCTGAAAAAAATACATCAGTGTCAATACCATCATCGTTAGACAATTAATTATCAAAGTATGACATGTCTGCAGAAATCAAATCAATGCTAATTTTCTGACTGCTGAAAATCAAGACTTAGAAAGTGTCATAGTGGTTAAATAAAATGTTATTTTTGGTATAATTTTATATATGAGAATTTAAGATAAATGCCATAAAAAATATCAAGTTCATTGAAGTTCTAGTTTTGTTTCTTAATTACAGTCGTGATTTGATTGTCATTTCTATCCATTCAATTTCAACAGAAGATAAATAGCGCCCTCTACTGGACACTTGTCTTCTCATCATAACCATATTGTGGATTTATATGAATGAAAATAATACAATGAAAATCTCCACAGTATAAGACAATATTGCTTTTAATATGAGCTAAGATTTAACTTTTCTAAAAAGTCCTGTCTTTAAGACTTGATAACTGACGATACCTTCTGCAGAAAATCCTTCTCTGTATTGATTAAGTCTTAAAATGTTATCTATTTCCTGTTAAAGGGTGAAGTTGGTAATGAAATATGTTACTTACTTAGCATTTAATGTCAGTATATTTCCAATATGTATTTACTTTTTGTGCGCAAAAGTCAAATTGTTATTTTTTGGAGAAAACATTAGTTATCATTGATGTAAATTACATTTGCTAACCATTCATTAATCACCATACACATTCTGCTTTACTTTTGAGGATTGTGCAGACAATATTTTTTTGTTTTTGTTGCATTTATATTTGCTGCAGTAATCTTTGCACATTATGACCTTTGTTGTATCAGAAAAAGGTTTGTAGGTCATTCCCTTTTTGCACTATGGACTTTAGATACACTTAATGGTGGCTTCCAAGTCTTTTTTCCCCCCACTTCTTAAATGATAACTCATCTTAGGAAGGAACTCTGTAGACAAAGATTGATACTGTGAAAATGTCCCAAAGCTTAAGGCCTGAGGTGACTTTAGATAAAGTAAGTCAACCATTAGACTGATGGTGGCACTACAATACTAACTGTTGGGCGATCTTTGTTCATTTACAGGCTACAGCTGCTCATGTGTGTCCAACTGTATACCTTCATGGTATGTGTTTATAAGACTGCAACCATGACACCCCCTCATAGCACAATTTGGCTACACTGTTTCTTACATGAGGTGCGGATGAGCAAAAGAAACACATAATGTGAATTGAGAAAGCTGGAAATGACAAAACCTGCAGCGAACCAAACAGTATTTCTAAAAACTGCAAACTTTTAACAATGTAAATTTCCCCGTTGTGGGATAAATAAAGGATTATCTTATATATATATATATATATATGCCTATTCGGGTTTTCCCAGTTGCATGGAATCTAATTCAAAATAACTTGTATATTTAAATACATTGAACACAGGCTACTACCAATGCCAAAACAAGAGAGTCTCTTGTCTCTCATCCATTTTTGCAGAAATGACATCCCAGCCTTTCTTCCTCTGTCCACAAAAATATAGGCTACACAAAAAAACCTTAATGTAGTCTAAACTGAATGTTTACTTGCAACACAGTAGAAAAACTATTCATGATTGAAAACAAATTCATTTCAGCAAAAAGCTGTAGGCCATGCGTTTTTGGAGTTTTGTGGAGTCTAAGATGGGTCGTAAGCCAAAAAAGTTTGGGAACCCACATGTGTTGAACTAGCTGATATTCAACAACCGAGCCTGGTCTGTGCTACTTAAAGCAGCATTCACACTGACTGACACAAAGACACGTTTAGGTTAGCCTACTCTATGAAAGCATGATCGGATATGGTCTTAGTTGTGTTGGTCATAAATAACAAGTTAATGGAGAAAAGAAAAACTGACATTACAGCACTAACTGTGATGTGGCCAACACTAGCCCACTACTTCCTGGTTTGAACCCACTTGTTGAATTTAAAAAAAATAGTCTCCCTGTGAAAAGTCCTCATGAACATGCTATTTGATAATTAAAACAATCTTTATAATAATAATAATAATAATAATAATAATAATAATAAGCACCGGACAAATCATTACAAACTTTGTCATTCGTTCTGACGTGCAGTGATGCGTTCAGGGGACCCCGGCAGGACGTAGGAGTCGACGAATGTAACGCACCCTGAAGGCGGTGCTTAGTGGAGAAGAGAAGCAGGGCCTTCGCCTTTGTGGTTGTAGAAAGAAGAAGATGGCTCCCGTTCTGGAGAAACAGCTCCCGGGCGCAGCCGGGGCAGGCGACAACAACAACACCGAGGAGGACGAAGGACAAAACCTTTGGCAAGTCCTGCATTTATTTCAACAACTTCAGGCGCGTCGCCGCACTTTGTTGTGGAAGCTCAAAACGCTTCTGCTTTGTCACTGCGGGGTTGGAAACAATCAAGACACCGGCCCCGGCATAGCTTTCAATGTTAACTCTGACTGAAGCTACTTGTGTTAGCGGCTCAGCTAACATCAGGGCTGCTGCTCATTACTTACAATACTGCTTGTTTATGTTGTTCATAAACGCGCTTCACCAATACAAAAGGGTTTTTTGTTGTTGTTGTTGTTCTATCAAGTGTGAGTGATGCAGTTATATTGTCAGGAGCATTGTTATGTCATGTCTAGACAACACCTTAAAAAAAAAAAAGACACAACAAGCTAACAGAGACCTTAACAGGATAATACTGTAACTAAATGACCGAAGTGTGCAGGGAAATAATGTTGGCTTTGACCAGAAAGTATTATTAGGATAGGACTGTGCTTCAGTGTGTCAGGCATTACACATTTAGACCTTGAAGTAGTCATGAACACCGGTAAGCAGATATGACTTATCATTTCCTGCTTTTCATGTGTTGTTGTGGGCACATCCGGGGGAGTAATCTTATCTGCAATACATCTAGAATAAAGCTGAATGGCACTTATCCACCAGAATCTATTTGAGCATTAACATTGTCTTTTTTTTTTTTTTTTATTAGATAAGGAGCTGCCAATTGACTGACAATATAACAGCCTGTCGTCTTTATGTGCTTTCCTATATCTTACAGGACCTCAATACTGAGCGAGGTTTCAACTAGATCGAGTTCAAAGTTGCCATCAGGGAAGAATATCCTGGTATTTGGTAAGTATTGCTCAAGCCTTGTGTTTAAACATGTGTGCCTGTGCAGTGTAAAGCGCAATAAACACGAAATATAAAGAAAACTGTTCTGCTGGGTGAATGCTGTGCCGTACTGACACTGGTGAGACGTTGCGCCCTTTTGACAGTCACGAGAACATGAGTGTAGTCATTGTGTCTCGTTTGACAGATTGTGAAGTATTTCTCTGTTTTGGAATAGGTAGTAATGTTACATTTTGATTGCTCATACATAAAATCCTTTATTAGTCGGGAAAACAAAGCTGAGATATGTTTTTAAACAATAAAACAAAGCTGTGCCTGTAATTATCAAAATATCTTGCAGGTGAAGATGGATCAGGAAAAACATCACTTGTGGCCAAACTTCAAGGAGCTGATCACAACAAGAAAGGGAGGGGGCTGGAGTACCTGTACTTAAATGTCCATGATGAGGACAGAGATGGTGGGTTAACCTGCTGTGGCTTGTCTTGGTTTTTTTTCACAGCAGCAGCAGCAGCTACCACAATGGCAATAATTTAGAACAAAAATTGTTCTTAATTTATTTGACAATTTATTTTGTGTTTCCTTTGCAGACCTAACTCGGTGTAATGTGTGGATCCTTGATGGCGACCTATACCATAAAGGCCTACTTAAGTTTGCAGTGTCACCCCAGTCACTACCTGACTGTCTTGCTGTATTTGTTGCTGATATGTCACGGCCCTGGACCATTATGGAGTCACTGCAGAAGTGGGCAAGTGTGCTACGTGATCATGTGGACAAGCTCAAGATCGCACCTGAGGACATGAGAGAAATGGAGCAGAAGAGTAAGTCATATCTGACTTTGCATACCTGTTTTTTCATTGTGAATAATGTTGAAACAAAACAACTTGTTCAGCTGATCTTCAACAATGAGTTTGCTGACAGTAATCATGAAGCTTTTATCATGATGCTCTTTGCTTGTTCAAAACGTTCATTTTCTCCTTCGCCTAGCTGGAAACTTGAGACATCATTTAAGACTCGCTTGAGTGCTGAAATATCCAGGATAAATTGATACTGTTAATCACTGCCACGAAATTTCAATGTCTTAATTTTTATATTGGCGCGTTCCCTGATTTGTGCTTGCTCCCGAAGAGCTGTAAATGATGATGACAGACTTGAATCCAAACAGATCTTTGTTCAATTGCTTGGTCAGGATCATTAGAAGATGGTGGGTTGCTATAGTGTAGTCATATTTTATCTCATCATGCAAAAAGCTGAGACATGTATAAAAATACTACATTTACATTTGCTCCTCAGAGCGGGCTGAAAGGAAACAGCACTCAAGGAAAGTTGCCTAGGGTGGAAGCTGTGGGTGTCTTGCATTATCGACTTATTGATAATTGGCTGCCAGAAAAAGTAGAGAATGGTCGCTGCATCAAAGAGGCAAGCTCTATATCAAACATTGTCAGGGGTGATTTCAAGGCGGTGATCAGCTGATTCTCAGCTGTCTTCTGACTTGAGGCAAGTTCTGCAGATCAGTGAGCGTGATGCACTCAGATGTTGTTCTCCTGTTAATTTTAGACCAGCTCATCTCTCACTTATGAACAGTTCTTTTGTGTTTAGAAAGATGCCTTTGGAGATGTTAGTTATTTCAGCTTGCATGATGTTGCAGAATGTTCTTGTACGCTTTCAATTTGCTTTCTGCTGTGGTTCTTACAAGTCTAAAAGGACGCATTGAACAGACGCCAGATTTGTTAATTGCATTTGACATGAATGATGAATTTGACAGAACAGGTCTGTCTTTAACTGTGCTCAACTTTCAAAATGCTTATACAATGACAAGTGGTAACAAGTAGTGTGATCTGTTTGCAAACATGTGAGAGAAAAAAAAAGGGAAGCTGATAGCCAAGTGATGACTAAAGCACTCTGTTTAAACTATTGTGCTAACTTTTGACTGGGTGTAATGACTTTAATAGGATTCACGTTTTCAACTTGTTCTGCTGTTTTCTTTTTCTTCGTTGAAGTAGTTGTATTAGTTTAGCATGGCTGGATGTGATGTAATCAATGCAGAAGTCTTGAAATTGCTTGGAATTTATACACTGTACCTTTCTTCTCAGTAGCAGAAGCTCTGGCGTGTATCACTATAAAGGGTTTGCAATAGTAGTGTTTGTCTGTCTGTGTTATAGAAGTAGATTTTCTCCAGTCAATATTTGAGGCTTAACTTTAAATCTGTTTTTTGGATTTCTCTCGAGTTCCTCCTTCTTTCTCTCTATTGCCAAGCATTTTGACCCCACCCCAGTCATGACACAGATTTCTAGTTTAGCTGAGGCATGTCATCCTGAAAAAGCATCTTCAGTTTGGATGTCACTAGCAGATTGGTGAGACCTATTCAGATTAGGTATTTGTAGAAATGAGTGTGTGTGTGTGTGTCTGTGAGGGAGAGATACTTGCTGATAAACACATAAGAAGCCTGTGTGAGTGGCTTTTGTCCAATGAGTCTTGCAGATGTATTGCATCATGGTTCCCTCCCCTCCAACAGCAGCAGCTTCAGGAACAGGAAGGGACGTAAACTGAGTTGGTCTGAGTAACGTTAGTGGGCCGTACTTCCTGGCTCCTGCTGTGCTGTAACTGAAGTAGGCAGGCTTCTGGAGTCCTCATGTCAAATTACAGGATCAACCTACCAAACACTGGAGCAAGAAATAATTCACCCAGTGACTTCTGTTCTAGGATGAGACATGGAATATTCTGAACAACAAGCAGAAAATGGAGTGAAGGCACACATCTGGTATTTAGTTTTGACTGTAGAGCTGTTTCCTTTAAAGGGAACAAGTAACCTGTTGGCAGTGAACTGTTTTAGCCATGTGATAGCAGCATCAACCAGGAATCAGTAAAAGACTGATATAAAGTTTCAGCTCAATTACCAGACCAAGTTTGCTTACTTTACATGAAATGGGCTATGAATAGGGATGATGCTAGTTCCAATACAAAACATGAAGCTTATCTGCTGCACAGAGACTGTATAGCTATTGATAATGTCCCAACTCCTGTCCCTGGTTAGGCCTTTAGGTAAAGAGTGTATGAAATATAAAACATTCGTATAAAACAAACATATTCTTATTCTTGAGTCAATTCAGCTTCAGTTCTGAAGTACAGTAGATGTAGTTAATTGAAGAAGGACAGAGCACTCCTGGATGATGTGTGCTTTATGACTTCACCTTTATTTGTGGAGCAGTTAAAATGGGCTTAGTGGGTCAAAGTCTGTCTTACCTTTGTAACTTTCACTTTGTATTTAAAGATAAACTTTGGAAAGTGTTGTGGTGGAGACAGGGCACCTTGGTAAATAGAATGCAGTGGAAATATATAGAATATCGCTCTTATATTATTTGTTAAATTTGTATTTATTTTTATTTTTTATTTTTAGAAAATGCCTATGTCATGTGTTTTCTTGCCTATGTTTTCATTGATAATGTGTTCTAGTTGTGTGCCATGTCAAAGCCCTGCAGTTTCCACATATAGCCTAAAGTGTACTGGAAGAGATTCAATTCTGACTTCTTTCAGCAGTCATTAAAAGAATTGTCAAACTATGTTCAAATGCCCCCACCTATGTGAACTTCAGCGGGGGGTAGACAATCCAGAGATTTTTGCAAATCTTCCTTCTAGACGTTGTAAATTCAGCGTCTTAAATTCCTGCTCTTAAGCTCAAATGTACATACTCCAACTTCTTGTGCATATGTGCTGGATTTGTGTAATCCTGTATTCAAGTAGGTTGCCTTTTAGATTGCTTGTAACCCCAGTTCTCACCCATATTCTAAATCCCATGTTTGAAAGTAAAGGGGGCTCAAAACGACTAGTCAATCTGGCTTTGTGGGCTGTCCCTGACTGCATTCCCGAAGCTCCTGAGGAAGTAGGCCAAAGCTTCCTGAATAAGCCACCATCCCCAGACACACACTCACACACACACACTACGACCACACATCACAGCTTTGTAAATGTCTGGACGGCTTGAGCAGCAAAACAGGAAAGTGACGGAATGTTTTACGGCCTTTCACTGGCATGATTCACACAATTTCTCTCAATGATAGATGGAATTAGACTGTGCAAGACCTGTGATTGCGATGACTTGTTCTATGCACAACTCAGTTTTTAATTTTCTTTGCATGTCAGTGGGTGGAGGAGGGCATGTTTTAAAATGCCATTTAAGTACCCCCTAAATGCCCTATGGTGCATTCTCATGAAAATAGTTGAGGTTTTCCACAATGATTACGCCTGTGCTCCAAACCATGTTCATAGTTCTGCATCATTGTGTTACAGAAACTGAAGATGGTTCCTTACCTTTACAAAAAGACAGAACTGTTACAATATATGTTTGGAATTTGGTATATCTTGTGTATTTACACAATTTGTAGAAAAGCACATCTATAGATCTAAATTTGTTTTTGGCTGATAAGCACCTTTCGCACATAGTGATGCGATAGTTGATATAAATCCTATTATATCCTGGTTTTATTTTTTGTTATTCAATTGGATTCAAGGATATATCTTAAAGGGTTAATTAAAACAAATGATGAGCCCTTCGCTTAGATATATATTTTTTTAAATTATATAATGGGATATCCATTGTCAATGAAAATTGACTGAGTCATTTCTTTTAGAAAAAGTGAGTAGTTTTTTGTGAGTTATTCTAAATGGCATGAAAATCAAGGTAACAAAATCCTTTTTTTAGCCTTTATTGTGTGTGTGTTTTTTAAAAGAAGGATCATTTATGAATGGAGAAGAAGCCGATTAAAAATGTTCAAACCAAGTTAATTCATTTGATCTCAATCACCAGAAGCTTTATTTTCACAGTGGTCTGAATTTATATCTTTTACTGTCTTTGTCTTTTCACTAGTGGTGAAGGCGTTTCAAGAGTACACAGAACCAGAGGATGCCAACCAACCGTCCCCACAGAGACGGCCCCCAACTGCAGGGGAAGATGAGGCTGTTGTGTTACCACTTGGGGACAACACACTCACACACAACCTGGGCGTTCCAGTGCTAATAGTTTGTTCAAAGGTAAATCATTCTTAGAGTGCATTTTTTTTTTATGAGTGAAGCCATGGACTCTTATTAAGACAGCTGATATTTTGATTTGTTTTACCACTCTTAACAGAGCTATTCCAAGAAAGTTGTGTTTTTTCCGATTTCCTCAAAAAAGTCTGGTGATATGATCGCTTGACACAGCCTCTATTGGCTCACCATGACGATAACCATGACAGATATAGTCTGTCCATTCTGTGCTGAAACATTTGCATCATAATGTTTGATGCAGCATCTTGAAATACAAAGCTCCCATTAGAGTTTCTTGTTAACCCTTGAGGCAAAGAGTAAAGCTGAATACACACTCTGTAGCTATCAGCAGAGCTTCACATGCTTGCTATGAATACAAAAAGGTGAATGTGCCTTTTTTTTTATATATATATCTTTGGGGTCTTTAACCAGCTATAGTCAGAGAAAGTATTCCGTTTTGGAAGAAGATTTGGAAGATTTGCTGTTCTCTCTATTTGAGCAGAAGAGAGAAGAAACATTTTAGAAATGTGCTCTCACCGATATGATCATGTTAGGAGTCATGCCTGGTTCATGCCTGATGATAACCGCATGCTGTTATTTCTGTCTTTGAGATATTAAACTCTTTCCTCCTCTTATTCTTTTTCTCCTAGTGTGATGCAGTCAGCGTACTAGAGAAGGAGCATGACTACAGAGAAGAGCACTTTGATTTGATCCAGTCCCACATCAGGCGATTTTGCTTACAGTGTATCCTTTTTATTGAAACAGTGTTTGTAGTTTTATCACTATGGTCACTGTGCTTGTAACACTGAGCGCATCCAACAGTCTATTAATCGACAACCAATTTCATGTCTCCTTTTGTTGTCTTAACTGAAGTAATCAGACGGAGCTGGTTTGATCTATACATCGGTCAAAGAGGAGAAAAACATGGATCTGCTTTACAAATATATAGTCCATAAAATGTACGACTTCCAGTTCACAACACCTGCCTTAGTGGTGGAGAAGGATGCAGTGTTCATGTAAGTACACACGTAATCATAGCATCTTTGGTTTTCTATTGTTCTCTTAAATATTCTATATATGCTCAACTTTACTGCCACACTTGAATCTTTCTTCCAGTTGTTATCATCAGTGACCTACCAGAAACTTTCATTGCCTCACTTGTATTCAAAATCAATACTGTACATTATTTTCATCGTCTCTTCCCCCTTTTCAGTCCGTCTGGATGGGATAATGAGAAGAAAATTGCGATTTTGCATGAAAACTTCACAACGGTCAGACCCGAAGATCCATTTGAAGATTTTATCACAAAGCCTCCAGTTAGAAAGGTATGGTAATGCAAATACTGGAAAAGTACATGCGTAAGGTCAACGCCACAGCCCACAGTTAAATACCCTCATGATGTCTTCTCCGCTCTTCTTCACAGCTTGTTCATGACAAAGAGATAAACGCAGAGGATGAGCAGGTATTCCTGATGAAGCAACAGGTATGTGTTCTTTTTTCCAAAAGTTTCTCCCACACCACAGAGACTGGAATGTCTGAGAATTACCTGTATTGATGTTAAAGATGCTATAACCCCCCCCCCCTCACCCCTTTAGTCTAATCTTTTGTTTTTTTCATTGATACAAATAAAACCATAAAAAAATGGGGTATATTATTTTAAATGTTTTTTTCTTCTATCAATGAAACAAACAAGGTTTTGCTAAAATAAAAAGGGCCTGTCTTTGTAAGACTTGAGTTGTGATCCTGAACAATACGTACACTTTAGTCAGGGCGTCTCTGGTGAACATTTGGAACTTCCACATGATAAATACCCCTGCCTTCACTTCCTATTTTTTGAACATTTAAACCAGGAAGAAATCTAAAATAACACTCAATAACATTTGCGTAGAGAAGTTTAGTGTGTTGAGGTTTCGTTTTACCCAACACCAGCTGCTTCACTGACTGCACCATCGAAATCAAAGTTTGTAAAGGAGTGTCAACTCTGATGTGCTGCAGGTTTTCAAATGGAGATACATTTGTGTTTGAAATATCCATTTATGCCCAGTAAATTTTAATTGAATGTTTAGGTTTATTATTCAACATGCAAACCAACTTTAAATGGAAACCCTTCACTTTTATTTTACAGTCTTTGCTAGCAAAGCAGCCAGCCACGCCAACGAGAGGAGCAACAGTAAGAGTCTAAGCGTCCCTCAGACATCCAATCTTCTTTTTCACTTCACCCTGTTTCTGATGGTTTTTAAAACAAGCTGCTTTCACTGGTCACTACAGTGTTGCTCTGGTTTCTGCGTTACAGGAGTCTCCAGGACGGACAGCCTCAGGGTCTCCAAGGCCTGCAGGTCGCGCTGGCCAACCCACAGTGACCAGCGGCTCACCGATGGCTGCTGTGAAAAAGCCTGACCCCAACATGAAAGGTATGCGTAGCTATCGGTTATCATGTGCCTCCTAGTTTGTGTAGGTTCTTTCATGGATAGAATGCAGCCATTTAATTCTGGATTCTCTTTAACAGTCCATATTCAAACCCCATGCCGAAACTCCTTTTTCATTTACTCTGATCATTTGGAGTAATCTAATCTACTTTATGTACCACACTGCCCCCTGGAGGTAACACCTAAAGTACATCACATTAGTAATAATTTCTGCTCACATGCTGAACTGCTTAAGCAGAAATATTGGTTTTCTCTCTGTCATTAAGTACAGTAGGAGGCTTAGGCATTCCCAACTAAAAACAAGCAGATGTGGGGTTTTACTACATTTAAAAAGTCTGCAAACTTTTCTTTTCTAAGTTCGGAATTGCAGTATGTAGTCAAAAGGTATTTTTTGTGTAAAAGAAAATCAGGTCTTGGGGCCACCAACAGAGAGATTGGATTATTCCTGATTTATCTGGAATTCCAGATTTTCCAACCTGAAAAGTTGACCCACAAGACTTAAATGACTAATGATAGTGATTCCCGCACACAGACTATATTTTTCACTTGTGTTATTTTTTTTCAAATCTTTTTTTTTTGTTGGCCATGTAGCGGGAGCTGCCAATGAGGGAGTGCTGGCTAACTTCTTTAACAGTCTGTTGAGTAAAAAGACTGGATCCCCAGGATCCCCAGGGAGCCCGGGGAGTGGAGCAGTAGGAGCTGGAGTTCAAGGGTCTGCCAAGAAAACAGGTACAGCATCTTTTTGTTCGTTCCCTCTCCTCCAATCTCTCATTACTTTGATTCTTATTATTTACAGGTTAGCCTGTTTGTAAAATACAAGTTGGAAAGCTTTGTTGTTGAATGTAGAATCCTGAGCTTAGGTTCATCACATAGTATGCACAGTTAAGAAGACAAGATGAATAGAAACAGGGCCTTGGTTGTAGTGGCTGTGGACCATTTTGCTGTCTGGAGTTTTATCTCTGCAGCCTGAGAGAGAAGGTTAAAACAGGAGAAAAAGAAAGGTTGTCCTCTTTGACTGAACTTCTGACATCTGGAGAAACTTGTGACAGGCCTGTATGCACCAAACTACCAATCATACGTGCTCCCATGGAACTAATGTCTCTCTCCCTCCACTTCATACCTCACTGCTCTTTTTCAATTATAACAGTATTTAACTGTGACTTCAATAACACTGGCTGTTTTTGCATGTATTTCAAGCTTCAGCAGTTATATTTGCATTTTTGTATACTTGAAATACAACAAAGTCCTGTACAATTTGTGAAATGAATGTACCCAGTAAACAGTTGAGGGAAACATTGCCTAACTCATCTCTGTCTGAGACCACTGACATGTACATTTTTCCTGCTCTAATCAATGGTAACATGTTTGTGTGACCCAACTGAATGCACAATGCATGAGTATATGTTCCCTTTGTCTGATAAGCATATTAGATTGTGTGTCATTGGCAGCAAGTTGCCTACCTTGTGCATGGGACTGCATCACCATCCAACCCCTGTCCATACACTCGCTGGCCATAGAAAGCTGTCATTTAAGTTTACACACACAGAAGCTACAGGAGATTACTTTTGGGCTTTGTCTCCTGTTTTTTTCTCAAGGGCAGAAGCCGGGTTTGACTGACGTCCAGGCTGAGTTGGACAGGATGACTCGCAAACAAGACTCCATGGTTTCAGCTAACAACATACCACCGCCGACAGAGAACGAAGCGTGAAGGCTACAAAAACAGCTGCATCGTCCACTGCATTATTACTCTGGAAAAAAAACAAAAACAAATACATGTGAGCCTGGAAAAAAAAAAAAAGACCAAATTCCCAACGTCTATGTCAGTCCGCACACGTGGTGGTTTTACCAAAACGAGTTTCAGATGCTATCAGATATTTTGGACTTCTGGTGATATGTTATAGAGTGAGACAAGAGAGTTGGAGGTGTTAATGAGATAAGTGCTAAAGGCTTGGCTTTATTTCTGTCCTCTCTTCCACTGAAAGTGTTATTTTATGAGGAATTTTGATAAATGGAAACGTGTGCACACTCCCTGGCAGGCAGCCTGATGTGCTGGACTGCAGGTCCCCCAGTTTCTGGGATATAACTCCCTCTCCCGTTGGGTTTAAAAGAGTGGAAATATTACTGGTCCTGTGGCCTTTGAGTCAGCTTATCTCATGGAAGGAATTTGGTTGCGCTTGAAAAGGTATTTAAACTTTAAATATATTCATCGAGAACAGTAATTAAAATAATTGCAAACACATGTAGTATGTAAAAAATGTTGGATATGATGCTGATGTATTTATACAAAGTTCCTCTTTTTATTTTATGTTGTGCACCATTTTTCGGTTTAAGGAAACATTCAACTGTATCGCATAACATGTTAAAATGCCACTGATGTCATGACACTAATATGACGAGTCCAGATAGCTGATAGCATAGCATATCATCCACCTTAGTCACCTGGAAGGATTATGTAAATATAAATACAAAAAGAAATTCAGGTTAACTTGATTTTGTATAAAATGCAATTCTGTCCAAATTCTTTGATTAGCTTCTTTGACTAAATGAGTTGGGAATTGACAGGCTTAGAGGTTGCAACAGAGTTGCTTCTTTTGCTACAAATGTGTATATTTGGGGAGGGGGTTGGGCAGCATCTTTCCTACTATAACTCCTAAGTGCCTCGCACAATTAGCTGTTTGTGTCATAGTAGAGGTGCTTGTCTACGTAAGAGGAAATGCACTGTAGCATCATTGGTTTAAAGGTTTTTGTCCATTTTTTTTTTTGTCATCCAAATAATTTATTTTGTTTTACATTTTTGTTAATGTACAACAAGCCTGTGGTCTCTTGTTATTTTTCAGAAATAAGATTTCTGTGGCCTAGTTGATCGTGCTTAATGGAGCAATAGATTAAATGCATACAAACTGTAAAGGCTGCTCATATTAAGGATTTAAGAAACCACATGTTGGAACTTTTGGGTCCCTTAGACGAACACTTACTGCGGGTGAAACCACTCGTCTTGCAGCCAAAAGACACACAACAATTCGCTTTGGTTGGAACAAAACTGAGATATTGTATCCTTTAGTGATCGACAGCTCTATCCTCCTTTTGGTTTTGCTTGTTGTACATATCCGCTGTACTTTGCATGTCAGTTAAAACATTCCCAGTTTCTACATGAAGTAGTTGTAGAAACACATCCCTGTAGGTTTGTCCAGTCAGGTCGTTTAGTTTATTCTTTCAGTGCCCATTTGAAACAACAACCTTTGCCTTCAATGTACAGCTAACTGTTTGTCACACTGGGCCCCCTGCCTTCACAGGAATGCTCCTAATTAATTTGTGTGTCCTTAAGGGGTTGCTTATTTGTCTTCTGTAATAGCTTTTTATTATTATAATGTACCATATCACTAATCTGTAATATTTATGGGTTCATGACACCATAATTGAATCAAATTAATTGTTATTATCTTAAGTCTGTATGCAAGGCCCTCCTTAATCCTATGGATCGTTTTCATCTGTAGCTTTCACAGATTGATTTGCAAGTGGTGAAGAAAGCAGCTATTTTCTAATTAAGTAATAGCAAGCTAGGGAAACTGGAGTGAATTAAAACCATGAACCAAAGATGCATATTAGTCACAATGTTCTGCTTTTATAGTTGGCAGTCATCCATAAGATTAATCAGCGGCCCTTTTTTGTCCTACTTTGCATGGAGCCCTTGCATTCCAAACTTCACTTCTAACAATGAGCTCTTCTTTTGAATTGCGACCTATTTAAATTGCAGATATGCCTTACTCCACTCAGCCATGTCTGGGGTTTTACAAGTCAAAAGATAAAATATACATAATTGTGTGCAGCAGTTAAAGCAGTTTCACCAAACTGGTCTAAGAAGTTATTTCATTTTTGAACTGCGAGGGAATAGCCATGAGACCATATTTGTGTACACTTTGGTTCATCTATAATTATTTTTTTTGTCAAAGATTTAAACAACTGTTTTGGATTTACTTTTGATCAATACAAAGCTCTTATTGATTTTCTTTTTTCTTTATTTGTGACTGGGAGGAATGTGCACCTGAGGGTCTGTTGGCAACATGGATGAAGCACAATTTTTCAAGAACAGCCAGGGGCTGTACCCACACATGTTGAAATAAGCACTTTTCCTTGGAAACTTGTATCACTTCCCTGTTGGTACAGTATCAGATCCAGAATGCATTGTTTTTCTCCTTTGATTTGCCTTTTTAGAAAACTTAGTATTGAACCCTAGAAGTTAACCTTCACTTTGAAACTTACTTTTGTATCTGCATTTGCTGCTTGAGTTATGGAAGGTGCCCCCTGGTGGTTAACTATGGAGTAACCCCTTTCTGCTTATGATATTGTACATTTGATATCGATCATCTAGACATGACCTTCACTGGGGATGTTTTGGACATCTTAAAGTAGATAAAACAAACACCATAAAGCATTCATTGTCCTTTTTGCCCATGTATGAACGTCCCCTTATTTGTTTATACATCCCACTTTGGCATGTTTTGTTTTCATATGTTTTTTCCCATAGACACTTTCTATTTTAGAATAATTTGTAAAGTCCCCCCTGACTTTATTGACCACACTGATATTTCTTCATTAAACCTGGCCACTCTAATTATAATTTTGCATTTAGCTGAGTGGAATGACGAGCTCTAAGACCGCTTGGTTTCAAAGTTGCTCTTTGTAAGAATTGGGTCCTCCCAAGATTGATCAATCCACAGATGTTGCTACTTTTGTACTTACTCATTAGTGGAAGGAACTGCCTCTTCACATCCTATCTGAATTGCCTTCGACCACTATTGTCAGTCTACTTCTATATGAGACTATGAGCTTCTGCTTCCAGCTCTTTTTGTATTCAGGATATCAACACATTGTAAGCACATGGCTGGCTGCATTTTTTTGTGTCCTGATTTAATTCAGAATTTTGATTGTATGACTTTAACACAATTCTGTAGCCTCTAAGCTGCCATGTGGATTCTCGCTTCTTATGCCGACAAAGATAAAGAAAATGTTTATCAGACCCCTGGCTTCAATAAAACCAAGAATACAAACTTTGGCTGACTTTCTACATTATTTACCATTGCATGAAAACAGATGTCTGGCTCAGGGAACATTTCATTGTAACCACTCCTGTCTAAATTGCAAAACAATACAAGTACTGGAAAACGACAAGGGTGCTCATTGCATTAAAAGAAAACTTGACAAATGTAAGTTTGTTGCTTTAGCAATTTAACAACGGCAGTAACTTTATTGCTAAAAACTGGAGGAGAACCATAGTAAAAGTCTAAATCAAATTGTGAAAATTTAAGGAGATACAAAAAGCATGATGAATTGTGGTTTTAGTTTAATATATAACTTCTCACAATTTCAGTAAAATATTCTCTGTTTCAGGTATACGTCTTAACCAATTATTTTTTCAAATGTGAACATGTTTTGTCTTTGCATTTAACCATGACAATCTTTTTTTAAATGACATGTTTACTGCCTCTTTTTATTCTGTTACTTGAAAGTCCACATTTTGAAGCCACACTGTTATCATTGCACATTTTGTTGGTTGGGGCATTGCTATGGAAAGCATCTTGCGATGTTGATTCTGCTGCACATTTGGGCCACAGATTAGAAATGTCTTTGAAATGAAGAGCCAAACAGTGCCCTTTTGAGAACCAAACACAGGTTTGCTCCTCCCTTGAGCTGAATAAACAAAAAAAAAACATATTTACCAAAGAAATGCACCTCACCTTTCACTCATCATTGGAAAAAATAAAAGTCGTCAGGAGTGTAGGCTACTTTCAGGTATCTGCCATCTCCAGCCAGCCCCGTGCCATCACCAAGGCAACCTTTTAATTCCACTAAATACCACAAGAGGGCAGTAAGTGGTTTATTTCGTTTAGAGAAAATTAGGCGTCACATAAAAGACAACATTGAATTTGACATGAAATCCAATAGAACTGCACTTTGTTTTTCTGTCCAGCTGAAAAAAAGCCATCTGCTGCAGTCTTCTATTTCAAGTGCTTGGCCAGAACCTATTTAAACAAAAACTAATATAGGCACAATCCAATAAAACAGCTGCGTTATTTTAGGCCTATTTATATTTCGCCTTTTAGGACTAACATAAATGATAGGACGATTAAGTAGATTTAAAACTTCTCCGAAATCCAACAATACTGCACTGTTCTATCAAAACATGTTTCAAGAGTGGTGTGGAGGTAAACATGACGCTCGACAATGAGACAGGACCAGTAGTAGAGAAAAGAAGAGGCGAGAACTGCAGCGAAAGCTCTTGCTTGCTGTCGGCGTGGTTCCGGCTGGATTCGTTTTGCAGGCTGTTTGGGAATAAAACGGGCGCAGATCCTGCACAAGAATGTGCAGTTTTTCAGAGGGGCGGAGACAAGCTCGCCTTTGCATCCACAGCGAGGAAAGCGCCTGCCTCACTGTAAGCTGCTGCAGTAGAGAATAGCAGAAGTTCACAATAGGTAACAAAACGGGTTTCTCTCGGTACCTCAGGAATAATGAGTGGATGTTTTTCGGTGGCGTTGGCGAGCCACAGTGCCCGGTAGGCATTTTCTTTATCGATGCTGCTGAACTAACCAGAATCGTCCATGGTGAAGTGACACTGGGAATCGAACAAGTGACCCGCCTAACAGAGTTTTTGAGTGCGGCTTTTTTTTTTTCCAGAGGGAAGCAACGTTTAAAAACACCAAGAGGAAGCACTACATGTTTTGTTTTTTGTTTTTTGTCTTTTTTTGTTTTTAACGGACAGTATCCTGGTTTCCTGCGCGTTATGTTAAAGAGCTCCCACCACGGCTGTTTCCCCGTGGGGTGGCTCTGGAAAGTGGACTGTCTGGTTGGTTTTCTCCATCCACTTTCCGCCTGCATGGAACAAAGTGTGCTTTATGAAACATAAGCTGGACCCAGGCGGGTTGTCAGCGTTGCTCTTTATGTGGTAACGTTTTTTTTTTTTTTTTTTTTAAACCCCCAAGAGTTCAGCAGCGTAAATCATCACCATGAGGAGTACCGATGAGCCTGAGGGCTTTGACGGCGAGGCCTCCAACACTTCCATGATCTCCGGGGCCAGCAGTCCCTACCAGCCCACCACCGAGCCCGTCCACGCGAGGAACGTTCTGGGAGGGATAAGGTGCGACGTGGAGTACCTCAAGTCCTACTTTGGGATTTTAAAGGTGGTTGAAGTGGTAAGTTTGAGCACCAGCACAGATGAACAGCACACAGTGCGTAAAACTAACGATATGGCCACACCGTTTACTCATCAGCCACTGAACATATGAACGATATAGTTTCTACTATACTGTTGGTCAGTTCTTAGCGTCAACACCGTATTACTCCTATCCCTGAGGTGTTCCAACGAGAATAATTCAGGTACCCTGCCCCACATCCCTAATAGTGGTCAGTCAGGTTCAGTCAGGATGTCATTGTTTGAAGTTCCAGGAGAAGTTGCCTTTCCTTCCTATTTTTAAATAGACACATATTTTGAAACATCAGTCTATGTTTTTGCTACAACAAAATACTACAGTATTGAATTGTTAATGTTGATGTAGCCTAATCCAATTCCTATAGTGATCTTATTGTTTCTCCCTCTTATGTTAAGGTGCTTTGCATGTTTTTTGTCATGTGTGTCCACTCAATGATGCACCTGGTTATTCCTGTGTCTTTAATGTGCTCATAAATGACATCTAGAGAAAACAAGACCGTTTCTTTGTCTGGATGTAGTAGTCAATGATAAAAAAAAAAGAAGCTATTCTATCAAACTAATGCACCTAAACCAGATGTCTGATCTGAGACATCAACAAAGTGAAGCGAGGGCTCCCAAAGCGCTGACAATCCACCAGAGGAGGAAATATCTGTCGAGCCAGAGCAATTTCTCTTCTTCTGTTGCCAAGAAATGCAGACACAGGCCTGCTCACTCACACACAAATGAAGTAGTGTGTCCACAGCAGGACAAACCATGGAGTTGTGGGGAGTAGCAATTACCTCTGACATTGTTTGTGGATGGCAAAAGCAATCTTAAAGTGAAAAACCGTTTCAGAAAACACTGCATAGTTCCAGCTTCTCTACATCACTTTCTAACTCGTAGTATTTTGTGGGTGTCTGAGTGTCCCTGTTGTCTCACAGAGAGCACAGTCAGCATGTGCGATTGCACACACCTGTGATGTTTACCTCAGTGAACGTGGGAAGTCAGGAGGAGACTCCATCTGTCATCAGCGTGGGAGAGATTTAGATCAGATCGCAACGAAACGGTCAATTATAAGTGATAGAATATTGTCTTTGACTAAAGCTGCTCAGTGGAAGGGAAAAAAAACATTTTATTTCTGAATCTTTTTCAAATGTTAGTGGCTACTGAGGCCCTTAACCAGACAAATGACTACATCAGATTATAAATCATATCCCTGCTTTTCACATGTTGCAGGGAGATGGTGCTTAGCTTAGTGTTTCTAATGTGATTGCCCAATACTTCACCATTATTCAAATACATCTCCAGTAGCAGCTTTAATGAAAAACACTAAGTAAGACCTGGTGCAGAATTTATAACACAGGAACACAAGAAGACTTTCAAATGTTGCAAAAGTGCAAGCTCGTTAAACAAACAGAAGAAAACAGGTACAAACACATCACTATGCCGGGCTGTTGCTACATATTTTCCAGGTATATAAGGTTTAATATGAACCATTTGCACAACTTATTTAAATACCAGTAAACAAAAAAATATCTTAATATTACTTTTCTTCTGTTTATCGTCTTCTCTTTATATTTACTTGAATTACTTGTTCAGCCCAGACTTTTCTAGTCTAAGCTTATCGTATCACCTTCATGGACGAGGACAGGGTCATTGAAAGGCATCCAAGTTCTCAGAGGAGGCCTACGAGGCTCGCTGCCAAACATTAATAGCACCACTGGCTCGCACTTTTACCGCTCTGTCCTTAATTGCTTCACTCTTTGCCAGCGGAGGCTGTGTGATGATCTTTTCCAAATGATTGATGTCAATGCTGAATATGTCACAGTGTCCGCTTTATCTTCTTTTATAAAGAGGTGGTGCTGTGCCTTTTATATATGTAACTGTGTTTACAGAAAGTGGTTCTTCGGCTGACAGGGCAGTAATCATGTGTTGTTTACCATCATCTTTGCACGGGAATAAGTGATACAGAGTAATGATTAGCATCGATGCAGAATAGACTGGTAGAGTACAGTACATGCGGCATTGTAACCCCCCCTCCCCAAAATTGTCTTTACTTCCTTATGACTTTGCCAAGGAAATGTTTATTGTATTAGCTCCACACCCACCCAGGCCTTGTTTGCATTTATGAAATGGTTGCAAACACCACTTGGACATTTGGACTGATCCATGTTTATTTGGACATTCTGCTTCCCTCTGCACAGACACAGGGTGCTAAGTGCTCATAGACCTGTATAGTAGCTTCACACTTCACACTGGAGCACTAAAATGCATTTATACAGGCTTTAAGGGATCTAATTAACTTGGAGTCGGTCCTCAAATGAATGGACAAACAGGCTTCTTTTGACCCTGCTGATCACAAACAACCGCCAGTTAGGGTGTAACCTGAGCGAGGTGTGTCCATCATGATGACAGGTTTGTCTTTGTCTCTTTGTCTCTTTGTCCTGGGGGGTCAACAAAGTCTAGCTGATCTGCAACTAGTGACCTGCTCAAATGACTAAAATCGGAAAACCCTGTAGGGCTTTACAGTACATCAGTCAAACTATTTTTGTTTCTCTACAAGACTTACGCCCAACAGTCCACTCCTGATGATGTGTATTACAAGTTATTCTTTTAACAAGTGGAAACTAAATATTGTTTCAAGGCGTGTTACATTCACTTTGTGAATGTTATTTGATGAAGTTACCAGATGCTACAAAATGTCAGAGAGCATTTCCTGCCTTACGCTCCATTTTCTCTCCTGGTTGAAACATTACCTATTCAGAGCTTGTAGAGAGAAATTAAGACAACAAGTACTTTGTGCATGTAGCGGATGTGTGAAGACATGAATGCCTTTGCCTACACCTTGCCTCTTAGGTGAAATGTAACATATGTCAGGCTACATTTTCAATTCAACCTTTTGTGTGTGTGGAGGTTCCATTGCATTAGGGGCTCAGCTTATAATCCTTTTCTCCATTAGTTACCTCTCAACAACAGATGGTGTATAAGAAGGGGATCCGAGTCTTAATAAAGTGCATAATCCAACAGATAAGGATGTGTGTGCATGCAGGAGGAAAGAGAGAACAGGAGCCAATCTGCATGATTGTGTACTTACACACGTGCCATGAGGGCTGAAGCTATAAGACATCAGATCATTACTGACATGATTATCCAGTATGGTGCTTTGTGATCCTCCCGCCTGCCTCCTCCCCCGTGGCTGCCTGACACCTGCTACACAGGGACTTGGGAAAAGCAATACTATGCCTTCTGCTAGAGACATGACATCATCCCTCAGCCCTGAGGAGCCCTCCACTCTTGTTTGGGTGTAACCTTTTTGGTCATGTTATAGTAACAGATGGACTGCTGTCTCACTAATGGGATTCCAGCAGATGTGGAAAATGAAACTTTTGTCTTTATGATTTGAGAAAGTCAGTTTACTTTTTGTTGTCCTTGTTTTAGTGTGTCGCTACCTGGTGGTAATTCATGCATCACTATTTGTGGTTATTGTAGTGTAACCAGGAGTGTGATGTCTCTGTCTAAATCTAGGTATACAAACTGGTCGAACAGGAGAGTGCTGTACCTATAGTTCACCAAATGCAGAAAATGACTTCCTGATCTTAAACCTGATAGGTTGGCTGGTTGGCTTTTGAGCTGCTGAGAGGAAGGGTAGAAGAGGAAGGGTTTTTTTTTGGTAACAAGAATGTTTGTTTGTTTTTTCCACATTTAGCATCATAAACAATCCCAATAAGAGGTTTTTTCTAAAAAATCTGTTTCAAAATACAAACCAAAACTAGATGAAATATTCTTGAGGGAATATAACCATTCACGATGAATCTCTTTTTAGTTCTCAATTGTCCAGATATGCTCATCATCAGCTAATCTTTGTTATATATCAAACCCAGATGAGCACTGATTTGTTTAATGAGCCTTTGTGCTTCTTAGTAAGTTCCCTCTTTATCTTTCTGAGCTGTAAAACCATTTTTCTTCTATCATCTTCCTTATTTACATCAATCACATACACTATATCAGTCATGCAATCCTCACTCAATGTCCTTTCGTTCTCTGCAAAACAAAATTCTTTAGATAATCGGATCACATCTCTGAATGTAGCCCTGAATAATTGCCTTGACTTTGTTGCCCTGATGACACAGAGGAGGGGGGATTTCAAAGAGGGAGGCGTCCTGGTTTTAACAAAGATCTTTGGGTCTTAAGGCAGATTTACTGTGAGCCTGATTGTGAATGGTGCTTGCCTGCTTTGTCTGGAATACTGGCTCTTCATTCAATTAAATTCCCATTTCAATAGTCGGAGTTTGTTATTTGTCCAAAGTAAACTGTGAAAATAAAAATGACTCAACAAAATTCCTCCGAGGCTTTATTAGAACTTGCCAAGGGACCCCTGTCTGTGAAATCCACACGCTGGGGTGCTAATGACCTTATGAGGTTTATTGGAAAAATCAATATCATCAGAGACAAGATCATTACTTTGCAACCTAGTATCTAATCAACACTGCTAATGAAGCAGCACTTCAGTCATCTGTCTGTGGAAAACATGACTGTCTCCTGCAGCTTCAGAATATTTACTCAGCCCTTTACTGTACTCAAGGGGTTTTCTGCAGGCTGTGTTTTAACTGACTTGGTGAGCTCAACAGAAAGTGGTAAACATATATGTTATGATTTCGAGAGAGAGCACGTGTCAATCAAAAAATTGCTCTACCTCTCTGTCCCACACAGGCTGTGACTACACACCTTATGCGTGCCTGATTGTGTATATGGATGTGTGCATGTTTGTATGCATATCTGTATCGCACTTTTCCTTTCACTTTTACATGTAAAGCACTTTGTAACGTTGTGTTTTAAAAAGTGCTATATAAATACATTGTATTATTGTTTAGTTGTTGGTATGTCAGTGGTGTTTTTTTCTAAATTAGCCATTATACTTTGGATTTACTCTGCATGCAAGCTCAGAACTCATCAGTTGAAATGTTATGATGATGTAAGCCTCTGGGGGCGACATTGTGTGTTTGAGTGAGGAGTAAAAACATCTACAGCATAACTGCTAGCTGTACTTAGATGCAGATGTCTGTTGAAAGAGCTCAATACATTTCTAAATAGCTGTCAGATGATAGCAGCCTCCTTTGATTTCCACACAGATTGTTTGCCTGCTTACAACCAAAGCAAGCTGAAATAATAATAAAAAAAACTGGGACTACAAATGGAAACCAGAACACCTCCGATAATAAAACAACATTTGTCCCTCGCCTACAGATTCTGTGAGACAGATATTTGATTTTTTTAGACTACTCTGTGCAGAATGGCATGAACACTCAAGAAATGTTTTACCATTAAAGGTTTTAGAAAACAAAATATGTCCCACCACAGTTTCTACACTTATGCAAACGTTTATCTGCTTATGCAAAATATTCACTAGTAGTTTGCATGACCACCTGTAAATGCCATGCTTTAATCTTGTTTCCTTTTGAAGCCCTTTGGAGAGAAAGACACAGATAAAACAACCTCTGGTCCAGGTATGAGTAAATAATAAGGTGTAAACACTTACTACATATGGCCTGAAGTGGTCTTGTCATTAGGAAAACTTTGCCATGGACAAACCCATCATTATACACATTTGTATAAAAAACACGTTATGTCAACTGTTCATCCTGGTAGAAGATCTGGTCTAAACTGGTTTGAATTTGGCTGCTGTGGGCCCTAGTTGTGTCACAGTGGTATTCTCTTGGTTCTGTTGTGTCTCTGGGTCCTGGATCACCCTGAGCCAATTGGTAATCTGTGTGTGGGGATCTGTTGGGGTCTGCATGGCACGAGAACCCCTAAATAGCAGGATTCTTCCCATACTGTGGTTTTATTGAGGGATGTTGGCCGGAGGGAAGCATCTTCACAGGCTGCCAGGAGCGGGACTCTTGAGATGGGCTCATGGCCTCGGGTCTATTCATAGGACAATCACTTCATCATCTGGAGAGATTGGAATTTTACTGAACTAACAAAAACTCACACAAAGATAAAACGTGCCTGGAACTAAATGCCCTTAATGTCTGAGAGCAGTGTTACAAATAGACATAATATTTCACATTTTGAAATGTATTTACCTACTTGAAAGTACACATTTTTTATAGACTATTTGAAATTATATGATGGATTTGGGATTTATTTAAGAGTCCAGTCGTACAAATCATGTGCAAACACTTTGAATGTGTAAAGTTTGTGAATGATTGCCCTGTTATTGAGATCACACTATACACAGTATGTTCCACTAAACTTGTCCCCTTCTTCCATGTGTCTCCCTCTGATCATTTCCCTTCAGGTCCTTTCACTTATTGGATTCATTTGCATAGAGACCATCATGATGTGTTCTCCCTGTGGAGGGGTCTACTTCTTCGAGTTTGTCAGCTGCAGTGCCTTCGTTGTGACGGGGGTCCTTCTACTGATCTTTAGCCTCAATCTTCACACCAAGGTGCCCCACGTCAACTGGAGCCTCACGGTGGGTGCAGGGACACATTATGTGGTACAAGACCAGCCCGTTGATTTGTTGAACTCTTTTAAACCAGTTTAATAGATTAGACTAGCTAACAGCTAATGGCGAGTTTAAACTTGAGAGATTGAAAGGCTAGGAAGTATTAGCTTGGGTCACTGGACCCCTTGTGTATGTATAACTGCATATAACATGACAGACAGATGTTGAACTAGTTTTGTCAAGGAGCCTGCCTAACACTTTGATATCTGTACTATGTTGATTAACATGACAATGTTATCCCTGCTAAACGAATGTTTGCTTTCAGCTATATATGCTCAAGTCCATTTACCATTTCAGCATTGTGAGCATGTTAGCATTTAGCTTAAATCAACTCTGAGCTGTTATACAGTTGATAACATTACTTTTGACTCTTAATGTTGTGTCTCTAAACTGTGGAGGTTTTCCTTCATTCGGTCAATGCTTTACACTTTTGTGTCTGTTTTCTCACTTAGTGCTCATTACAATTATAACAGTCACGTATGAATGACATGGTTATATTAACTTGGTATTGTTTATCAGACCAAATCTTTCCCTGGCAGCCGATCCTCTCTGTCATGAATGGGCCTATATTTACATTTGTACCTGCACTAAGTTCTGCTGGAAGTATAAAGTCATGCATTTATTTCCGATGATAAGGCTGAACACAGGCCCATGAAACTTACTGAGAAACTTGACTGTGCCTGGAACTGTTTGGGAGGGCATGCTGTTTCACTGTTACCACCAGGAAGTGCATTGTCAGCTCTAAGCAAATGAGCTGGTGGGTGTTCTCCTGCAGATGCTGGATGCATTCACACATGCATGCACGCACACACACACACACACACACACACACACACACACACACAGACACACACACACACACACACACACACATACACACACACTCACAGTTTAAGCTGCAGCTATGTATCTTTTACAGAGAGGAGAATGGAAAAAATATCTCAAACTGTATTTCCAGAGGCCACACAGTGTACATATCGTAGTAAAGCAGTGCATGTTAAGCCAGATGTCCAATTCCAACCATAGTATCAGATTCCTTTATGGTATCCTTGGTACAATATTCCACCTCCAACATGAAGTGAGGGTGTGCCTTTGGCTTCTACGGTTGGACCCCAAATGAAAGCTTTTTACAGTCTGTGAGGAGAGACAGATCATATGATCTGAAATCCTCATGTTCCTGTTTCTCCTGAGACATTCTGTTCCTTTTCTCCTGAGACTAGCTGGCCTTTCTATGTCTTGTTCATTATTTTTCCACTCAGGTGATTAATAGTGCACAAATACATAACTAGCATGTATTGTTAGTGTGTGTGCAGGCATGCGTCAAAGTAAGTTTGGCTGTGGGTTACCATAAGACTCACAGAGGAGGGTTTTTTTTTCTGTGAAGAACTGAGACTGTGGTGGGCTGAGGTTTGGCTCATTGGTATTGTTGGAAACATGCTGTTCGAGCCAAGATATTGAGTGTTTCATATTTTGTAAGAAAAAATTATACATATTCAGAGAATATCAGACTCTATGTTTATCCACAAGAACCACTTGGATGTTCACTTTGGTAAGTAAACTGCAGCGATGAAAGACTTTACAGTTAATGCTGCTTTCCAGATTTTCACCGTCTCTTTGCTCTGATTTAAAGTGGCTCAAAAAGGCCCACAATGCTTAGTTCCACTACATAGTTTAAGACTGTACCCCATGCTGTTCATGTCTATCAAGTTCAAAGCTCCTGTCACGTTGAGCCCCTGGGAATGTCACCATGAGTAAGCATTTCAGAGAGTTAACCAACTGTTAACCCTTCTGCTGCCTGTCTTTGTATCCAAACTTTAAAACTGAAGCAGCCGGTCCTGCTCTGTGGAGCAGGCTGTTTAATAATGTGGTTGAGAGTCTCAGAAGGAGGGTTTTGATCGTACAATTATGTGCTATGTGATCCCATCTCCTCCAATTCACCCTCGCTGATGACTTTGGCAGTGCAGAGGGGGAAACCAAGGCCCCGAATCCCATTTCCCCCCTTCAGTACTGGAATAAATGCAATCCTGTGACCGTGTTTGTAGCCCTTTTTGTGACTTTTAGCTTTTCAGTTGAACTTCAGGTTTCAGCCTGCATGAATGGACTTGTTTTTCACAGTCGGCTGCAGTTGAAGGACGTGCATTTAGTGCATTGTCTTCCTCATGCACATAGCCAAATCACTACAGGCCATGCCGAGGGGGCTCTGGGACAGGAACAGGGTGACCCTGAGGACATGCACAGCCAACAGGGGAGGGGGAGAGAAAGAGAGAGCCTTTTTAAAGAGCCTTTTTAAATAGAGAGCAACAGTTTGGGTGCCATGCCAGGGTGGCAGATACATTCTGATTGTTTTTGTTCTGGGCACAGACAGAATCTCATCCAGTTAATGCATGATTGCACTCACTGCTTCACACAGAAGACCAACGGTGGTTGCTAACCCGACTTGGCACACACTTACACACAAGGCGAGTCACGCAAAGCTAATGTCAGTTTCTTTTCAGACACAGAAATATCTGTACTGACTGAAGTTGAAAAGTTTGATTATTTTTGTTTGCCTGCTATCATATTTTCCTGTGGTCTTAAAACCTTAAAGAAAGAAACCGTTTTCCGCTCTACTGTACTCGTTGTGTTTATTTGCATTTTTGGCAATTTTAAACCACAAACAGTGGTGCTGCGTTTGCGAAAAGCATTTCCTGTCTAAAGTTTATTATGGAGTTCCTCTATCTGACTGTGATTTCTCCTCAGTTCTTAGCTTCAAAGAGGTGTACAGTGTATACTCTAATGTAACACAAAACCAACTAATGGATACTACTGCACACAAAGGATTAAGGTTTCTGATTGCTTCCAGTAGAACTTAACCTGCTAAACTTCTAGTCATGTATGTTAATGTCCAGTATGTCTACATGAGCGTTAACCCATCTTTGTTTCCCAGTTTGACCTCATGTTGTTCTGCCTTTGATGGTCTACATGTCTGTGCTGAATCCGCACAAACAGCAGAGGTTTGGGGTTATTATTAACGGCAGGCCATTAATCTATCATCAGTTCAGACCAGAGATCACTTTGCTCTTGTTTTATTTACTTTTCCTTAGAATGGAATCCAATAAAAGCTTTCTGGGTTTAGACGGCTGAAGTGTACCACCCAAGCAGACAAAAGACGCTGAATGCTTTCCGGCTATCTCTATTTATCTTCAAGGAAGAAGTACGTTTCATTCTCGCATGAAGCTTTCTATCCCTGTGTGACTCGCTGCTTATGTGCAGGGAATTGATTTTATAGTAAGTGTTCCGCTTCATCCGCTTAGGTTTCCATAGTTGCAGTCCAGTGAGGATTTCTAGCTTCTTTCTTAATCGTACAAGCGAAACACAGGTCTAAATACAAAACATGAAACCACATGTGTTTATTCATGGTAGGACCCTTAAAAAAGCAACCTCTTTTGTGCCTAAACCAACAACACAAACATAAAATATAGACTGTTACAAGAATGTCAATCAATCAATCATCATTTGTGTAGCGCCAATTCACCTATTGTCCACACTTCCTTGCCGCGGAGGTGGAGGTCGGAACAGGCCGTGCATGAATGAAGATGCCGGTGGTTGTCGGGACGACACAGTCCGATGGTGGTGGCTGGGCGTCAGGGGCATCGGGTGGTAGTAGTGCCCGATCACCTCGCTGAAGGTTGGGGTAGCTCCGTCTACTCGAGAGCCTGGCTTCTGACAGCCTTAAAGATATTAACCTAAAGAGGGTCTTTTTTTTATTTATTTTTTGTGCCCACTGCAGGTTCTCCTTCATTCTTTTAAGGAGAGGGTGAGGGAAGTTGCTGTCAGTTTGTTGTGATCTGCAGTCTTATTATATTTTATTTTTCTTGTAATATTAGATGCTACTTAAGTCTCAACAATTCTCTTTTAAGGACAACGAATTTTGTTGTTGGAAGAATCGACATTTCAAGGTTAAGAACAAGATTGAAAACTCAGAGAATGTATAGATCTGGAAGTGTTCAGTGCTCTGGGTCTCAGCATATAGAGAGCAGGTTGTAAAACAATGATTGGATCCAATAATAGAGCCAGTGGTTTGGTCCAGTCTGTACTTGGTTATTTAAGGTTTTAAAGAGTGCTGGCCTGGTTAAAACATGGAATGTGGGAAAAAATGAAGCACAGGAACCGAACTGGAAGTTGAGAGATTGAGGGCTCTGAAAGTGGTAGAAACGCTTTTGTGCACATGGCAACAGGACACTGGAATGGGAATATGCAGCGTTTCCTGTTCAACCAGTCGGGTGAGATAGATGGGAGTGAGCAATGTTTGCAGTGTGTCTGTCCAAGTGTGTGTAAGTGTGTTGGTGGGGGGTTGGTGAACTTCTGATTTAGTATGAAGGTTAGAATCATAATCCTGTTGTACATTAACTGTACCAGTTAGCGTGAGGTGTTATGGGTTATATCAGTATGTTACTGATTAAACTGCAGATCAGTGGAAAGTTGTCACACTTTTTAAGGTCTGACTGTGTGTGTGTGTGTGTGTGTGTGTGTGTGTGTGTGTGTGTGTGTGTGTGTGTGTGTGTGTGTGTGTGTGTGTGTGTGTGTGTGTGTGTGTGTGTGTGTGTGTGTGTGTGTGTGTGTGTGTGTGTGTGTGTGTGTGTGTGTGTGTGTGTGTGTGTGTGTGTGTGTGAGAGTGCTTGTGACATAGCCATTGTATGAGCATCGTGTGTCATATGAGAGACCGTGTCAGCCATGATCACAATCACGCATCTGATCACGAGGGCCCGTCCCAGTCAGGCAGTGAGCCCTTCATTATTAACCCTTCGCTAACTAAGAGAGAAGTATCTCACTCTTCTCTGCGTGTTTCAAATTGTAGGGGGGGGGGGGGGGGGGGGGGGGTTCACTTGAGTTATGAGTGTTTGTGTGTAGGATGAGGTGCTGGCTAACTTTTAAGTTTATGTTTGGGGCTTCTTTGCCCTCCTGTGGGTTTTTTTAAACTCTCAGTGGAGCACCAGGATGCAGTCTGGCTGAGTAAATGTGAGTGAGCACATCTTGCTTTGTTCAACATGGTACAACATCATCCAGGATGTCCTTCCTGGGCGTAGTATCTGTCTTAATGCAAAGACCTTTAGGGGCTTTAATTGTGTTAAAGAACCACAAATTATTTTGTAGAGTGAGGGAGATTATTTGTTTGTATCATTGGTAATTTTCCATATATTATATTTCAAGTTATATTTGATGTATTCTTTTATTTGGGATGGATATAAACATTTTAACTATTACCAAAGTGAGGCTTTAGCGCCAGGCAGGCTACTGAAAACGTAAGGGTTTTTTTTAAGATTTGTTTTTGGGCTTTTTGTACCTTTTAATCGAGAGATAGGACAGTGGATTAAGTCGGAAATAAGGGAGAGAGAGTGGGGAATGACATGCAGGAAAGGAGCCACAGGCTGGATTCAAACCCGGGCCGCCCGCCCAGAAGACTACAGCCTCCATACATGGGGCGCGCACACTAACCACTGCACCACCAGCGTCCCAACTTAAAGAGTTTTTGATTAGAATAATTTATTTTTCAAATTCAAGACTGGATTTATTAGATTGTTCACCAGGTGCTTATGTAGGAAGTTTTATTGCAAATAAGTCGATAAACATCAAAGCTACTGTTGTAAAAAAGTGTTTTTTTGGTCTTGAAATTCAAGTATCAATGCTGAAGTATCAATCAATTACAAATGATGTCCTAACTCTAGGCCTCTGTATTAAGTAGACAGCCTATATGTGGGGGATAATGTATAGTCTAGATATCTTGGATTTGAACCCTGACATGGTGTGCCCTTCACATTGGGGTCTTACTCACCCTGAAGGGGGTAAACAGATCCGCATGAATCAGCGGGGCACCTGATTGAGCTTTTTTTCTCTCTTCATGTCGGAGTCTGTTGACATTTTCTTTTCAGCAGTCTTAATACACCACCGTATCCTGTAGCACGTTTTGGTTATGTGTTTACTTCATGTGCCATCTTGATTTTTCTTTTTAGAGTTTTTAAAAATGTTTATCCTCTTTTCACCACTGTTATCCTCTACTGTCTCCTTTTCCCACGCCAAACAGACCGATGGGAAAATGAAAAGGCCCCAGCAACCAAATGATTTTCTTAGTAAGGGTTCGCTCTTAACAATGGTGATCTATTTCTCTGAGTCGGTTCCTACCATCATGAATCACTTGTCACTTCTAACTTCATGCTAGTTAGTCCTGAAAGGTCAGTTATATACACTTTTGGAGTCTAATGTCATCGTGTATGATTTCCTCTAGGACCTGGTTAACACCGCTGCCAGTACCTTCTTCTTCTTCTTGTCTTCTCTTGTGCTCTCCTGCATCAACCACAACACTGGAGCTGAAATAGCAGCAGTGGTGAGTTATTCAAACCATCAGAACTCTCCCTTCATCACTCCTCAAGTTTCCTTTTATAGCAGATCAAGATAAATTAAAACATATGTATGAGTATTCTTATGCAAAGGTCTCACAGGTTAACCTCCTCTATCTGCTAAGTGAGCAGAAGTCACACAAGTGCATTTTAAAAGTACAACAAATGCACATTTCAGGAGCTTTGTACATGCATTTGCTTTGTTGTTTGGTTCCCATTCAAACTCTGAAATTGTTTTTTTACCTCCCGTTCCTTTTTTCCCCTTGATTGCAGATCTTTGGCTTCCTGGTGACAGGTGTGTACGGGATAAACACCTTCCTGGCAGTACGCAGGTGGCGCCTTGGCAACGGCTGTCAGGGTGCAGCGCAGACTAGCGAGTACATACGTGCGCGTACCGCCTCCCGTGGAGAGATGGAGGCGAGACCCGAGCTAGCATGAGTGCAGGCAGACAATCATACAGCCTAAGGGACTAAAACGGCAGCTGACTGACATGGACCCTACTCTACCCTTAGAGCAGTTTTTTTTTTTATTCAAGTCAACAATTGGAGGGCCATCGCTAACCACATGCTTTTATGTTTCATCACGACACCTCATCTTCCTTTCACAGCTACAAATGAGCTGTGTGTGTGTGTGTGGTTTTGTTTAGAAGGCATCCTGGCTCCAGTGACATGAAAAGACTGTAAAGTGAAGAGCTGGAGTCAGAAATGAAGGTATTCTCTCCAAGAGCCTTCATCCACATATATTTCTAAATCTTTGTGAAGGATGACTTCCATGAAAAGATTCTAAGGCTGACTTCACTCCAGCTATGCACCGACTCCTGTTCTGGTGTAGGTGTGGACTTTTATAAAACACTTTTAGAGTTTCACTGTGAAGGAAGGCAACACAAAAAAAAAAAAAGATCAGCTATTGCACAGCTTTTGCTTTTTTCAAGCTGCTTTCTGTGAATCTGTGGTGATCAATGTGATCGTAGATCTAGGAGGCTGCGAAACCAGCAACACACAGTACCCTGCAATACAACAGAGGCACTGTGACTTTACTGCATTAGTCAAAAGCTGACATTAGCCTTGTCTGTCTGTGAGCGAGGCTTACATTCGGTGTTCAATTTGATGATTACAAATGATGACATCACAGTTTCTTTCTCCTTTGCAGCTCTACGGTCACCTCTGTGACACCTCCCTGACAGAAAATACAATACGGGGTTATATGAACTGTAATAAAGACAAGCAGTACAAGCAAAGGGGAAATCCTATATTGTGCATTAATGAACCAAAAAAAAAAAAGAATCACTCAATCATTCCTACAGTCATAACTTTGAGGTCAACACTGTGAGCTACCAATAAGTCCAATCAGACGACAAGAAGGAGATTGGCAGCTTTTTGCCTTTTCACATGTCCAAGGCTTTAGGTAACGCAAATAATGCAGTTACATCAATGAAATTCATTTTTAAACTAACATCAGAAATTGACCTGGTTAAAAAATAAATGTCCTCAGCCTATTCACTAGTATCTCAGGTATGGACACACTCCTTTTAGTCTTTGATTCTTCAAGAAAAAAAAAATTGAAATGAAATCACACGGTGCCTCAATATGAACGCTGTAATCTTAATGCCTTCATATATTTATGAGACGTTCAAGGATGATCACAGAGAATTGAATCAGGTGTGTAATTTAAGTGAAAAGTAATTTAAAACCTGGTCACATTATGGTTGAGACAGATGGAAATGGGGTTTACATTTAGCTTCATAACCAGCTTTCACTCTGTATTTGAATTCAATAAAAATGTCTGTATCTGTATCTTCAGTATATTGCTACATATTACACATTCAATGCATTATTCAATCTGAAACCATTCCACATTGCAGATGTTTAAGGTCATGCGTACAGAGTGCAAAGCAAAACTTGTTATTCCTTTAATTGTTTACAGTTTGGCTACTTTAACTAGGATTCAAGTTGGAAAATAGTGTACATCATATGTTCTTTTCAGGAAGACATCTCCTCTTACCTTTTGAAGGCTAACATTGAGTCTACACTTAATCTGTGTTTAAATTGATATTTGAGACCTCTTAATAGTATCTTAGGCTTCAGTGAGTTTGTGCAGGGTCTATATCAACTCTATGGCTCCACCTCCTGGTCTTCATCTGAAATGACTGTACAGTCAAATAACTACAGTGGTGTGTACGCGTGTTTGGAAAGGAAGGAACAGAATTGTTTCTGACTGCACGTGGGAATGAAAATAAAAACTGTACGGCTTCTTCAATGGCCATAGAAGTTTCAACAGAAATGGTTGGCTTGATTAACTGTTTTTAAAGGAGTTAAGTAACTTATCATGTACGACTGCTTTTTCTCCTGCTTTAGTGACTGAAGTAGTTTATTGCCTAGACAATCATATTTGTTATTCTGTATGTTACTTACAATGATGGGCTTTATGAGTGATGTCAAAATGTCCACTATAACATTTGTACAGCAAACTTTACAACACAATTGTGAAAGTGCATCTTAATGCACTGTGTCATGATATAAACTGATCATATTTGTCATGAACTATCAGGCTGTGGTTCTTTTTGTACAGCTTTGCTACAATATCTTAATAACTGCTTATATTTATAAGTAAATACACTAGTTGTGCTTTAAAGAACAGACATGATGGGTCTAAGTGTGGATGAAGTGAGATGCTCTCTGGTTTCTTTTTGTGCTTTGTCAGTGATAACATCAAGGTCAGTCTTTTACAGGATGGGCGCTGTATTTTGTTTAAATTTAAAATATTCACTAAAGACAGTTTCTAGTGAGTTTAATAAAGTAATTTGACATTAATGAAAAGAAGCGTAGGTTTTTTATTCAAGCATTTTTTTTATTTTATTTTTTGCAGAGAAGTGCCAAGGAGAGTAGAAATACAATTTGACTTAAAAGTTCAGCAAGAAGATTGATGTATAATAATTCAGGCAACCCCTGATTTTAATACGATTTTTATACACACCAACTATGGTTGACCTTACTTCATGTCGAATAAAAAAAAACATATATTTTCAGATAAACACAACCATTATGTATTTTTCTCTTTGTGGTGTTAAACAATGTATGATCATTTGGTTGAAAGTAAAAGATATGGGGATGTGCAGCTCTCGTGGGACAATACAAACATATCACATTACTCACAGATTAGCATCAACCAAAGCCTGTTTCTGACATCTTTTGAGATATGCACAAGTTAGCACATAAGGAGCTTTCTCGCATTTTTTGTCCAAATAGCTATTTTTTCCTAATTCTGACTAAGCCACATTGAAACAAAATTCAAAAACACAGAACAAAAAAAAACTTTCAATATGCTACCACACAGGCTCCATGGTTAAGAATAATCCAATATCATTGCAAATTCAAAAAAGAAAAAGTTTAACTGTGAATAAGCCAAACTTCTTAATAGGTGACAAGGACATTTGAAACCACTGGTGCAAATTGTTTTTTTTGATCACAGTGCTGTTATATCACTCATGTAGTGCAGTGTGTACCATATTAACAGTCATTGTGGCGATCAGGAGTGTCTGATTTCTCAGAAGTGGCTGTGAAAGAACCCCACACACACGCACGCACACGCACACACACACACACACACACACACACACTACGTGACTACAAAAAAAAAGCAAACACACAAAACAATATCCACATGTAGGATATTTCATACTTTACATAATGATAATGCTTTGAGTGGCTTCAATGCACTGTTTCCACAGTTATGCACACACACACACTAACACAGCTTGTTGGATGCAAATGCAGAAGATAAACTGAAGGGATCAGCATTAATTCAATTTGAAAATGTGTATTTTTTTCTGCTTTGAGGTTCATGAATTCAGAACCCAGGAAAGGTTTTAAACTCTGACAAGACCAAAGTCCAACATAGAGAAAAGCAAAGAGTAAGACAATAAACAGAGGTTGTAACCAGCCAACCTGAAACTCATCTGTTCTTCTATACAGTGTACACACATTATTTTTAGAGAAATATGTTGAATTTTATAGATCATGTTGCTGCCACACTCACTTACTGTGGGCCTGTTGTCTTTCCATTTTTATAAAGCTCAATTTGCTAAAATACAACTTCATTTCTAGAATAAAATCTTCATTCGCTAAGGGCATTAATGTAGTGTTGTAGTTAGATGTCGGTTAATCAGATCCCCCCTGCAGGCCCTAAAGTTTGATATAAGTCACTATTTCAAATTAAAACAACTGCTCCCACATGTAGGTCATAAAAACCCATCTTCTAAGAACTCAATAAAATGATGCCACGATTTCACAGCTTTAAGGTCATCATGCTCACAATGTAATTTTTGTCCATATTTTGCATTATAACCTTGTTTTATCATAACACACGTGCAGATCTTTGCAGAGTGCAGATCTTTGCAGAGTGCAGCTCTGTGGTCACCATTTGTTTCCCCAGGAGACTTTTGTGTCTGATCAAACATATCCACTGATGAAGATCCCTGACGTCTCAGTCAGAATCAGAGTCTGAAAACTCATCTAGAAAAGAAAAGTGAAAAAAGACACAAGTCAGAATGACTGTTTGTGCTACATGGGGCCTTTTTGCGTAAAAGATACATTACAAAGTCAAACTTTCTTTCAGACATATTGTATATGGTACACTCATGATATTACAGAAACAATGTATGGGTTGACAAGTGCAAAGTTTGAAGATAAACTTAGTCGCTTCAGGGGTTGAATCAATCTCATTCACGTGTATGTTCACTTGACTCTAGCAGTGACAAACCCTGCAGGTTGATTTGCTTTTATATACAGAGGTATTAAAATAGCAGCATCTGAAAATGCGCTGCAATAATAAATAGTAGTCTAAGCATGCAAAAGATCTGAAGTACTTATCAGACATATTCTGAAATGCAGCAGTGTTGCCAATGTCGAATACAACCACCTAACATGAACAGAAATATCCAGTGAATAATTATGTGATATTAAAATGAATCTTGGAATTATGTCCCCTTTGAATCAGTGGGACATTCAAAGTCTAGCTCATCAGAGGACTCAAACCTGGGACTGTTTGGGTCTGCTTGTGACACTTCTGACTACACCAATATGAAATAAATGTGGAAAATATCCCAAATTAAATATAGAATCATCTTGAATGTGCATGCATATAATAAAATATTTTGAATGTGTTGCCAAAAAAACGTAGCTATGTTTTTTAACTCATAATACAAAGCCAAAAAATTGTATTTAATGCATAGCCATATCAATTAATAACATGGACATATAAAAGTCACATTTTAGATTTGATACATGTATTTTGGTGCATAAATGGGAACACGGTATAAAACCCAGGCTGTAAATAACACTGAATCACCGTTGATATACTTTATTTCTTAAGCTATATAATAACACGTAATTTTTATATTCTATTAAACAGATACTGGATCAAACATCTTGAGTATAACAGATATACAGTTTGTTATTTAACATGTGTGTATTTTCTTAAATGGCCACATAGCAGACATTCAGTTCCAGTCTCACCTTGCTGTCCTGTTGGTTCGTCATTGGACGCCCCTCCTTGCTTCAGGAAATCAGCCAGCTCATTAAAAATGAGATAAAAATCTAAAGCAAAGACAATGGTGGCAATAAACCCGAACACCTGTAGGAAAAAAAAGACAATTTAAATACCATTACAGTAAAAACTGCATCTTAAAAAATAACTGAGGTTGTAAGACGAGGGCGTAATGTGTAGCATGTAATCAATAAAACACAAACGACAAGGTGTAGGCTATAGGTAAGATTTCAATTCTTACCCCGGCAGCCTTAGAAGAACCATCCACATATTTGGAGACTGCAATGATGGAGATGATGAAAAAGATGATGGAGGCAGTGACACATCTCATGAAATCCTTTAAGAGTGAAAGAAAACACAATTATTTTTTTTTAGATAACCTTTTTCTTTTTTTTTTTTCTCTGGAAACACCAAAATATTTATTGGAAAATGCTTTTACCATGAGCGGCCATAAGAAGCCTTTAAACCTCTCATTGAATTTGGTGGAGTAAGCGAACAACAGGAAGAGAGCGGCCAGAAACTCCAGCAGGGGGACGGTCACAAAGGCTGCTGCTGTAGAGGCGGCGAAACACACGAAGGACACAAGGGACAGAGCCTAAAGAGAAAACCAGAAACACAGACAGAAAAATAAGAGCAGTGTGAACTGTAGCTTTAGATTATATTAAATGTGTAGGACAGCAGCCTCGGGCAAAGGATAAACAAATCATTTGTTTTCCCTTATGTATTTGAAGAATGGCAAGAGGAACACTTCAATTCCTTCCTCCTGTCTCAAACTTCTGTGTTTCTCAGTGACAGGCGGGGCAAAGGCAAATTAAAATTTGAATCCAAATAAAATGGGGCTAAGTCTTTTTCCATCTTCCTTCTTTAAGATAACGTTACACTGCCCTGAAGCTGTCAGTCTGTGTGAATCACAGCCTCGGGCTTGCTCCCTGTAAGAAGATACGGTTGTTAAAGACATTGTTTATTCACACAGAGTCATACACTGCTACACTGAATCCCTCTCGTCTCTCTCTCTCGTCGTTCTCTCACACAAACAATTACCCACAAAAACCGAAAGGAGACATTTTAACTTTTTTTCTGTGTGAGACAAAGTCATAAAGTGGTTAGGCTGTGGGTTAAATGAGCCTTCTCTGTGTTTGACGCCCTCCATTAGCAGGGTGGACACCATATCAGTGCAAATGAAAGCAAGTCCAGACTCTGTAATCTGCGAACAGGCCCGGCCATCTTGTCTTTGTCTCTGTCAGTCATCCCACTCTGCCCTGAGGTTAGGAACTCCCCCTGACTCAACCCAAACTGCTGCTGCAGCTGCTGCTCTTTGAAAATCACTGCCAACAACTAGTTTCCTGTCAGGGATCCATTGGATTCACCTGTAATAAGAATACAGGCAAAGCTTTTCTCCCAGTTTCTAAGTGGATCTTCTGGCGAGTTTGCTCATGACAAATAAAAAGCCTGGGATGTTGGGATAGTGAGCGGTTCAAAAAACAGCACAAGATGAGCTGGTGAAACAGCTGCATTTCCTCCTACATCATATTATCTGGAGACAACAAACACACACACACACAGACACACAGACACACACACACACACACACACACACACACACACACACACACACACACACACACACACACACACACACACACACACACACACACACACACACACACACACACACACACACACACACACACACACACACACACACACACACACACACACACACACACACACACACACACACACACACACACACACACACACACATTCAATTAGGCAACTGTTATTAATATCTGGAGATTGAGACTCCTTCATGGATACAAGCAGAAATGAATGTTTATAGTGGTTCAGCCTGCTCTGAGGGACCCTCTCCCCTCTCCCAGAGGGTGAAGCTGAGACTGGGTGAAGAATGTGCTTCAGTCTGATCTAACGCTATTTTTTTGCCTGTCTGGTAACAGATTGTGTGCAGATACTTTTTAGAAAGATGGGTTCTTTAAACACATCTATTTTGTTACTTATACCTTTTCTTTCATATGACTCATCTGTAAATGACTTTATAAACAAACTGCAAACTAAAGTGCGAGCAGATTGGGGGAGCCTGTTTTCAAAGCAGCTATGCGATTAGAAAATGAGCAGGTATTAAATGTAGTAAAATACACATTACATACTGAGCTGAGAATTATGACAATGCTTTGTTTTCAGTTCATACCACCTAGAGAGAATGCATGCTTTGCACACATTTACTATACAACGTAGCTTTAATTAACATCTTGTTTTCATTTTGAAAATATTTTAAAATGTTACAAGAATTGTGCCATGCCTTCAGTGAACTGGCTGTGATTTCATGTTCCTCATGAAACCTGTTTCTGTTTGAGACTGAGAAGCCTAATGAGAAGTACACTAGTAGTCTGACACAGTGAGCATAATAACGCATGCTCAGCAGGATATGTGTCTGACTAATACTAACAGGAATGATGGAGCTGTGAGCGAGCTCTGTTTGAACGACTCACAAAAAGCATGCAGTTCAGGCACTGTGGGCTGATACATTCCTGCCTTCAAGATATATATTGTATCACAAAGACAAAAATACTGTTTTTCTATACTCCAAGAGGAATAGCTCTCAGCAACAGCAAGGAGGTCAAACACTATGCCAGTGTACGAGGAACAATACTGTATATGAAAATAATATGGAGATTAATTATTCTCAAGTGAATTCTACTGCATACTGGAGGTTATAATCGTACTAGTTTGAATTGACCCCTGTTTCACATCTTAAACTACCATCACAACTGCAACTTTAGTTTCTGAGTGCTAAAATGACTTTAAAGATGACCAATTCACTCCAAAAATATACATATTCTCTCCCTAACATCTTCTGCTATCTGAGAGATATATAGCCAAGGATTTGGGATGTTTTTTTTGTCTTCCATAGCTGTAAAAAACAACATTTAATGCACACTGTATAATTAAATCTACAGCACAGACAATGGAAAAGTTCCCAAAACAACGTTTTCCAGGAGATTTGGGAAATATGTTGATGTGTAAGATAATATAGATTTGGAAATAATTCAAAATAAACTGCTGTAGCTAACCTCGAAACATCTCTGGTTTGTATTAATGTAGGCATGTCTGCTTTATGCCGGTTTGGGTTTTCATTTTATAATTGCGGTGATTTGATAAGGTACCTTTATTTGTCAGGTTTTTACTGAAGTAGCCAGTATCAGTTTGTAAATGTTTTTTTATTTTTTATAAAATGGAAAAGTAGGCTACTCAGAAAGTAGTTAGAAATACAGTTAATCCATACAGTAACAGGGATGCTTTTATTCTGGAATAAATACCCCCTCTTTTGATTTTTGCTGATAAAAAAAATGCATTTTCTAAATGATGTATAAGACTTAAAATTTGTCTTAACTCCATCGTTTTGAGGAACAGACAGAGATTGATTTCTCAAAGCAGATGTGAACACGTCTATTGGCAAACTACATACCACAGGTAATTGAGCAGACCCTAAAACTGAGCAACATAAAGGTTTAAAAAAACATTTTTGTTTGACCAGAGAGTTTGACATTATAAACAATAAACATAAAATCCTATGCTTCCCTAAAAGTGTGATTAACAGAAGTGTTAAAACAGCCTTGTGTTTATAATACAATTTGATGAGTGAGTGGAAAATGCCCTAAATAGCAGCCATTCACTTAACTATATTGTATGCAACAGCCCATCTACTCTTTTCCCATTCTGTCCTTCAAAGTATGTTGTGTTTTCTGGATTAAGGAAAACAGGGTCTTGAGTTCAGAAAACTTGGCCCACCTGACAGATCCTTGCAAGTTTAAACCAAGGGTGCACTCTCACCTTTGTGCACAAACAAGAACTATCAGTGGAGGCCAGCAGGTTTCAGTTTTAGCTTTTTTAGCCCTGGGCTGGAGATCACAGTCACATTGTTAAGCAGCAGTAAAGAGGCTGTATGGTGTATGCCTGTGTGTGTGTGTGTGTGTTTGTGGAGCTCTGTGTGCACTCACAGTAAGGAAGACAGTACTCCAGGCAACATGTTGCAGAGGATGTGATGTGACTATGAGGAAGATAAGCACTCTCTCACAGCCTGACATGAGCTGAATGTCACATGATGACACAAACGTGATGGTTCATATAGCAGCCTTAACACAATTACTGCAAAAAAAGACTCTCCCAGAAGTCCTGCATGATACTGGTGATGATCAACACTTACATATGGAAAGTTCGTCCATGTTCGTTTAAATACACTTTAAGATGAATAAAAGACAACTACTCATATCAGTTAATCATATAATGCACGACTTGACAAAACAATAAGAGACTGGAGGAGATTCATTTCTTTCTTTAGCGTCATCACTGTATCTCCGTGTTGTGTCCATAAAGCACTTTACATGTATTTTACATTACCTAGTTTCTATAAACCCTTGCTGCTCCACCCTTTACTAATGGAAACTTTGAGACTGGAACTGACTGACTGACCCATATTCAAAATGACAGTAGATAAGTCTGCTTTTCTAAATTCGGATTCAGAGTACAAAAACAGCCGTAACATTTAAAAACTGCGGGTGAAAGTTACCAAAACGCAGCGCGCTGGACTTTCATGCGCAATAAGCGAGCAGTGATACATCAACAGTTGTATTCGTTTCAGTATTGACTCCTCTGGTCATTCTTACCACTTCAGCAATAAGCAGCATGCCTTTCCTCGAGGAGACAAACTCTTTGCTCGGAAGAATCGAGGAGAGGACAGTCTGGCGCGGCCGAGTCGAGCTGGGAGCCTCGATGTCCCCCATTGCTGGAAAAAAAAAAGTGTTTAACTCTCTACAAACTTCAGATAACCCCAAACTAAGCGCACTGTAACGGATTCGAGGCCAAACAAGAGCGATATGTGGAGGCGTGAGGCTACAGGGAGGTGGAAACGGAAACAATGACAGCGCGGAAACGCAGCGCCAGGCCAGCTCCAAAAAAGTGCAACATCTGCTTTCTCCAGATGTGAAATGCGATGCCCCCAGCTGCACAGCACTCAGCCCGGAGCCACTCAGTGGAAATATGCAACTCGTGATGTCATAGATAGGGTATAGACAATCTTTATTGATATTTGTTGATTCCAAAATATTTGTTTAATTTCAGTAAAACATGCCCCAGTCTGTATTACAGTAGGATTCTTAAATATGCTAAAACTGTTTAAAAACTTTGAAACCTTTCTAAACATACATCATGTAGCTCGACGATAAGCTCCACTTTCCCAGGTTACAGAGCTCATGTGTAAGCAACCATATAGGCAGGGGTTATGCATACAATGAATTATTTTGCTTTCAATAATTTATTCACTCCATGTCTTTATTCTGGTTGTCACTTCTTGGCTTGTTGAATGTGATGTTCTTGAAAAGTGTGTAACCGTCCACACACAGCAACCCAACTGTCATGAAAGCAACTATCTGCAAAGAAAGAGCAGATTTAAAAATAAATGCATCACACTGCATGACAACACATCCGCTGTCCATGAGAGAGAGAGAGAGAGAGAGAGAGAGGGAGACAGAGAGGGGGGCATGTTTATTTCTCAGAGGACTTGATACTGTGAAGCTACAGCACATGTAGACACAGAAAAGCAACATTTAGATAATCAATTTTACTGACAGTGTGTAGGGGAAATTGTCCCACACATCTGAGATTGCAATTATAGATTAAAGTAAGACATCTCACCCCTCCGACTAGCGTGCCTGTGACTGTGTATGTAGTCAGAGCCAGCAGGCTCAGGACAGTAAAGTAGACAACCGCAAACACTGAATTAAAAAAGTCCTGAAGGAAGGAACAAGAGAAGGACTCTAGAACAAATTTGCAGCATACAAAGGGGAACATATTTTCTAAATAAAGCATATAAAAACGTGTACAATATGATCATGTGTTTCTCTATAAACATCACCCACAATGAGAGGCCAGAAAAAGAATGCCAGCCTCTTGTTGAGTTTAAGTGTGTAGAGCAAGAGCAGCAGTGAAGTGATCAGAAACTCCAGCACTGTGGCTGTGATGTATGTTGGTCTGGATGCTACACTGAAACACACAAACGCCACAACCAGAGTCCCCTGAAACAAACAAACAAAAAAAAAGAGTCAAAAACATATACATTTAGTTACCACTGTAATAGGAAATGTAATCTCCCTCACATTTAAATCTTTACAAATGATTCTATTGTAAGTACATTTGACAGTTTTTATGAAACTGCCTGCACGTTTTGTCTTCTGATTTACTCACTGTCTTTAAACCGAGCAAGGAGCACTGCAGTTTGTATAGAGAAGGAGGAACTGAGTTTCCGCTGTTTTCGCATAGCTTTTTTTACATTTCCAACAGATCCAGTTTCTCCTTCAGCATTTAAAGTGATCTCTGTTTTTTAATGTCAGCCCTGCTGTCAAAACAGTTTTCACTGTTAACTTTAGTATACCATATTCTTGTTCTGCTACTGTTACCACTTTGTATCTTTACAGCATAGGTCACCAGCTGCTGTTACAACACTACTCTGCATACTAAAATAATGTCAAAACTTTAAGTGATGAACAGACTTTCTTACCATCTCTGCTACTTTCAGGATTCCCCTCCTGGATTTGAGAAAAGCCGTGTCCAGCTCCATGGCTGTTTTTGTATTTTGGTCCTCTGACATGATGATGCAATTTCATTTGCAAAAGACAGATTATTCTGTTTCCTGAAACTATTTCCTTTTAGCTGTAAAGGAAATGACTGTAAGAAAATGTGCAATGTTTCACACCAGCAGCTTCTGGTGAACAACAAGACAGATGTGAACAAAGGGCTCTGAATGTCACAGGATATACACCGAGCCATAGAAGATTCTCAAATTGGGCCTGCCTGTAGTTTGTCTCATTCAAAAAATAAATAGTATTTATGAAAAAAAGGTTTGCACATTGAGTGGTTAGGGGTTTTCCCCAGCATCTAACAGTGACATAGAATGAATCCAATAATCCACCACATCTTTATTATTTGAGTCATGACCTTAATAAATACATTTCCCTTTAATTTATCAATAGAATGAAAATTTACAAAAACAGTCTTTTGATACAATGTTGTGTTTTCACATGTACACCTTTTGTTGGATCATTCATATAAAAACTTTAAAAAAAAACCGATTTGTATAATCAATTAAATGTTTTGTTTTAAAGATGCAAAACCCGTTTTACAAATGATTAAAAACTCTATCCTTTAAAAATGAGTTTGTTTGTTTTTGCGTGGCAAAGGCACATCTTCAGGTTCTGCTTCCTCATCCTGGTGTCTGGGGCAGCACTTCTGCTTTCAGTGTGGCCAGTCACACTTCTTGGGCTCAGACTTTGGCACTTTGAGACACTTTCCTATCTTCTCACAGCCTGCAGGAGCCCAGTTCTGCAACAGAGAACAGCCAGCGTAGTGAGCACACAAACATGGAGTATAAAAGATGTTCTTAAGGAAATATTGTTTTGCTTTCTTGTGAAAATGAAGCTGTTTGTCACCAGATTATTGCTACATCCCATCTATATTTCCCAATGTGTCCCTACTTCACCTTAAAAGTATCATATTTAAATACATTTTTTGCTGAATAGATAATATGTCATTTGGAAGAGATGTAACAGAGTATGTTTTACACTAAACTGTTTCAATTCTGAAAAAGGATTCATTTAAACGCAACTTAAAATTGTGTTTATTGTGTTCACCACAAGAGGGCAGTGCTACACTACGCATAAATTCACAGCAGTGTAATTGACAAAATGTGCTGTTTGAGATGACAAAGCCACTGCTCCCTTTAGCTGCTATAAATAATCCTAGAAGAACTTTTTACAGCAGATATGTACAGGCAGCTGTTGTTAACTTCAGATTTCCCCCCCCTTTTTTTTTTTAAGTTTTACTTTTTGGCGATTTTGCCTTTATTGGATAGGACAGCTGAAGAGAGACAGGAAACCCCGGGAGGAGAGAGAGTGGGGAACAACATTCAGTGAAGGTCCGAGGCCGGTTTCGAACCCACAGCTGTAGCCTTTGTTCATGGGGCGTGCGTTATAACAACTAAGCTATCCAGCGCCACAAGTTTTTCTTCTTTTTTTTTTTGTGGGTGATAAAATACAAAATATGAGAGAAGTAAGCTACAAGTATGAAGATAAACATTTTTTTTTGTTCAAGTAGAATGCTTTTAGTCTGTAGGCTCTATGAAGACTTAAAACTGATTGAAACAAGGAACGATAAGCATTAAGAGATATTTTTTTTCATATAGGCAGTATCATTTTCTTTTTGATTTAGCAGATGTCCAAGTTTGGAGGAGAAAGCAGAGAAGAGGAGCAAACAAGCCTGCCTATGGAAAACATTTCCACAGCCTCTTGAAACAGTGAGAATAAAGTAAGTTACATAACACACCAAAGGATGGTGGTGTTGTATTTTCAGCATTTATATCAATAAATTGTATAATGAGTAAGTCTTACCATTACAGCCACGTCACACATATTGAGCTGGGGATTCCCGGGCACCAGGGTCTTCTTATGCTGCTCCACAACTGGAGAGATCCTGCTCAGTTCATCTTGGTACTCCTTACTCAGAACACTGTAAGCATACAATATGCAGGGCTAAAATGATTACCAGTTTCACTATCTATGACACTGCATTTCCTTTACATTCAACTCGTGGATATGAAAAGTCAGAAAAAGGTGAAAAAAATTACAAAATAACTTCTGAAAGCCGAAGATGAGGGCTTCAAAAGACCAAACCCAAAAGATAAACAGTTGACAACAAAAACAGGCAGCAACTCCTGAAATTTAAGAAAATGTAGCAAACAAGCATTTCAGATTTTTCCCTTATAATTGACTGAAATGATTACCCTTCTTTTAAAACAACTTTTAATATAAATTCAACCTGTTTTTTTTGTAAAACAAGCACAATTTTAAAGTTGTTTGGTCTGTTCCTCCAATAGTTTCAGTTATTTTAAAATGATATATCCCCTTAGTCTTGCTTTTTTGCATGAAGAGAGTGAATGCATAGCACACATGTATCCAATCCAAGCCTTACTCATTATATCAGTGCTGGGACATGCTGTCAACAACAAAAACACACACATGCTGTCCACTGTGGCACCCTTTGGAAAAGCACACTCAGCAAGGTGAACCATGAAACCCCTCTCTCATCCCCTGTCTCTCAATTACTGCTGTTGGACACCAGTGAGCCGAGCACCTCTGTGCATTATTATATTCAGTGTGTAAAACACAGGGGCCCTGAAGGCTTTCAAAGGAACGCTGCTCTCAATAGGACCTGTAGGGTTAATGGGCTGTGTGTGCACGCATCTATGTGTGTGTGTGTGTTGGGGGAGTGTCCGTCTGGTGGCGTGACACACGGACAGACAAATATCAGCAGTGCAATTACACCCCTGATACGCTCGCTGGCAGCACCTGTGCCAGCCTTCCATCCTCTCTTCACTGCAAACCCAGCCTTCTGATTGGCCCCTGGGGACCATGTGCATGTGTGTGAGGTGAAGTGTCAATTAGAGTAATAACCCCAGGCCCTGTCCAGCTCACACCCACCCTCCCTCTTAGATCTCCCACAGGGCAGCAAGGCTTCCTCCATCAGCCAGCACCTGCTCCCTTCCCCGATACTCTCAGTCTTTATTTTGCCCTACAATTACTCGACTGGTAGTGAGTGCACTGGCTGCAATTAGTCTCTCTCTTGGTGAGCCACATCCGTCATAAGCTAACTATCTACACATTCTGACCCGAGCTGATAGAGGGAAAAACAGATTACTCCCCTCAGTTTAAAATCAGACATTCAGATTAAATTGCTTCAGCTATCTGAAATCACAAATCGTTGCTTTCGCCTGATCCCAATCAGCGAGAGGGATATTTCATTCCCCTGCTATCTGTGCCCGCTGCTTATTGTTGCGATACATTTTGTGATAAGTGATGAAGCAACTTAATCAAAGCAAATGTAAAGACGATTTATCAGCGTGCTTTAAGGCACTACGTTTCTCCGTATAACTCTGCAAGCAAAGCACGCCATATGCCGCGAAGCCTGCGTAAAGTTTTCTATTGTTTTTGTCTATGCACCGAGAATCTTACAGCGCAGACCTCTAAATCAAAAACTAATAATACCATTTGTTTATGCCCTCTCTGCAAACAAATAATAAAAAGCTCACACTCAGCACAGCTCATTATCATGATTATAACCCTTAGCCTACTGGTGTACAGGCAAATTCTGGAATAATAAGCAGGCTGTATGCAAATCTAGTCTTTTGATTTATAATGTATGGCACCCAAGGGGGACGGGGGCATTGCTCAGGTGTGTCACCACACTGATTACTGATTCATAACACTATTGCTCGAGCACACACATACACATGCACACACACAAACAATCACACAGTAGCAGAAGGTGGGGGAATTGAGGAGACAATCAAATACATCTGTCCTGCCTGCGCCTCCCCTCCACCAACCTTCTCCACCCGGGTGGAAATTGAGCACTTCAGTAAGGACTATTGATTGGGGACACAAGAGGCTGGTGGATGGCAGCAGATGAGGCCACACCGCGCGGCACTGCCTGCAGTGCGAGGGCTGGGACTACATTCTGGATGACCAGGGGGCTCTGGGGGGGCGTGAGTGTAGGTGGGGAGTGAGAAGGTGGGATGTGTTAACCTCAGGGCCTGAGGTCACAGAAAATGGACAGCCATAGTGGAGGGCCGAAAAAGGCTTTGAACAAACCAGTAGGGAACTGAAATCACTGGCTGGGTGTGTGTGTGTTTGTGTGTGTGTGTGTGTGTCTTCCTGGTTCACCAAAACAAGACTTATCTTCCTCCAACACAATTCTAATTTGTCCAACATTGCAATACCCAAAACTGTATTTTTGACCCCAAACTTTTTCCTACATTGCATAATTGTAATCTGCACTGCTTTCCCTGAGTGTGTGTTTGTGTGTGTGTGTGTGTGTGTGTGTGCTCTTTGCTGTATCACAGGCTGCGACAGTAGTGAAGGTATGTGTGCAGACAGGCCCTACATCATCTTAAGTGGCTCTTTAGGTGCGGACGGAGATTAATGACAGCAAAGCAGCCAGTCCAGCTGGGGGAGCGAGGAGCACACGGACAAAATGCACGCATACACATGTGTAAACACGCACACACGCACACACATACACACACACACTCACACATACACACACAAGGAAGGAGGAGAATGGTCCCTGTGGATGCAGAAGGACAGCAGCTGAGTGGTGAGGAGTGTGCTGAGGTGCACAGGAGAAGGTAGAGAGAAAAAAAAGGAGAAAAGTTTGGAAAAGAAGAGGAACAAACAGTCGATGAGAGAGGATAGAAGAATAATTGCATACGAACAGTGGAGAAGTCATGCAGCGAGAGGTCACACAATTTGGCCTTATAGACAAACTCAATGACCCTGCTGACCATCAAATGTCTATTTTTTGTTTGGGGGCATGCCACAAACCTCAGCACTTGACTACATATTCATTGGTTTTTGCTTTTAATATTCTAACAAGTGAATAGAAAAGCTAAAAAGGTGAGCAGTTGAAAAACAACTTGAATGTTTTATCACTCAATCTCACTTCTGAAAGGGAGCTTGAAGAGGCAAAGGTGAGACGAGGGAAGAGTGAAATGTGAGAGGGAGCCGCAGAAGGCAGAAAAGAAAAGGTCAATCCATGAGGTTTCACAGCAGCAGGGAGCGAGAGCGTGCACAAAAGACATGTTCTCTCATCAAAGCACTTGTGGGATTATCTTAATGTATTAGTCATGGTTTCATCCTGCGTAAAAAAACAACAACAAAAAAAGGACCTTATTTGGCTGCAAACAGGAAAGGATGACGCTCATCTATCTTTGCATCCTTCATAAGTAATAGTTTTAGTTCAGCCTCTGCTGCCTGTGTCCTCTGGTGTCTCTCCTCACGGCAACTCTTAACTCTCCTCTGAGCTCAGGCAGACACAAGCAAAACTCCATTAAACAGCACACGCTCTCAATTTAGACCTGCACAATTTATCTGGCAATTTTAACCTGCAGCGGTGCACCGGAGGGTTGAGGTCCAGATAGCGATCTTTAAGGAGCTGTTTGCAATCACAAAGAGGAGGGTGTAATCAGGAGCACTCTGGCTGAGCAGATCAATCCGTCGCCTTCTTTTTCATGCCACTGAATCGGCATTGATCTTATACACAGCCTCTGCTAGCAACAGGCACAACGCTTTTTCAATTCTCAATCCTCTACGGTTCATTTTCAAACATCTCTTCACCTGTTTCTGGCTGACTACTCGCCTCTCTCGCTTCCATTTCTTTCGCCTCTCCTCTGTCCTCCAACCGGAAATCAGCATTAAGCAGAGGTAAAGTGTTATTTTCAGAGAACTAACCTGATAGGGTACTTTTCCCCAGGATCCCGTCCCAGATGGAAAATGAGTGGCTGCATCGTGTGCTCTTTCTGCTCATGAGTAGTCACGCCGGGGATCTCTTCACCTGGACAGAAGTTAATGCCCTATGAGAGAAAGCACAAAAAGTCATAAACATATTTTTTTTTATGTATTCTTTTTAACTGTGACATATATATCTTGAATTTCTTTGTCTTGATAACAACGTGGGAGTTGGGTTACAAGCATGCATATGTGACCTAAGGAAAGTAGGAATCTGATGTGTGACTGATAAATAGAGATAGACCATGTTTCAAAAGGAAACATATGCAGACTTAAAAAGGAGAATACAATTGAATATTTGAGGATAAATTAACAACCGCTCAGATCGGAGTGAAGGTTTTCTGTCTCACAAACACTCAAGTGTCGAGTTCTGTGACCCTGACATCTGTCTGTATGCTGGAAAGAGACTCCAACCCAAAGAGCACATCAGCTCTTTTTTGGCTACAAAGCTCTTATAGATCAGAGCAAGAACACTATATTTAAGCACAGTCCCATAGGGTAGGATTTTTTTTCTTTCACTTTATGCACCACATCGATCGAAATTCATTCATAAAAATGTAATAATTAGGTCTTTAAATCTTGTTTTCAATTTGATTTGAATTTTCTCTTGACTTCGTTTTATTTGATGACTTAAGAAGAACACAAGCACTTTGTTTTTCTGTGCATTTTATCCTTTAAAATCTTAATTCAAACTGGATGTTAAGATTTAGGCTTGCAGCAGCATTCTGCTCAGTTCTCGACAAGTACTCTTGTTTTCATGGCATATAAATGCAGATTGTCCTCCAGTCCATTATGTTTTTTGCAGTTTCTCTTTGTGCATCATACACAGAATCAAGTCACAAGCTAAATAGAGGACTTTCTGCCTCCTCTTCATCTCTCCACGCCTTCACTCCTGCTCCCTGTCTCCATTCTCATGAGGCTGGCAGCGACCGCAGCCTGATTGAGTCACACACAGTCCTCCAGAACCCCCTGGAGATCAGCCCCCTTCTTCAAACACAAACCAATGCATACATACACACACACACACACACCAACACACACCAACACACACTTTTTGATGAACACAACTAATACTGAGAGCGCATTCATCTGTAAGGCCCTGTTGCTGCCCCCCTCTGAGATCGCTGAGAACGCATCACCTCAAAATACATATAGAGGAGAGAAAAAGAGAGGGAGTGAGAGGCATAGATACCCCCCCACCCCACTCACAGCACACCCTGCAGAGCCTCTTCTCATCCTGACTATTCTGTCTTTTGAATCCAACAGCTTAGAAATGCAGAAAAGAAAAATGATGAAAAAAAAAAAAAATCTCATCCCAGAGGAGCAGCCAGAAAGGCCTGCTGCGTGTATCTCTCTGACTCTGTCTCTTGTACCAAAGACAGAACAGCATAGGTCCATATCTCCCCTGACATTAATGCTATGGATACCACCAGTCTGCTTTCAAACTGGAGCACAGCAGTCACTATTACAAGATAAGGTGCAGGAGCATCCAAGTGTGTGTGTGTGTGTGGGGGGGTTAAATCCGTGGAAATTGTTGGAAAAGGAACAATCACTTCATGCAGATTTTGGCTGAATATTTAAATCAATATGTGCTGTAAACAGTAATATTTTTATCTAACAAGTCCATCTCTATCTCCACTAACAAGTTGTTGCTATCTTTTGTCAATGTCTGCAACAGAATTTCACCGACATTGATGAAGACTAAATACTCAAATAAGGACTAACAGGTATCTGGGAAACAAGTGATTCTTTTTCAGATTTCATTTATTTTCTTCTGATGTATTCAATAAGGTTGAAAAAGCCATCACAGCTCCTCCTGTATCACACATTACTCAGCAATCCACATACAAAAGGAACCCAAGCCAACGACAAAACTATATTTTGCAATATTAACATCCCAGCGCTGCCTCAAGAGAGTTTGATGAGAACCATTTAAGCCTGTGAAATTTCTCATTTTCCTCATGGCTGAGCCGCGTGAACACCGCCAGAACAGAGCGACACATCTCTCAGCTATTAACCTGTAATTTTGTTCTTCTTCACAGACACAAATCTTCCCTTGTTTATTTTCACCATGGGCCAAGAAACTCAAATTATATTTTTAAGTATTTACAAAAGCTCTAGAGGAAGCAGGAAAAACTGGATTTTTAGGTGTGATTGTGGGTAACCGCTCTGAGAAATGTTAAATTGAAGCATATAAAGGGGATTTAAAGGGTCAAGACAGTCTAGTTTTAAAAGTATTTCATGCCTTGTTAGACTGTGTGAAACAGCTCAATGTGAGCCGTCTGTTTCCTGAAATAATGTTTACATAAATGTATTACAAGACATGGACAGTTCAATGATGCAGCCATGATGCCATGAAGCATATAAAGTGAACTTAACTCATAGGAGCTCCATAAAGCACACAAGCATAGCCTTTTATATAGACTACAGAACATACATGTACATGTTTTCTCTTGTCCTATCTCTCTTTCTCATGTACACACACACCCATACACACCAATCGATAGGCAACTCGCAGGCAATCAGACGCCATTATTTGTGAAGTTCCACTTCAGTTCACATGAGTTGATAAAGGAGGCTGCTATTGATTCAGCAGCCCTGAAGGAGAGAGCAATTTAAGCGACCGATGGGGCATAAAACAAACTGGATCACAGGAAAAGCAGAGCCTCAGAGGGAGGACAGGAGGACATGTTTTTTTTATGGACAGGGGAGAAAAAAAGACAGAGCACACTGTCTTGCGTCTCAGGATTCAAATTTCACATGGTTTCTAATGCATTTAATCAGAACAGAGTCGATGTAATTATGACAGAGAGATACTGCTGGCATCGCTTTTCTTTTTGAGCCCCATGGTGCCAAAAAGAACAAGTGTGCAGCAGGAAATGTCGGTATGTAAATGGAGAGGAAGAAAATCTCTACTGGAGTTAGAACAAACAAGTCAACCCGGCTGATGAATGATGTAAGTCTGCTGATGTGGGGGCTCTTCATTAATATTCATTACGCACTGATGTACACAGCAGTCAACTGATGAGCCATTTTCAAGATAACACCGACAGTGAAAGTGTTTGTGTGTTTGAGTTAGATTAGGAGAGACAAAGAGAGAGAATGAGGCAATGCAAATCAACAAATGAGGAAGTAGAAATGGGACCGAGTGGCGTCTTAAAAAACTGGTGTTTAAAGGGAGTTTTACCTTTTTGAGTTCCTCCCACGAGTTGCTCCAGGTCCAGTAGTGAGCCTTGTATTGTCCAAGCCTCACAGCCATCAGCTCGTTCCCCCGGTAATAGAAGATTGGCCTGTTGAAGATGAGATGATATCATGGTTTCCTCTTTCTAACATGTATGACTAAACATGAACTTTATAACCTACCTTCTGTTAAAAAAATAGGATCAAATTATCAATAATTAGGAATTCTCCCCCCCTTACATGGAACACAAGTTAATGAGCCCACAGCCATGCCAGCAGCTCCATGAGGCTGAACTACATAGAAGTGTTTTTAACCTAAATGCAAACATCATTATGTCTACATGCTTACCATCACAATGCAACATGCTGAGGTTAAGCAGGTATTATGTTTACAGTCTTCATCATTCTAGTGTTAAGGGTCAGTGTGCATTTGCTAACTAGTACTATGTAAGTGTACAGCTGTATTGATTGGTAAGTCATTGGTTCAACAAGGCTATATGTCATTAAAAAATAATTCGGACAAGAGAAAATGTGGACTTGAAAATGCAGGCGGTCTAGCGGATACGTCGCGCCTCATGTACATATTCAGGTTATAGACCTCCAAGCGGGCGGCCCGGGTTCATGTATGGCCTGTGGCTCCTTCACTGCATATCATTCCCCACTCTCTCTCCCTCTGGTTTCCTACTCTGTCCACTGTCCTCTACATCAAAAGCAAAAAGCCCCAAAATAAATCTTAATACAAATTCCTTGAGAAAAAGTCATGGGAACACGTTTTACAACTTATCAAAATTTCTGCAAAACATTCAATTTAAATCAATAAAAGTCACTTCAGGATGTTCCACTGGAAACCACAAGCTTCATGATGAACAAACTTTCCCAGCATTCATTCCAATAGTGGTTTGTATATTTTACTGTGAAATATGTGAAATATGTCATGTCCATTCCAATGGTGGTGACCCATCTCTCTGAAATGGAACCACACACGTTTCTTCTTTCTTAATAAAACTAATTTGGCTGTCCCACTTAGGGATGTAATCATGAACCTAAAAATGGAGATCCTGTAACAGCTACAGTATACTTGCCTGTTTAGGATTGTCTGTGGTTCCTTTAGCAGAACTGGTGTCAGGTCCAGGCCGTCAAGGGTTCTGTTGTCAGGAGGGCTGACGCCTGCCAGAGCCAGACTGGTGGTGAACAGGTCCATCACGTTGGCCAACTGGAAACTCACCTGCAACAGAACGAAGAGTCTGAAAAACCCAACCCCCGCCTGCAGTTTGGTAACTTATGTGATACAACCTGTGAGACGTGAGTTGAGAAAGTGAAGAACATTGAAGAAATAAGACCAAGCCAATTACACATGAAGCTACATGCTAGACATAGATACAGCTGTTAATGATAGTATTCCTCACGTTTTTGCAGCTAGTGGAAAAGAGTTCACATGAGTTCCATGAATCAAGAAGGGAATACCACAAGTGTGCTCTTTCATGCATGCTTGTGCAAAAAAAGAGATACGTTTTTATGAACGTAAACCAGGTAACAAGTCATTGCCATGATCATTTCTGTGTGGTTGTGTGCACACTTGCAGGAAATAACGGCATTTCTTTAGTTTCCTTTCTAATCTCTGCTTCCAGGTTTGTTATACAAACCTCCAAAATGTCTCACTGTCTAAATGAGTTTTTTAGCAGGGAATGCAAAAAAAAAAAGAAAAAAAGAGGAGTGAAGAAAAAGAGGAATGAAGAGAAAGAGGAGAGGGAGTGAGGAAAGGACGAGGCCCGGGCAAGCAGGCGGCTGAGGCTGGAGCTCGCTGGTGTTTTATCTCCTTCTCCCAGTCCCAGTGAAAAGCTTTATTTTATTTATAAACTTTGAACTATTTTCAGATAAAATGCCATTTTTTCGCTGTCATCCTTGATCTTCCGTTCCATTCTCTCCTGAGCGAGCCTTAGAGGGAGACGGCACGCTCACAATCAGATAGCGCTATCAGGCCTCTGCAGCTGCACCACCATGTGCTGCTGTGCTCCTATCGGCAGCCAGCATGCATACACACACACACACACACACACTCTCACACATACACATACACACACACACGCACACACAAGCTTTTCTAAGCACTGAAATGAATTCCCTTTTCTTCTGTATCCACAGAACTAGCCACAGAAAAGGCTTTGCAATGCATTCCATGATCTATCTTCACATCCAGACACTCTTTCTAGCACACACACACACACACACACACACACACTAACAGATTTAGACCATCACTTCATTTTTTTTTTTAAGTCCCCCACACACAGACACACACAGACCTCTAAATAAGACAGGACAAAAGGACACAAGAGGAAGCAAAACTGACATTTAGTTGGTAATAATTGGAAAGACCAAAACTAAAACTTTCACACTCAGACTTCTGCCCTCTTTTGCAGTCTACACTGAGCTTCATTCTTTCTTCATCTTTTGTCCTTTCCTCTCTTTTGACTGACTCATCACTCTCTATTAATGTCACATTCCCTTCCTCCCCTCTCCGTTTTCTCATTTCTTTCTATATTGTGAGTGCTGATGTTGGTTATCTGAGGAGGCAGTGCTTCCATCCCTGTCTCTGCCACTGCCTGTGTGTCTGTCACCTGATAAAACACAACAAAAGGACTTGTGACGCTCGACAACATTGTGGGGCCGACACCCCCCCACAGCAGACCACCTCCCCATTGTTCCTACAGCCACCACCACCACCACCACCCTCCATCATCATCCCGCAACCCCCCCCCCCGCCTCACCCCTACTTCGGCACTGGGAGAATGCTGAATCTGCACCTGCAACCACACTGCTTCATTCCAGGACATCTGACTGAACATGAGTGAATGGCTTATTGATGATTTCCTGCACATTCACACAGTCAATTATTAGTTTCACCACTCTTGCACAGGGCTTTTTGTCAGGTTAACACAGGTGGAAATGCACACTGAAGTGGTCATTCCACTTCATATCCCCCTCAAACTTGTCTCCTCATCTTGATAGTATAGGATGCATCTGTTGGCACAATAAAAACCTGCTGAAATCCCTCTCTAACAAAGACGTGGATGTCTTTTTGTTGTCTCCAGCATTTTGCAGCTAAAATAGCTTATGGACTTTTCAATTCACAGATCAACAGAGATTTCAGAAAAGAACAAAACAAGAGACGAGGGCAACCCTGTGTCTGCCTGGTCTTTCCTCCCTCCCAAGCAGAGCTGAATAATAAATCCAAAGCTGGAGAGTACAGAAGCTCCAACAATGCAGCTTTGTCATCACAACCCCAGAGAGCTTTGGGGAGGATCTATCGACCCTTGTGCCTACAGCTGCAACTGCAATGCATACACACATGTAGGTGTTTGATGATGTTCTGCATTGTTAGGGATTTTGTTTACGTCTCTGTCTCTTTGCAAGGTCTAGAAAGCTATCGGTGACACACAAAACTAATCCAACATAAATATAAAAAGCCTACATATGTGTGTAAAATCAAGCATAAATGACATGTACACACACACTGGTCAATTATAACGTGGCACAGGTGCAGCAAAGCCCTGGGAAAACATAGACGTTCCTGGCAGTCTGGCAGCGTCAGAGTCTTTAGCACTCCTCTTCCTTCTTTCTCTTTTCTCCAAGAGCCACCTCTTTTACTTCTTCCTTGCTTCCTTCCCTGTATCCCCCCCCTCCCACCACCCCTCCGTTCCTTTATCCTGAGCGCCTGGCATATTCAGATACTGAAGTCCTCATTACAGCTCAATCCAACCTCAGCAAACACACAAACAGATTAGCCGCTTAAGACGCTCCCAATCCCCCTCTCCCTCGCTGCTCCACTGTGCTATCAGGCCCCAGCACACCCCTGTGAGATGAGCCAGGGGCAAGGCTTACTGCAGACTGCAGCCTCCGCTCGCTCCTCCACAAAATCCCTCTGCGTCACAGCCCCGTGTCACAGCTGCCCCTAATACAATTAAAAGTCATTTGCAGAACGCACAGGCTTAGAGGATCACAGTGTGGGTGGGGGGGGGGGGGGGGGGGGGGGGATTGGGGATGGTTGGGGGGTGGGGGGGGGGGAATGAGAGAGAGAGTTTGGGGCGTTAATTCCAGCCAAATATATTTGAGGAAACAGGGGAATAAGCGCCCACACGCTTGGTGGCTGCAATCACACAGTCTATCTTTGCTGTTCGGGGAGTTAAATAACTCGATAGAAGTTTAACAAAGTCAAGATTAACTGGTTACAGCGACAGCAGATCAGAGTGTGCACATGTAAAGAGGAAAATGATACACGCGTGAAACAAAAAGCAACAATCATTCAAAGGAGAGGATTAGTGCAATAATTATTCCTTTACTCTCAACCTGCTTTACAGTCCTTTACAGCCTGCAGCTTTACAGACAACATGTCAGCTCCTGGTACTTGTTGATAGGAAGAACATTAGGGAGCAACAATGCTCAAAACAAAAATGAAACCCTACTGTAGCTCTGGATCCTGTGATATAATCTAGTCACAAGAGAAGGTTTCAGGGATTATGTGATCAATGTTGCTGTTTTTTTTTTTTTGAAGGCTTGATTTTGTGAAAAGCTGCAAATCACAGGGGTATTCTCACCGTGCCCTCTTTGATGTGTCCAGGCCACCAGGCAATGGCGGGCTCCCTCATGCCTCCTTCAAAGGTGGTCTCCTTCCCGCAGAGGAACGGCCCGTTGCTGCCACCTGAGGAGTCAGAAACAGAAAAATACATGTAGCAACACAGAAAATCATACACATACAGAAATAACATAAAATAAATAAATGATCCAACTTGATTTCACACAAACAAATTGTGTGTGTGAATCTGATCTGGTTTCCTACTTTCATTTGGGCCAGACATCACGGCAGCCCCGTTGTCTGAGGTGAAGAAGACAAAGGTATTATCGTCTACACCCAAACTCTTCAGCTGAGACAATATCTGACCGACACTGTCGTCTAGCTCCATCACTGCATCACCATACCTACAGGCCACAGATAATCAAATATTATTTGATGAATCATTCATTCATTAAAATACAAATGCATCTGCAGGATTGTCTGTCAATAAGAGAGTAGTTAAGAAAGGATGTAATGTACCGTCCTCGCTGACTCTTCCCCAGGAAGCTTTTGGAGGCATAGACAGGAGCGTGAGTTGAATCAGGTGCCCAGTAGAGGAAGAACGGCCGCTCAGCTTCAGTCTGAAGGCGAATGAAGTCTACAGCTTCCTGTAGCAGTGGTAAGAGAGAGAGAGTGTTACATAGTGTTGTAGACAAGACCACACTAACCGAGACCAGAGTGCTCCGAGACCAAGACATTTAGGGTTTGAGACAGAGTGAAGACCAAGGCAGGGTGAGACCGATGCAGAACCAAGACGATGAATATCAATGAAAATCATCGCAAGATTGAACAAGATAAAAGTTTTTTTTTTAGTTTAAGTTTGCTTTTAAATAAATGTTACAGCAACAAACAAAATCTCTGCACCTTTGTTTGCAAGGAACCACAACGTAAAAAAACCCCTCAAATCTTAGCAAGCTTGTTCATCTTACTTCTTGTCAAAAATAATAATGATAAAATATGAATAAACTTTATTTATTTATACTTATTAAAAGCCACATTCACCTGACAAGCCCAGATAAACTTGTTTTTATATATTTTTATAAGATGTTTATCTGGGTTTATATCAGTTGAATGTTGCTTATATAAAGTGTTAACAGATATTTGTGACTAGATGAGATGAAGAGGCTTGTTAAGATTTGAGTTTCTGCAGGTGCCTCTACTCCAGTCGTCTCCATCCACTCCTGCGAGTGTGCAGGGGGCGTGTCACTCACTCACTTAGACCGTAACACCGGGAAGGTTGTGGCTGTAGCCGGGGGGGAAAAATATTAAACTAAATATTAATTGAAGTTATCTGTTGTTAGAAAGGTGTGTTTTCCTTCTAATCCCAGTAATGATGTGGAAAAATAGCCTATCAGTGGTGGCCTTGACTCGTCTTGTTTTAAAGTCCGAGACAAGGCAGAGTAAAAACGTTTTTAATTCTGATGCGAGACCGAGACCTTCAAAAAGACGTCGAGTATTACAACACTAGTGTTACAACACTATCAGAGCAGATTTCAAAAGAATAACTGTTGCCTAATTTACAGTACTGATGTCAAGCCTGATAAAAAGAAACACTTGTTCTCTCTTGATTACCAAATACTAGTTCTATGTTTGTAAAATGTGTAGTACATTCAGTTTCCAGTCTGTTAGAATCAAAGGTCAAACAACTTGACCATCTATTTAATGCAAAGCTAACATATATTTTGGGATGATGACAAATGTCCAACAAAAATATTAAAGGTGTCCTACAGTAAGAACCATTAGGACACCAAGGTTCATAAGTAGTTATTGGAACATTGTTGTGCATTTTCACACATGCAGTCACTCCATCAAGGGAAAGTAGTCTGAAGTCAGCTGCCAAAGATGCTGGCAAAACTAGTTTTAAGACAAACCAGAAATAAATGGCGTGTCTGTTACTTTGAAGTTTAATTTTGTTTGATCTACTTACAAGTAAGTAATGAAACAGTCTAGTCCAATTATATGGTACATGCTAATATTAGCTTTACAAAGCTCTATTTGATCGATCTAACACTTTTCAAGCACATGAAGTGACAGGTTGTATTTTGTCTCTTTACTTTAGAATGGGAGGTATTCATGTTGGCACCAAAGACAATCAAGATGACTTTGCACAACAGTTGAAAATCTCAATAATAGCAAAATGGAAAATCAGGCTCTGTTGTATTCTGAATATTTAAAAACACATTTTTTATGTTTTTGTGCTTTTTTCTAGACTGTTTTAAACCCCGGTGGACAATAACATTGAATCATATTCTATTCCATTCTATTCAGCTAATTGCTTTACTTAGGGAACAGTGGAACTACATTCCTGTTGCACTGACTGGGTAATACAATCTAACATAAAGACATGCTCGGAAGAGACATAAAAGGTTTCACTTACCTGCAAGTAGATTTGTGTGAGGTTGGACTCTCCTGTCTTCCTGTTAATCTCAAATTCCTCAAATAATCTGGAAACCAAGTGGGTTGACAAGATCAATGAAATGAACCTTCATTATGAGTTTAACCTGGGCTTCCTATCGGAAAAACATTTCACTTCAGTTTTTTCAACCGTTTTATACGACTAATTTACAGTGACCTGATCGTTCAATCTGCTTCTAAACTGACAAAACAATAACAGTGAAACCGTAGATTTCAGGGCGGTGAACCTAGCGGATAGGTCGCGTCCAATATATGAAGGCTATAGTTCAACAAGCAGACAGCCCCGGGTTCAAGTCCAACCTGTGGCTCATTTCCTGCATGTCATTCTCCATTTTCTTTCTCCCCCAATTTCCTACTATATCCACTGTCCTATATAAACAAAAGTAAAAGCCCAAAAATAAATCTTGTGAAAAAAAAACTATTGATTTCAGCAAATTTCCTCTTGTGGCGTGTGTTTGCGGGAGATTTTTGTGAAAGGCATATTTGAGACGTCTCAGGCGAGCTGAGCAGAGGGAACTGTTATGAGGCGTTGCTGAAGCGTGGAGCGCCGAGCAGAGAAGCAGTGACAGGCATCTCTCTTTTGTACGCTTCACTTCCTCCAGGTGTCTTCGCATCCAGCCAACACAACCTGCCGTCTCTGGAGGGCGTGTGTGTGTCTCTGTGTTTACGTGTCTATGTGTGTGTGTGTGTACGTCTGTCCTGGGCCCAGGTATGCAGCGCTGATTAAACCCACGGCTAAGCGAAAAACACGCCCGGCTGCCAGTTCCAATGACCCTGAATACACATATGGCTGTTTTGGGGAAAACAAATGGGCGGAAAATGGAATACACAAGCACAGCTGGTACAGAGTAGGAGGAGGGGAGACACTCCGCTCATCCAGAGGAGCAGCCAGCCACACTATTCCACTGAGTCATGTGGGGAGAAGGATTTTATAGATTTTCAGCCTTTTTTTGTTTGCTGTCATGTATATCTGAGTGCTTGTGTGTGATAGTACCTGCCAACCATCTCAGAGTTGTTGTAAACAGGGACGTTTGGTACTCTGCTGCTGTTGTTGGGTCCAAAGTGGCAGTTAGGTGCTCCAAACCATTCATCAAAACCGTGTTCCAGGGGCAGGTACTTAGGTCTGTGGCCCAGATGCCTGCAGTGACAAACATTATGGGATCAATGTGACCGGAGCCTCACTCTGTTTTGATTTTGGCTAAAGCTACAAATGTGTGTTCCAATAAACACAAGTTTTCAGAAGTACTACATACTGGTTTCATTTTCATTTTTATAGGGTACACAAGTATGTTTGACTTCAGCTTGAATTTTGAAATAAGAACAATATGTAATCAATCAAAGCAAACTTATTTGTTGAGTGGTAGCCTTTTAACTAAAACATAGGAGCATACACACGCATCCAAAGTCAAGTAGGCAAGTATTGTTCTTCTGTGGATGAACTAAACAAAAATATTTAACATATATATTGATTTTAATAGATAATCAGTCTTAATATGCTTATTTAGAAAATGTCAGAGTAATTTTCCAAGGTGCATTAGAGGATTAAAGGGAGGACAATGTTGCTGTGATGAATTATAACTCTCCAACATTCTTCACATTCAGGATTCAAAGGCTTTGTTGTACAAAATGACCATCAGTCAAATAACCATGATTGGTGATAAACTGTCTTAATATGGGATCATTTGAAAAAGCATTTAAAATATTGTAATTTTCACAATATTAGTGAAAAGCGGTGGTGTCATTCAATTCATTAAGATTGTTTATGCATTTTCAAAAATCCAACTACATATACATAATGCTTGCATTCATTTTTCTTCTTTACATTTTGTTTTACCCATTCACACTCAAACTTCCAGACATGCTAAGTACTGGCCAAACCATCAGGAGTAATCCAGGTTGGCTGTGCGGCTCAAGGAAACTTTTAGTATGTTTACAGGCTTCCTCTAGAGCAACAGCCAACTTGTGCAGTGAACTTTAACATCACCTATAAACATCAATACCTTAAGAAAGAAAGTGTGTGAAGGAGAGGTAAGGAGCTCACCACTTGCCAACTATCTTGCTGATGTAGCCCTTTTTCTTCAACATCTGGGGTATCAAAATCTCCTCCTTAGGGATTCCTCCCACTATCTCCTGAGGTGTGTATGCTATAAAAAAAACAGGAACCATTTGAAATAAAAAGCTTGAATGATTGCAGAAATCAAATTATTTGAAAGTTGGATTATATGCACAGTAAAGATGGGCTATAACTGAGGGTACCGTCTCTGGCGTGGGCATTAGTGGTGTAGAAACCGTTTCTGACAGGCAGCCTCCCAGTGAGAAGTGAAGCTCTGGCTGTCATTAAAATGAAAGCAAAAAAGTTATTAGGATGTCTGCATGCTGGTATTCTATACTAGCAAATACATAAAGGATAGGTTAGTCCACTTCCTGGCATTACTTAAAAAAATTAGAGATATGCATTGATCTGTCAAATTTAAGTCATTTGTAAAAAAAAATAAAAAATTTGGAAGTTACTAAAAAAATGTACTAATTTTTGTTGTTTTTCTCAGTGGACAAATGGAAACATCTTAACATTTCAGGTTGCAGAAAATGTGATATCTGCAACTTTTAATCACATTACCTTTTAAAAATGATGTTACATGTGAGGTCAATGAGCAACATTTTTTCTTTTTGGTCCATTAATTAAGTGTTCCAAATACATTTTAATGATGTTTACATAAAAGCAGAACACAAGATCAAAAGCTTGCAACAGCGATGACATTAACCTAGCATATTGAGAAACAGGAACTGCAGGTTCAGGTTATGTTAAACAACCTTTTTAAGCTGACTCACATGGGGAACACAGAGGGTTGGCTGTGTAAAAATTTGGTAGCAGCATGCCCTGAGCAGCCATGGCATCCAGGTTGGGTGTTTCTTTAGAGGGCTGACCAAACACCCCCAAGTCCCCCCAACCCATCTGAAGAGAAGAGGGGGTTGGGGTGGGTAGATGTGTTAGTCCTAAATCAGAATAATTGTACAAATTGCAAAGCAGAGACAAAGACACTGTGTAGGCTACAGGCTGAATGTTCAGTGGTTATTGTAATGTACTGAGCTCCTCTGGACCCACAGACAGAAAAAACCAAACAACTAAACGCAACAACAACAAAAAAAACATCAACAAAGAGATAAAGGGTTAAATAGTTAAAGAGACAGTGGAGCATATTTCGGGATGTCAAAAGTCATTCATTGCCTGACAGGACAGTAAGACTCAGGTTGGTCAGAAATAAGAGAAACTTACGTCATCCATGAGCATGATGATGATGTTTGGAGATGAAGCTTTTGGTGGCTTGTCTGTCAAAGAACAGCATATTAATGCACTCAGGAGAGTCAGAGTTATAGGAGACATGACTCGCATTGCTTCGCTCCAAGTTAGTCATATGAGCATCAACTTCGAGGAGGAAGTGTTTTTGTTTGCCTTCGTGCGGGTCTCCAGCGCAGCGCTTGCGCATACACAGTACAGCAATTGTTCTGAGGTTTTGAATTGAATTAATTGAGATTTTCTCCTTTCTTAAGCTGAATTTAGTCTTAGTTTTATCAAAGTATGAATACTATGGCGTCATTAAAGGAAAACAAATTCAAACTGTATGAAAAAAACATTATAAAAAGTGCTCCTTTGATATATGGTGCATTCGGGGACCCCTGATAAATACGGTACGTGTGATTTAAACTTCGAAAGCTGTCAACAACAACAAAAAGTATAACCATGTAACTGAAACTTTTCTCTGTAAAATAACTTACTAATAATATAAGTAAATAAAATACATACGTTCAAACCTTTACAGTTTATGATTAGAACACACTGTGTGTATACTTAAAAAAATAAAAAATAGCTTTCGTATTTCCGACATTATGGGAACGCACCACATCACGTGACATCATCTGACAGCCAGAGGAGGAACACTAACATGGCGGTGTGCATAGCAGTGATCGCGAAAGAGGTAACGATTGCTTATGTTACGTGTCCATAGCGTTATATTTCACTTGTTTTTTAATGTCCAAATGTTTTACGTAGTCTTAACATTAACTCTTAGCAAAGGTCAATTATCTGTGTTCGCCAGATGTAGAGATACCCTCACTGAGCTAACCTCATCGGGCTACATTAGCATTCTTCTATTTCCACACCGTTTTTAAACTGTGCAGGATACTAAAAATGTCCTCTTTTTTTACAAGGTTTGTTTACGTTTTTTTCCCCGTTGAATATGTCATTTCCCAGAACTACCCGCTGTATATCCGCAGTGTTCCCACTCAAAATGAGCTGAAGTTTCACTACACAGTGCACACCTCTCTGGATGTTGTAGAGGAGAAGATCTCTGCGGTGGGCAAATCTTTAGGGGACCAGAGAGAGCTGTACCTGGGTCTGCTCTACCCCACTGAAGACTACAAAGTGTATCCTTGTTTCTTTAAGTTGACAGGTTAGGTAAACCCACAAGAGTTGTCTCTAATTAGATAATCTCTACTTTGAGGTTTACACTGTAAAACTGTGCAGTTCAGTTTTCAGCTTTTATTATTATTAGCACATTTGTTCTACATCTCACTTACATGACTACAAATCAAGAAATATACCAAAAGCCTTATTGTTTGTATGCCCACATTGTCAGAGCTGTAGACCAGTGTAATGACCTTATTGTAGTAGAATGGTTTTAGTCAGGATATTACATTTAATATGAATTTGAGTACATGTGTTTTAAAAGTAGTACACCTGTTATTGCACCTGGAATCACTGAACATACAATTAATGATAAAAGCATTTCTTTGCACTGAGGAGAAACATAATATTTAGGATATGTATGGGACTTGAAAAAAACTTACAACCAAATATCCTTAACTGGTAAACTAGATATGGGTATGTCACTAACTCCAAGGTGAAATTTGTCATCGTTGTGGACTCGTCCAATACGTCATTACGTGACAATGAAATCAGAAGTGTAAGTTGAGTCTAACTTTTGGCTTGTCTTACCTTAAATTGAATGCAGTCCAGACATTACTCTTCAAAATACATGTTATTTATTACACAGCTAGAGAATCTTTACTTCCGTCTTTAATTTATTCAGTCTAGTTGAACAGTATGTCTACATTCTCTGAATTACTGTGTTGCCCTGTGCCTCAAGCTTCAATTAGATTAGAAGAGCCAATGCTGATAGACTTCAACGCAGAGTGTTGTCCATGATTCCTTGGAATTACAATTTTACTTACTCAGTGCAATATCATGGTCAAGGTTACAATCCCCACCTTACTGCAGGATGCCAACTCAGACTTTTAACGCCAATACTGAAATAAGATGTCACCCCACATTATAGGTTGAGACATGCTGGTTACTTTTTTTTTTTAACTTTGTAAAGAATTAACTTTATTTTTTTACTGCAGATGTTCAGAAAATTACACAACTCTTTCACAGATGTAATGTGCAACCCATTCCACAATCCTGGCGACTCCATTCAGTCAAAGTAGGTTTATGCCTCAAATGAATTATTCCCTAAGAGATTTTACTGATATTTTTGTGATCTTTCGATGCATTTAATCTTTTTTTTTTTACCAATTCTTCTGCAGAGCCTTTGATGGCATCGTATCTGGAATGATGGTTCAAACCGGCTGAGTCCCATTTCATCACTTCTTCTGAACCCCCCCCTGTACAGAAAACCCCCTATTGAAATTTTTGTTTACATTTTGTCTTGCTTACAGAAATGCCTATGAAATAAATCTGCAATGTTGTTCCAACCTCCTGCGTGTGTTAACTTAACAGATCAATTGTTTTATTTATTCATTCACTTACATAGCAAAGAACTTATAAGTTATACAATAGGGAGGATTTATACGTGACATAGCAGGCAAATCACAATACATTCGCATCAGTTTGTAAAATCAGTTAGAGATGCAATTTAGGATTGTCCCATGCATTCACAGAAGCTTGTAATGCAACACCGCTGACCCCAGACTTCTTTTTCACATCTCACAGACTTGGAACGATTGATGCAGGGATGCAAATTAAAAAAAAAAAAAAAAAAGAAGTCATTTCATCGATCCTTCTTGCTTCTCTCACATGATGCTTAACTCAGTAATGCCTGGGAACACTTTAAAACCGTCAGTTCTTTTTAACCCACTCTTCTTTAGTTGTTGTGGGTGGAGCTAACGCTGTTGAGGGTAGTGCTGTCCACTTGACCCTGCCCCCAACTCCTCTGACGGTGGGGTGATGAGAAGAAGACACGGATAACGTTTAGGCACCTGTTCGTGGTAGTCCATGTGTCCCCACTGTCTCTTTCCCACTGAGGGGCCTCCGTAGTAAGGGTGGGGCGTTTGATGTTGCGGCCTGGTCGATTGGTACCTGAACCTGCCTCGAGAGCTGCTCTGGTATCGTGGTGGACGGAAACCACCTCTGCCTCTGCTGCCTCTGGATTGGCCGCCGCGGTGTCCTCCCCTGTCTGTGGTGCTGATGCCTGGCATGTTGGTCCTCTTGGGCATTACCTGCAAAAAAAAAATGTTTTTTTTACATCACTGTTTAGGATGAATGATTACTGAACAATTAAATATTTCCTTTGCATTTTAACCATGATAGTTCAGAAGAACCTAACTGTCCTCTAAGCACTTCAAGCTCTACAAAAAGCAAGAGAAAAGATATAAACCTACAGGGTGCTGTGACTGTTTAGCCTTAAAAAGTAACTTGGAGCAAAAATTAAGCCAAGATTGAATAACATGGCCTTACACGTTTAACTTTAATTTCACCAAACCATACGAACATCAACAGTGCAACAACAGTATACGTTTTGGTTCAGCAAGAATAATAATGAATCCTAATAGTAGGACGTTCTAAGTTGCAGGCAAAAAATTTGTTCTAATTAGTTTTATCAAACAAAATTTAAGTTTGTTTACCACTTTTATGTTTCTTCCCCTAAAATAACAATTACCAACTTTTTTTTCTAGCCTAACCGAAAGTGTCATCAGGACCACAGTTCTGCAGTCTGTCTAGTAAAAGACTTCTTACCTTGAGGACTCTCCCTCTAAACAAGGTCTCATGCAAACCAATGGCACTGTGCACCGAGTCTCGATCAGAGAACTCAATGTATGCAAACCTGTGAAGGGGAAGATAAACAATAAATATACTGGAATGTCAACATGTGAAAAGCTTTATTTTAATGTTATTGTAGTCTAACAAATGTTAAAATGTATATACACAGGTTGAACCCACCCTTTAGGATGGCCTGAGAACCGGTCACACAGGATGGTAACTCTGTTGACAGGACCACAGCCATTGAAATGGATCTCTAGCTCGTCTGCCGTAGCTCCATAATCTACCTGGGATTTGTAAATAAACAATGTATCAAACCAGAAGAAACAACACCCTGCTGAGCATGAAGGAATAAAAAAAAACGCTATTCAAGACTTACATTTCCTACATAGACCGATCTATTGTCTGCATCTATCCTCTCCTCGGGGGTCATATTGTAGAAAGGTCCTGTGGGGGAAACGAAAAACAAATGCATAAACTTCTTTGCCCATTTGATCCAATATATGTAACGTCTAGACAGGGGGTCCTTTCAGGTTAAAGAACATTCAATAAATTATCAATTTCTAGCATCATGACAACAAAAGGACAACTCGCTTCCCCTCTGATTACATCTGTTCTGAGGAGGAACTAAAAGGCAGGAAGAGGGGGGTTTGAAAGGGATGAGGAGAAGCACAGAGGCAGAAAATAGCCACGGGCAGCAAGGAGGACCCTTCTGGTTCTGTGGGGCTCACTGCTCCGTCTCATTGGGCAGTGATGAGGCACATGTGAAGCGTCCCAGGTGTTAGCCAGATGGTGAAGGATGCAGTTACCTCACCTGCCTGGAGGCTGCGATGCTACACACCTGGCCAGAAACTCGCTGTCGAGGCTTCCCAAATGCATAATCAGTATTTAGCCGTACAACAATGTGACACAATAACAAACCATGGGGCGGATAAGACCCCCAGGCTGTCTCACCGGGTCGGGGGGAGCTCGTCAGGAGCTGCATCTCCGCTGCATCACACCTATCCTCCTCCTCCTTCAGTCTCTCCGTCTCTTCTTCCATCTCCAGCTCCTGAACCCTGGCCTTGATGGCGGCCAGCTCCTGAGACACACAAACACGGAAAGAGAAACATTCAATAACTGCTGACCACAGCAGAATACTACATTTGAAGCAAGACAATACAAGAAGACATAGATGGAAGAGTTGGGTTACTGGGTTGGAAAAAGCTTGGGCACACAATGGGTCATCAAAAGGTTTCACAATAGGTATCTAAACCTTTTTGAACACATCTTCTGTGTAAACACCGCTCATTGTGTAGTTTTGACAAGGTGCGTTTAAAGTGGTCAACAATCACCTTAATATTCTGTCGCCTGTGAGCCTTCATTGAAGTTTGCAAACTAGTCGTGAACCAACTATGATAATTGAAAAGATACACGCTGGTCTCTTAATGAAATTGAGCAATTTGTTGACTGAGTTGGTTGACTATCTGAAAATTAAACAACCATAAAAAAGGAATTAAGCTATAGACAACTTATGAACGAAATATTCTACTTGAACATCTTATGAAAGCAGCAAATGCTCCCAAAGATGTTGGCATGTCCATGGAATAAATTAAATACAAAGAAATTCCGGATGAGTCATAGATTTCACATATAGCTGGCCTGAGGTATGATGACAACAAACCTAAGCCTGAAACAAGATTTTTAACCACCAGATAGTGGCTGTGCTTTAGCCACAATGCAATGCAGTGCACCTGACTAGCTCCATGCACCTTGCATGTTATTCAGGATGTGGCTCATTGATGCTGTTCTCTGCACAAAACGTGTCCCAGTGTTAACATTAAATAGCACGGCTGCGATTTGCGCTTAGACTTCCATTCACCTAGTAGCCCTACTGAATGTATAAACGTGATGGCAACCCGTTTGGATTCACTGCAAACACAATGATACCCACCGGGTCCTCGGCGAAATGCTCCCCCATGGACTCGCCCTCCAGGTAGCCGTACTCCATATGATTTTCCGCCATGGTTAGCTTACTGCTCCAACATGGCATCTGCAAAGCCCACTGCAACTCGCCAAAGCCGCTTCAAGAAATATCTCTCACGGTAAGGGGGTTTACGGCTTGATGGTCCACGGACGCGACACCTGACCGAAGATGAGGTAGGCTAATAGATATCACCTGTGAATGAGACTCATGACGCGCCGGATTGATTGACAGTGGCGCGCACGTGAGCGAGAGACGCTCGAGGAGGGTTTCTGCATCCCAGTGGCGCAGCAACGAGGGCCCCCCCATCCCTGCCCCAACTTATTACACACCTACCCCCCCCCCCCCCCCCCACCCCCCGCCATGTACTGCAAGTAGGAAACAGATGCTAAGTCCTACAATTATTTGCAAGAAATAGTACAATTCTTAAAAAAAAAAAAAAAAAATCTGTGAAAAATCTGGCAGTCAAAAATCACGGGAAATATCCAAATTATATTTAAGATAGTTTTTCATTTTAACTTAATCTTTAAAGTTATAAAAGACTAACCATTTAAAAACTGATACAAAGCCTAACTCAAGGTAAAGATAATATGGCGGACATGTTTACCTGAAGGAAAAGCACAGGTGTCGCTAATATCATTAATTAAGACTCGGTTTTAATGGTGCCTTCAAATAGGGTCTTGTTTACACTGTTCACGAGAAGAGACCATATAAACGCCCCCCCCCCCCTCTTATGTATTCACAACATCAGAAGTTGAATTTTTTCCGAAAGGTTTGAGTTTTGCATGAACTTCAGTTTTTTAAGCGCAAGGGCAAGGTGATATTTAGAGTCTATGATTAATACGTTTATGCTACATTTAGTCTAGTCTTTTTTTCATCATTTTATATTTGGTTAAATAATGGCTATAATGCAACCTGTAAAAGAACAAGCAACCTTTTGGTGTTCATTTGCAGTTGCCTAGCAATGGTTTTCCACATGGTTACCACATGGCTGCCAGTAGGCCTATAGTAAAAATGTGCTAAGTTGTAAATGCTAGCATTAGCATTTATCTAGTAAGCTGATCCATTATTAAATACTTACTATTCAATTTGGCAGGACCCTTAAATGGAAGCAGCTATAATGAACTGGGCCATGATCAATATTGTTTACCCCTTTCTTTCTGTGAAATGTAAGTTAGTTAAGTTTATTTTGTACACTCCTCTGTTTGTTCCACAGAAAGACTCAAGAACTGTTTTGTCCCCCTGGCCATACGACTGTACAACAGGCAGGGCTGTTGGCAGGGGAAAAGCACACTGTGACTCTTGGACTTGGAAACTTTCACTTTTTTTCTTTCCTCATCTGCACAGCTGTCCTAAGAGTCAGCCCTAGTTGGACACTTTAATGCCTAATGGACAATCATTTTATGTGCACCTTTAATGTCTGCACTGACTGTTACTTAAAGTCTGTTTTTAATACATTCTGCACTACCTTCATTTAAGACACTGCTGTACATACATACACAACACAAACATCAGAAGGTCTACACTTTTATTTTTATGTACAGGTCTAATATTTACCAATGTTCCTTAACATTTTATAGGTTCCACTTCAATTGCACATATATTTGTATTCCTGCATGTTGTTATGTAGATTTGTCTTTGTATTAGTCTATTTTTAATTGTGCAGGTTTAATTTTAATTCATGTAGGGGCTTACTTAAATCTTTGTTTCGGGTTAATATATGTATGGGAGGAGGGACAGCGGTTGTTTGTTTGTAACAAATGTTTCATGTCGTGCATGTCTTGTAAACTGCTACTGGATGCTTTGAATTTCCCTCAGGATCAATAAAGTAATTATCTAGTACCTCTCACAAATACAGATCACAATAAAACAAAAGTCCCTATATACTCTTTTTTTTTTTCAGCAACTGTATCTCACAATGCCTTTACACAAACTAACATACTTACACAAATGTTTGGAACTTAAGGTACTTGTACAGTAATAGTTACACTGTTTTTTCTATCTGAGATCACAGATCTGTAGACTGGAGTGGATGTAATCAATGGCGTCTGAAGTTGATGTCAGCTTTGTGTGAGCGATGATTTAGTAACAATAGAAAATGCTCCTCCTATAAGCATGTCGTCTCAGAATATGCCTGCGAGCTAAGAAGAAAAGCACCAAGAGTGATGAATACTTCATTTCATGTTTTAATTACACAGTTACATTGTTCAACACAGACAATAACCTGAATTAGAATGTTTTACAGCTTCACACATCCAACAGAGCGAACAGTTAAAGAGCAGTATTAGCAACAGGGAGGAAAGCATGCAAGAAATAAATACAAATCAGAATTGAATTCTTCTGGCACAGTTAACTTCATCTAAAAACGGCAACAGGACCTTTTGAAGAGGGAAATTAAACAAAACGAGAAAGATCTTTGAAGTGCCAACCTTTCCTACAGAAACATGTTTTTTTTTCTGTAATAATGTATTGCACAATACAGTATAGAATGCTTCCCTACACATATAAAACCTTTTTTCAATTCATGTAAAATTCAAAACAGGGCCATCCTGAGCCATGGCTTTTGGAAAAACAAGTGCTGTATCCACTTGCCTCTTCAGCTTCCTACTGTAGTCGTTCATCAGAGCCTGTTTCACAGGAAGGACGAGTCACTGTAACATCAGACGAGCCTTGAATCATCATCATTAGAGTTATTGTTTGGGGTAGGGACAGACAAATGTCATCCTGCTAATATTTGTCTTTTCTAAACATGCGTTTTGCCCATATTCATGTACATAGTTAAACCAAAATAAAGGGGCTGATGAAAAGCGTTCCGAGACCCTCAGATGGTATTCACAATAGCAGAGCCCTTATGCGTTTGCCATCGATAATATGTTCACAAAGAGAAGTGTATGACACCTTGACATGTGTCGTATGTGTTTTGTGCTATAATGAAGCTTACAGACACAAAACCCTTAACACAAGTGTAATCTGAGTGTAAAGTTTTAGCTTTTGGTTGTATTTTGGTCATTTATATCAGGTGTATTGGATTTGGTTTTGTTTAGTTTATCTGAGGGCTTACTTACAGACAAGGAGGCACACCAAAAACACTTAGAGTTGAAAGGAACTGCCGTCACAAAGTTTTTTTTTTTTTTTTTTAATGCTGATATTGTCAAAATACAGCGTTTTACTGCACAAAGCTGTTGCTACATATTCTGAATTGATCTGCCACTATAGTCTGTCTGGGATGTTTCATTAAAGCTCTGAAGGTTTCAAGTAGTTTTGTACAGAGACACAAAAAGAAAGAATATTTCTTTTTTTTTTATACAAAAACACACACACGCCAACATTCACACACAAGCACACATCCACCATGTAGACGTTTTATCTCTGCAAGGCTTTGTAACCATAAGAACGCACGATCAGCAGGCCATTTCCAAAAGGAAATGCTCCTATTATTTTCACAGAAGCACTATTCTATTCAATGTGTAGACAACAAGCGCTTTGATTGCTTGAATGAGTGTTCTACACATTTGAAACTCAGCCATTGAATTCAGTGCGCTCTTTGCTATTGTGCCCTGATTATGTGTATCTCAGACACTTTGGTTAAGTAGTGAAGTGGAGCTCTAACCTTATTATTTCTGGTCTGTCAATACACAAGTCAAAGCCACACTATGGCAATGCAGGAGTACTTTGGTCTGTGCTTTTATTGGTTTTGGACGACAAATGGCATGTTATGATTCGTTCCGTGTTCGGTTCTGTAATATGCAACTTTAATGTGTACCTGCTACTAAACTCCAGCAGTATCAGTTTGGTTGTTTGGATGTGTTTAATACGGTGAAGTCTGGATAGAATAAATATTCATCTACATTATGGACAATGGCATGTTCTTTCAACCCTTTATCATCTCACAAAAGATTTACGAAACCGCTTTTAACAGTGTGCGTCCATGTCTGCTCTCAGCCCAGCTTTTCAAAGTCCAGGTCAACCTCTCCTGGTGGTTAGCTGTATGGTCACAGGAGGTAGCTAGTGTGAGGGGGGTTATGACAAGTGGTCGGTGGTAGAAGTGGAGGAATTAGACATCAGGGGAACGGACACAAAAAGGCTGAGGTCAACACAATATTACGGTAAATTTCACACACATACATAACGCTATACACACGGATGCAGGGGAACCTTTTTCGCTCATTCCATTTGAATTCTAGGTCTCTAGTAAATGTATCAATCTGTTGATGAAAAAAATGCTGAAACTTTATTTTCTCATGTCACTCACTGCAAAAGAAAAAACACTTTTTTTTTCCAAGTTTGGTCCAAGTGTGTATGGGGCCCATCATGTAGGGCTTACTACGATCAATGTAAGATGTGTGGCTGCTACACAAGCCTCACTCTTTATGTTGATCACAGAATAGACAGTTTAACATATGTTTACCAGAGAGGATTATTATCCTGTTGTATGTGTAAAGAAATGAACAAACAGAATTAACCCTTAAGAGGTGATGCTACTCTGTTGGCCTGGAAACAAAGATCTGTCTGAGAACCTTAGCTTATATCAAAACCAAATAAACAATTGACAGTGAAAAAGAAATATTTTAAAGATTCTGTCTCAAAATTAGTTCGGAATTTTACTGTAGCTTAAAACTGGCACATCACTTACTTCGACTGTGATGATTTTCCCTGCATTTTGGGGGAAACATGCACTCCTAGCTCACACTCACACAGGTTGATGACGACCAAAAAAGAGAGTCAGTAAAGGATGGTGACAAACACTTGACATGAGATATAAAGTTTGAAAAGTTCTTAATTTGGTGTGAAGGATCTAAATTTGAAAACGGAGCCTTCAATTAATTTCTAATTATCGATTATATTTGGGCTTTCTCCCACCTGCAGGATTTAAACTGATCTGGTTGAATAAAGCAAACTGTGTTGATTAAATTTTAAGTCGTTGTTCAAATTGAGTAGTGTCCATTCACCCTTAATCCGTTCTCATCCACTTTCAGCTGCATGCATTGCGGCCCGGTAAGCATCCACCTTAAGGCTCACTCAGGGTCACATGACACTTTGATCTGACTGAAAATTAGAGGTGTTTAAACGGAAAGAAAGGGGGAAATTTGTTATTTGAAGAAACTAATGTACTGTGGGAAAATGCTATTCTGGACATTAACGTTTAAAGGTTTCTGTTATTTGGCAAACACATTTTTGGACCTTTTTTAAATACTATGTACATTCACATTAAGTTACTGATGTTACTTTAAATATATTTATATGTATCTATATTATATGACACCCTATGGGCAGTTGCTGAGGTTCCATTCAGTAGCTGAATTCTCTTCATATTGCACCTCCGTCCTCTCACTGTCTTACAATGTGAGAAATACAAAATAATCTACAAGAAGGGTTCCATCTCATCAATATAGATACAACAAATCAAACAATATGTCAAATGGGGGGGGGGGCTTCCTCCTTGCTCTGACTTCACTGCTCAGCCCAAACTTAAAGGAGGAAACTGAAAGGTAACAAAAGCAAAACAAAGTCCGTTATTCTGGATATACACAAGGGCAGCACATATGGACATCAGCGACAAGAGACATTATTGAAGTTTGAAAGGAGGAAGAATATCTACAAGCAGGTTCAAACCCTTCCCACGTGGCTGCTCTGAGGCTCTGTCCAAAGCAGGCTGAGGGAGAGGGGGAGACTTGAGTCAAGTAGTTGGGGAAGAGCGTAGAAGGGAGGTGTGGGGTGAGGGGAGGTAGAAAGAGAGAGGAGAGCAAAGTCTACACCGCCCTTCACTAGACTCTTTTATCTGTTCATCATGCTTTGGAAACGGAGGGAGTGAATGTAAAGGTAACAGCAATTCCTTGAAATATCACCCCATTGTGGAGCTTTAGAAAAGATGACTTACAAACAATCTTCCCATAGTACGCAATGCCTTCTTGGACATTGTTTTCAAGCTTCTTTTTTTGACAGCTCCGTTGCCATGTTTGTATCTTCATCTCCTTTGAGGCTGTGTAGCTTTTCCTTCCCTCTTCTTTTCTCTCTGTCCTCTCTGTTACCATTCACAAAAAAAATCACACTGTGGCGGGGTTTCCATCCAAGTCTTTCTAGTTGGCAAGTTCACAGCATCGTCCATATTCACTAGTCTGGGCTGTCGCAGAGGAACCGCTGTAGTTTTGTCCAGACTGCAGGAGGCGGCTGCAGATCAAAGCAGGTCACAGTTTTGTTATTATTGAATGTCTGACTTTCTCTGGGTCCCGTCCTGCTGCCTCTCTGCAGCACAGTCCTCTCAAGGCTGGCTTATCTGCTGAGGAGGTGATGTTGCTTTGCGTTTGGTTATAAGATGAGTGCTACTCCTTATCGCTTACTTACTCACTTTGGCAGTGTAATACAAAGGTTTGGATCATGTTATTTTTCATCTTTGAATTCATTTGGGTTCACAATGGTGCAGAGAGGTGAGTCCGGTATAGATTTTCTTGGCTCGCTAGCAAGGTAGTTAGCAGTTTAAAGTTAATTTATTCTCATGTCATTATCGTTATCATCATCAGCATCATCATTGTCACTATTATTCTTTACTTAGAATATTTGGACTTTCTGTTTTTTCCCTTAAAGCCAGAAAGAAACATTTAATAAATACTAAGCTGTGTTTCTGAGGGGGGAAAAAAAATCACATCACAGGTTTTCACTTCCCTCATTCATTTGGAAAAAAAAGAAGGTACGATGTTCCTTTCCTGTTTCTATTAGGGCACTGTGAAATAAGTGCCACATCAGTGAACTGTTTGGAGTGATAGTGCACATCTCAGGGTTTTGTACTGTTCTCTCATTGGTGCTAAATTAAAGGGAAATCCTACCCAAGTGCCAATTTGCCGACCAACTCCCCTCCCGTAAGTGAAACCTTACCTATCACAGCCCTTGTCTTGTGTCCTTCTGTGGACAGCATTAAACGTGCTTACATTACTGAGAGAACTTCATGTCATATCTTTAAATCAAACACATCTGATATGTTTCTGTGACTGAACACATCTTTGCATGTGTTGCCGTTAAAGAGACAAAGACAAAACAAGTGTTTCTGGGGGAAGGTGACCGTCTATTATCATCACCATGGAGTGGTTCAAAGATTTTCAGAAGAGCTTATCATGGAGGAAATAAGGACAAGAGGTGGGAGTGAGGAACGGGATTACTGTGTGATAAAAGATTCCTCAGTTTGGTTTTGAGTGGAGAGTGAGCACTGTCGCATCAGTATATAGGGGAGGAATGAGGATCAGACGTCAGCGAGAGGCAGCGTCCAGCAGGGCGGGGGTAGCTGGAGTCGTGGAGCGAGAGGCACTGCTGGAACTGCTCTCCTTCGGGCTGGCGGACACACTGCCGCTGCCAGCCCCTCCCGCAATACTGCTCTGCCCCACCAGGGCCAAGGGTCCTGGAGGAGTGCTCTCCGAGTGGGTGGGGGGCGCACTGGAGGACGCTGAGGAGGAGGGGGTGCCTAGAGGGACACTGCTGCCCCCAGGCAGACCCTGCAGGCCCTGACCACAGACATGGTGGTGCTTCTCCCAGTCTTTGTGTTGGCAGAAGGAGCCGCAGTAGCGAGCCGTGTTACAGCCGCTGCACGTCTCACTGGCTTTTCTTCCACAGTTCCAGCAGCTCTGGTGAGACAGTGGGGAGAGAGTAGGTTGATAAAAATAAGTCTCTTTTTTGTTCACGGGAGGCACATAGTTCTCATTCATACATTAAGATATATATTGAAACTTTAAATAAGTACATTTTATAAAGTACTTTATTTTCCAGTCCTTAGTTTGTGCTGCTATTTGCACAAAGATTTTATTTTAAGACTTTTAAGTCCTGATCCATCGCGACTGGTCTCTTTTACCAGCAGGTGGTGGTCAACTGCCCTGTAAAGGCCTCAGCCTGGCACTCTGCTCCAACCATCTGGCTCTGTCTACTTTAATGTGCACATACAGCTGGACTGCTTTTGCAATAATGATGACAACATGTTGGAGCACAAACCAAACGCAAACAGCTGTACAGATGACAGAAAACAAGTTAACTTAGATGACAGGGCGAACAAAGTGAGGGGTAATGGATGGAGCAAAGACGAGGAACCAGAAGAGTGACTGAGTAAAGAAGTTAAGACCAAGCGAGGGGGGGATTAGGCAAAATGTTGGTGGGGGGTCTGTGATACTCACTTCACTGGAGTCCTCCTGCTGGTTGATGACTGTGAGTGCATCCTCAGACGCTTGCCTCTTGGCCTCAGCCAGCGCCCTCTCCATTTTTGAGCGCTCGGCTGAAATCATCTCATGAGCCTTCCTCTCCGCGTCTGACACAGCTTTCTGCAGCTCTGACATCGCCTGTCGCTTCACCTCATTCACGGCCTCCTCTGAGAGAGCGAGAGAGAGAGAGAGAGAGGTGTCAGTGCATGTGACTGTCGTCCAATCCCGCTTTCTCTGTCATACTTTATTGAAGCTCTTTAAGCTGCCATCTTGTTGTATCGCAGCGAACAGATGTACATCATCCAACATTCAAAACTTTCTGCCAGAAAAGGGAAACAGCGAGACTTCAATAATTAATTCAAAGACGTCTGGCCACGATCATTTCCAGTGCTGAGAACAGCAGATGTCTGCAAAGTTTTGTTATCAACTTTACTGCTACTCCAACATCCTAGGATTCCCTGTTTGTGCAATATTAAGCTTGTCACGAGAACAATTTTAATAGAAATTGTCTGTCAAGAGTTCACTATGAATAATTTCCCACGAGTGTGCATGCTCCACTGCAGAGTTTATTAAAGTGTAGATTCTTATCACAGGGCCTCTTCTAGCACAAGCACAAACTGTATGAGTGAGGAGGCTGTGTTTTTTTTTTTTTTTTACAACAGGCAGGTGGGTAGACTTCTTTCCAGGTGGCAGTCTAAAATAGAAACTTCCTGCAGTCCCTCCTCAGTTAGTAATGAGTGATGACATGTTTTTTTTTTTGTTACCATCATTCATGACCTCACAATGGGCTCCACATGTAAAATACACGATGTCTCATAGGGCATTAAACACCTGAAAAAATAGGATGCAAAATATATGCTATTAATTAATCAAATGCTTATGTGGTGCGTGTTGTGATGGAAAGATGTTCCATGTTATTCTGGCCTCAGAGACAGAAACCTTTTTAAAGATCAAATGATTTTTCTTTCTCCCGCTCCGCCTCCTCTAGACGTAGACAAACACACACTGAGGCACAAATGACACAAATACAAGAGGCTCTCCAGGTGTGTTAGGCCAACCAAGTAGGTGGTAAGACTGATATTGTTCTCTCCACTGCACCTGATTTCCTCCAGTCAGTGTTTGTCTGAGAGGGAACTCATACATTACTGTCACTTTTCCTCGCCGCTCTACTCCAGTTGTTTCAAACCACTGTGCTAAAAGATAAGCAATAGGGAGAGCGCTTACACACACAGCTGCGTGTATGTTTCATGGCTGTTTGCATGCACATGGCTGTGCGCATGTATGCACGCCTTAGCGACCTTCATCGGTTAAACTAAACGTTGTATGATCAAATTAATATGAGACAGTGTTCTCTAGTTTTACCCTCCTCCGACGCACCTGTCACACATTCAGGTGTGCAGAGATTTGTTTTGCAATGTTATGCTATTATGTTTAAAAGTTAGTCAAACCTGTCAACATACAGTTACACTTTGGCCACGTCTCAATGCTTTCCCTCATCTTGTCATGCGTCTCTACCTTTATCCTTCATTTCTTTCCTACTCCGTTTTCCACCCTTCCTCCTCCTTTTTTTTCTTCAGTTCCTTGCAAACACTATCTGCATTCTCAATTATCTGGCCTAATGCATGCACCGCTAAGATTAGTTTGCAAATTTAATTAATTCTTATCAAGGAGACTGCATAGCAGATGCTGGGGCAATTAGCACTTAATGGAAAACACGGGGGCAGCAATATTAACGTTTTAATTCCGCAGGGATTTGGCGAGTCCCTGAGACGTGTTATTTCTGTCTGCTTTTTCACACTTCAGATCTTATTTTTCAAAAGCGCCGCAGTCACTCAACCTGAACCAGACCACAGAATACGTGTCTGGTTTTAATTAAAACCAAGAGGTGCTGCTGCTACAGCAGGCAGAGTATCTGGCTGCTGAGATAGAGGTGACTCACACAAAGAGACAAACAGACACACACACACACTAAAGGTGAGATGTTGTGAGAGATTTTACTCACCCTGCCTGTTTTGGAGGTGCTTTAGCGCTGGGGAGAGCGGGATGCTTGTAGTACCTGTATGAAAAACAACTGCAATTAAAAGAGCTTTCTCTGCTGGTGAAAATGCAGCACAGTATTTTGCCGACAGCAGCAGCATCTCCCCTCCACAGGGTATTGGAATATGACTGTAACATAATGGTGCTGGGACTCTGGTGGAACCAGGAATGAGCCAGATGACTTCTCGGTTGGGCTCCGTCTTACATGCAGTATACTGTACAAAAAGGCCCATGCAATACAACACTCCCACCTGCCTCCCTGTGACTGCAAATTGAGCCAAAACTAATCACAAAATATTCAGTAATACGTTTTTTTAATGTGCATGCGAAAACAGTCACATGAAAAATGTGTTCTTGGGACAATGGAGACCTTTTAAGCTCCAACCTGTGCTGTGCTGCTGCGACCTTTGTCCGGCCAGGTGACTGCATTTTCACTGCAGCTTTAACTGCAGCGGCCTTTCATAGCAGTGACAGATGGAGGGCATTTAGCCCTAATGACACAGAAGGCCTCCAATCCTCTGCCCTGATGGACCTGCAGCTGCAAGGCCTCTGCTCTGTCTGTCTATGTGGCGAGGGCAAGGTAGCCCTAAAGACTGATGACGGCCTTAAGTGTGTGCGTTTTGTGAGTGTGTGTGAGGTCAATATAAAGACAATAGAGAAAAAAATGAAAGATGTTTGGCTCTTACCTGCTTTCCTCCAGATTTCTTCTGGCAGATATCCTGAGGGGGGCCTGTGTAAGAAGTCTCTGTGGATCTCTGAAACACACACCAGACACACACTTAGACACAGTTACACTCTTATTCATACAAAGTACTTTCAAAGTGTCTCCCTTATTGATTTGAATTATATTTCCTAAACTTGGTGTGTGGAAGCATAGGTAAATAAGCTTTAACATGTTCAGCTATTGTTGATGAGTAATGGGAATACAGGATTTCAAAGTGAATAAAATCTTTATTATGAATGTGGATGCTGGACATATGATGGTGAGATCAGGTGGTTTAACATCCAGATTGGTACTGCCTCACAGTATGATCTCAAATTGGTACATTTAGTGAAAATATGATAATCTAAGTCAAATGTTGTGCCTCAATTGGCATTTTCAGCATTTTAAATCAGCTCTACCTTTCTATGAGTGTTTTGCTTTGCCAAACAAACCCTGCGAGTGTTTTGTCTACCTGTCTGTCTGCCTGTCTGCCTTTCAGCAGCCGAGGACGTTCCTATGGGCAGTGACTCGCTGCTGCTAGCTGTGTTGGAGGAGGAGTTGTGGTGAGGAGTAGGAGGAGGAGGAAGAGGAGGAGGAGGAAGGCAGTGCTGTCCGTTGCTCCCACCTTTTTTCATCTCCTCCACGTCGCTGTATCGCCGAATCCAGTGGTTCATCTCCTCCCTGTCGGCCTCCTGACAGCGGCGCAGCACAGTCAGAGAGCGGCGCGTCTTCTCCACCATGTCCATGATGCAGTTCAAGAGCTGCAATGGGGCAGGCTAAGTATGAGATTTAGGTTTTACTTAATTCGTTAAATGGAGAAATTTACCACTGCTCCATGTAGTTACAAATGTAAATTATTTAGCTTCAAAACTCAAAATGAACAAGTCAGTAAATCACCTTCACAGATTTTGGAAAAAAGGAGTTAACTTCACAAATTTGATTTTAAATCCATTAAAATATATTTTTTGAAACCCCCACAGGCCTTACAAACAAACCCCATTCAAAAGAAAAAAGTTTCTTAATCCAAAGAGCTGTAAAATACATACTTTCTGACACATACCACCAAACAGATGTGTATGTTTGCGTGTGACTGTCTGCCTCTGTTCATGGATTGTGTGTCTGTCAGTGAATTTCAATGTCTAAGAGCATTACAACAACCATAATGTAACAGCTGGGCTGCTGATGAAAACATTTGAGCCAATTCCTTCCACCCTTCTGCTTCGTTCTCTGCCAACTCAACAGATTTCCTCCCCTTCCTCCCCCGGTTGTAAACAGTGTCACTTTTTCCCATAGTGCCCTGTGATTCCAGACCCGGTCCGGTCCTGCTAAATGGGTTTAGCATGCTTGACATTCAATCCATATCCTTCTTCCCATTCATCTTTCCCTCTCTCTGTCTCTGCCTCCTTTCCTTCTCCTCCTCCTCCTCCTCCCTCCCCTCTGAGTAAGCTATATTTATTTCACTGAAGTGTTTCTAATTTGGCAGGGGTCCAGGCCTGGCCGGTTCTCTCCATGACTGCAGCTCTTGTCTCAGCTGCTCTCCCCAGCTGGAGCTGCTCTCTGCTGGGTCCCGAAGCTCCATCTGGGGCCTAGTTTTCTGTGTGTGCGTGTCTGTCTGTGTGCATATGTGTGTGAATCTCGTGTACATGATTTTGTCGTCATGGAGTTGGGTGTGGAGAAACTAGGTGTGTGTCTGTTGTTAATTCATTGCACCCTCCTAAAGTCAGCTGTCATGTCAACTGCTCAGGCGGCCTGGACAGAGGCGGTTCTGTGTGTCAACAGTACCGCTCTTTGTCATCTGTATCCTGTCTATGGCACTAAAACATACTTTAATCATGTGACGACCTAATAGCTCCTTTTGTCCCACTGTTTAATGATGTTTATGATTGTAACAAAGATGTGGTTGACACCTAAACAGGGAAATCAAGCTGATACTTACATTATCAAGGTGCTTCCATTCCTCCGCCCACTCTCGATCTGTGAGACGGTGGTCAATCACCTCCTCTTGGCGGGCTCCATGCACTGCTAAAAGACATTCCCAAAGGTCAAATTAAACAGAAATAGAGTTGTTTGCAAACCACAACTCAAAACCAGTGCAGTGTAGTCACTGAACAATATTTGAAAAGAAAACGGGTGCTTGATTAGGGACACTGGCCACATTTCTTACCAAAAACCCAATCCTGACTTTAACTAAGAGACATATTATAATCAATCTATTATTATAAATATAGATAAACCAACATAATACATCCCACTAGAGGTATTAGTGCAGAGCAGCTTGTACATAAAACACAAAAATACAGCAAGATGTAGACAAACAAAAGAGCTCAAAATACGGAAATAAGATCTAAACGTGATCCTGTTAACTGTATACTGATAAATATCTGGATAACATGATTAAGGATTGGTTTTAAAAAAAAGGTAAAAAAAACAATCAGAAATGAAACAACCAATCAATCAAAGGCCCTTGTGTGCCTGTGCCATAGCTAAATGTCTTACCAGTGAGACAATTGGACAAAGAATTCACCTCTCTCCTTTTGGGAAAGCAGAGGGACAGCATATATGGTTGCCACAGTCTTAGCACATGGGCATGTATGGCTGTGGTCTTTATATAGACGCACTGCCACAAGGATTATCACAATGGACAAACAACTGGCCTTTGTCCTCTACATTTACCTACACACACGCCTGACCACATAACTGAGGACTGTAGATCTATAAGTTTACCTGACCCCGTGAGTACATTGCAGCTGTCCTACCTGTCTGCCGGTGCCTGTCTCGAGCTTCGCGTTGTTCATTATGCCTGTACGCGTCTCTATACTGGTGTGCCAGAGCCATGTCTTCTAGTCGATAGTGCTGGGGTCCCATTTGGGGGTTTGGTGGATGAGGGAGGCCGTTTGGAGGGTGTGTGGAGAGGCCGTTGGGAGGCGGATGAGCAGGAAGACCTGTGCTTGGGCTGAAGCGTTGGCTGGGGCTGATGGTGCAGGGCCGCTTAGCTAGGTGCTCTGGGTGCAGGCCATCTCTGTCAGAGCTGTCTTTGGTCCTGTAGAGGAGGACACCAAGTGGATTCAAACAAAAACCGTCACATATTATACATAGACCATAGATAGGAATTAATATCAATCAGAATTGAAAGTGCTCATTATAACAGGTTTTCTGAGGGGGCTTACAACTTTGATATTCTTTTGTGGAGGGTTGTTTGAACATAAAATAAGAGCAGACAGTTTGATGTCACCCCAATAGCAGAATACAATGTGAGACAGTAGACCCACACCAACCAGCAGTTTGAACAAAGGCATTAATCAACTGATAAATAAATAAAACTATCAGATGAAGGATGAAATGGCGAGACACCGACCAAAGACGGCAGAATCTTTAGAGCAGAGGAAAATGTAAAGGCTTGGAATTGTATGATAAATAACAAACCAGATTTTTGTCATAAGATTTTGTGTTTATTTTCTGATAAGCAATGGCCTTGCACAACCAAACTAAATCCTGTGCATGTTTTTTTTTGTTCCACCAGCACATATACCTTTAATCCACTGATGTCCATTGAGATTTGTTTCACATAAAAGCTGCAAAAATCTGGATTTCTTTGGATGCTAATGTGACTACATTCAATTTCAAACTATCAGCAACTGATTTTTGACACCACGTTAATGTAAGAAGACAGATATTGCACTTCATGTACATCCTTCTTTATCCGTCTTCAGCTTGTTCTGTCCTCGCCAGACCACAATGAGTAATGTGAAGACTGTGGGTTGGCTTTGCCAGGCTAAAAATGCATTGCCAGAGCATTACTTCATGGTTTGGGAAAAACAAGCCCCCGCTAAGAGCTAGAAGGCCTTTAAATCAGATCAAGAGGCAAAATATGCCTGAAAAACATGACACATGAAACAAACTAATGAACAGATATGATTCATTTCACATTGTGTGAGCCTGTTATAAGCATGTATTGCCTTTATTACTAGTAAACTGTCTTCATTTACCAAACTGTGATACCATGTAAGGTAACTATTGGGTCAACTTACTATTCAAAAGAGGAAAAATCTCAAAATCTGAATAACCAGCTGAGCTCTAATGTTAAGAGTCTGTCAAACAAACAAAAACATATCCAAAGCTCTAGTAGAGTTTATTTCCAATGGTTATAGTGTCTAGTGAGATTAACCTGCATTAGAAGGTTTTAACAAAGAAACACAACACTGTCTTCAAAATTCAAAAATTCCCACATTGCTTTTGCAAACACACACAGGCTCAGGCATCCTCACATATGCATGTTTCCCTCCTGAGAGCTGCTTGTTGTTCAGTTACAGTGAGGCAGTGGCCCTGCGAAGCTTTTGCACAGCTGTACGCCATATGTATCAAACAAAGCCAAGTCCAACTGTACACCATGCGTCTCAAGCTCTTAATCTGAATATCCCTCAGCCTACTCTTAGATTGCAAGTATTTCTCCCTCTCCCTCCCACCCTGCTCTCCGGCTTAAGGGGCAATATGGGCTGAATGCTGTGTGTTTGGCAGATGTTTAGTGACACTCATTTGTGTCTGTTTACTTCAAGTGAGCGAGTGTGTGTGTGTGTGTGTGTGTGTGTGTGTGAGTGTTTTCAGGCCATCTGGACAGTTTAAATGGGAGTGTTGATATTAATCTGTTTAGCAGGATAGCAATAGGCAGGCATTCGGATAGAAATCACTCTTTATCATCCTGGGGATCAAAGGCGAATAAATGCAGCGCTGCCCAATGCAGATGATGGATGCACGCGCGCGCGCGTGTGTGTGTGTAATCATATTTATCCTTGTGTATATTTGTGCATGCCGGTTATAATCGTACACATCCCTTGCTCTAGTATCTGAAAAATCACAGGAACAGCTGGCACAATGTAGGCCCTGCCCCAGCAGGACCCTTGGCCTCTCTCTCCCCCCCCCTCACTCCCCCTCCTTCACAAGTTTCGCCTGCTGTTTATAAACCACAGGTCGGGAGGCAGAGGTGTGTGGATTACAGTGGGATTGCACATTCAAGCTCCAATTTCTAGACCCATCCAAACCACCACTTACACCACCATCAACCTCCCACCTCCCTACACCCGCGCTTAGGATGTGCTCAGTGTTACGGTCAGCACATCACCATCTGGACACATCCCTGACATATGGACAGCTGCTGTGAGCCTGCAGGTCAGGCAGTCAGAGAGAAAGAGAAAATATGAGAGAGGTGAAGAAGGATTGCACCAGAAGAGACAAAGGAAGAAAAAGGAAATGTTTTCTAATTCTCTCTTGGTGCATCTTCTTAGCGGGTATGATAAAGCTGAGCACTGGGATGAAATGTGGGACAAACTTGCTGCTGGTCTTTGGGTTATACTGAGGACATCTACTGTACTTCACTCACCCATCTTCTTGGTCGCTCTTTTTTTCCCCCCCTTTTCAGACAATCTGTGTGATTTTCTGCTCTGCATTTATCCCACCCCTCCCTCCCAGACAGCTGGCAGATTCATCCTGGCATCAGGCTGTCCAGACTTCCGCCTCCCGCACAGAGGATTTACTCCTCTTGTCGCTTGGCATTTAAAAATACCCTGAAATAATTCATACACAACACTGCCTGAAGTCCTTTTTCTGTGTTTTTCTGTGTTTAATAGAGAGATGCTACCTGTCAGGGGTCCTCCTTTTGCCGTGCTCGTTCATCTCCAGCATGATCTCAGAGGAGTCGAGGGGGGAGCTGGCGTTGGCGTCCAGGAGAAGCTGCTCGTGTTGGGCCAGATACTGAGCTGGAGTCTGCTTTGCCAACCGTGCACAGTGTAGCAACTCTCTCTGCAGCAGGGGCAGGTTTGCCTTTAGAGGTAAAAACAGACATCTCAGGATTAGGAATAAAACAAGTTGTTTCACGAAGGGTATAGATTTATTGAACTGATGTAAAGATGTATGTATAAGAGGTGAACAAAAACCTGATGGTGGAAAAACAGATTAAAATAAAAACAGATTAGGGCAAGTCAAAAAGAAAGTGATAGAGACAGGATGAGATAAGACAGGTCCGCTGACACGTTCCTCTGCCATGTCTCTCTCCAGGGTGGGCTTATGTGTATATTGTGTGTGTGTGTGTGTGTGTGTGTGTGTGTGTGTGTGTGTGTGTGTGTGTGTGTGTGTGTGTGTGTGAGTGTGTGTGTGTGTGTGTGTGAGTGTGTGTGTCAGTGCTGTCAAATAGCTCTCTCAGACCTGCCTGGTTGTTATAACCTAGCTATTGCTGCAATGTCCCAGATGTGGCGGATCATCGCACAGCAGGGGGTCTGATACTCTCGCTCACACTGCTTTCGATGGACATCCACAAGCATAACCCCCCCCCCCCCACACACACACACACACAATTTTCTGCACTACAACTGCAGTATACTGCTATTAGTTAGACATCAAAGGTCTCCATCCTTTCCGCTATAGGAGCTTTGGAGCAAATTTTAAAAGGAATGATGACAACACATACGCAGTAGGAGAAATCTCTGTGCTTGTCAACTGAAAATCTATGCATGAGTGTTTACCTTTAGGAAAGGAATGACAAACGGCCTCAGAGGGAAGTTGGTGGCCTCGTGAAGTTTGGAGTGAAACTCTTCAATAGTGAGTGTTGAGTTCTTAAAAAGACAGAGAAGACACAGGAGCTTGTTAAAAACAGTTACCACGATAGCCATATTTCTAGCAAAAAAAGATTAAATGTTGTGATTGTTTTATTAGATAAATTAACATTAAGCATTAAAAAAAAAGTCACATTAAAGAGATCTGCTGAATGAATGGATAGATGTATATGTAGTAGTGAAGTTGGGCAGAGTACAATCAGAACGTACCACCAGCCCCAGCACCAGGCTGCGCACTCTCTCCCCGATCTCAGGCGATATGTCGTTGCCAAATTGCTGCAGCGTGGTCAGGAAACGCTTCAGTTTGCACAGTTGCCGGGCACCGCAGGCTGGCGGAAGCTGCTGGTTGGAAAGCGAGGCGGTGGAGGACATGGCCGGCCCATTACTGAAGCCGTTGGGAGTGGAGGGAGCACCATTCAGTGATGTAGGTGAGTGGCTGCTCCCATTCAGCACTGCAGAGAAACAGACAGAAGGAAGAGGCCATGTGAATTGGGTCAGTAGATTTTGGAGGGGCCTGGGGGGCTTCTGCCATATCTGGGGGTGTGATGAGGGAAAGAAACAATTATATTCTGCTCATATAGGATTGAATGGTTAAGATTACAAGTAAAACACACATTAGAAACCCCCGCCTGCAATATAATGCACAATGTTACTTCAGTCACCCACTTCTCTGCCTGTTTGACTGAGCGCTGTGAGTATGTTTGTGTGTGTGTTTGCAGTAACTTCAGCTGTCTCACAACTGGTACCATTTGACTCCCCCTTACACTCCCCCCCACCCCGTATCAGCCTGTTCCACCCTGGTCCTCACCTTCTCCCCCTCACTCACTCACTCACTAGGACACAACTATAAGAGGAACTTGTTAAAGAGGTGCCAAAAATAGGCCTGCAGCCTGTGTTACTTTTATTTCAATAGCAGGTGTGTAGCTAAATCTGGCCCTACACATGTCCACCAGCTGAAAGTAGCTTTGCAGCTCAAAGGTTCAGAATAGACTCAGCATTCACACACACACACACACAGACACGCACGCACGCACGCACGCACGCACGCACGCACACACACACACACACACACACATATATAATCACTCGCATATTTTTCCAAATGCAGGCACAAACAAAGTCACAATTACACAGGAGCTAACAAACCCACGTTTGACCTTTCCTCCATTTTTATGTTTTCATGTCTGTAGCCAGATCATTAAGAAATGCTTGCTCACCTCTCTTCCTCTCCTGTCTCGTGTGGTTGATATGGTTCATACAAACATTTGTAAAGTATATATATATATATATATATATATATCTGTGTTTTAATTATTAGTTTAAATACGTTTTCTCTTTGCCTACATTTGTTTACTTTTTTACTTCACTTCAGTAGTGTATTGTATGTGGAGTTTATTCAAAAATAAAAATTATATTTCGGTTGTTTTGGCTGATTTGGTATGTAGTGTGTATTGCCTTGTATTTGTCTTTTGGGTCCTTTTTTTGTACAAGCTATTTATAGGTTTCAAACACATCCAAATACACGCTCATACATTTTGTGAAAGAAATTAACTAATTACGAAACTTAAACCAAATTACACAACAGCTGCTTACTACTTACACGTCACACATAGAATATGAAATGTTTTTGTCTATAATGAAACAATATTAAACCTTCATCATAACAGCCCATCCAAGCATTTACATTGAGCATGGTATCCAAACTATGATATTGTCACCAATGCAGAAGCTTAATAATTTCAATATGGATTTACAAACCCCTGAAGCGTGTCATTATGCACTGTGACACTATCCCATATGCTCACACTTGATACAGTTTATGTATGTTCAACAGAAAAAGTTAGGATCCTTTCAGGCATGCTTGTTGTCCAGTGAAGCGCCTGAACACATATGGACTAACCCATGTGATCCGGACAGGCAGCGCTTGTGTTCTGGTTTTAGAGCGAGGGAGAAGTGCAAGGAGAGAGCTGCACTGCTGACTGTCTACCACAACAGGTGAAAAAACACGGCCTGTCATTGCTATATAGGGAAGAAAGTAGTCTACACACCGCATCGCCACCCTGACTGATGTCCCCTGAACCCACCACCCAACCAGCCAGCTGGTAAACAACACACACACACACACACACACACACACACACACACACACACACACATACACACACACACACACACAATGCCACAGCCGCGCATGCACATGCGCTCAGAGACACTTGTCCCAATAGCAAGGGCATTCTACACACCAAAGAAAAACACACACAGCCACAGATATATGCCTGCTGAGACACACACCTGACACACAAGTGACTTCAACACTTGTCACCCAAACAGGGAAGACATACATATTTGGAATTTCTGTCCCTTTACACAAGCATATGAAGTGTTCATGACAGTTGGCACTAAAAGGAACAAATGACTGTGTAGTTTATAGCTGACAGCTTTTGCGGTACCACAGAAGTGAGAATATTTGTGTCATTTTTTAACAATTTTTTTGATGTGTGAATGAGTTCTCGAACATGACATGCTAAATGTAACCTTTTGCACCAAAGGAACTGTTGTTGCATTTTTTTGCTTTTATTTGACAAAGTGAATGTTTAAGTATCAGGAGAAAATCATGTCACTGAGTGACATAAAAAATACTTCCCAGACTGGAATCAAACTTTGGTAAATGCGTTCACATTATATGACATGCATCTCAATGTTTAGATCGCTGCACTCCCCAGCTTAGTTCAGTTTTAAGGTATAAGACAAAATTGCATTTGACCTAGATCAGTCATCTCTTAGAGAAGAACTGTTTGCAATGTTGTAGATACCATCTCTCTTAAATAGATGTCTTTCCTCTCCAATGCTTACTATTAAATGAAGAGTTACAGCTTACAGCTTTTGGTTCACTGGTACAACATGCCTCCAAGTTAATGTATTTTTCACACCTGCCTGTTGACACCTGCTGACATGGCTCATCATCACAAAAGAAAACACAGAGCTAAACAACAGTTATGTTTGTAATGTATAGATTTATAGATAGATAAATGATACTATTATTTGCACTTGACCCTATGAAGCTGACTTGGTGTGTCATTAATTTGAAAATCATGTGACAAAAGAATAGGGTCTTACTTGATTTACTTGTAGTTGGTGTGTATGAAGCATTGCGATTGGTTGCTTGGCTGACTGCCGGGGTTGGAGGAGGCATGGTGGGTGGGGTGGACCTGGGCTGGGTTTTCACATCCGCAGGTGAATCTGGCATTGTTCCAACCTTCGGCACTCTGCTACCTGCAAAATGATAAAAAACAAGAGACGGTCATAAAGTTGGAGCTTCTGCATGAGTTTAAAAGAAAAAAAAAAAAACTATCAAAGAGGAGACAGCTGGTTAAGAAGCAGAGCACTGACATTTTCACCTGGGAATCATCGATTGTTTCCCTTAAACCAAAAGCCGCCCCAAAAGAAGCCAAACAAATCAATGCAGGGTGGAAATGAATCCAAACTTGTATTGTGTCTCTCTTGTTGGAGATTCATGGGCCTGGGAGACATACAGTAACACCTGCTCACAAGCTCAGCTGCTGCTGACTTAGCCCCCCCCCTTCTTCTCTCTCTCTCTCTCTCTCTCTCTCTCTCTCTCTCTCTCTCTCTCTCTCACAAACACATACTCCTAGCAGCTTTGACATCCCAATCAGTGCCCCTCCACTGTAACCTCCAGCACCCAGACACACACAGAAACAGATATTCCCAGGCACACACTCCTCCCCGCCTGTCCCCTCTTGTCCCCCAGTTCAGACAGCCGGTTTGACAGCTAGTGACAAGTGCAGCTGGATCTGCTGCTGTCCGTCACCGCGTGGACCGGCTTTCAGCAAAGCTCCATCCTGCTACCAGAAGCCTCCCTGTCCTTAGCCAGACACCCTGCCAGGACCAAACAAGGCAAGGCCTGGCTGTGTAGCATGAAGGGAATGGATGGTACAGTGAGGGGCATTCGAAGAAAACATGACACGGGGTGGATGTAGGATGACCACAAGCATGTGTGAGGACTGCTGCCTTACATTCTGTTTCTGTGGCAGAGCCTCATGAGGTCTATATATGCAGTTTGCCTTTCAGAAGAACACCACCTTGCACCATACTGCATGCATGCAACCAGTCAAACTATATATACGCAATAAAAATATGCAACAGGTCTATTATTTAGCGAGCTGAGCGTGTTGACCGTCTTTTTGTGTATCACTGTCTGTCCGTGCAGCTGCTGGAACTAGATCTTTCTGCAATTTAAACCTGAGCTGAGGGTGTGATGACTTGTGCTGCCTGTGAGAAGATGGCTTTAGGGTCTGTGTTCACGTCCATACCTGAAAGACTGAATTAAATGTTGCACTATGCAATGAGAAACAACAATATGTTGCATGGTTTTATATGTTAGTTATGCAGTTACAGGTTTATTTCTGCTTTGGTACAGTACCACTATTAAGGGTGGTAAACAGCATTCGTAATAAGAGTACATAGAGAGGACTCTCCTCTATGCTCTAGCAAAACAGTTGTAAACCACATTGTAAACACTATGTGGTGTTTATTAATTCCATTCGTCGTCATCTTTTCCTTTTCTCTCTTTCAGACATGTCTTAATTTATTACAGGAGAAAATGTGAAACAAATTAAGTCTTAAGTATGAGGCCCTGACAAAAAAAATCCAATTCACATTTTGTTTCCGCATATTCACAGTGAGAGGTCACTGCAAGAGTTGCTCAGTGCTCTGCAAGTGAGATCGAAAAAAAACAGATAGTTATTGTTCAGTAGTCATGTTTTCTATTCCAATGGTTCTCAACTGGATTAGCCTCAGGGCCCACAAATAACTCCTTCATGAAAAATTGCTACTCGAATGTCCTTGCACGCTACAAAACGTGTGATTGAACAAAGAAACAAAGAAAACAAACATGTACAAAAAATTCCTCATCGACTTTTTGACGCCATTTTAACCCAGGCACACATTTGCGACCCACTGAAAAAAGCTCTGTGACCCACTTTTGGGTCCCGACCTACTCGTTGAGAACCACTGCTTTAAACTGTTTGCAATTAAAATAACAACAATCACGATTGATATCAAACATCCAAACCTTAAAAAATGTTTATACTCCGACAATAAATCTTTTTACATAACTAATTTTTCAAATCACTCTCAAATGTCTTTCCAACTTCACTCCTGGTGATCTTTTATGGATTCCGACGTTTTCCCCACAAAACTCCTGCCTCACTTGGCCCGAGTGTTCACCTATTTCTGAGAGCGCTCATGTTGACGCGTTCAACAGCTGGGTGTCTGTATTTAAAGAGTGCCACTCTGGAGTGTGCTGCACGAGGGCCATTGACACAGTGATCCTCAAGAACACGAGGGGCACTCCACTGTTTGCCCCATGCCAGACGCTCAGAGCATAAACACACAAGGTTGTAGATAGAGGCAGATGGGAAAGGTTGGTATAAATAGATGCAGCGATTCTCTACATTAGAATCCTAAACACACAAACAAGCTCTTGGTGCTGCTGGATTGGTTTGGCTGCTTCCTGTAGGGAGGAAGCCATATGTTTCAGAAAAAACTCCTTCTTGATCAAATATACATGTAGCAGTGTTTACAATGGGACTTCCATATTATACATGTCCTAACAAAGAATATCCTTACATCCACTGTAATAACCAAGTGTGTTAGTACAGTTCTACCACATAAAGAATGACTCTTAATGGTATGACGCTTCATTCAATGGAACAGATTTATTTTTGGTAAAGCCCATGTCATACAGCATGGTAACAAAGTGCTTCACAAATTGTGAAGAAGTATATGTATAATTATAGTAGGAGAAATAATCATTTAAAAAAATTCCGAAAAGAAAAAAAGGAAATATTGACTTTACAGCACACTACTGCACAGAATTACAACAGATGTTCAAACGCCGGTTTGTATAGCTTCAACCTGAATAGGATAAAAAAAAAGCAGCCATGACATTATCACATCTTAAGAGAACAGGACGGATAGGAAGATGAGGAGAGAATAAGAGGACCGTCCAGCCAGTCTGCTCCTACTGTGGGATTATAGACAGCTGTTTAATCTGACCAGCTACAGGGAAGGGGCACACACATACGCACCACGCTCAGGATTTTACTTTTAATACATTAGGAAGTCTGCTAGGTCTGCCAACCCATCTGTGGCCATTTGTGCTCCTTTTGTGCTTTGTGCTGAAACAATCAAACTAAGGGAAGTAGAAAATAGAGAGACTGTTGCACCAAGTAAAACTGACCTGTAGCTAAGGTTGGATCATGCTTTTTTTTCCCCCAACAGGTTATTTATTTTGCTCTCTGAGAAGAGCCATTTTGTGATCAATACAGAAGAGAGTATATCTGAGGATATGAATGCTTTGCCTTTCCCCCAAACTGTCACTATTCAGTATCATAAAAAAATCAAACAATAAGATGCAATCATTGCCTATCTCTTTGCGTCTCTCCGACTCTCTGAACAGCTGTATGTCTGCACATTTGATGTAATTGGGGCTAAAATATTGCTCACCAAAAGAAACAGTATGCAGCCTGAGTTCTAAAAATGTTCTCTGTCTTCCACTCTCTTGTGCCATGATGAAACAAGATGCAAAGCAATCCACCAAGAGACACACCAAACCACAGATCATGTGCTGTACGATTGCACACACACTCTCAGTGGTGTGTGTAACTTTCTGAAGCCATTTTTGGGGTCTCATAATGGATTAAAAGACACATGACTTCGCTCAAACTCTCAAAAAATGAACACACACACTTGTATACCAACAAATACCATCATGTAAGCCATTAGAAGGTCATTCTGATGCATGGTCTTATTTTATATTGACCATAATATGACCATGTGTTGACTGTATGCATATCTGTTTGTATGTAAGTGTGTGCGTGCTTCTACTGGAAATACAGCTGCAACTTATTAGCTTTAGCTAACCGCTGCAGAACAGTCCCCTTAAATCCCCCCCCCGTCTATTCAATCTCTCGTGCTCCACAGAGACTCTCCTCAGTGACCACATAGCCTAAAAACTCTCTCTCTCTCTTCATCTCCCGCTCCTTACATCCCTTTCTCCCTCCCTCCCTCCCTCGCACTGTAATTCCCCCAGTCTCCAGGAATGCTGTTGTTTTTAATTTCTCCCAGCTGCTCTGGCTGGCTGCCCGGCCGCCTGCCTTCCCACATCTGTTCCCTATCAGGCCGCTGAGGAGTCCACACAAACAGAGCCTGAGCCCCTGGCCCCCAGCCTCCCACCAGGCCTTCATATCAAAACATGGGGATTGTAGCCCGGTGCCCTGGACCTCAGACTTAAGGATACAGCACCCATAGCAACCTCCACTCTCATACAGCCGGCCTAAATAGCATTCCAAAGAAAAAGACCGCCGACATCAGTAGAACAATCTTCATTTGACCTGGAGCAATCTACAAAACATCCTCTTTTCTTTCTCTGCACCTGATGGTTCTGTATTTTGCCTTACAGTTTGTTAAGTCTGAACACAGGTAAAATGGGACTGTGAGTGTGAGGGTGTGTGCATTTGTCAGCACCCAGGCTGCCTCTGCAGACTGATCGTAGACTCCACTTCATCTTGAGCTGATTTAGAGTTCAGAGGCTTTAAAGCTCTCACTAATGACAGGGTGGGAGACAGGCCTTTACAGTGCATGCACACACACACACACACACACCCAGGCAAGCACACAAATAGATACACAGCTGTACGCCTGATGTTTGCAAAGTTTGCTGTATGCATATGCTCACGCTGCGGACACAAACACATATTTTCCCCTATGTTACTTGAGAATCCCTATGATAGTACACATGCAGCGCCGGCTGAACAAACATGTAGAACAAAAAAAAAAAAAAAAAAAAACACAAACAGAGGAAGAGGGGCGGGTGGAGGAGTTCTACTTATTAAGCGCTGACAAAAGCCGAGTTGTCTTTGATCTGATTACCGTCAGCAAATCAATGACAAGTCACTGGTTTTAAACTGGCAGGTAAAACAAGGGCTAACTTGAGGACAGACTCGGAGTGAGGACGGATTAAAGACAACGTATGCCGAGCCAGAGGTGCTAAGGGTAGAGGAGTTGTTCTTCTGCCTCTCTGAGCTGCAGGGATCCTGTCAGACAGTGCTTATATCTGTGAAAGCTGTTATTGATGTAATTGTATTGAAGTTCTAGCGACCATCTGTTCTCCTCTGGGAGGGCCTGGCTCCTCTCGTCGGCAGTGAAGTGGTTATGTGTAGCATATCACTGCTGCCGACGTGCTCGCAGAGAAAAAACTTCCTTTTCAGATTTTCCCAACGGCTGCTAATAAAATCCAGATGCTAGACTGGAGCTGTTTCTGTCTTGCTCGCTCACCGCTCCCACCTCCTCCCTCTCCCTTCTATGTCCCCCTACATCTCTTCTCTTGTTCCCGCCTCACTCTCTCCTGTCCTTTTACATTGCTAATCATTTATTTTTCTCTTTTCATCTGCCTCTTCTCTTTTCACTCCCCGAACCATCCATCCATCCTCTCCTCCTCTTTCTCTGCAGCCACTAACCCAGAGCTATTCCTAAATAAAGGAAAGTATTTGTGACATTCAGGCGAGGCGGCTGTGCCAAGAACAACTCCCCTGCTAGCCAGACACATCTGGAGTGTGTTAGGACTGCACTGGGCACTGGTACCAGCACCGTCTCTCCCACCACGCACACACACACACAGCAAAGGGTCACAAATTCTGGATACTACAAATTAGATTGAATTCAATTTCACAATGAAGACCTTGTTGTTTTGAAAACTGTAATCCTAGTTGCTTGCCAGACAGCCCCTGCAGCTGTATGCATGAATCCTCTTGTTGTATTTCCTCAGCAGCAAGCGAGGAACACAGTTTTGTTCATAATTGTGAAAACACATGACTACTTGCATGTATTTTGTGTCTGCATGTGATCTACATTTGAGTGCACGCATGTGTTTTGTGCATCTACATGATTCTGTTTCAGTATCGCTGTGTGCGTGTATCTCTCTGTGTGTGTGTGTGTGTGTGTGTGTGTGTGTGTGTGTGGCTTCAGGGTCTCTGTGTGAGAGGAGTTGAACACCTGAACATCAATAACTGTCATGTGGGCCACCTGGGACCCCACAGCCAGCTTGCACCATAGGCACACAGCCATCACCAGCACAGCTGCCACAGAGAGAGGAGGGGAGGGAGAAAGAGGCACACACTCAGCTATATGAGGAAGGTGACTGTGCATATACATTAGGGAACAGGTCAGAGAGGCAGACAGACATGAGCAGAAGAAGGATTTACATGAAGCTTCTGCTCTGCATGATAACTCCTCTTTGTTCTCTCTTGTCTACATCTTCTTTTCCTCATCCTGTCAGCCATGTGCCTCACTTTGCCAGCTGAGAGCTCAGCCTCAGGCTGTCACGTTTCAACTTGAGATCTGACTTTTATTCCTCTTTCTGGCGAGCTGAGTAGGTGGGCTCCATCAGACATGTCAT